>NC_142083.1:14837500-15462500 GCF_054644295.1 Miniopterus natalensis | reverse complement strand
AAGGCCAGTCACAAACAGTGTCTGACATTGGCCTCCACCAGAGACCATCCAAAAGACTGGGAGTCCTAGCAGATCTACCTAATATGTAGAAATCAATCTAAACAGGCAGCCAAAATGGGGAGACCAAAAAACAAGCCCCAAATGAAAGAACAAAAGAATTCTCCAGAAGAAGAGCTAAGTGAAATGGAGATAAGCAATCTATCAGATATAGAGTTCAGAATAATGGCCATAAGGATGCCCAACAGCATGAAAAAAAATATGGAAACTATGAAGGAGATTAAGAATGACATTGTAGAAATAAATAAATAAAACATTGGAAGGAATGAACAGCAGATTAGGGGAAACTGAGGATCAGATCAGAGAATTAGAAGACAGGGTTGAAAAAAATCACTTAATCAGAGAACCAAAAAGAAAAATAAATAATTGAAAAACAGAATAGTTTAAGGGAGCTGTGGGGCAACATGAACATAACAATATTTGCATCATAACAGTGCCAGAATCTGTGGAAAGTAAGCAAGGGTTAGAGAACCTGTTTGAAAAAATAACGACAGAAAGCTTCCTTAACCTGGTCAAGGAAAAAGTCATACAAGTTCAAGACAAAGAATCCTAAAGGCAGCAAGAGAAAAGCATTGTATTACCTACAAAGGAGCTCCCATAAGGCTGTCAGCTGATTTCACATCAGAAACTCTATAGTCCAGAAGGGAATTGCATGAAGTAATTCAAAGTCATGAAAAGCAAGGATCTGAAACCAAGAATACTTTATCCAGCAAGGCTATTATTCAAAATAGATGGTGAAATAAAGAACTTCCTAGACAAAAAAAAAAAAAAAGGCTAAAGGAGTTTATCCACCAAACCAGCATTGCAAAAAATGTTACAGGAACTGCTGTAGTAAGAAGTTGAAATAGAGAGAAAGAGAAACTTAGGCATAAAGAAGTAAAATGGCAATAGATGAGTACCTATCAATAATAACCTTAAATATGCATGGATTAATGCTTCAAGCAAAAGACATAGGGTAGCCGAATGGAGAAGAAAACATGACCCAAATATATGCTGTCTTTGAACAAAAGACTCACACAGGCTGGGGGGGGGGGGGAAGAAAGAATAAAAAAGGAGAGATGGACAGCAATACAGTCCTAGTAGGGGACTTTAACACCCACTGACTTTACTGAATAGATCTTCCAGACAAAAAAATCAACAAGGAAACAGTGACTCTAAATGACACACTAGATCAGATGGATTTAATTGACATTTACAGAACATTCTACCCCAAAGCTTCAGAATAGTCATTCTTTCAAGTGCCCATGGGACATTCTCAAAGATAGACCACACTTTAGGAAACAAAACAAGTCTCTACAAGTTCAAGAAGACTGAAATCATATCAAGCATCTTCTTGGACTATGCAGCTGTAAAATAAAAAAATCCCTTACCCTTTGAGACAGCATGGTGGGACCTAGAGAGTGTTATGCTAAGTGAAATAAGACAGTCAGAGAAAGACAAGTATCACATGATCTTACTCATATGTGGAATCTAATGAACAAAATAGACTGATAAACAAAATAAATCCAGAGATATAGAAGCATGGAACAGACCGACAAATCTCAGACTGAAGACTGGTTTAAGGGGGTCGGGAGAGAATAACCTAAGAGTTTGTGTGCACAAATGCATAACTCATGGACACAGACAATAGTGTGGTGAAGGCCTGATGGCAGGGGGCAGGGTGGAGGGGATCAACGGGGAAAAAGGGGGACATTTCTAATACTTTCAACAATAAAGATAAAATTTTTAAAAATGACTCTTATGCCCCTAATTTTTAAACTCTTTGGTGTTGGTACATAGTGTTCTTATGATACATTTTACCCTTAAAAATAAGGTTCACCTCATTTTAGGGCTGGGAGAAAATACAAAAACTGGCCATATTCATTTCTTTATCATAGATGATTGATTATGAATTCCTAGCTCTGTTGCTAACAAAAGTAAACAAACAAACAAACAATCAAAAACTGTGAAGGTAGTTTGACATATAAACTCATCTAATCTTAATTTTTAGGGCATCTACAATGGATTATATAAAATTGTCTCACTGCCTTACCTTCTGTGAACAAGAATTACAGCTTTATGCTTCTATCTTCCTTAACACAGAGCTGTACCCATTAACTTTTCAATGTGTTTGCTGAACTGAATTGGGTAAAATTATGAGAAAATAAGTCAATCAGTAATTCTCTGGTGCTTTATATTTTTCTATATTAGCTGAGTGAAGAGGACATCTCGCCTAATCCCTTCCTTTTAATCTGCCATGATTCAATTTGGCAATTTCTTGCCAGATTTTATCAAAGATGATAGTGAAGATAAAATAAGATTAAAAGACAAAAGTTAAGATGATGAGTTCTTTTTGGCTTTTCAAAGTAAAAGAGAATTGGCTAGGTCTAGGTTTCAGGGTTTCAAATGTATGATCCTACAAGCAGGCTGGCTATTGCTTTTGTGTGTGTGTGTGTGTGCATGTATAAAATCTTTTAAACTCAAAATTTGGTCTGACATCTGAGGGTTCTGTGTAAATCTGAGGGTAGATAATTTTACTCTCAGGCTAGTCTAGCCTTCTCTTAAAATATAGTCAGCCCAAGAGATATATGTCCTCTTATTCAGAATGACAATTAAGATTAAATTATCTTCATAAATTTAGTATTCTGTTTACCATAATATTGTCATCTCTAAGAAACATGTAGGAGAAATTTGAAATAGTTAATGTGACAAAATGTGCAACATTAATAAGATATTACTGATCATTTGAAAGGTATTTAGGTGTTAAAATTCCTTAAGATCCATCAGTATAAAAATTCTATATTAATAAAGCATAATAAACTAAGCAAAGTCTATATTACTACTATCATATGTGTTGTTAAATGGGTGTCAAGAGGAACCACTATTATCCTACTTCTAATAAAAACATTATCATCACAAGCATAAGGAGTTTACACATTAAGATTTGAAATATGACTTAAATCCATAAAGGGAGAAAAAATTTGGAAGACCTTTTTGTACTAATTGTATGTTTAAGAATAATATTCTTATTAATAATTCAATACATAGAAGTATTTGGTAAGTTTTTAAATGCTTAGAAGTTTTTCATTTTATATAGAGTGAAGGTCCAGCAAGCTCAAAGCTATCACCATCTCTACAGAGGAAAGAAACCCTTTGCTTAAATAAATAATTCATACTGGGGAGTAAAGGGTTAAGAGGCTGGCTAAATGCTCTCCACTGTTGAGAGACTTGACTTGTTACTATTACTAGTTCTGATCAACCATTGCCCACCTGACCTTTAACACATTGATGCATCATTACTGAGAGTATTGATATCTATACAACAGATGAACGCAGGTGTAAGTATATTGAATTACATATTTTCTTGTTATATTTATATTATTGCAAAATGATAGGTGCAAAACAAGTCGTTTTTCCTGTTTATGAAAACACTGCAGAATTCAAACAAATCACTAACTAGATAATACACTAGCATTACATCACCCAATAGATTGCAGAAGTGGAATTCCTGCCTCCTGATGGGTTTTCTCCCTGTCTACCCACTGGAGGGCCATCAATTATTCTCTTACCAAACTATGTGACTAAACTTAAAGACTTTTTCAAGGACCTGTCTGCTTACTGACCCTGACTGTATTTATACTTAAGATGGTTTGCTTTTGTGATAGACACAAGTAAGGTTGAAATATTGAGGATGGTTAAGTTCTTCAAAAGAAAGGTATCTCTGTGGCATCCATTCAAATTCACTGTTTCACAGGGGATGTATTTTGAGAAAGGGCAGATGGTAGCATTTCCCAGAACATCTGTTACCCATCATTCTTTCACAGAGCAACCCAGATGCTGTTGACAACTTGTATGTAAATCATGCTGACAATTTGTTCAGTGCCTTTCCTGCTGAGGCTGAGGTTGTCCTGGTCATACCATTTATCAGATATAGGAGATACTGTGATCCCACAAGAACAGCTCCAACTGCGTTTTGGCCAAGGAACAATAACAGCCATTAAATCAATGGAACGATTTATCTACCTTGCAGTTATCTTCATATTACAGAAAGGATTTCCTACCTTACCTTTTCTAGTCTTATCTGAAAGCATATATTAGATATTAAATGCTCTACATAATAGGAAAATGCCAAATTGCTTTCTCATACCTGTCCTAAACTTCTCTTATTATTTGTTAGGGGTAATCATTTCTTTGACCTTGCATTTTAAAATTATCTTCATCTAGAAGAAATGACATAAGAAGAAAATTATGCATGCATTTCTACATAAATATCAGATTTTTTAGTTTGTAAATGCCTCCTATAAAATATTCACTGTACAGAAGTTGATTTATAACCCATTCCAGCCTGGATTTACTCTAATTATGTACCTTGTATCAGAATGCATTTTTCACATTGTTAAAAAGAAAACAAAAAGAAAAAGAATCATTTTTTTAATTAATCTACCTATGCAAAAGATAAACTAAAACCACTGGCATTTATTAAGTGATTATAGCTTTTATAAACAACTTAATTAGACCATAATGGGGTAAAGCGGGAAAATACATAATTAAATTTTAAAATACCTAAACTTATGAAGGCATTACTCATAAGTCTTCCTGTGAAAATAATGGATATAAAGTTTGAACACTTGGTAAAGTAATTTTAATACAAACTTGCATATCAAAATACCCACTTAATTTGTAGAGTAAATAAATGTTACATTGCAAGGTTGATTAATCTGCATTTCATAGTAATTGATCTCATCTCAAGCATTTTTGTTAGACAATTATAGATTAACTGAGGCAACTGGAAAAATATGTTGGACTGTAAAATATTGTAAATATATTCAATATTTAACCTTTAAAATAATATATCTTATAAATAGTGTAATACTATATATGTATGTGTGTATATTTTACAAAATAAAAACAATAACTGTTAGATGCACCCTCTACCTTATTAAAATGGGCTCTGGACAGGAACAGTAATTTTTGCATGATAAAAGGAAATAAAGATCATTTCATGTGGGTTCTTTTTCAGTCAGCCAGCCTATTAAATTATAATTGCTTTAGACTAAAAGCAATGTTAAAATCTTAATTGTACCTAAAATTGAGCCTCCTGGCTCCATAATTCAGGGACACCTAATCTATGTAAAATGTCATGCAATTTTAACCAACTTCTTTGGTGAGGCATTTTTTTTTTTTAATAAAATCTTTTAGCAGTGGGTAGTAGGAGTAAAAGATAGATTTATCTATAATTTAAGTTTAATATGTACTAGAATTTGTACATGTGTATAATATCTGAAAAGAATATTCATCATACATTCACTTGCTTAAATATAAATGATGTAATAAAAGTAAGTTTAACAAATCAGTATTTATTTTTATATTCTTTAATAATTTATTTGTAACAATATTAATGTTCTACGAAAACATCCCAAATACTATGGCACCATAGCAAAGTATTTACTAAGCAATTTTTATGTAGGTTTACCATATAGGTCAATTAGTTAAATTAGTTGGATCATAGAATTAAGAAGAGCCAATTCTGAGGTTTTATTTTCTAATTAGTTAAGTAGCCTCAAAACAAGAAAATTTCTGTGTGCTTTTGTATATGTATCTACTGATTAATACACACACATGTGAGAACACAAACACTTTTTAAACTATTGTATGAAAGGTATAAAATCATGTATATTCTGAGTAGAAAAGTTTGTCCAAGTCAATCTTGGACCTGATCGAATAGCTCCTACAGTGTACCTGTAGAAGAAGATCATACTGTGAAAAACAACTTTAACCTGAAACTCTTGATCTGATGTATATTTCTCCAAGACCTTATGGCTCTGTCTGTTGAAATGCAAAACGCATCAGAGCCCTCTTGCTATTGGCAGAATTCATGGCTTCACAAATTGGATGACCAGACATTTAGCTTTCCCAAGACATTTCCATTATGGTTGTTTTCCCTCACAATCAATAATGCTCCCATTCACTCCAAAGTGTGCAGTTTTGGATGGTAAATTCTATGGCCACACTATTTACCCACCACCCAAGTGCTCCATGGCACTGGAACCACTCTCAGTATCAATTCACATCTGAGAACCTTTTGTGGCAGCTTAGTTTCTGAATTATGAATTACACCTCTAGAGTGTTTGGGTCAATTTCCCCAAACAGATTTCACTGGCTCCCTGATAGATATCTTTAAAAGAAACTACAGTAAAATCCAGTTCATATCAACTTTTACACTGTGATTCTAGAAGGAAAGTGTAGCTGCCTCCTCCCAAGCAGGCAGGCAGGGAGGCTTACTATTTTTAGGGCCATAGAAATGGCTTTATAAAGGGAAGTCTGTTTTCATGTTTTTATCCCTTGACTGTCTCAAATACAGAGAGATACATAACTGAAGTGGAAAGAGTTGAAGTACAAAGTGTTTAAGTACAATACAGTACAAACTACATTGAACTAATATTGGTCATTGTTAACATAAATAATTTATAGGTAGACAGACCATTTCAGATATGGCAAATTTATCAGCTCTTTATATCAGTATAAGTCTGAGTGTAGGAGAGAGAGCTTCTTGACAAAGCACATAACAATCTGAAACATTTTAAAGAGGGTTGTGCTTTATTTTTATAATTTCATGTAAGAACATGAATTCGGGCATTTCAACCACTGTATTACCATTCAAACTTCATTGAAAAAGGGAGACCCAAATCCTATATTCTGCATAAGTGCGTTTATTATGAAACAGGAACCAATAAGAAAAGCAATTTTTCTAGGAATGTAACTCATAAAATATAATAGTTTAACATTGATTTTAATTGAGTGAACATTTTCTTAGCCACATATATTAGTTTCCTAGGGATGCCATAACGACACACCACTAAGTGGATTAAAACAACACAAATGTATTGCCTCACAGTTTTGGAGGTGGAAACCTGAAATTAAGAGTGGGCAGGGCCAGGCTCCCTCTGAAATCTTTAAGCTCCTTCATGGCCTCTTGTAGCTCCTTGTGGTTTGCTAGTGTTAATCTCTGTGTTCTTGGCTCGAAGCTCCTTAACTCCTGTCTTTGTATTTGTCATCACAGGCATTCTCCAAGTGTTTATCTGTCTTCACATGGCCACCTTCTTATAAGACTCTAGTCATATTGGATTAAGGGACTGCTCAACTCTATATGACCTCATCTTAACCAATTAGAGTAGTGACTACATATTTCAAAATAAGACCGTATTCTGAGAGGTGCTTGGGGTTAGGACTTCAATATATCTTTTTTGAGGGAATAAAATCCAACTCATAACACCTGATATTCATTATTATTTAAAAAGCAGACATAAACAAACTCAATTTATCAGGAAATTTGTATACATTTACCTGCACACTTTTTTGAGTGGGGAAGGAGGGAGCATCTCTGCCACCCACGGATATTACTGAATTGTTATAAGGGGAAAGAGATGAATGCTCTGAATTTTGGAAATTTAAATGTGTTGCCAGGGGCAATGATGTACAATTATGGTATCTCTATCAAAAGTTTGCTCAAGTTGTAAGGTACATGTGAGCTACTTTTTGAAGAAAACGCAGGTGAGCTCTATAGTGCTGGAGCTCATCTGGGTGTTCAACTGGAAGAAAGCACAGCTGTCATTCTAAACTTCAAAGTAAATGCTGTTTACTGACTCCTCAGGAACATGAGGTAAACAGCGGCTTCCATGTATTCTCTAGATTTGTATTTATACATCACTGCTGTGCTGTGTTTAGTGCTATTCTAGAGGAATTGGGAGCATTACAAAGTTTCTAAACCATGCCAGACAGTGGTTTGTTCTCAAAGTTTAGACATGGTCAGTACATGTAACTCTATTTAATCTGCTGCAGAAAGTAAGATAACTGTGAGATTTGTGTGAATACTTATAGGGTGAAGATTTATTGAATAATCCCTATGGGAGTATTTTGTTATGTTTCTGCTCTGGTTGTTGTTGGTAATGCTTTTACTCCCAATTCTACTTCTAGCCCTTTAAAATGAGCATAGCCAGATCACAGGGGTACTTGGGTCTTTCTACTCAAAGTTAGCAGGACATCGTAGCTCCTCTACTCCTCTCATCTCTGAGGATAGTCATGCCAACAGAGACAGACTTAAAAGAGAGCATGAGGTATTTTTCTGTACTATTTTTAAACAATGTGTTTCTATATGTTGATGTGTTTAAAAACTTCTCAGCTAATACAAGTTGATTTCTCCAAATATTTTGTATTTTATTTATTTACTTTTGATTCATCAGACAAACAATTTAAGTTGTTCAATAAAAACAAAACAAAAAAGAAAACAACTTTTAAGGCCATGAGGAACATTTTTTTGTTTACAAAAGACAACTCAATGTACTTTTAGCATGTTCTTTCAAGGTGATAATTAACATAATTGATTACTTCACTTATGGCAATTATTAATTCCTAAATTAATTAAGAAGATCAACACTGACTCCACCCCTGATCTTGCCCTGGGAGTCCCAATGCCATCAAAGTGCTAAGACTGACATTATTTTAGAAGAAAATTCCCTCTGCATCTCTGCCACCTGTCTTTGTGTCCTGTTATCCACTTTGCCATTCTACCATCTGTCACACCACTGAAGTGACCTACAATTAAAAACTTTGAAGAAAAATCCACTCTACAGTATGACTGGACACAATTTTTTATAGTCCTCAAAATATAACATTGTTCCCTTGCATGGGGGCCTGGAGAGGACTGGCATGTGCAGGGAACAACCTTCCTGTCTTCATGATCATTAATTATGCATTTGGTTTCCAAAAGGCACAGTTACACAACAACCATGCAGTTGCTATTCCAAAAAAAGAAGAAAAGGGATTTTTTAATTATATTTTCCTTCTGGGAATATAATACATGTTTTTATTTTCACCAAATAATTTCCATATACCATGAAGTTAGTTTTCATTTTCTTTAAAAACACATAATATAGCAATTCTCTTATTAGTATATTTTTATGTAATATAAAATGTTTTGGTCACATAAATTATGTGTTTTGAAGGGAAAGTAAAAATGGCTAATTTGAAAAACAATCTGCTAAAAAGATCAATCATACATTGTGAATAGTAATGTAAAATTTCATAAATTTTATTTTAATATCTGTATTCCAAATGCCAGATGGTCCCATAATGATAAATCCTATGAGAGGAGGAACATTTCTCACTTTATTTTTAATGATTTCAAAATTTATTCAACTCACAGATTTGTTAAACACACTGCAGATATCTTCCTGATTTCCACATTTTCTAATTCTTAAGACAACACATTGCCATTTGGAGTAACTTTTAGTACAAATTAAGCTGTATCATTTGGAAGTATAATGTCAAACATCACTAAGCAAAAAGGGAGATAAAAATAAAGTGTTTAGGTTATTAAAAGAAAATTGATTGTGAACTCTCGCTCTTATAAAATCTTCTCATCTTTAGGAACAACAAGCTACCTTATTTTTAATAGATTGTCTTCTAAACACACTCAAGTACTTAGGTGCTGCTTAAAGCCCCAACACAATCTCCAGCCCTGTCTTTGAATACCTCCAGAGCCTACGTCACAAGACCTCCAATGCATTTTTGAACAGCTATCATTGCTAAAAGGGCCTGACTTAACAGTGAATCAAGAGCTCTTCCCCAGCTTCCATCCTTTATTTTAGAGTATTAAACTCTTGAGGGGTACATCTCAAAGCAAGCCCTCCTTCACCTCACAGTACATCAGCCCTGTGGACACAAGTCTATTTCCAACCTAAGTATTTCTAACTTTTCACAACTGCTGACATGACAAGGAAGTTTTAATCTCTTTAGCATCTTGGTGGTAGTCTGAGACACATAATTTTTATCTTAATATTTTGAATAATTGCCATACTGTATGAAATAAATCCATCTTTACCCACTATAAACCATTTCTGCTGACCACCTGAGTGAATGATGAAGAATCTTATAATGAATAAGGCATACAGGGTATGGAGGGATAACCCTAGTGGAAGCATTTAACTCCTCAGGGTCTTTAAAGAAAACATACAGAGTATTAAAATCACATTGACAGCCAGCTATCATAGTTATATGTCAGCATCTGTGCATATAGTTAAGCTATATGCTCTTGATATATATTCAAGAGGGACTGTAAGTTATGCATTTAATACTATATCTCTAGTTTTCAAATTAATTATAACTTCTTATGATACATATATATGCATGTACATATGTGTGAATATACAAACATACACACATTCATGTAGTACATGATATATGTAGTCTGTTGTCTGAGGAAGTTTCTGAGATGTGGTCCAAAATATTCACCATCGTGTTTAAATTTACTGATCTCTGAATGACAAAACAATTTAATTTGTTGACTACTACTGTGAAAACAACATAAAGACACTCGTGCCCTCCTTTCCTCACTGTTTATTCTTCCTCACTCATTTTAGATAAATCAATGAGCAGAAATGAAATGAGCATGTGAGACTTTTAAAGGCCAGCTGCTGCTGTTGGCATGTAGTTGAAACTAATGGCTAATCTTCAAACACAGCGCCAGGTTTGCTAAAACCTGAATCCTCTTGCATCCTGACAGTCTATGTTTCTGAGCCAAAATCAGGGGACAGTTCTTGGATTCCTGAATCTCTCATTTGAGACAAACGTGGGATAAACAAATGCGGTGTAAAAAAGAAGAAAAGGTTGCTTATCCTCATATAATTCTGAATGATGCTTTATCTTTAGTTTGTATTATTATTGTAAAAGAAAAATATGGAAAACACTTTCTATAAATGATCAAAGATATGTTCTATATTTTGATACCATATATATTGTTACTTTCATTATTTTATACATGGACCAGAAATATTTGAAATTAAATATATTAACATCACTCCAAAACATTTCACTGATACGAATACAACATTTGCTTGTTGATATGATTTGACATTCTTGTAATTTGCTTATTGATGTTGTGTTATTTTTCAGTAATTTCCAAATGTCACTATTCAGAATCTATAACATGGGCCCTTATTTTAGGACAATGCAAGAGATATTTGCCCAGTTACAAAGCTAATGTCTTCTTTTGTCATAATGGTAATTCAATCTTTATTACCAACTTTTCTGAATTTTAGAAAACATCCGTCTAACAGTGTTCAAATGAACACATGGAAATAAACAAACTGGATAACTTAGTGTCAATTTAGTGAAATAAACTACTCAAAGTATGGCTTTTTAAATTGACCAGCAATCAATTTGGTGAATTTTGTTATTATGTTAGATTGTTTTACAACTGGCCTGTCATTTTCTGTGAAGTTTAACATCAGTGTCCAAAACAGATTACGAAATGTAGGTTTTATATTAATGATATATATCATATAAGTTTATATCTTACAAATATGTACATATGCATATTTATGTCCTTTTAAGTGTTTGTATATGCACATGTAAACATGTATATCTATATAATTGAGCCACATTTAAAACAAACAAACAGAACAGAAACAGACTTACAGATACAGAGGACATTTTGACAGTTGCCAGTTGGGAGAGGTGTTGGGGGTATGAGTGGAAAAAGTGAAGGGATTAAGAAGTAAAACTTGGTAGTTACAGAATAGTCTTGGGGATGTAAAGTACAGTGTAGGGATATAGTCAATAATATTCTAATAACTATGTATGATGTCAGATGAGTACCAGATTTATCAGGATAATCACCTAGTACGTTATAGAATGTCTAATCACTGGGGTGTACACCTGAAACTAATTTAATATTGTATGTCAACTATAATTAAAAAATTTAAAAAATGATTTTAAAAATACAGTGTTAGTGAGATATTAGGAGAAGAGAAGTGCCCTTGAGGAAAGTAGGATCACAGAAATTGAAAACACTAATAGATGTTCTAGAGCAGGGTTGGCAAACTTTTTCTTAAAGGACCACATACCAAATATTTTAGGCTTGCCAGCTATAAAGTCTTCCTTCTCTTGAACTCTACTGCTATACTAAAAAAGTAATCATAGAAAATAAATAATGAATGGAGTAGCTGTGTTCCAATAAAACTTTATTTACCAAAAAAAGGAGATAACAACATTGGAGCAGAGGTGAAGAGCCTGATGACTAGGTTACACAAATAATGTGTGTATATATAAAAAACATATAAAATTTTATATGGTGAGCATCTGTAAAATATATTCTCATTCTTTAAATCAAGTCTCCAATCTATCCCATTATAAAATCTTTACTGAATATTTATTTCTTAGACACAATAACACATTATGAAATAATTCTATATAAGTAAGTCTGTATAAATGTTTCACTTTATTAACATAATTTTAAAAACATAATAAATTATGATTGGAATATTTCAATCTCATGGAAAATTAGATTAGAAGTATTTTTATTAGAAAACCCAAGTATATAATTTTTTGCAAGATTTAATTTGATGTCTGTAAAATCTGTGAGAATGATTCAGGAAAACGCACAATTAGAGACTTCCCATAAAACAGCTGTCTCCTATCCCCCAAACCTTGTTCTCATGCTCGGTAACTTCTCCATTCAAAGGGATAAATCTAGCAGATTCCTGAACAATCAGTTCCCCAACCAAAGATCCCCGTTATGTATTGATTATAAGAAAGTCAATCATATTTCTTATATCTAAGCAATACACAATTAAAATATGTGTTGAAAAAAATACTACTTCACCTAATATATAGAAATACTTCTAACACAAACATATTGATGAGATAAGCTAGAAACTAGGTGTTAACAAATGGTATAATTTGAACAGATTAATAGCAGTTAGGACTCTTTTATGTGTAGGCAGACATGGGTAATTTAGAAGAGATAATATGTAACAGGGGTTTATGTAGAGGGAGTAAGTCAAATTTATTCAAAAAAGGAAACATCATAGGGTTGGAAAGTAGAAATTTAGATGGTGGTCAGGTCATGAATGGCTTATTATACCAGATTATAGAAATTGTCTTTATTCTCCAGACAATACTGAAAAAATTGAATTAATGAAACTTGGAAAACGGATTTAATACAATCAACGCTATATTTTAGGAAGAAGGGGATTGTAGTAGATGGACTAAAGCAGGGAGAGGCTGAAGACAGCGAGGCCAAGTATATCATCTCTTTAAACATATAATTTTAACTTTACATTTAACAGACATTAAAACTTTCCAGTGAAATTACTTTTGTAATCCATAACCATTCAGGCAGTGCTGCTCTTAGGATATGCATTATAACAGTGTTTTCCATCAGCATATTTATTTTTCTGTAGCCTATAAACTTCCTCATACGTCTTCTTAAAGTGGCAATCACCACTACAAAATTCTCTTCATGTCTTATTAATATTGCAATAACCATTAAGACTATATAACATATATCTCAGTAATATAGCAATAGCCATTAGCTTATTTTAATGTTAATAAAAGATATAAACATGTGACTATAATAAATACCTCTAAATTTATACACATTCATTGGTTGATGACTTTAATAGTATAGTGGAAAAGAGATAGGCCCTAGGGTGGGAAAGCATGGCCTTCGGAGTCAGACAGGCCTGAACTTCATTTCTGGCTCAACAGTTTTCTAATTAGGAAGCTGTACACCTTTTTTTTTCTTCTTCTCAGATTGAGTTTTTAATCTCTTTACAAACATGGATGGTAATGCCAACCACACAGTGTGTTGAGAATATTAAATGACATGAGATTTCTAGCACAGTTACCAGCATATTATAACCCCAAATAAAATGAGTTCATATTATAACCCCAAATAAAATGAGTTTCTTTCCAGTTTCCCTTAACTACATAATAGAGTAAAAGGAAAAAGAAAGTATCATACAAATGGCTTTGCTCCTGTGTGTGTGTGTGTAGCGGGTGGAGATGGAGAACTTCTCCAGGCTGAATAATGAAAAATATTAAAATGAGAACTGAAAATTAATTATTCATGCCCCATATATTCAAATAATTGAAAGCATGCCAATGATTGACTAAAAGTTTTAGCAGTTATTATAAGTCATCATTAATATCATAGTGGGTTAATTGAAGTTCCTAAAAATAAAACCTGCAAAATGATACAAATGTTGAGAGAAGTTGTAATTTGTCCTGCTTATATTATTCACACGGTAACATATAATCAATAAAGTATGTATTCAATTTTTTCTAACATCTGCTTTTTATGGTAAATGCTATATTTATCTTTAGAATCACCTTTATTTAAATCCCACAGAAACTTTAAGGGAATCTACACTGTGGCTCTTAAAAGAAGATGTTTGAGTCCATTTGTCTGTGTCTGTGGAATGTGTGTGCTTGTGTGTGTGTGTGGGGGGGGGTGTTTACATTCAGAAGAAAAGCAGAATAAAGTTGGAAGACAAGAAGACCACTGCAACTGACACAGTAAGATAGTAGTGTGGAACAGTGACAATAAAGAAAATAATAGCCCAAACTACTGACTTTTGTTCTAACCAAGACTCCAGGGTAGATGACCAGTGGGAACTGGAATCCAGTACCTTGTGTGCACCAAGCTCATGGCTTGCTTGGAACAGTAACTGCAACAAGTTGGATCCAGTTTTTATTTGAACCAGGTATTCATGTGCCAACGAGCTCGCTGATGCTCTCACACACATGGCAGGCCACATTTTAAGTGGGCTACGTAGTTGATTCACGAGGCAGATACATGTAATATTGTATTGTGTTCGTTTGTGTCCAGTGACAAGAAGCCACTCCAAGGAGGGATGTACACACACCAGATTTGCTGATGAGGAAGAAGAGAGGAAGGGGGGCAAGTGAAGGGGAGAAGAGTCCTGCGAGGTGACCAAGGCGGTCTTGACATTCCCCTCAGCTGGCTAAACATTGGATAGTTTATTTCCTGTCTCCAGATCTCTGATATTCCTCTCAACCTGGCCCTTACAGAATCCAAATGACCTAACCACAGAGGCTCCTCCCTTCCCTTTTCTTAAAGCATTCACTTCAGAAAACAAATCATTGTTATTTCTTTGCTCCTTTGAGGACCTTTGTCAAGGTCCTAGGAGGCACCCCTTTGAAAAGTAATCACGAAGGAAAGTAGTGCCCCATTCCTCAGGCTCTGAGGGAGGATGGGAGCTAACTTCCAGGGCACCTTGCCCCAAGCTGATAAACTGCCTCCTTTCATGGAGAAAGGAGAAAGCTCACTTTTCTTTGGGTAGGAACAGTTGGCAAACACAGGTAGAGGATGATTGCCCCCACCAAGGTTGCCATAAGTGGTGTCCTGCTTCTCTTTGTAACAGGCTGGCCTTAGTACCCTTGCCATTCATGGTCAGGGCAGTTTACAGGGAGTGTGGCCATGACCCAACATAGTTGTGGAGACAGAGGGTCAGTAGTCTTTTAGGATCTCACAGCAGGAGAGCTGAGCAGTGTGTTTTCATGTCCTCTGTTGACCATACTGTGTTCTTCTCTATACAGGTTCAGGGAGCAGTTCCTTCATGGTTCCCAGGGCCTTTCTTCAGGGAGGGGACACTTGGAACAGTGTGTGGGGGGGACTTTGTATAGGTGGCCTCAGTACCCTAACCAATACTTATCTTTCCTTTCCCTTCCTCCACTATTTATTCAAACCTACCCTGTCGGCAGCTATCACCTCCTCGGTCATAATGGCCTACCTGATGGTATAACCCAAGTTTCCACACCTAAGGGACCTGAACTTCCAGCAACCATACCCTTCTCAGGCCAGGGTTGCTGCGCCGCGTCCATTCACGATTACAATAAGAAAAAGAGCTCCCAGGAGGCACCAAGTGACTCCACTGGGCTTTAAACATATTGCTTCATGAATCTGCATTTCCGTTAGGGCTGTTGAAGGTACACTAATTTCAGGCTAAGATGTTTTTCTGATGAAACTCTATGGCTGGAAGAAAGAAGGGGAGATGCAAGTTCACTGCCTTGAATTGAAGCTGCCCCGCCCAATTCTGTGGGGCACTCGCTGCTCCACCCTAACTCCAATTGCAGCTAAAGACTAGTACATAGGCCTCTCCCAAGCTCAAGGGGCTGGTGCAGGACAGGAGACAAGGTGCTCCCTCAGAAAGGAGGCTTCTTGACCTTTCCTGGGAGCATAAGGCAGACCAGCTCCTAAACCCGTACAGGCCTCCCCTCGCCCCACCGGCAGTGGGTCCTGATCCCATTACCTTGAGGGTAAGAAATGTTGCTATTTTACATAAGACAGGGGTGCCAGGATATGGCTTACTGATAGTGTGGTAATAGAGGATGTTTGGAAATAGTTCAGCATATATATAACACAACAGTAAATGCCACCTTACTTGGAACTGATTTACAGGAAGATTTAGTGACATATGTTTATACCTGATTCACTCATATAAAAATAATTTTCAAGGATGAAACTTATGAGAGAACTCTCCAAATTTGAAATTAATTAGTATTTGGTTTGCTGTAATGGGTATTATGTTAATCAAACTCTTATTAAAACAACAAATAATGATATTCTATAAGCACAACAATATTTTGTATAGTCTTTTTAGACTATTGGGAAACCTTCTCATACAGAATATTGGAATTTATTGAAAAAAATAGATGATTTTTAAACATAACTCATTTTGCTTCTACTTATTTTGAGTCAGAATCTGTAATTATTTCACAGACCACTGAGAGAGGTATATGGTGAAAATGCCTGTGTGTAGGGAGGAATTTGACAAATTTAAATTGGATATGGTTACCTTGTCAAAGATGCTGCCAGACTGCTGTGACAATATTAATCCATAATATTGTTAAGGTGGAAACTATTTTTGACATTCATATTTACATTTCACGCATAGAAATTAATTTGTTGTTCTAAGAGGATTTGGGTCATTATTTTGTTCATTCTCCATCTTATATTTTCATAGATAAAATTAAATATATAAATTACATTGGATCAGCTTCACTTCAAGAAGAAGAAAGTCGATTAGTGGACAAGAAAAATCATTTTGATGCTTAAGGGAATAAAGTCTGCACAAACATCTTTTCTTCAGAAGTGTGTTTTAGCTTTCATTTGTATAACAAATACTCAACATTTCATTACTCTTTCCCCAAGTCTCCAGTTTTTGACACTTGACTATAATTTCTTTATCCAATCTTGTGCGGGAAAGGCAGCTGGGTTAGGTTAATACAGTAACTCAAGACAGATGCCAAGAGTATGTCTTATGAGACTTATATTCTCCATAGAGAAAATCGCAGAGGCATGGAGCATGGTGATATATATGAGTGTGGCACCGAAGTTCTACAGATGGATGTAGATATATTGAGTTAGGCACTTAAAGCAATTGCTTTCAGTCATCTCAATGATACGCAGTCACAGATGAGATGTGTGCATTTGAGATGAAAGAGCTTGGTGTAAATTTAAATCGAATCCAAAGTCTGACATTTACCTCATTTTGGTTGGAGAGGAAAGGAATATATTTAAAGTTGAGAAACAAATTTAAATACTCAAGATGAGTTAAAGAGAGTTGGAAATTCTGCAATAGAATCTTCACTTAGATTCGCTGCAGAAAAATGAGTTGATGACTGCCTCATCTATTTGTATTTACATAAATAGAAGACTTCTTTGATTATGTACTAAAATGAGATTAATGTGTGAAGACAAATTAGAGGGCAATCATTTGATTGTTTAATTATAAGAGAAAAATCAAGAGAAAAGACCATGATCATAAAAAAATATACATAATATTCTAGGTTCATTCAATATGAATCGCAAGCTACACACAGAGTAAACAGAATGCTGTGATGCATAAAATAGAACAAAACATAAGCTGCTCTTCATCATAAATTACTGTGGATTTAGATTTTGCAAAAAAAAAATTATATTTTTAAATTATAATGTGGCCCTTTCAATATAAAATATCCCCAGTATCTTTTAATAGGTAAATCAGAAAGAAATAGATCAATGAGATAGAATAAATAGGAATATTGATGCAATATTTTAATTGGCCACTGAATAATCCTGAGGATTTTCCTCAACCCCCAAAATGGGCCATTGTGTGCACATTAATATGTACAGTGACTAAGCAAGGAATTACAGGTGACATCCAACTAAACGTTCACTAGCTTCTCAGGGCAGGAAATTTTCATGGTCTGAACACTCACGTCCATGATGAATGGGATTGGGGACAGAAGAGGTGGTAATGACCAACATTACCTTAGATAGTTTTGACCAACAAAGGGAACTCTTCCCAGTTGCTTGTTCAAAAATGTGGAAATAACGGAAATATTTTTATTTTAATGTCATCTAAAACAGCAAGTTCTGCAGGATAATCACAGTTTACTCTTAGCTTTGGTCTCCTCAGACCTAAGAACACCCCTCATCTTCTTACAAAAATAGAGGTCTATTCATCCTTGTCTATTGACATTGTCCCAGCAAAATGAGATACTTTTTATTTACTTGTTATACAAAATAGCTACTTGTTTGAAAACAAAGATGTTCTTCACTCAAAGAGGAAATTCTTGGAATATTTAAAATAGGCTTATTCTCCTAATCTTCTAATGCTTTTTATCCTTGGGTCTGCAGGACATAAATATACTCCGAGTGTGTTCTTGTGCCATTCCTCGAAACAGAAGACTTTGCCATTACAAATGTAGAGCTGTGAAGTGAATCTGCCGCAGTTTCACAGATTCTGGCAGAGGCCATGAGATTTCCAATCATTCCCTGAACAGTAGGCAGCATGATTTTATGTTTGCATTGGCTTCCAGCTGACTCCCCAAGCTGCACCCGGGGGTAATTTGGAAGCAAGCCCACCCGTGCAGTGCACCTACAAGGGATCTGTGCAATAGGCCAGGAGCCCAAGCCTGCAGAAAAACCCCACCTTATGAGATGGTTACTAGCAAACCTGACCAACCTTTGATCCAGATGGGGACATTGTCCTCCTCAGATTCATCGTCTGTCCTTTGTCTCCAAAGGGGGACACTATTTCTGTCCTCCAAGCCTTTTAGCTGTACAAACATCCTTGAAAACTGAATTGGGAACAAAAGTGATCACAAGACATAAAAATACTGTGGAGGGCTACCCTAAAAAACAACATCAAACAAAATATTTGAGAATCAGATAGGAGAGAGAAAGCAGAAATAAAGGTATATCTCAAATAAAAATATGGAATCAAACAAAATAAGAAAGCTAATTCCTCTTTAATTAACACATAATGGAAATCAGCATCTTCTCCAAGGCAGGTTTCTTCCTGTCACGTGCCTTTTCTTAAAGTGCTCTTCGGCTTCTTGCCCGGCCGGGCGTGGCTCAGCAATTGAGCGTCGACCTAGGATCCAGGCGATCGGGGTTCGATTCCCTATCAGGGCACATGCCCGGGTTGCGGGCTCGATCAGTGACTCTCTCATCATTGATGTTCCTGTCTCTCTCTCTCCCTATCCTTCCCTCTCTCTGAAGTCAATAAAGATATATTTAAAATAATAATAATAATAAATAAATAAATAAATAAATAAATAAGTGCTCTGCTGCTTCTCTATTGTCAGAATATCCTAAGGAAGTTTCTTCTGCCCAGTTGACCTTCTACTTAATTTATTAATAATATTTTTTAACAGACACTATTATAACCCTTGAAATAGCTTGTGACTACTTCACGCAAGATAATGATATAGATGTTGTAAGCCAAGGAAATATTAAGCTCATCGACTTTTTAAGAAGTTTATTTAAAAATAAACAAAGCACAGTTACAGGTGGTTAAACATAAGCATAAAATAATATACACAGAATGAAACAGATTCAGATACAATAAATGCCATAGAAAAATAAATTCTCATTAAGTCACAGATTTAATCAATTTTTTAAAAGATTTTATCTTTTGCAATCATCCTAAACAAGGTTTTTTCCTTTCCTTTACAATGAGAGACATTACTTGTTTTTATTGGCTTGAACTTGCTATAGATTTGTAACCTCAACTAAAATATATGGTATGTTTAACCTTCATCAGCCTTATTGTAACTTTTCCCATGGTGCCCCAGAATAGATTTTTCTGAAATTTACAGCCACTCTGCTCTTGGTGTATTGGAATTGGCACAGAGCACAATATCTGAAACGGTAACTTCCCATTACCTAACAGTACAGACCTAAAGTGAAACAAATCCATTGTCCCAATCAAGCAAAACCTCTCAGGCAGCCCAGGGCTGACTGAAAGGCCCTCTTGCTTCAGTGCTTCTCCCCACCACAGTCAACAAACTGTTTTCTAACTGACTATGCAATCAGAAAAAGTAAAATATTTGCTTTGCATTTCTTAATAGGTTCTCATAGAGAATTTATGGCACTTCATTTATTTTAACATTTGGCACAAATATTTTTTACCCTTACATAGCAATCGATGGCATCCGGTGACTTCCACTTACCACGCAGGCCTCTAAGGGTGCTTGTCTGGTGTGTTTTTCTATTAGTAGTTCAGTGATCCTGGTGTTATCTTGCTCATTGCTCTCCTAATTCTCATCTGGAGAGTTGAATGCAAAAGTATTTTGTGTTTCAACTTCTAAAAATAGATGTTGATATAATTGTAGATGGAGGGACATCTATACTGCTAAAATAACTAATTATATTATCTACATGGTATAAATTTGCAAGATATCAGATCTTCTTTTACTTTCTACTGTCTCAATTTGATGCTGAGCAACTTTATTAAAAACCCAGAATATTTTTACAGATCTCTCACATACGTGTGTCTTCACCAGACACAAACACTGCTTTAGATTAAACACAAAACAGAACAAAACACCCACATCATTAAGCAGTAATTTTATCTAAACATAGTGTCAACCACCTTATTTTTTCTTTTTCTCTTATTCCCCTCCCTCCCCACTCAGTTTTTTTCTTGCTTGTTTATTGTCCCTGAAAGATTAATTTAAAAATCTTGCTTGCTTTCTTCTAGGGTGTCAGAGCTCTTGCGGCAGCATGAGCGTGCGGCCTGGGCCCTCGAGACCAGAGCCTTGGCGCCTCCAGCTCAGGCCGCAAGGGCGGGAACGACAGTAACCAGCACGCACAGCACAGCGGCGGGCATGCGGCAGCAGGCGCCGGTTTTCACAAGATCAGGCAAGAGACGTCTCGGCTGAGTCCCGAAGACTGAAGAGTTCGCTTTCTCCCTCATCTCCTCTTTCTGCTTTATCATCACATAATCTTCTCACCTTAACATTTATTATTATTCACTTAATGTGTACACTTGGCCCTCTATGATACAGTTAAGAGCTTAGCTTTATTTTGAATTTTACTTAAACGCTATATCTGTTCATGTATTGCTTTATAATCACTTAACCTCTGAGGCTTTTGGCAAAATAAACATTTTAAAATTCGCTTGTAAACATTTTTTCATTGAATTTATTGGGGTAACACTGGTTAAAAACGTATACGGGACGGGGTTCAGACACACAATCCCACAACACGTCATCAGTACACTGGATAGCGTTCTGACCACCCCAAGTCAAGTCTCCCTCCGTCATCATTTATGCTCCTATACTCTCCTTCCCCCCCTCCAGCAATCACCACGCTGTCATAAAATTCTTAAATTCTTAGTAATAGAAATAACTTAATTTTTACTATGGGGGCATTTGTTAAGAAGGATACTACGAACACAATTTCATGAACCCTAATTAGGTATAACTATATACACGCAATTAGTACAGTGCTTCCACATTTCTGTAATGCAGGAATCCTTTGCCATAAACATCAAGTGAAACTGGTTTTCCTTTACTTCATTGCCTTGCCATGCCTCTCTCCATGTAACTTCACGGGTAAGGATACCTTTTTTTATTATGCAACTACTAGTGCTTATTGCAAAGATATTGAAATTGGAGGGTTTTTTCAAAAATCACACAAAATTATTTTTCCCAGAAATAACTACATATGATATTTTAGAGTTACACTTAGTTTATAATGCATATGTATATGTGTGTATGTGTATTTATATATGTATATATGTAAACTTATATATACACATACATCTACATGTAATTTACCTGTGTCCCTTTTCATGAAGTTTTCCCATAATATAAAGTAATAGTTGCACAGTATTCAACTGAAAGAATTTTCTATACAATTAAGGAATAATTTTATTGTCTTCAAACATATTGTCATTTCTAATTGTTCTTTTTAAAAATATGACCACAATGACTATGCTTTACATAAGTCTTTACTTTGTTATGGTATATTCTTCAAATTGCTGAATGAAATAAAGAAAAATAACCTTAGGACATATGATGCAGCCAAGGGTCCCATTTTAAGCATTCTACTTTTGTTCTCATTTTGTTAAGTTTTGCTTTATATAAATTAGTATTTACACTAAGACAAAGAATCTTGTTTCTGATGACTTAGAATTGTAGTTGAATAAGCAAATTAAGAGTGAAGCTTCCATTTCTTATACAATCACTTTAAGGAAAAGAGATCAATAAATAATATTATCTCTGGTCTGAGATCACTGGTCCGAAACACTATTCTGAAGGTTCTGAGTCCTAGATCCTGCCTGGGATTACTTCACTGGATGTCCCATGTCTTAGCTTGAGATGCTATAACAAAATGCCATAGACAGGGGGCTTAAAAACAGACATTTATTTCTCACAGTTCTAGAGTCTGGAAATCCAAGATCAGGATGCCATGACGGCTGGGTTCTGGTGAGGGCCCTTTTGGTGGCTTATGGACAGCCACCTTCTTGCTGTTTTTTCACATGGCAGAGATTAAAAACAAGCTTCCTGGTCTCTTCTTACAAAGACACTAATAGCACCCTTATGATCTCATTTTAGCCTAATTACCG
Source organism: Miniopterus natalensis (assembly GCF_054644295.1). NCBI lineage: Eukaryota > Metazoa > Chordata > Mammalia > Chiroptera > Miniopteridae > Miniopterus > Miniopterus natalensis. Next base: position 15,439,755 of record NC_142083.1, on the reverse strand, counting down.
CCAAAGGTCCCATCTCCAAATGCCATCACACTTGGGGTTAGGGCCTCAACATATGAATGGGGAGGGGGACACTACAGTCCATAGCATCCTGCTTTTTCACACCATCCATCTGACAATTCCACCTTCTTCCCCCAGGTGCCTGGGGAGGGTACACAGTGGCAGTCACACCGCAGTACAGGAGGAGCCACTGCCACCAGCCACACGGATCCCAAGGATATTTGGGCTGTTTTTAGAATCAGTTCTCTGAAGAGCAAGTGTGGGGAAATGGGCAGGTTACTTGAAAGCATTGCTTCTTTCATTATTTCCTCACCATCAAAAAAACAGGTCTCTGCTTCAAGGGCCTGAATGAAAGATCAGGAAAGCAGTTTCTCTGTGTCCCTTCTTCAGCTTTATTCAAGACTCATCTGCAGCACCGAACTCAATCCCACCTCTTGTCTCTGAAGCTGACAGGAAGACTCGGTTGAGGCTCGGCCTTTCTCCAGCACAAGTGGTTTGCACACCCTGAGTCTTGCTACATGATCGGACTCATTTAAAATGCCCTCTTCAGCCTCAGCGTTCTGCAGTCGTTTAGTGATATTTGGATTAAATCAGCCAATCTGAGGAATTTATAGCTTGTTTTCCTTCCAAAAAAAAGTCTTTCCTCCAAGCATTTATTTCAGAGTACTGTTCAAAAAAATCTAACATAGTATATGCTTCTAAAGCCAAGTTTAAAAAAACAACACACTTCCCAAGAACATTCATTAAATGTTCTTTTTTCATGACTTTTTTCCATCTTAATTTTTCACTTTTTAATCTGAGATAGTCTCCCATTTTTGTAAAAAAATCATAGAAATGGCAATGTTAATAGCATTAGCATTTATATGCATATATGCATAACCCATGGACACAGACAATAGTGTAGTGAAGGCCTGGGGCAGGGAGTGGGTGCTGAGTAGAGGGATCAATGGGGAAAAAGGGGGACATCTGTAATACTTTCAACAATAAAGATAAATTTTAAATAAATAAATAAATAAATAAATTCTACATGCTAAAAAAATAGCAACACAAATGTAGTATTTTATTATTTTCGAAGCACTTTCACAGAAATTAATACATTTGACATTCATGTCAGCTTTGTGAGATTTGAAAAAAAGTATTCTCAGCCTCCTAATACCGATGAAAAAACAGAGGTGTATTAAGCACATAGTTTGTCCTTAAGCCCAGGAATACTAAAAGGAAAGGGTCAGAGACTGAACCTGGGATTTTTTTAATTAAAACTTTTTTTAAAAGTGTATTCTCAATAATACCCCATAGAGCTTTCTTTTAGTATAAGTTGTTCTACGGGCTTGTGTTTTGACTAATCAATTGGAGTTAAAAGGAAATTTAAGTTTGTCTGCAGAATCTCAGATCACTATGAAACTTCGTAATAAAGAACCCTGTGTTTTTACATGTAAGACTTTTAATTTGTATCACATGAATAAATAAGCCAAATTGTAGACTTTATATGCTGATGTTCTGTTTGATAGCAACCTGTACTTCATACTTTCTTTGATAACCTCTCTGGAGCCCTTGCATTTGTACAAAGCCATTTACATTTTTTGGAATAATTAAACATACATAAAGAAGTTCATTAGCAGCAGAATTTTATGCTTATATAATATAAATGACTCATAGCAATTAGTGGGATGCTTAGTTTTGCCCGAAGTTAGAAAGTTTCTTTTTTCTTTCTTTTTGACCCTTGGGTCAGAGATATAAAGCTATGTAGAAATTTGTATAATTATCTTGTGGATTTCAAAAGTTCTAGAATGTCTAATCAATTTAAGTCATGAATTAGCCTCTCTTTTTTTTCCAAAAATCTGTAAATTCAGAAAAATATAAAGCCTTTCACATATAATTCAATAAAGAAATCATATTTTATCTCACTTTGCCTAACCTAGTTCTTATTATCAACATTCTTAGCCAATATGCTAAAAATTAATTAATATTTTTATTAATCACTACATTGCTGGCATTTTAAAAAGGAAGATTTAAAAAAAAAAAAAATTACAGCATTTGTTCCCAAACTCACTTTACTCATGCATTCCTTTCTCAAATATTCATTCTACGTGTCAGATATTCAGCTGGGTGAATGAAGAGAAAGAAAAATAGGGAATGTCCTTGTTTTGACTTTATAAATGACAGATTCCTAAGAAGCAGGCAAAGTAGCCAAAGCTGAATATAACAACTGCTGTAATGGAGGGGTGTGTGTGTGTGCACACTCGTGTCACTTCAGTAACAGGAGCAGGACTCACACTGCCTTCAGGTGGCTTGGTTGTCAGGGGAGGGTTCCCAGAGAAAGTCGCTTTTGCAGATCCTACAGTGTTGGAAACAGCTCGCCAGATGTACCAGGCAGGAAATAGGGGAAAGACACAAAAAATCTTAAAGTGCATGGATTTTTCAGGCAGAATGAGCAAAGTGTTATTGAGGAAAAGGAAGGTGAAGGGTATGAGCCAGGTGGCTTCGCTGGAGAAAAACTTGTAAATGTTAAACTGGAAAGGGGTTTGGGAGTGTGATTGGATTGTGGGCCCTGGGGAGGAAGAACTTGGCTTCAATTCCGCCTCTATGGAAACTTGTCCGTTTCACCTTGGACAAGTTACTTGGCATTTATGAGGCTTGTTTTTTGTATTTGAAATGCGGGGATAAATAAATATATCTTTTATGGGTTTGTGAAGTTTAAGTAAAGTAATAAAATTCAGGTAATGAACCTAGTGCCCGATTCTAGTTAAATTTCAGTATAGTGTTGCTATTATTCTTATTGCTATTATTATTAGAGCTTCATTCCACTGGAAGATCGTTCCAGAAGCTGTGTAAAGAACTTATTGGCAGAGGAAGACACTGCAGGCTGGGGAACCTCTTCACAGACTATTGCATCCATCCTGTCTACAGGACACAAAAACAAACACAAATTATCTGAATTTATTTAGTGTCTCATACCAGGAAACAAACAAACAAATAAGAAAAAGAGAGAGAGAGAGATTTATTTTAAGAAATTGGCTCCCATGATTGTGGGGCTAGGAAATCTAAAATCTGTAGGGTAGTTGGCAGGCGAGAAACGCGGGCGGAATTCCTCTGTTCCAGAGCCTTCTGGCAGGATTCCTTTGCCTTCAGGAAACCTCAGTTTCTGCTCTTAAGGCCTTTAAGTGATGGTCTGCTTTACTCAAAATCTACTGTCTTAAATGTTGATCACATCTAGAAAAAAGAAGTTTGCAGCAACATCTAGGCTGGTATTTGAGCCAACCCTGCCTAGGCAAGTTGATACCTACAGTAACCGTCACAATAGGGCCCATGCAATCTGGATTTAGGAGAGGCAGGGACCATCTGTGACATGTCCCAGAGGCAGTGGAAGGGGAAGTTGGCGCTCTGGCACCTGGGTATCTGACTCCATACTCGGAATGCGTCACCCCCATGCTGCACCATCGCCTGGGAGCAGCAGGCCTGGAGAAGAGAGCACCGCGTGAGAGCTATGTCTCTCGGCGAGAAAGGAGGTGGCGAGCAGAACTCTTTCCCACAGTTTATTTTGAAGAATAAGTGGCTCGTAGAGAGATTCGCAAAAGGAATGATTGTAGGGGATGAAGAAATGGTGTGTTTTGAATCAGGTAAGTTTAATCCTGCAAGACATTAAACAAAGATCAACATGTTACCTACCACCCTGAGTGAATATCTTTGATGAAAAAATAATCATTGTTTCTTGCCTCCTTCCTTTACAAATGTCACCCCTGCTGTGGGAAAAGTCTTTCCACATTTACTCACCCACAACACCCACCTCCCCCTTTAGGTTTTAGATGGCCTGGCGTCTTGCTTTTGAAGCCTCCCTGAGTTTCCAGGAACTCTGACTCACCTTTTCCTGGGCTCCTGCAGGACACGCTCTGCTAACGCGGTCACACGCCACAGTGACCCCCTTGAGGTGAGGGTGCACGTCTGGGCCAGCATTTTATACTCAGCACTAACCAAGGCCCCGGTTCCCAGCACTGGGCAATATATTTTTGCTGAATGAATAAAGATCAATCTCCCTCATTTTATTAATGTAAATATGCAAATGGCTGGTCAGGAGTGTAAAATATTATGACAGATTTATGGATCTTTTTCACCAGCCAGCTTAAGTATGCAATGATAGGTGGACTGCCTTATAAAGTTCAGCTGACTTTGTAAAATGCTGTCCCTGGGCTCATTTATATATTTCTCTGTTTGGTTTGTCTCGTTGACACCAAATTACATATCATTCTTATGTCTAGATAGGCTAGAAAAAAATGCTGTTAATACATATCAATGCTGATCAGTCTAAAAATAGTTAAAAAGGGGTAAATAATCAGCATATATTATATTAGTGAGTAAATTCAGCTTTACAAAAGGCTTTATCTCATATTGAAATAGGAAAACAAATTAACCTTTTGTATTTTCCTTATTTTGACATCTAAACCATGTGTTTTTTCATTTAATTTCTTTAATTCAGGAAAATCAGAAGACCAAAATATTTTCATATAGTTATATAATATTGTGCTATAACTCAAAATTTTATAATCAGATAATGGATTTCAATTAATAACTAAAACTTAGTTGATGATGGCAACTTTAAAAGTACGTACTCTGCTCAAATTATACAGTATGATTTTTTTTCTAAAGGAAGAGAAAGTCCACCTGAAAACTGATTCCTATTTTTACTTTTGAGGCCTTGAAGTTCCATCATCCTCTGGGTCTTTGGGCCACATCACGAAGAGGTCAGGTTCTTTCAGGGGCACATAAGTGTCCACAAATTTGTGCTTCCCACCTTGCACACTCAGTAAACACAACAAGGACTGAACGCAAGATCTCTCCTCTCAGGTAGAGCCACTTTCTCAGTTAGAGCCACCTTCTTATTTGTGTTTGCCTCTGTATATGGTTTCAGGGCAAAAATGAGAGATTGAGCAATGATTTGGAGCAATGAAGATGCATCAGGTACATGCATAGGCTTGTCTTTTATAAAGGTCTTCAACTTAAATAATGTTGGTATATAAAACCCAAGAAAGAGGAATAGAATGCTCACTGACTTCAGTAAGAAATTCCATTTTAAATAATAAAAATGCACAGATATGCATTTATTGAAGTAGTTACATTTGACCTAACTTGTTTTAGGTAAAATATTTATTTCTTTATGCTCCTATCCTTTCAGATTCATTGTGTAGCATGAGTAGCCTTGATTTTAAACTTCTAAGTAAACAGAATTGCTAACTCAATAATAGTCTGTGAAATATAAACTATAATATATTCAGATCAAAACCTTATACTTTCTCTGTTATGTTATATCAAAGTACATGGATAAATTGCAACTTATAATCAGGTTATTTTACCCACTTAATCCTGAACTAATTTCTTTTATTAATTTAGCCTATTCTTAAAATGCATATGAGTATTTGGATTAGCATGTCTTATTCTGAATCTCTTGCCAGTTTTAAAACTTCAGGAGATTTCTATTATCATCTATGAGAACGATCTTGAGAAGTATTTCCAAGAAGCTTCCCAGATCCAGCTCCTTCTCCCTATCTCAGTTATAGTGTTAGTCATTTTTAACATGTTTGCATACTTTGCTACATTGCCCTCATTTCTTTCTCTCTTGTATTTTCATAACATCATTCAACAAGCATTTAGTGAGTGCCCACTAGGTGTCAGACAATCATTTCCTAATAATTTCAAAAGAACAACCTTCCCTGATAACTTTCTGTATGTGGAAGGACAGGGACATGAAAGAGCATAGTGCAAGAGAGAAGTAATTTTCTATTTGCTCTTTGAAAATCAGGTTGAGTAACTTACTTCCTGAACACTTCCCAATTGAAGTTGATTTTACAATTTATTTAATTTGAACACTATTTCTTTAAAAATTGTTTTGAGGAACAAATTAGCATGGTAATTGCTCTCTTAAAGATTCATTTTTTTTTTTCAAAGCTGCATTGTTTCCACAAAAGAAACTATTCTGAAGAAGTTTGTAAATAATCATTTTTATTCATTCATTTGTTCATAAAACATTGTTGAACTGTATACTACCTGGTGGACCTCATGCACAATTCTTGTGAAGAAAACAAATGAAAAATGGTGCTTTAACTTCAAGGAATTTACACTTAGCAAGAGATAAGTTAATATCAAGATCATATTCAGAAGTGCAAGTTGGAATATGAACTCTACATACTCAATAGGCAAAGACAGAATTTAGGTAACAATATAAAACTTAATATTCCATTCTTATACCTTCGGTTAATTTTCACATAAAAAATCAATGGCATGAATAAGATTTTATTAATTTTAATTAAGCATATGTAGTCTTTAAACAAAATGGAAGTTCAAATTCAAGAAAATTTTGTTGAGTGTCTTAATATTCTATTGCAAAGAAAGTTCACATCTTTCTCTTATTCAATCAACATTATTTTGAAAATATTTAGGCATGATCCTAACTGAAAAGAAGCTTCAAGAAGTTATAAGGTAAAGGCAACTACTTTATAAAGGAATATATAAAATTTCTCCATTAAAAGCAGACAATTATTTTAAGTGATACAGTAAGCTACACATGATGGAAATTTACATTATTTTGATAATAAAAATTTAATCTCCAGTTTTATTGGTTGATTCTTTTTATTGTGCAATATCCAGAGACATCTTTCTGAAGATTTTTTAAAATTATACTTATTCTAACATCTATTTTCTATCTTCATTCCGTTTAATTCTACTGGTTTAACCTGTTGCTTTAGTCTCATTGTAAAAGTGTTTTCCAATATTTTGGTGACTTGTTTAAATTACTGTTATTATCATCATTACTATTAAATTCTATTCCAGTTCTAATTTCCTGTGGTCTGTTCCCAGATGTTGTATGAAATGGACAGAGTGTACTGCAACTACTGTGAGGTATGCACCAGGGTCATTTCTTCAGGATATGAGCTGTTCCCTCCCTCCCGGTTATAATTAGCTCTCAAGAACATTTCTCTGCTCCTTCACTCTCAGGCCTAACACTCACTGCTCCAGCTCAAGATTAAGTGTCACTGCTGCTGGTTCTGAGCAGAAATTGGAGGGGCTAACTGTTTCAAATCTATGTTCCCCATTAGTCTCCTTGACGACAAATGTTTCCAAGTTCAGTGCTGCATCTTGCATGCATTGACTCAGCCTGGCAAGCTCTAATTGTCATACTTCTGCAGCAATTATCTGCCGTCCATGTTCCAGAAGTGGCTTCTCCAAGTTTGATATCGGAGCATATTTACTTTCTAAATGTTAGAGATCCCTCCAGTACTTTTGTCAAGTGACAACACCTTTCCTTGTTTTGCTAGACAGCTATAGATGTATTCTTATTTTGTCAAATATCTTTTTGGTTCATTCTTAGGATGTTAAGTGAGAGAAAGTATATGTACTTCTGACTTTATTATTTTGCTGCTATATCTTAACTGTCTCTACCTTTCTATAGTCCATGTTGTAACCTCATATTTACCTTTCAATACCCTGCACATTGTACTCTTTTTTACACAATTTTTTACTTTAATAAAATGATTTTTATTTGAAAATGGGCTTATTTCCTTGATTCTGTTTCTTTTCCTCAGGGAATGACAACAATGTTTCCCCAATATCCCCACACAAAACTTCAAAGTCGCCTTCATTTCCTCTGTCAATCCCATTCCCTCCATTTAAACTATACATTGAGATTTCCTTAATCTGTTTTACCTGTGTGTGTTTTTCTGATACTTTACATTAAACATTTTCAAAATTTTCCTCTGTCAATTTCTACTACCACTCTTAGGTCCCGTGGTGATCACTTCTTGACTGTTCTATTGCACTCACCTCCGTGGCTTTCCTTAACATGCCCAATTAATCGATTTATTTCAACGCGGATCAATTTCTAAAGTGTAAATCAGCCATCATTTTCCCATGAATTTTCAGTGGCCCTGAAGAATGACTATCATCCTAGATGGAGCACAAGTTTCCTCATTAGTTTTAGTTCATATCTTTCCTACCGATTCCTGGAAACCATTAAATCTGTTGTTCTTTTCTCTGGTTCCCCATGCTCATTCAAGTACCACTGACCATGCATGGATCTCAGCTGACACACCTAATCACCCAGTGTATAAATGAATGCCTCTTCTGAAAAATGCCCTCTAAGTATTTCCTGAATGCACATTGATTAGAGAAACCAAATGCTGGATGGGTGGGTTCCTGGTGCCATTATCTATACTCTCTCCTCTCTTGTTTTCCAAGCATTTCACCTCTGGCTCATTTTTCATACACTTCTCAGCAACCAAAAAATTTTAAAATGAGCAAACAAATGAAACTTTTCTCAACAAAGCACAAATACTGCACTGGACTCACCGTCCTCTAAGCCATTTTATTAACAACCAACCTCAAGAAATTATACTGGTCCTCCTTATAGAAACCACAAATTAGCATTAACTTTCTAATGTTAAATTGAGCCATATAGAATTAGCATTTTTTCTCTATCAAAAAGGTCAAATTGTGACAATTTTATGGGATTTAATCTAATATGTACAATATAACTTTCTAAAAACTATTGGTGTAAATAATTTCCTCTACCTTGTTACATTTCCAATGTTGATATGGTACTGCTCAGAGGTTGGTCTATTAGACACCTAACATGTTGACCCACCCCTTAATGTGTATTTGATTCAGATAAGTTATTTCCTCAGGCAGAATTAGCTTTAATAGTTAAAAAAAAATAGATTTAAAAAAAAAGAAGTTTTAAGTTCATAGCAAAATTGAGCAGAAAGTACAGAGTTCCTATAAACCCACACAGGATAGGCTCCAGGCCAACACCCCCTGACCATTGACACATCTCATATCACCCAAAGTTCATAGTTTACTTTAGGATTCACTCTTGCTGTTGTACATTCTATTGGTTTTGACAAGTGTATAATGATATGTATCCCCCGTTATAGTATCTTACAGAATAGTTTCACTGTACCCTAAAATCCTCTGTGTTTCACCTATTCATCCCTCCGTCTGTCATCTAACTAAATCTCTAAAAACCACTGAGGTTTTTACTGTCTCCATGATTTTGCATTTTTCAGAATGTCGTATAGTTAGTATCTTACAGTATGCAGCCTTTCAGATTGGCTTCTTTCACTCAGGTGCATATCTGAGGCTGCTCTGTGTCTTTTTACCACTTGATAGTTCATCTTCTTTTTTAGTGTCTGGATGTACCACAGTTTATTTATCCATTCACCTACTGGAAAACCTCTTGGTTGCTTCTAGGTTTTGGCAATTATAAGTATAGCCGCTCTAACCATCCAAGTATAGGTGTGTTTTTTTTACAGACATAAATTTTCAACTCACCTGGATAAATACCAAGGGCATGATTGCAGAACCATGTGATAAGAGTATATTTAGTTTTGTGAGAAAATGCAAACTGTCTTCCAAAGTGGCGGTGCCCTTTGGCATTCCCAGCAGGCTTTGCCATGTTTGATTGCTGGGTGGCCTCTTGTGCACTATTCTGATGAGTTCAATTAATTTCTTTTGGAAACCCTCACCATCTCCAGGTAAAACTAGGCATTTTTCTCTCCATTCTACCCTAAGTCTTCAATTATTTTAAGATTTCTTCCCCTCAACACTGCAGTAGCATTTGACAGATTGGGAACCACAGAGTGACCCAACACACAGGGCTTCCTGTTGGGGACAGGATCTCAGAGATGGCAGACACCGAAAGGGGTCAAGATTTTGACTAGAGGAAAGGATTGCTTGGTCTTAGTTTTATCTTGTCTTTAAAACCATGACCTTTAAACAAAATTTTTAAGGAAATTGAAACCAGAGTTTAATGATGTCCAGAAATCAGTTTATTTGTAAATCATGTTTAAGAGTTAAGGATTGACAAAAATTACTCAGGAAAGGGAATCATTAGGGAAATAAATGCCTTAAAATTAGTAGAAGGCACCATTGAAATATGGCTAATAAGATAAATATAAAACAGAATCTGAAAACTTCAAAGTGCTTACATAACTTAGTTTGTAATAAAGATTTTGTATGCTTGTGACTGAAAAATATATATATTGTTAAGTACAGGAGTGGTATGAGCATAGATTCAGGTGTTAAACTTGCAGTGTCAAATCTTAGTGTACAATTGTCTGTGTCACCTTGGGTGCTTCCCTCACTGAGATGTTATGGGGATTAAATGAGTTGACATACATAAATGATTTAGATAATGTGTTCAAAATTCAAAATCAATTAGTGTAATTTACTACATTAACAGAATAAAGAATAAAATCATTAGAGTTCAAATGGAATAATGTATATTATTATACTTTGAAATAACATGCTATACAAGTCGAACTACTGTCGATCATAAAATAAGTATCTTTAAACTGTACTTTGAAAATAATTAAAATAACTATGTTTTAATTCAGTAAATCTTTTTTATTGAATGAGATTGACATAGGAAAAAGACAAAATGATTTCATTTAATATGAATATACAAATGCAATTATTTATTTTAATTTTATATTTTCTATAATCTTGTGGTATTTTTGACGTTACCATCATCAAAGAAAATAGAATGCGTTCATATGCTGCAGTAGATAACTGGCCAGGAGGACTGAATAATTCAGTGGAAGTCCCTAGAGCACTGACTGACCTGTTACAATTTCTAATTTTCCACACTGGAAAAATGATCCTCATTAGATATTTAAAATGTATTCACTGTTTAGATGCTTGCCAGACCAACAGAGAGTCTTTAAATATTATTGTTTTTCTCATTAAACCAAGTGAAATTGACAAAAATGAGGATCTCTGCCAAGAAAAGGCATTTGTAATTTCTTGCTTAAGAAGGTAATTGGGACTGGATGCCTCCATTCCCCAAATACTAAAAGTTAGAGGAGATTTTAGAAAGACTTTGGCCTTTGGTATATTGTTGTATATCTGAAAACTTCAAAGTGCTTACAGAACTTAGTTTGTAATAAAGATTTTGTGTGCTTGTGACTGAAAAACCTATATGTTGTTAAGTAGAGAGTGGTTAAGAGCATAGATTCAGGTGTTAAGCTTGCAGTGTCAGATCTTAGTGTACAATTATCTGTGTGGCCTTGGGTGCTTCCCTCACTGAGATGTTACGGGGATTAAATGAGTTGACATACACAAATGATTTAGATAATGTGTTCAAAATTCAAAATCAATTAATGTAATTTACTGCATTAACAGAATAAAGAATACAATCAATATGGTCATCTTAATGAATGTAGGAAAAGCATTTGCCGTATTCAAAACCCAGTCCTGATAAACATCTCCAGGGACCTAGGTCTAGGAGGCAACATACTTAATATGCTGAGTGATACCCAGGAAAAACTTACAGCTCACCTCATACTTAGTGGATGAAACAGGAACTGAGAAACGTACAGTAGTGATGAAAATGTTCTATAGGTTAAATAGGTTGGGGTTTATACTTTGCATACATTTGGCAAAACCCCCCAAAATTGGAGAGGACAAAAAATCACACATTAATGATAGAGGGCAGGCTGGGCAAATGATATTATTTGTGTCTTTTCTCCTTTGCAAATTGACCAAGAGTAGTCTTAGCTTACTTGTTGGCTCACTGAGGACAGAAAGCACAGCCAATGCCATGTAACAAAGAATAGGAGGTGTCTGGAGAGCGTATGGATAACTAGGTACCGGAAACTTGTACAGTAAGTTACGCCCGTGTGTTGCCTCTCCTTACCCCCAACCCCCCTCCCGGCGCGCTCCGTTTGCAGGGTGCTGGTCAGCTACCACAGACAATTTCTGGTCATGCAGTGTCTGGAACAGAGGTGATGAGGAATTGTTTTGGGTTATAAGAAACCTGTGGAAGAAAAATCAAAGAGCTCAAGCCCTTTCTCCCTCACTGAAAGGATGTTTTTCAGACTCCTAGACATCTTATTTGGAGGTCACAAAACCATTATAGTGGCCACAATGAGTGTGTTTAAATGAAATGAAAGTGAATTGAAACATCAAGTGTATCACATGAACGACCATAAGTACTTTTTTCATGAAATGTTTGTACTTTTCAACTGTGTGTGTGTGTGTGTGTGTGTTGACTTGCGTAAGATGTTAACCCCATAAGAACATAGATGTTGGTCTGTTTTGCTCAGTCTTGATACCCAGAAAGTCAGATTACATCAACACCTGGTATTTTATAAGCACTCCATAAACATTATTTAGTAAATACAGGCATTGCTACTTTATTAAAATATTTTGTGAAAAATACGCTTTCCATAGTAAGTTGCCATAAAACAAAAGTTTCATAATAGTGCTGTAATTTTGATTGAAAGAACGCTGGATGGGGCTTACATGTTCACTCCTCTTTTAGCCCCAGCTAACTGTTATTAGCTAGAGTAAAACAAATATCCATGAGCACCAGAAATGAACCCATGAGTAATGAAGACAATCACAGTGAAAGATGATGAGGCATGTAAACCACCATTAAAATAAATCAGAAGTAATGTGTGTGCGCATGCATTTGTGTATATAATATTGGAAAAAATGAAAAGAGAGTATTCAAAACATGAAACAGGAACAAAAAGCAATTTTAGACATAAAAAGCAATTAAAGATATGAGGCATAAAAGTACAGTTGTTGAAAGAGTGATCATCTAGTTCAAAGCCCTCTTATTCAAAGAGGAAATTGCGACTGGAAACTGAGAGGAAATAATTGTGTCATGTCTGCATGATCTTTTGATTAATATCTGAAAATAGGAATTTGCATATGGCCTTTTGTTTTGCCTTTTTGCTACTTCTGATGTATTCTAATGATAGCAATTCTATTTAGTTCTAAAGAAGCATTTTTGCTTTCCTAAAAATTTTAGTTTTATTTTAATCAGTCTCATCGAGTACTTAGAAGTTAAAGAAATAAAAGGTGAGGCCGGCCGAGTGCCTCAGTTGGTTGGGAATCGTCCTGCGCACTGAAAGGTTGCCTGTTCCATTCGTAGTCAGGACACATACCTGGGTTGTGAGTTCAACCCCTAGTTGGGGCACCAACAGGAGGTAACTGCTCTCTCTCTCTTTTCCTCCCTCTAAGCATGTCCTCATGCTTAGAAATAAAAGTTGACAGTGCAGTAGGTTTTGTCACTTAGAAAACATTAAAAACCCTGTTAAAACGCGTCTCCACTAGCACTCTGCATGATTGAGCAATAGGAACATGTCAGCTCTTCAGTTGTAAAGAACAATACAGAGAACCTTGGCTCTGAAAGAAACAGTGTTGCTTGAATTTGACTCTGTCCCCATATTGTCCCCTCAAAAGCGTAAGCAATGAGTAGTGAAACACACACACATTCTATTCCTTCAGCATTCCTAAGAAACAGAATACTACTAATATGTTATTACCTGGAAGAGGAGATATAGTTGGAGTTCTTAAAGAAAACAAAACAAAGAGAATGAATATATAAAGCTATAATGCCAAAAATATTTTAGAAATTATTTTTGAAACCTTAAATAAATCCATTGGAATTGCCCACCATGTACCAGGATGAGCTGAGTCTTGTTTGCAGTGGGCAAGGGAGTGCCCTTGAGTTGGAAATGGGAATTCTACCTCCAGAGATGCCATCCCTACTAGCAGAATGGGTCCCTATTACATTAGGCCTTAGGGGAGTGACAGCACTCACTGACTGGGAATACATCATCATCACACCACCATCATCATCATCTCTGGCATACTGATCATTACCGCTACCATGAATTAGACACAACCTTACAATTCCATGTATTAAGTTTTCCAAGAATACATGTTAAAGTTGTTAATCATTGACATTTTCCATCCTTAGGTTTACCACTTAAAAGATGCATCATTGTAGCCCTGGCTCCTTGTGACTCACTTGGATGGGCATTGTCTCCTGTAACGAAAGGCTGTGGGCAGAGGGCATGCAGGAGGCAGCCAACTGATGTTTCTATCTCTCTCTCTCAAAATAAAAAAGACTTTTTAAAAAAGATGTGTCATATTTTGAATGATTTGGAGAATAACCTTGGCGTTTGTCTTTTTCTTACTTTACAAAATTTAAAAATTATACCAGTGAATTATCAAGTACAAAATTAAATTGTGTTTAATACTCTATGTCAAAAACATGCTGAGATTTTAGCTTCACAGATAGGGAAACAATATGGTTATCTTTAAATAACTTCTATTATTCAGTTTGACAATAAATGCACCAGAAACTGAATTTCACTTTTTCTATTTCTGGCTCAAAAATGAAGTTTACAAAAGAGTGCATCAGATTTGCATTTTCTTCTATCACCTAAATGCTGTCTGCTCAGGCTATCACTTTTGGAAAGATGATGTAAGAAAGTTTCAATATATAGCTGGCATAATTGTGCATAGCTGCTGTCAAGAATTCCTAGGCAGAGACCGTCATCTTAAAAGGTTACTGTGACATTTCTAGAATATGCTTTTTCAAATATGAATGAAACATGTTGCCTTTTTGGTTGAGGGTAGGGAAGGCATGGATTCTGACATTTTCCACAGTGCCAAAATTAGAAGACAAAGTATTAGAATGCCAAGATTAATCAATCACGCAACAAGTATTTATGTAATACTTACTTAGGTGTCCAATATGTTGTTTAGAAGGAGAATTTTATCAGGTCTCAGTGTTTCACCAAATGTAACCTAAAATTCAAAGAGCTGCTTTAATGTAAATTACACAGATCTGTCAAGAGACTGTTCCATATGTTGGGACTAGTTAAGTACCTATGCCCTTTTGAATGAATATTTTCTATGCTCAGTTATTACAAACATAGACTCATATTCTGCCTAAAATAAAATTTAACTCTTTGAAGAAACAGAAATTTATAAGTTATGTAGCTAAGATGTATACATATACCAAATCATTCTATTGTACTCTTTAAGTTTGTACAATGTTGTAGGCCAATTGTATCTCAATAAAGCTGGAAAAAGACAAATGTATTTTCAAACAAATTACTTTCTAACATTAACATCCTTCTCTTCTAAAAAGAAAAAGTGTGCCAGAATCCATCACTAAGTTTGGCTGTTTTTTACAGATTCATTGACATAAACAAAATCACTTAGGAGAGATTTATTTTAAGCTACATTATTAGTGAAGATAATGGAAATAAATGTAAACTGTAACACAGTGGCATGGATTTTACACATCGATAAAAAGAAATTCATTTAAAATCCTCTTGAAGGTAAAAGCAGAGAGGGAAAGATAACGGCAATAGTCTTGAGAATGCTGCTAAATATTTCCCGTTGTGGAGGAGGTTTGTTCAGATAAATCTGGGAATGAAGTGGTGCTGTCCTTCCTGTGGAGTTGTGAATGTCATGTTCCAAATCCTGGGAAATTTCACAGCTGGAAAAGAGTTTTCACATGCTGACTACTAGCTTTCAATTATGCTTTTATTCATCATTAATCCTTCCTTCCCTGGATACACCCTTTAGTAGTGTCCATTGTGCTACTTTATGCATACAATACACTAATTCCATTCACAGTAATATTAGGTAATAAGGTTATATATGGTATCTTTATTTGGCTTTTTGGTTTGTATTTGCTCTTACTAAATAGAATTGTGAAAAGTCCCCTTCCCCCTCTACTTGTGATTAGTTGGTATCCACATCTAAAAATGAAATGAGTTCAGCATGGAGGTAAATACTATATTTATAGCTTTAAAGAAATAGAGACTATCAGGAAAATTCGGTGTAAATGATAATATATATAATAAATGTTTGAGTGGAGTAAATAATATCTGTAGTTTTGCTGGTTTCTCTTTTATAGAAAAGTACTATATTTGTAGCTTCAAATAAATAATGAAAGTGCTCTGAGACTTACAGATTATATCTATAAATTTTATTTTTTTTAATTTTAACCACCAAAATTTACCTTTGGCTCCAAGTAACCTGGCTTATTCACATCAATTCTCTTGGCTCCTTTTCTTGGTTTTGATGTGGGTTCTTGGTTCAAGGTTTTGTCTAGAGTCCACTCTTGAGTAAATCTGAAGGCTGTCCTCTTTGCATATTAATAATAATCTCAACAAATGAGATTCCTTTCAGGTAAACAGTAAAATACAAGTCTCTTTGTACCCGGGTAGTCCTGCAAGCACAAGTCCACAGCAAGGAAGCTGCAGCAGGTGGTCAGTGCCAGGCACCAAGGGCCGGCAGGGTGGCTGCAGCTGGTGAAGGCCTTCCATACGGGCACTTAGGCAAAGGTACTGATAAATGGCCCCAGGTTTGGAGATATACCTAATCTTCAATCCTAAATCGTAGGTTTATTTTAGGCTATTGTATACATCGAATTACTCATAGTGTATATGTTGTTTAACAAACAATGTCTGGAACTCTTGCATTTTTGTGACAGCATCTGCTTGACATGTGGGGGAAACCTCAGCCTGAAGCACGAATTTATCATTACATAAACTTTCTTTGGTATTTTGTTGAAAACAGAACCAATGAAAATTGATTAATCACCATTTCTACTGACCAAAGATTTAGAAATCCTTTTACTTCACTTATCTAAATATTTAAAACATAAAAAAGAAGACAATAATTTTTCTGTTTAAAAAGTAATAATAGTACAAATTAGAGGATTTGTTACAAATCCAGAGTGTTTTGACAATGATTTTGCCTTTTTTTTACATTTTCATTAATAGAATAATTACATACATATATTATTACATATGATTTATTATTACTTCTCTAGGGCCTAGAATACCCTTTGATTTTTATGACAGATGCTCAAAGTATCTGATAAAAAGGAATAAATGGATGAATAAGTAAAAAGGTACACAATGATCTGATGAAATCAATAACATGATACTGTGAGGTATTTTCCCCACTTCCCATATAAAAAAAATAATTGGACGTTGAATAATTTACATATTGAGCATTTCTTTGGGAGAGCATCATGCAAGAATACTACTGAGAAAGTCTGAACAGGTCATTATGGGCATACTTTTTAATTTTAGGGTATCTAAGAAATTCATTATATATCATTTTCATTAAAAATATATCAGTTCTGTTACTGAGGACAGTTTCAGTACACTGCAAAATGATTTCTATACAATATAATTTTATACTATGAAATAAGTCTGCTAATCAATCTCCTTAAAGAGAATTTTTGGAAACATGGTTTGGGTGATGCCAGAGACAACTGCTAAAAAATGGATGACAAATAAAATAAATAACAGAGCAAGTTAATGTCAGTTTGAAATTATGTGACAATAAATAAAAATATTCAAATAAGAATTTTAATTAATGACTTCTAATATTAATACAAATAGCTAATGATGGCAACTTAAAAATTTATTTTCAATCAAGTAAGTATATTCTGAATCGTAACTAATGTGAAGTGCTCATAATATATACCCTCTTTTATGTTTTTTGCTGACTTTATTTGAATGAATAACCCTACTCGGATGTTGAGGGTTTTCTCTTACTTCCGTTCAGTATATATGACCAAACCTTCCTTCTTCCTTAAACTTTGAAGTTTTGACAGTCAGCCTTCTGGGTACAAAAAAGGGTTCTTGGAATATAGGAAGTGGACCAAGTTAGACTTGACTATGGTCTGATGTGCCACTTAGTCTCTAATGTGACTGTAATTTTAACTAAGGCCACATGGGCTGTTTTTCTTTCATAATTAGATTACTATGCGAAGTCACATGTCTGTGGTCAGAGGGATGTGTGCTTTTTCAGCCTAGAAGATAGAGGAAAGAAAATCATTCAAGGAGATTGAAATAATTAATTTTGCATTAGGGATATGTCAATATTGCACTCTGACTCACTCCTGAAGCACAGCATCCTCACTAATTAGGGAGAACCCAGTCCTTAGGATTGTTTACAATATACTCAGCAGGGATTTCGACTTCTTAGTGCAGGCCCAACAAAGGGGCCCATTTATAAATAAATCATGTTTGGAGCTTGTGAAAGGAGGGATCAGTTAGTGCCAGGTGGCTTCAGGATCCCAGGACCTCCGAGGAACTAACTGCCAGTTTGGGTTTTGTTGTGGATATTGTTTGCTTTGTATTAAGTCATTCATTGACACAAAAATAGACTTTATTGCAAATAAATAAATATGTAATACATTTTTAAAAATATTTCACATGATTTCAATGCTCTATGTTAATGGAATATTCACCATCATTACTCTAATTACTAGGCATTTTCAAAGTCACCATGGGGGGGGGGGGGTGAATACATTTTCCATTAAGGGATTATTTCAGCCTGAAATCTGCCTGAACTCTATTCCCTGTAGACGTCAATCACAGAACTGTTGTACAAAAATAAGAAAATGCTTTACTGTTTCAGAAATTATTTTAATGAGTATGTACAGGCGAAGTCACTGCATAGCTGGTAAGGATGTCCATGTTCTAAATCTGCTTAAATGGAAATTTTTTTTAATGGCCTAAAAACGACTATCACTTTTCCTGTGAAGAGCGGCCCACAAAACCACAGCATAACAAAACTCAATGGAAAAGTAAGCCTTACCTAAGTCATCCCAATTTGTTTAGAGCTCTCAACAGTAATTACAACGATTTTGTGCTCTTACCTGCGTCCCATGCCTTTTTGTACCAAGGTATTTGGTCCACGGGAAAACCTTCCTTCCTAGGGAAAACAGAAGCCGGACCACCACGTAGTTGTAAAAACCGGTTTATTTTTTTTTAAAAATAAATACAAAAATATAAATATAAAACATTAGCAGGTAGAATTTGATGAAATGAAATTGCACAAACGTTTTGAATACCAGGTTGCATATCACACCTACTGACACCACATGAACATTTTCTTAAACTTGATGTACAGAACAGGACGCGCCCCGGGCCGCGCCTCCACCTCGCCGGGCGCATCACCGGCAAGCGCGGGGCCGGGTGCACCGGCAGCGGCTTATCCGCGGGGCTGCTGGGCGGGGCGCGGGGGGGTGGGGGGCAACTATCCTGTTCACGGTTCTGGAATTACCTTTTATTTCTAGAAATGGACAGCACTGAATTTCCATAGCTTTGGCTCTTGGAAGTGATTAAATAAAATGCCGTATATATTCCATGGGACAGCCTACGGGAGAATTAATGGAGTTAATGGGCAGGTTTAAAAGGAGCTGGGGGCGGCGCGGGCGGCGCGGGCCGGCTAGGAGTCCCTGTCGCTGTCGCCGCCGCCGTACATCTCGGCCAGCTTGTGGAAGCGCGGGCCCCACTCCCGCAGGAAGTCGTAGTTCTGGTCGCCGTCGGCGGCCGACTCGAGCGAGCTGAGCGAGCCCGCGGCCGAGCCGCCGCCCTCGTAGGCGTAGGTGGCCAGCGAGTCGTAGGGCGGCGCGGCGGGGTCGCCGTCGTGCTCGCGCAGGCGCTCGGCGATGAAGTCGCGCACGTCGGCGGCCGCGGGGGCGCCCGGAGTCCTGCGCGGCGCGGCCTGCGCGTCGGGCGCGATGTCGCGCCGCAGCTGCTGCTCCTCCACGGCCGCGGGGTTGCGCAGCGTGCCGATGTCGAAGGCCTGCGTGTCCTCCTCGCCGCCGCCCTCGTCGTTGTAGCTCACCACGTTGTCCCTGATGTCCTCCTTGGACAGGATCAGGGGCTCCTTCTTGCGCTGCCGTTTCAGAGCCGCGAACAGCACGACGATGACTTGGAGGAGAAGAGAGATCGTCAGGGAGCCGTCGGCGCGCGGCGACATGGGGGGGGGGGGGCGCAAAGGGGCTCAAGCCACGGGGTTCCCCGGACAGGCTGGGGTGCAAGGTGAACTTGGGCTCAAGCCACGGGGTTCGCGGGACAGGCTGGGGTGCAAGGTGAACTGGGGGTCAGTTTTATTTTGGGGGGGGAGCGGGGATGGAAGGATCTGTTTAGGATGGGTAGCGTTGAAGGGCGACGTGTCTTTATAACTCATTTTCAAAGCCATGCGGGATATTTCTCAAAGCCAGGGGCTTATTATACCTATTTGTTTCCAAGAACTGTTTAAAGATAGTGCCTGATTGTGCAGACGGTATTTATACTTTGCATTAAATAGGGACATAGATGCTATATAGAAAATTGACACAAATTGAATTCAGCTTCGATACAACAATTAAGAAGGGAACAATGTGTCCATATTGTTCACACCCTTATACAATATTAAAAAGGCAGGATTCCTCACACGATACAGAGTGTTGTTTCTGTTAGACAGATTGACTGATGGATCTGCATAGGTTTGTTTTTTTTCTTACATTGTTAAAAGAAGGCCTTCATTACTAGGGAGAAAAAGGCCACGTTATTTAGACATTCTTGGTTTAGAAATTTACGAAGTTTTCCATGGAAATATATAGCACACATGGGATCAAAAATAATTGTTGGATCACAGGGTGGCAAAGAAAGAATTCAAATTATTGCACTGAATTAACTACAAAACCATGTAGGAACCTTGGCCAGATGCATCTTGAGTGTAGCTCCACAAGTGGAGATGTGTATGGCTGGAAGGAGATTTCCCTAATTCCATGACAAGGTTTCAGTAATAATTATTATCATTATCATGGTAACGGCATAGATAACGTTAACGAGAAAGATAACATCGCATTCCTTCTGGTTACATCAGTTGACCGTCCTCATTTTGGTCATGACCCTTTATTTAAACTGATGACTTGAACAAACGGAGAACTGAATTAGACGAGGAAAGGGAGGGTAAATACCTTACCAGGTGTACGTATGAAGAAACACCTTTTTCATCTTTAGAACAAATATTTAAAGAATATGGAATTTATGATTGTTACAAACTGCATGTGATGGGATTTGGAGGTGGGGGCCTTTGGGAGGTAGCTGGGTGGGTGACAAGGGTGGGGCCCTCAGGACTGGGATTAGTGCCCTTATACAAAGAGACGCAGGAGAGAGCACTGCTTTCTGCCCTGAGTAGACACAAGAGTCACCTGCAAAGTAGGAAGCATGCCCTCAACCAAACCCAGCGCCTGCCAGAGCCTTGAACTTGGACTTCCCAGCCTTCAGAACTGCGAGAAATAGAGCTC
The DNA here is from genome assembly GCF_054644295.1 of Miniopterus natalensis. Classification (NCBI taxonomy): domain Eukaryota; kingdom Metazoa; phylum Chordata; class Mammalia; order Chiroptera; family Miniopteridae; genus Miniopterus; species Miniopterus natalensis. The sequence continues at coordinate 15,418,853 of NC_142083.1, read as the reverse complement.
TGCGATTTCAGCCATCAGTCTGTGGTACTTTGTTACAGCAGCCCAAACTGACAAAGACAATTATTATGTGAAGTGGTATTAAGTTATGTTTTCTCTTTTGTTGACACAGAATGCCTTCAAGCTTACAGAAGAGGGCAAACAGGAGACTTTTTTAATGCAACAAAAGAGAAAATTTTAATCCATTGATAAGTGTTCTTGACCTTCAAAGTGATTTAAAAAAAATAGGACACTTCCTAGAAAAAATACCAAAACTTTATTTTTCAAGTTTTGGAGAAAATATGACATTTTATTTTGCCTAAATTTATGTATTTGTACACATACATAAACTTTTGATGTAAAGACTTTTAAACCTCAGGTTGTTTATTAACCAAATGATCTTACTCAGCAAAAAAAAAAAAAGGTTCAGATAATGAAGATAATGAAATTTAGTAAGTGACTCCAAAATCCAACTTCATTTTACCGCTTCTTAAAACACCAGATATAGTGCTTTCTGATTAGGGTCACAGGGATACTCACACAGTTTTAAGATAATGCAATTACAGAGTAATTTTACCTGATTCTTAATTCAAAAGCAGTTAAAAATCAATTTGCTCTAGGTTATAAAATCCAGTATCGTTGTTTTATGGACAAGTGAACCAGGTAAAAGAAAAAAGGCAACTTGAACATGATTTCAGTGAAGAGGTAAGAGAGTGAGGCCTCCATCCAGCCATAAAAAATGTGGAAATAAAACTTTAGCTTCATGAGAAACTATATATCCAGTGACTAACCACAAGACTACTTGCCTTGGTTCAGCCACTCAGAAACTGTGTAACCTTAGAAAATGTCCTGAATATCTCTGATTTTCAGTTTCATTACTTAAAGAAAGGAAAGTAGGAACCCTGATCAGGTAAAATATATTAATATAAACAGCATCTCATGGTTAATTTATTATCTTAAACGCTGGGGTTAGTTTGGGGGAAATATTTTAAGAGCAACATTTCTTATTTACAAGTGCACTAAAGCAAGCAATCTGAGAAATTGTATTTTCTCTAAAGCTCTTACCCAGCAAGATAATGATGCAGAGGAGAATGGCGACGAGGGCCCCGGTGCTGAGGCCTGCGGGGAGCAGCAGCGCCTCGGCGCTGCAGGACTGCATGTTGCCCTGGCCGTCGCAGGCGCACACGCGGATGGTCAGGGTGCCCGTGCTGCTCTGGATCGGGTAGTCGTTGTCTGAGATCACCACAGGCAAGAGATAGGTGCTGATTTCATGTCGACTGAATCCATTCTTTCTGGTTAAAATTCTGGCAGTATTATCTACAATAAATTTTGAAATATTAAAAATGACTTGGAACAGTAAATCTGTCTCATCCTGATCACCAGGGTTTTAGACAGACAATGTTTGTGCGAAATATAAAACTAACATCAATTTTCCTATAACATGTACGCAATACAATTAAAATACGGATGAGGTAAATTGGATAGTCTGAGGAATCCAATACTATGATTGCTTATGTATTAGATTTTCAACTAATTCTCAGATGTTTTCAAAGCGAATTTCTGTACGTGAATCGTACATCAAGACCACATAGGTGATAGCATATTCTTTTTAGAAACAAATATTATGCATACCAAGCACAAAAAATCATAGTAAATGTTTCTTATTTACAAATGTGCCTGTGTCCCCCCCCCCCCCCCCACACACACACACTCTCTCGTGCGCGACACATTAATTCAGTATTCACGCAGAAAGGTATGATTGGGTAAAGTCTCTGTATAGTTGCATTTTTAAAATCAATAATGTAGCCAAAAACCTTATGAGTCCTAATATATGAAGAATAGTGAGCAAGTTATTTAGTATTTCTGAACTCTGATTTCCGCCTGTTAAAGCGAATATAATGCATAACAAAGTACTGGTATAGCTCAAAGACAAGTGGTGTGAGTGTCTAACAGACACACAGGAGAAAGAAGGGGCTTAAGAAAGGCCAGCATCCCACTGCTCAGCCATATCTACGAATGGGGGTTATGGGATTAATAAAAAGATACCTTCTAGCCCTATATAACCAATATGTATTACGAAATAAAGTCAACATATACTTGGATAATCATTTCCTACTCAGCTTGCCCTAGGCACTTAGTCTAGTTCCGTTAATCCCACTGGGTAGTTCAAAATGCCGATATAGGGAAGGAACTGAGTTAGCCAATTGCTAAATCAAACAAGACAGAAAAAAAAATGACATTTTTTTTGCAGGTATAGTGGTTGAACTTAAAACAATCATTTCCTAAATTGTTAGTAAGAAGTTAAATTCTACTGCATCAGCAACACAGCTATGAAAGTACATCAGCAAAACAGATGTACATAAGCACATTTTTAAAAATAAAATGTACTCCGGATCATTTTATACTTTTGACTTATCTCCCAAGAAGTATTAGAATACAATTCTTCTTTTTTTCAAACTCACAGTAAAATAAAATTTATATGCATGCAGGTATTTTTAGATTTTCTTACCTTTAACTTTTGAAAAGTTTCTAAATCTTAATTTTGCCTACATTAGTTTTGATATATTGAAGTACCAAAGTTTTACCCTAAACTCACCATTCTATTTACATCATTTGGTAAATGCCCATCAGCATGCCCTCTTCTTCTAAAATATGCTTCTACCTTTTTTGAGAATGCAAAAAATAATTTCAGTATTTTTTTTTTATCAGAGACATTATAAAATGCATGCTTTATGCAGCAGAATAATGTATTCTGCCCTTGCAACTGCACTTTTGCACATAATCCCTTCACAAGTTAAGGGTACTTCTCACTCCTTGTGTCCTGCCTTTTTGTTAAGAGAACTGATTATTTCCAGACTCTTTAATGTTTTCAAGATTCAATCTTTTAATTAGGATGCATATAAAGACCACTGTCACATATTTTATTATTAATATTATTTAAAAATATATCTTTATTGATTTCAGAGAGAGGAAGGGAGAGGGGGAGAGAGATAGAAACATCAGTGATGGAGAGTCATTGATCAGTTGCCTCCTGCACGCCCCCCACTGGGGATCGAGCCCGCAACCCGGGCATGTGCCCTGACGGGGAATCGAACCGCAATCACCTGGATCCTGGGTTGATGCTCATCCGCTGAGCCACGCCCGGCCGGGCATCACATATTTTATTATTTTAAAATTCAAAGGATAAACACTGTCAAGCAAGACATTACCATAACATCTCATGAAGTAGCTGATAAAACCAAAATTTTGTAATACAGATCAAGAAATTAATATATCCCGTGCATGGTAATTGTTACTTCGGGGGAAATTTCTTGTTCGTGTCACCCTAAATCATAATGGACACGTTCTACAACTTACCTTCATTGTCCTGTACTGTGAAGTTTGGATTGACAGCTGCTAAGCTGAAGAAAAATTTCTGTCCACCTAAAGGGTCATCTTTGTCTACTGCACTTATAGTCTGTATCAGCTGCAGAAGAGAGAAACAGGCATATTTACCAAACTTCCATGGGTATCACATGCTTTGTAATATGGAATTTTTTGACATTCAATTTTGTGTAAAAAATTTTAAAGGCAATTGACTTCCTTCCTCATGCATTTATCTTTTTATGAATTATTCTGTCTTTTTAATTATTGCTTCGATTTTAACAAAGTCCCTATCTTTTCCTCTCTGCCTCTCTCTGTTACTCTCTGTCTCTATATCTGTCTCTCTCTTTCTCTCAGTTTTTCTTAAATATTATCCATTCCTTCAAAATAACAAATGGTGATATTATATTCTTGGCAATGTTATTAATTTAGACATAGGATTTGGAGTGTCTAGGTTATTTCCTATACATTTAAACACTGATCTGGAAGAATATATCTAATGTAGGAAAACATTTTAAATTATTTTAAATAGGGCTTTCCTCCTCATCAAAAGTAAAGCGAAAACTGTTAAAAAATGTAGATTTTATAGACATGATATGTAACTTTTTAAAGGAAATACATTTTATTATCTACTTTAACAGTAACAGTTCACTACATTTGCACTGTCAATAAAATTATATATTTTTAAATTCAACATACTCATATTATGGGGAATGGTTATTTTATAAGGGTCAACTCTTTGTTTATTTGGGATAATGGACTATATAAGAAGCTACCTGCTAACAAAGTAGAACATTTTATACCTTTTACTATAATCAGATCATTGCTTTTAACATGATTTATAAGAATAAGTAGATGAGGAAAATTTGACAGAAATGAAATAACGTATCAAGAAATATAGTAGACTAATAAAATTCATAAAGATTAATATGTTAACACTCACATGTAGACACATAAATGATAGAAATGTGAAAGTAGAGCCAATGATCTTTTAAAATAAAAACTATGATGTCTTATAATAAATATACATTTGCATCTATGATTACAAATTACAATTCACTTTTTAGACCAAAATTAATACTTTTCAGAGAAAAAAATGGCTACATCTTTACATATATCTGTAAGAAATTATAAAGATTTACATAAAAATTCTAAATTAAAATCTATTATTTTAATAAAAGATGGTAGCATTGTAGATTTTAAAATCAGTGGTTCACTGATACATTTTCATTAAATGTTAGGAATGAAATAAGTGAAGCTCATAGTAACAATACAAATAAGATAGAATCACATCAGAAACTGTATCAAATTATAACATATTTTTATGAGCCCAAGGCTTCTTTATTGCAGATGGAAGCACTTACTTCCTTTTCAGTTTCTTTCTTTGAGATACAACTTAGCGTCTAGTGTTCAACTTCTCCATATCCAGCACTTACTTTTCAATCTAGTCTTCCTTTACATTTCCAGTCATACATTAAAAAGTCACAATATTTTGTTTTGGTATATTACCATAAAGTATTGCACTAGAAATCAGAAGTTGGCAACAAGAGGTGGATAAGACTATTTTCTCTGTCTCTCTGTATAAGCACTCACTATTTTATTTCTACTGAAGACAAATTCATTTTGACCCACTTCCAAAAAAAAAGAGGTTGCCACCGTTATGGAAAACAATTCTAATGATATCTAGTATTCATTTTAAGCACATGAAAAATAGACACAGATGAGTCGCTTATATTTTATCTCCTTAGCAGTTACATAATTTGATTATATTTTCTCTGAGCTATTCTAGAATAACCTTAAATCAACTTGAAAGGTGTTTTAGTGATCAAACTATAATGAAGTGTGGCATGACAAATGGATTTTAAGATGTTTCGAGTTAGAAAACTGGTCACTACATTTTAATGTGAAAAGACTAATAGTTTTGCTGTCAGTGGAAGCGGGGTTCTTAGGGTGCCGATGGAATTAGAATTTCCGGAGGCCCCCATGGGACAACAAGATATGGTAGAAAGCTTTATTTCTGTGGAATTATACCCCTGAGTTTCCAAGGTCCCATGTCCGTCCCTCTGTGCCCCCATAGAAGAAGTGTAGCTGTGGCTTTAGCAGAGCAAAGATCTAAGCCAGTGACCAGAGTTTCTACTCCATGCTGGAGCACAGGTCCAGTCCAACGTCAGGCTAGCTTAGTTTGTGTTCCCCGCTGCAGTCCATCAGTCCTACGCATGTGGGGTCACATGGCGGTGGGGGCATGTGGCTATGGAGGAAATACAGGCAAGTGCAAGAGAGCCACAAGAGCTCCAAGAGCCACACAAGAGACAAGAGAGTAAACTCCTTTGTCTAGGGGATTATGTATCCACAAATTTCCTCAGGCTTGCATTGTCCCTGCCCCCTCTGGCCAATGATCTCTGTTCCCAAGTATGACTGACAGGCATCTTCCCTGCATCACCCGACTTCACTGCACTTACACCCATCTTCCCCTTTGTCCAGTCCCTTCCCCCAGTGATCTGCAGGGAATGGGCCAGTGGTTCCCTGGGGAGTATGAAATTGCAGCTTCCTGGTGAAGCTGCCCAAACGGCCATGCTCATAATGTCCGGCCTCCCTCTGCTCCTTTTTTATTACTAATAACAAGCTAATTATAACAGTTTCTGTTGATGAAAAAATCCCCATTGCTCTGGTAAAAAGACGCTTTTTCAGTTGTTAGGAAAGTAACTAAACACTTTTAAGAAAAATATGTACGGGGTATTTTGAGTTTGAAAGGGCCTGGAGTTTAGATACTATGGATGCGTAAAAATAAGCATCACTCCTCCCTGGGGAGACTCCCTGGGAAATCTCCTGTGAGATTAATGCTATTTCTCTCCCATAGAGATTAAACATTATTAAAATATGTTTTATTGACTGTGAGAGTGGGGTCTATGTGAGGGAAAATGGAGAAAAACAGCAGGTCCTCTCCCCTCTCTCTGAGATGGAAAAAGATGGACTATCAAGTGGCCTAGTTCAGAAACAAGAAGAGATTAATAATACTACATCAATTATAAGCTGTATCCTTTCCCAGGGGCCAACTCTTCTACCCTTACAGCAAGGAATAGGCAAGAAAGTAGTTGGGGCTGGCAGTCAGCTTTATTTCTGTCTTCTCGTTTTCTCCACACACCAAATGAATGGAATTATTTCCCATGCTGTTGTTCTAAATGCTACTCTTAAAGAGCACTTAATTCGGAGCAGTATTGGGTGGATTGAAATACCCTGTAAATAACTGAAGCACACCCAGAAGTCCTATCATAGCTCTTACTTCCTAGGAGGAGAAAAGGCAGAGTTAGCAAGTGAATTCCAAGAAAGGCTCAGTGAGGAAGGACTATACCAAATCACCACCTTGATTTTTTCCTGCTGGGATGTCATTACCTAGAGTCCCATGATTGGGTATATAACGGTTTAGTTTAAACAACCATTTTTCAGCCTATGAGACCAAAATGACATCTAACAAACTAGTCTTATTAAAAATTACTGCCATGAGAGGCTCTTGCATGTGCAAATTTATTCATCATGTTTTTCCTATCATGTTTGTCAAACAGACTAACTACCTTTTTATTAAAATCATCTTTGATTTGGTTATATTTGTCTTCAGTATGTCAACTGGTGTTTAAAAGTCCAAAAACAAAGTTACTGAGCCAGATAAAGAAAAAAAAAGAAATAAGGGCAATAAACAAACACAACCTCTTATTTTGGATAATTCAAATATACTTGGAAATAAGTGTTTATAATGACTCAAATGCTCTGAAAAGATATCTCTGGAAAATCAAATAAAATAACCATAGAGGAAGCAGTGCATGCGGCTGTTGCAAGTTTGGTATTGCATCTTTTAGACAAAAAGCTTCAACTTATATCATGGAAGCCTGGCAAGCAGAGGACTATTTGGAATGGTATTTTTAGGGCACACACAGTTTCATTAAGAAGTAGGTCGGAAGCAGCTAAGTCACTTAAATATTCCAAATTAAACATCTCCATAATATTTTCAAATAAAAAAAATGAATCCTATTGCAACAGTTTTACCATTTCAAACAACAGACAGGCTATTGAATTCCTGTTACAGTCTTCAGCAGGAAGGATCTGAGTTATTGCACAATGTAATTTGCATAAAAATGTAACAATCACATTGATGTTTATAAAGAGCATTCAATGATGTCAAAACACCATACAGTTTTATGATGGCTCCCCTTTCCTTAGTAAAACAAATTCGATTCCCAATTATTATGTATAACAGGCAGCTTCCTCCTGTGGAGATAGCACTCAAACCAATTAAGAGCATTTCTTTCAGCCATAAACGCCGGAGCTTTGCAAACAAAACGAGTCCACTGAGGAAAAGACTTAAAGAGTTACAGACAAGGCTGTGGAGGAAAAATGTTTAAAAGACGAAAACCGAGGCACTAAGCAGTTTCTGTGTTGCTCTAACGATGCGATGCAAGTGTAAAGGTGAGGAGCGAATGGGCCGCCCCACTTTGAAACTCTGAAATCGTGTTTGCATACGCTGAAATACTGACGGGATGTTCTGCAGGTCCCATGTATTTGTCTGTGGCTTTCCCAAGTTTTATTCCCCATCTCTCTATTGGTTATCAATATTTATCAAATGGCACAGGCAAGATGTTTCCTTGGTTTTGTTTTTTTGTTTGTTTGGTCTTTTGTCTGTTTTCATTTTTGAAAGTTTAAAACTGTAAAGTTATTTATTCTTACACCTAAACTCTCGTGGCAACAATAAAATCTTATATACATTAGAAATTTACAAATGATACATGGAACTTGTTATACTGTTATTTATAACATCTTCGACCTTAAAAACACCAGCATACGTTTGTTTGTGTGTTTTTAATTATATTACTGTGACTTTCTGAGTGTCATCTTCCTTTTCTCATTCCTCTCAAGATTGGGGAAAGAAAATATTTAACCATGCAGCTAAAATTTTCCTGTGCTTTTAAGTCCTACGAGTCCTCACCTGCCCTGGTCTGGCATTTTCACATACAAAAGTGTCGTAGAACACAGCAAATTGTGGGGCGTTGTCATTAACATCCAAAATTCTCACATAAACAGCCACACGCGTCATCTCTTTGGGATTGTCTAGAAAAGGGAAAGAAAAAGTTTGTTTAGGAAGACACAGTTTGCACCAGATTTACTTTATATGAGCATCTGTGGATATTAAGTGCTCACACACAAATAAGCATCTTGGCAATTCCACTAACATAATGGGCAAATGCAATAAAGATAGTTACTAAGAGCCTAATTAAGTAGTCATGAATTCAGTTATTATTGGGCTCAAGCGTACTATTATTTTGGAAAATATTTTTTAAAAGCACAATCCAGTGTAATTGAGTTCATATTTGTGTCCTTAGTGTTCAAATATATATAAAACAAGAACAAATATTTAATAAAGCTTTGTTATGCAACTTTATATTACTTAATCTTTCCTGATTTTTTTGGATGAAGAAGTAGTTTTTAATAAAGTAGTAACTTGCCCAAAGTCATTAGCTCCTAAGTGGTAGCTGTTTTATTAGAACTTACACTCTGACTACTTTTATCATTATAATGTATTCCAACAGCTACTCTCGACTCTCCTTTTGGAAATTTCTATATATGGCTACTAATTTTACAAATGGGATAGAAATTTACAATGAAATTTATTTTATTAGTATAATTATTACTAGTACTATTTCAACAATCCAGGCACGATTCTATGTAACAAAATTAGCTCAATAATAACATATAGTATACTTATGATTTTCGCCCCACAAATGCTAAAATCAAGAGCATCAAAGTTTTCACATAAAAACGTGAATTTCAAAGAGTTCCTACTGGTAAAACAGAAATGTCTATTAAGCTTACTTAACCTCGGAAAACAACCCAGGAACAATCACAATTACATTAACTTTACTATAGATTTTTGTAGGCACTTGAGCTGATTGGTATCTGAGTGTTTTGACATTTTAAATTCAGGCTATATTCATCAGCATTCGCGATATCGAAATCTCAGCCTTTGGACATAGCTCAGCTTCTGTGTGAACTTTGCTGAACTCACGCAGAAGATCAATATAAAAAGAGAAAGAAGACAATGAACCACAAACAAAGCAAAGCCTACACGGGAAGAGCAGTTCAGCTGGGGGGCGGCAGCAATCTCACTGGATGGCCACCCACATGGGCTGGGATAGTATCACTGAGCCTTGTGGAATTTATCTTTCTAATTTTATTTGAATACTTTTTAGATACAAGGGTAAAACACTGTCCCATGCAAATAGGGAGCGGGTGACTAGTCACAAGAACTGATTTCTTCTTTCTCTCCATGTACTTACAATGTCACTAAAATAAAGAGGCCGAGCTTTTGCAAACTATTGTGTAAGAACTGACTGCTCAGCAGGGACATTCAAAGGCTGAAGTAGTAGGAAGGCAGGAGGAATCTAAATCCTTTTAGAAATGTGTTTACCTTTCTTTCGTCTACTCAAAAGGAACATTCCAGTGCCTGCTGTCTTGAACACTTCAGGCTTCCCTCAGTCTTCCCGGCCCACGCGTGCCCAGCTCTCAGGTTGTGGTTTCATGCTTGCAAATCTATTCTATCTGTTTCTGCACATTGCAAATCCATTCTATCTGTTTCTGCACATTGCTCACGTCTGTGTGCCGGGCGACCAGAGTTCAGACCCTGGGGTCCAGGTCAACTGCTTGGATTCCCGAGCCTACCGCTCCCTCCCTGTGGTACTCTGGTCAATGCACTCCCTCTCTCTCCTGCCTCAGTTTACTCAACAGGGATCAACGCAGAACTTCTTACAGAAGTTATTTGAAAAACTAGATGAGTTCGTGCGTGGAAACTTCTGATCCAAGTATCAGTGTGCTGGTGCTGACTGTTGATATTAAGGTCGCCTTTATTGTCAAGGTTGTGTCTTCACTTCCCTACACCACTCAGGCGCTTATATTCTCTCTCCACACAACGGAAACCTGTTAACTGGCTTTCCTACAGCTCACGCGGGTCTGAAGAGGGGCAGGTGCGGGAGAAGCGGAGAGAGCGGGAAAAGGCCCTTCTGCTCCCCTCCGACCCGGACCATCTGCTACCAGCCGGAGCCGCACAGCGTTCACCGAGGCATGGCCCCTCACTACCGAAAGTTACTTGGAGAAGAGTGGGATGGTGCCGATTTGTCCGTATTTTCCAGAACATGCTCTTTAACCTACTTACATAGTTAGTGGGCATAAGCAACATGTTTCCTTTCAGTATAAAGTCTTGACATAAAAATAACTCTTTGGTGAGGAGCAATTCACTTTCTAACTATGCCACAGAGTCAAGAGAGAGAGAAAAGTCTCATATCAAACAACTGCGCGGTTAGTCCCTTCTCCAACAATCGTATGGAGCGATTCTCTGGGCTCCTTACAAATAACTCAGGCTTTTCCAATGAAAAGCTCAATCCACAGGGATAAACATGATTTATAAAGCATCGAGCCTGGAGTCATCTATTCAAAAAACAGTGCTTGCACGGATCTTTTTTACTGGCAGATGCTGCAGCCTATTGTATAAATAAAAGTCTTATAAAGCGTTCCAAGAAAGCATCGCGCTGAATACTGGCTGACACGTATTTACCACCTGAGTCCCTCTCAGCCATCACGGCAAAGTCTATTGTAGCAAGAAAGTAGCAGCAGCCAAGACTCTTAAAATTATGTCCAAAGATGAATCTGGGCCTATGTATCCACAGGCTTTCCTACCTCCCAGAAGAGAACATTAAATCATTATCTAGAAATCTCAGGCTTTAGAGAGATGTATCTTCTCTACCTGCTTAGGGCAGGAATGTCCACTAATAAGGAGCTGGGTTAGGTATGGATTCAGTCCCTCAGCATAAACTTTGTTTGACCTTCCTCAAGACGTACTGCAGTGATTGTAGTTAAATTTTCAGATGTGGTGGAGGAACTCTTAGGTCTCTACAGTGATGTGTCCCACAATCCCTGATTGTGACATTAATTTTTGATTTTCTATTCTTCACATGGCATTTAAAATGATTTTTAAAAGAAGAAACAGATAATTTATTCATGGTATACTGCGCTGAATAATTACCTGAAGTAGTCCTCGCCCTATGATGGGCTATAATGCTGTGGGATGTAGAATTAAAATGTTAGAGGCAGGGCTTGGAAATACACTGGTAAGAAGTGCACTTATATGTCGTCCTGCCCCGCTTAGGGCTCGGTGTATGCCATGGTTACCATAAACCATGTTTAAAATCTAGCGAAAACAATTTCCTGTTGCTGTTTCCCTCTTACCCTCATTCCCATTAATAACCGGAATGGCATAATGGGCCTTGGCCGCTTGTGGTTTGGCAGGTGGACATTCCCAGCAGTCACTCCATGGGCTGATTCACTTAAGGGGCAAGAAATAGGCTTAGTTTTTAAAAAGAAGAATGTGATTCGTTTCGCTTTTTACAGAATTGTAATTACTTCAATTAGCTTTAGAAGTTAAATTCCTGGAAGTATCTGAAATGGAAAGTGCATGTCTAGCTCACTGGCTTGAATAAGGATCTTGAATCCACAGAGAGCCCAAACAACCACGGTTCTGGAATGGCCAGATTGGACCCTGTTGGGCACTTCTAACCGTGGTGATAGGGAGACAGATACAGAAATAAGAGTTTTCTTAGAAAGAAAAACTAAAAAAATCTTCTGTGAGCCTTAAAAGGCTCAGCCATTTATATCTCACTATGGAAACTTTGGATAGTCATGTTAACTCATATTTCAGAGCCAGATTTAAGGAGGAAGTTGAATCTATTACTTTATCTTGAGGCTTTGAGTTCGTTGCTGATGATCTGTCTAGCCTATTTCCATACTTCTGAGACTCTTGGCATTCAGCCCCAAGGTTCTGCCTTCCAAATCCTGGAATGGATACTTCGAATACCTTGACCTCAATACGTGTTTGCGGATTCAGCTTGCTACTTCAGATATAGAATTTACAGGCTTAGATTTTCACAATGATTCAGTGCTAATTAATGTGTCTTTTTAAGAAGTTAAGGAGTTGCCCTGCTCCATGTACATCACCCTACAGGAATTAGAAACCATGAGCAGGTTTGCATGTGTGGACAGGGCCGGCTTCACGGGCAGGAGCAATTGTAAAAGGTCTCACATGCAGAAGGCCACAAGCTTGTTTTAATGCTCTGCTTTTGCCATGTTAAATTTCTTAATCATTTTTAACAAGAGGCCTGACCATTTCGATTTATAATGGGCTCCCCAAATTATGTTGCCAGTCCTAATTGTATGGCAAGAACTTTTGCTATTCGAGACAGATACGGTTTTGAAATCTGGCTCTGCCTGCTATTAGTTGGATGAAATTTTGTAAATTAGGTACAGAGTTAAGTATTTGATCTAGAAACAAAATGATTGGTTTCAAATCCTGGTTTTACTACTTCTGGCCCTGTGGTTGAGGCAAGTTACTAAAACCCTTGAAACCTTATTTCCTTCTCTAATAAGGTCAATAAAAATATTAGTGAGAGAAAATTAATTTAAAATTCTTAGACTGATACCTGGCACAAAGTGTTTGTTAGCTATTATTACAGTTACTTTGGTTTCCTTATTTGTAAAAAGATAGTAATAGTATCACCTACCTGCATATTTGTTGTTAAAATTCAATGATATACATCCAGCATTTAGCACAGATTCTAATTCATAGTGTCCATGAACAAATCTAATACATATTATTTTCCCAAGACTATTTTTAGTTAGTTAATATAAAATGTAGATTTATCTAGACCCACAGCTATCACTCAGTATATATAAAAACAAATGAAAAAAATATATAGGTATTGAGAAGCATGTGAAAACCTTAGATTAAAATATATGTGTACAATGAAAAGAAATTATTTTTAATATAAAATAAAAACTAAAAAAATATATGTTAAATATTATACACATAAAATTCATCTTACTCATTTCAGCAGCTATAATGGTAAGATTGTGCCATTGAGAGAGTTCACGGTCAAGTGGCTTTGATATATAAAGGGATCCATTTCCAGAATGTATATTAAAGATCCTGTCAAGGTCAGTATGGCGATCCAAGGAAAATCTGAACATAGAGTGACAAGAAAAATACAGGGCAGTGCTATTGATGGTTTGTAGTATTAAATGGTAAAATGCAAAGACATATCTGTAGGGATATAAAATATTTTCAGGAATGTACATAGTAGCAATCTAGAATGCAGATTATTTTATCAATTTCACACACACACACATACACACACACGCGCACCTCTTCTCAAGGCATGAGTTGGCAATTTGTTCGGCATTCAAATTCCAGTCTTTTAAATTTTGTTATTATCATGATCTATTTCCATATTCAACTGACCTTGATGTATTTTCTGACAAAACATCTGGTATTACATATGGTTCTATTATCAACTGACTTTACCTAGTTATTGAGAACTCTATTGAGAAATTACTATAAGGATCTAATGCAACAAGTCATTCCCAGAAGCAAAGTCTTTTTCTTAGTAAACTGGAGACAATGTTAGTTTCCTCAGAATTAGTAGGTCACCAATTTTTGATGGTATTTACTAGCTTCATGGTATGATACCTGTGCAGCTTCAGTTTCTTGTCCAAATGTGTCAACTTATATACATAAATGCATAACCCATGGACACAGACAATAGTGTGGAGAAGGCCTCGGGGGGAGAGGGGAGCAGGTGCGGGGTGGATGGGGTCAATGGGGAGGTAAAGGGGACATCTGTAATACTTTCAACAATAGCGATAAATTTTTTGAAAAAGAAAAATGTATACATTTTAACCAGAGATGATTTGAAAATAAAAATGTTTGGGATAGAAATTTTTCTACATTTGTATCAAATAAAGTCTTACTATATGTATAAAAAAAGAATTATTCTGCAAATTGATTAAATACATTGTATTGGATATCATTCTAGAGCCAAATACCAGGTTTTCAGCTGAGGTTTAAAACAGCTGTAAACCTCAGCCATAGCTGCCACTTCACAAACATGGTGGCTTACACATGTTTCATAGTTCCTGATATAGCAAGCATAAATACCCAAGTTATATTTTATGCTCCTTATTAAAAAACAAAGAAAACAAAGCCAAACAAAGATGACAAGACTGGGAGTAACACTGAGTTATGGTATATGTCTTCCTAAGCCACAACTCATTTATTTTAAGGAAAAATATGTGAAATGTTATTTTTAAAGTCTGTTTTGTGAGTAATAATACAAAATAATTAAAAAGTGCCATAAAACTCTTCCAAAATTTTATATTTCCAAAAATCAACTGAAATTTATTTAAATCTGTTCTAAACAGAATATACTAGTAATTTATAAATCTCCTTAATAAACTCTACCTCTTTCTATTAACATAATATGAATTCAGTTTTGTATTCAAACTACACATCTTTCCATTCACAGATAAAGCAAGTCACTGTATTTTTATAGAATTCACAAATTCTATACCAAGTTGACAAAATTCTTTTACATCTGAAAGACTCAACATAAATTATTTCCTCCTTGCTTGGAGTGTTCCATTATTACCTGAAGCAGAAGCTATCTGTCCCCTTCTAGTATGAAGTACCTTTTACCACTCATCCCTGTCATTTACCATCCCTGTCATTTACCACCCTGCAGAGGGAATTCATCTCATACAGGAAATCAAACATGAAAACACCAAGCATCTTACTTGGAGTCTAGTAGGCACTCAAGGAATATCATTTCTCATGCTGCATCATCTTCCTTAACAAACTGAAAACTCCTTGAGGGAGACGTTAATATGTGATATGCTGATCCACAAATATTAGTTAAATGAAAGAGAGGATGACTGAATTCTTTGGCATTTTGGCAAATGATAAGGTTCCTTATTTTAATAAAAATATGACATGAAGTTACAATATGCAAGTCAATGTAAAATATAATTGTGTTTACCAAATCCATTTATGCGTGTTTGTCTTAATTATTTTTTGTAGTTTAAAGGAATAATGACAAAATATAAAGGATTAGGTGAAATTACCTTAAAGATGCAGGGACCCCAGTTCTTGTTCAAACTTGATATAATTATATTTTTCAATGATCTATTGGCAAATTGTGTGTTAACTTGCATTCTCCTTTTTAAAACCATTTCCAAAACACACATTTTGAGTAAATCACTTTGATTACTGCATCCAGATCCACAACATGCGACAATTTATAACATGCTCAATATTATCCATCCCATAATTACATTGCATTAGTAAAGCCATTTTATTTCTTTAAAGAAATATTTTTTAACCTACATGGTCTATCAAGGGTAACATCCAAGAATGTTCACTTGCATTTTCTAAATCATGGTAGCACAAATTCAAATACACAACCACCTTCATGGTATAGACTCTGTCATTAATACTCAATTCATATTTGTTCTATTGCACATGGTATACATAATGGATTCTTTTCTCTTGGCCCTAATACTTGCATCCTGATTAAACATATTATTTTTTTTTTCAAAAATCCACAGTCATATTTTGACATAAAATCATCATCAGTCTACAGGAAGATAAAAAATCTATTTCATTATACGGAGAAATCTCTCTCTCCTTTTTTTAAATCCTCACTCCAGGATATTTTTTCCATTGATTTCTAGTGAGTGGGAGGAAGGGAGAGAGAGAGGGAGAAACATCAATTGGTTGCCTCCTGCATAGGCCTCGGTCAGGATCGAACCTGCAAATGAGGTAACATGCCCTTGACCAGAAATCAAACCTCAACCTTTCTGTTGGAGGGATGACACTCTAACCACTGAGCATTAATGGCCAGGGCAAGGAATATCTTTATGTTTCCAGTTAACAATGCAACTAGATTTACATTGAACTCTTTTAAAAATAATATATTTCTTTCTTTTTTTTTTTTTTTTTAAAAAAGGTCATTTTAAAATCAGGAACACAGAGCACAGCCTATTAAAGTCAGTTGGGAGTTATGCCAAGAAAATGCTGGGTAAGTATTTAATGAGGAAAATTAAACGTGTATGTTGGTTATCTAAAACCTTTAAAGGGAAAAAAAAAATTTCAAAGAATGCAGCAATTTCAATGAAGATAAATGGCTTGGAGAAGAGGCATTTATGGGAAGCTGATGCTGGCAGATGGGAGCGCTACGTGATTACCATGTACACAGTTCTCCCGCCAGCATGTAACCTGTGATGCTGCGTGCGAACAGGAGGAAATGTTTAGGTAAGTTACATAAATTAAAGAGCAATTTTAATATATATAAATGTGACTTCACTGAAGATACTGCAGAATCTACAGAAGGTTTAGCTCTAAGTCGAGTGAGAGTCGCATGGCACGTAAATTCGAGGCTCTCTAGACCCCACTGCTGCATCCTTAGAGCGCAAAGAATGGTGCACTTGGAAACTGCCCGGCTGTTTGAACTCCTGCTCGGCTGGTCCACAGGGGACAAGGGGCAGGCAAATCAGCCTGCTGAGAATTAGGGAAACAAATGAGTCCAAAATACATGATAGACCCACAGTTTAAAGTGAGCAGTCATTCTGATGCTGAGTATTGTATATAGATATCTGTATTTCTTTAAAATGATACAGTGAAAACTGAGTCTTTCACATTTTTCTGCATTTATCCTGTCTCATATGTTTCCAGGCTGCCATTTACTCTTATCTTTCTGGAATGTTCTAATGTTTTTTGATAAAGCCAAAACCACCACCAGAAAACAGTTCCTTTTTGATGGCAGGAGTATGGGGGAGTTTCTATACCATAATGTAACCGCACGGAAACACTTATTTTAACTGTTAATGCTGCTCAATCTCACATATTATCTGAGAACCTGAAAGCACAAATAAAGTGATTTGTAAATGTGCATTGTAAATATACAGAAGAAATAGTAAAATAATGTCCTTTATCTATACCAAGGATCAGAATAACAAATTCCTTACAGAGACAGGCAGATGACACATGACAAGTTTCAGGCTCAAGGGCACGATCAGCACCAAAGCGAATATGAAACGTGTGCCTGTTCTGCCCCAAAAGAAAGACCCTCTTATCTAATTAGAGGCATTACATGCTTTAAATAGAATTTCCTGACCTCCCTATTTACTGGAATTCTTTTCCCTTTCATCTTAAACACAGGCATGCTTACCTAATGGGGCTAGAAGTGGAATCCGGGTCCCTTGCCATTACAGTTCCAATGATGGTGCCCACTTCAATGTCTTCATGAACCTCGAACAGATAGGAGGATCTGCTAAACACGGGAGGTTCGTCCGCATCTTCTATAGAGATTTTTACAATGGTTGTATCTTTAAAGGGCCCCAGGTAATAAAAACGTGGGTCCACGTGGGTATTCTCTGCTTCCACCTTCAGAGTGTAAAGTCTTCGGCTCTCATAGTCAAGTGGCTGTATAAAAACAACCAACCATGAAATGCGAGTGAGGCAAACTGGATTCGATGTTTCTTCCAGGTTACAGCATGATTTTGAAAACCTGACTGAGCTCTAAGTTGTCCATTAACTGTACATAAATATAGTAAAAATAACACGATATTTACATATCAATAAGAATCAGTTTTACTTTTTAATATATTCCATGTGTGATGCTTTAGAACATAAGAAAGTGAAATTTTAAATCTTGGAAAAATTAGAAAGGATTAGAACCTAAGATGGTGACTCATTACAAAAAAGGGGCTGATGGATCGTGTGTGTGTGCGCTGAGGATTTAGCTACTGCTAATTTTTTCGAAGGAAAAATTCAGTTATATTTTTAAATTTATGCTGTGATATTTCCATTCAGTTTAATGGGCTCCCAGTACTTTACGAAATTTTGAAGACTAATGTAAAACTTTCAACAGTTATATGAGATTCCACTTGCCATGGCTATTACTTCCCAGTCATGAAAAGTACCAAGAAAGCTGTTTTCCCCTTCAGGGGGTACTATCTGTGGTTCGTAAGCGGTTGTGTACCTTGGGCCACACAACAGAACCTCAGGATAGTTTTGTGATTAACCAGTGCTTAGGTGGTTACTTTATGCATAGATTGTTCAGGATATTTCATTGGGACCTAAATTTTACTGTGCCTTACTTTTTTCCCTATAATAGATGGTACTGACTCTATAAGAAAAAAAACTAGTTACCTTTAAACCATATTCATAAGCATATGTTAACAGAAAAGTTTAATTTATGTAGCAGAAGGAGAAATGTGAACAATTAAATAATCTTCCAATCCATGCTATCTCTTTTTATTAGCAGTTCTAATTATTATTGCATACATCTGGATAGATAGTATGTTACTTTTTTGTGCCTCCAACTGTGATAACATATTGCCATTATTAGCTATTAACTGTTTTATTTAAGAAAACAATGGTATTATGGAAGCCTTTTATTAATGTGGCTCAGAAATATAATCACACATACAGGGTGGAGCAAAAGTAAGATTACAGTTGTGAGTACATGAAATATAGGGTTTATTCTTGTATTATTATTTATTAATTACTGTGTTATTTTCCCATATGAACTGGAAATCTACTTTCCCCCACCCTGTATATTATCCTGCCTTGTAAATTTTGTGAAACCTCAGGTCTCATGTTTCAGTGAAGAAAACATTTGGTCAAAATATCCAAAATCTTTTGCTTTGTGTTTCTCAGACTATGCACAATATAAATTCTATTTGACCATGACGGTGAATTTTCTTAATGGCTGATGCACGAATGGAAAGTACGTATTGAAATCTCTACTTTCTACAGCCAGATGCTTATTTACGCTGAAGCAGTGCACCTTTTTCACAGTGATGATGCCTTCCTGTGTGTCCTTCTCAGTTATGATGTCAAACATGTCAGTCCCATCACCATCAATAATTCGGTATTCGACTTCAGCGTTTTTTCCAGTGTCAGCATCAGTTGCTTTTACACTCCCAACGGCTGTACCAACTGGGGAGGATTCAAGTACTCGAAGATGGATGGTGTCTGCAAAGAAGAAAGAAAATGAGAGAGAGATAGAGAGAGAGAGATTTCCCAATAGAATATTCAAAGGTAAATGTGCTATGAGAGGACATTATAAATCTTAAACGCTGCATTAGATGTTAACTGATTAACAAGTTGAATACACATAATAAGATAGTATTAAGTTAAAGTCTAAGGACAGAAAAAGTAGAAATTTAGTGTATTTGTTCATGCATATTGTGAATAGCAAGTACCAACCTCTGACTGTATTAGCAATTCTGGTTTTAAAAATAGGCAGTTTGCTTTCTTTGCATTTGCACAGATAACTAGACACATCAGCTTTGAGTGCAGATATGTACCTATGTGTGTGTGTGCAGCCATAACAAATTACAGAATAAGCAGTGAATATTTATATTTAATTGTTTTCCCTCTGTTGTGTTTAGTTACATACTACACAGTTTGCTTCTGCTGCCAGGCAGAACTTTACAAAATTCCAAGAAATCAGCTGCAATGGGGAGCAATCCTATTTCTATTTGTGACAGAAGAAACAAAGGATAGTTTGGGAGAAAGACAAAGATGCCCTTCACAGTGTCAATATAAAAACACTAAATTATGACAAACTCCCCTCCATTCCAGAGCCAAACAAGAATTTATCGAAGCCCCTGGTGCCCATAGATGTGTCTCCAGCTTGAACAACCTCTACTGCTAATGAGATTTATGTTTTAGCTCTTGATCATAAACTGGATGTTACTGACAGATTAAGAGACCCGAAGCACCCTTCTGATTATAGCAGCTTCTTGCTCATAAACCTTAAGTAATTCTCCTTAACACGCATAATAAAGTCTAGAACACTTGAGTATTCATGCTCTTGCCAGACTATATCTTTCCCAGTGTATTTTCCCTCCGTCACTTACATGAAAGCTTTGCACCAACATGGACTTTTCTAAGTTTTCCTGTCAAAACTTAATTTCCTACACCTCTCTTTATTTTTAGACAGAGTGGTAGGGAGGGTGAGAGGGGCAGAGAGGAGGGGGAGACATTGATTGGCCGCCTCCTGCACGCACCCCAACCTGGGCTGGGGATCAAGTCTGAAACCTAGGTATGTGCCCCTGACTGGGAATCGAACCCTGACCCTTTTGTTTGTTATTTCCCCCACTACTCACATATAATCATAATGCAATTAAACAAATCTGAAAACAATGGCACTGTTATGCGTTGAGTGTTTGAGAGGCTGTGCCCCTCAAAATGTATATATTGAACGCCTAACCTACATTCGTTACCTCAGAATGTGACTGTGTTAGATGATAGGACCTTTAAAGAGGTAAAGTTAAATGAGAACATTTAGGGTTGGCCTTAATCTAATATGATATTGTCCTAAAAAGAGGAGATTTGGACATAAACAGGCTCAAAGAGAAGACCATGTGAGACACAGGGAGAGGATGACATCTACAGGCCAAGGCGAGGCCTCAGAATAAATTGGCCCTGCTGACACCTTGATCTCGGACTTCTAGCTTCCAACGCTCCAAGAAAGTAAGCTTTTTGCCTGGCTGGGCGTGGCTCAGCGGTTGAGCGCCAACTTAGGATCCAGGCGATCAGGGTTCGATTCCCGCTCAGGGCACATGTCCGGGTTGCGGGCTGTAGCTGATCAATGACTCTCTCATCATTGATGTTTCTATCTCTCTCTCTCTCTCTCTCCCTCTCCCTTCCTCTCTCTGAAATCAATAAAGATATATTTTTTTAAAAAAAGAAAGATTTTGTTGCTTAAGCCACTCAGTCTGCAGTACTTCGCCATGGCCCTAACCACCAACCAGGCACCTAGCTCCCACATCTGCTCAGTTATGGAAGTCATTTCCTAGGAGACCTCATTAAGACTTTCCACCACACTTCAGTTAGTCTGTATTTTTTATTCTTTTTTTTTGCATTTTTCTCTGTCTTTGGTAACACACTGTTGAAAGCAACTCTCAACTCATTCTTTGGCTACGGTCTTATTGGCTGTCTTTGCTTTTGCTGGTTCTCCCAGAAACACCTGTCCCTGGATATGCTGACGGCTCTCTCGCTTACTCCCTGCAGATGACAGCTTAACTGTGACCTGCTCAGATGCTGTCTCCAATCATCTTACTAAAAACCACCTTATTAAGAATTCCACCCCCAATCACTCTTCATATCACTTGCTACTACTAAGCATTACATTATTTGCGTATTTATTTCCATGTACTATGAGGGTGTGCAATATAGAACAAGTACTTTTTTTTTCATCATTAAATCCCCACTGTATTTCTTTGCAGTAGCTACTATATTCTTATTTATATATTGGATACATGAGTAACTTCCTAACTATTCTACCACCTTCCATACTTGGCCAAATCCAATCAAATCTCAGATA
Organism: Miniopterus natalensis; assembly: GCF_054644295.1. Classification (NCBI taxonomy): domain Eukaryota; kingdom Metazoa; phylum Chordata; class Mammalia; order Chiroptera; family Miniopteridae; genus Miniopterus; species Miniopterus natalensis. The sequence goes on along the minus strand of NC_142083.1, from coordinate 15,397,251 downwards.
CTCTGTACATTGAAGCAAAATCAGCCTTTGGAAACAATCATCTTATCAATAAATACTCAGAGCTTCAAAACAATTTGATTGTCCCCAATATGCTTAAAATAAAACATACATAGGCTGCCTTTAAGTTTTCCATTGTGTTTCCCTTACTTCAACTTAACACACTTTCCTTCTTATGAAAGATTTTCCATACAACGCTTTGCTTGACCACCTCTGACTCTTCCTTTTGATATGTATTTATTTTACTATGCTTCTACCCCAGAACATCATCAAATCTGGCCTACTTACTGCAGGAACTTTCTTTAAAAATTTAAATTACATAGAAGCAGAACCTCAATACATTGATTACACAACAGAAGTAGTCTTTCTAAAACACATGAAAGCTATCACTGTCCTACTGTAAGCACTTATTATTGATGTTGATAAATTCTTAATTTTTCCATTTGGTTTATACTATCTTGTAAAATCTCCTTTCTGTTAAAACCTTCAGTACCATGATGATCTAGTCTCACGTCCAGAGTATATGTGAAATACAGCCACACCACTGATTTATTTTCCAAGTAATTATCAACCAGACCAAAAACATTATAAACACATGGAATATTTAGCAAAATAAAAATAATACAGAAGATATGAATGATGTGTGTAAAATACCTGCATGCACAACCTAGAGAATACAGTTTCTTGTCAAGCACACATGAAGATTAAGCCTGATTTCATCAAGTATTAAGTTATTAGACAAGACTCAATAAATCAGAATCTCCTTCTACTCTCTGATAACCCCCAAATACTCACAATCTTAAACATTTAGAAGAAAGTTAAAAATAACTTCTATGTGACTGATGATTCAAGTAAGATACAAATTTGGAGACTTCAAAAAATTGAAAAAGCAATGAAAAGAAATTAAAGTATATGATGTAGAGAAAACGATTCTCCTTATCAAAGGTAATTTACAACTTCATGCGCAATGACATCCGGAGAAAAGAAAAATGTTTCCCAACTATTCTATGTTCTTTATTTTTTCTTTATTTAATTCCCCCCCCCACACACACTTATTCTCCTTAGTGTGGGTTGAAACTCAAGCTCCACCACACCTAGTTTTGTAGCATTTAGCAAGTTCATTTTTAATTTTTAATTCACAATCACTAATATAAAGTGTAGCTTATGAGAAATGCTACACTTTAATCATTTTACTATTAACTAAGTTTCAGAATTTGAGCTTCACCAGCTTTTCCATTAACGTCTTCCCAGGGATCCTACTTTTCACTTGGCTGCCAGGTCTCCTCTTCCTACTCTAACCTGTGAAGTTCTTCAGTCTTTCCTTGTCTTCTATCAACTTGACTCCTTTAAACAATACTGGTCAGTTAACTTGTAAAATGTCTTTCAATTTGGGCCTGTCTCATATCTTCTCAGGATTAGATTGAGGGTGTGCATTACTGTCAGGGATATCAGACCTGATCTGTTCTCAGTGCAGCACGTCAGGGAACAGTGATGTCAATATGTCTAATGACTGATGTTAACTTTGGTCACTTGGTTAAGAAGGTGTTTCTGCCAGTTTTCTCCATTGTTAAGTAAATATTATTTCTTTACAATTAATATATATGTTGAGAGACATTAAGATTAAGCAAATATTCTGTCTCATTTCAAAAACCTGCCCATTAATTTCAGCATCAATCAGTGGTCTTGCTTGCAATAATTAATACTGTGGTATTTTAATGGCAATTTTCTATTTTCTTCATTATTTCCACATTTATTATTTGGAATTCTTCTACAAGAAAAAGTTATCCCTTCCTCCCATTTATTCATTTATTTTATTATATACTTATATCAGTTAAGAGTCAGGACATTTATTTTATTCTTTGTGTTGTGATCCAATAATACAGTTACCTATTTATTCTGCACATTCTTACAGGTTTAATCACTGGGTGATCTTTTAGGAGGCTCTGGTGCCTTTTCAACATACCTCCGTCATTCCTGAGGACTTCCTTATTCCTGCCACCACAAAATGTTTATACTTCATTTTGTATCTTCCATGACCAAGCTCTGAGATCAATAATGTCTCCAAGCAACTCCTTGTTTCTTTTACTGGAGAAAGTTCCATATTTTTGAAGTGTGAATTTTTGGACAGTGAGTATGTTCAAAAATTTTCATAAAAGTAGTAACTATTGCTTCATAATAAGCAAATATGTGAAAAAGCCAAAAAGGAAGGTAACTATATGCATTAGAAATAAGAAATCTAATTATGTCTTTGATACAAAAAAGTAAATAACAGTGTGTTATTTCCTGTTAATATGTTAATTGATCTTTGTTTTAGAAACAAAACATCTGTATCTTTAAAAGGAATTTAGAGTGCTATGATTTACAATAATAGTATTTAAAACTTTTCAGCATAAGGGAAATTCTTGTACTGTAATAGAATAAAAGTATTTCTTATACTTTTAGGAACACTAGGATAATAGAACTGATTACAAATCTGTCTTATACATCAGCTGCGCATTTTTTTTTAATTGTTGTCACTCAAAATGGCCTAGAATCCCACTTCACTGTCATGAATCAAAACCCTAATGCCCAGACACTGGTCACTAATACAAATGTTTTTCTCTCATATAAACCAAGTCTTCTTGGAGATTTGATGTTTCTCAGTTTGAGGAATGAAAAGAAAATTGAGATTAGGATATTTTGAGAGAGAAATTGGGTGCTCTGTCAAAGATTAATGGGATCATTGAAAAGTACAAAGAAAGCAATCTACTTTCTTCTGCTGGTCAGCATTTTGAAAATTTGATCATTTATAAGATCATTTAGTTGGTTAAAATACATTAAATTAGACTTGGTTTCCAGCAATGCAAGCTAGATAATTCAGTTCAACTTTTTACCTTAAAACAATATTTGTGGATCATAGAGAAAGAGATTCAAGGTATTAAAAATAAGTACAGCCCAGTCAGCTATGGCTCAGTGGTTGAGCATTGACCTAGGATCCAGGAGATAGAGGTGAGATTCCCGGTCAGGGCACAGGAACGGATTGCGGGCTCGATCCCTAGTCGGGGGCGTGCAAGAGGCAGCCGATCAATGACTCTTATCATTGATGTTTTTCCCTCTCTCTCTCTCTCCCTCTCCCTTCCTCTTTCTGTAATCAATAAAGATATATATATATTTTTAAAAAGTACAAACTCCAAATTAAAAAGGAGAACTCCCCACATACACAGAGAACAAGAGAAAAAAGGAAAGATTTCATTGTTTAATTATCTTTACTGTCACTTAGATTTCATTGTATGGTCTCTGGGAATTTGTTCTCCCACTTTTTATTTTTAGCTTGGACCTTTTTTTGAAATTGCTTGTATTTTTAGGCACATGCTTAGATTCTGAAAATCTGTCTCCTTATTATAGTTCTGGTCAAGGATCCAAACTTATTTCTCACTTCATTTTATTTCTTGGTTGGTGCAGAGACTACTTTCATTCCAAAGTTTCTTTCATTTTGATTAGAGTGAGCTTTATCCATGTTAATTTTCAGTACCTCTGAGACTTAACCAGGGAAGTGATTATGCTGCATTGGTTCACATTATAATAAGCTTAATGTATATATCAGTCCTCTTCCTTGGTGATTTGCTGAAAGGGACACACACACATACACACACACAGTAGTTGAGTTGTGTGTGTTCATACATGCACATACATATATTTATTTTTCCCTGAAACAGTAATAAAAGTGTTTTCAAGGTATCCATACTTTCCAGAGAATCCATGATTAATCCACTCATCAAAACAGTATAGATTTATTTCTTCTGTTAAGTAATTTCAAAAGCTGTATTATAAAAATCTATGTTGTATACACACATACAATACACACATTCATGATTGTTTTGATTATATGGCAACTTTAGTAATTAATTTTTCTACAAATATTTATTCAGTGCCCAAGAGAAATAATTCAATGTTTTCTCTGGAATTATGTTTATGTTCATAAACCAATTTGGGGACAAGACTTACTGGGTCTCTTTCAATATTTTAAATGCACATTTCTATATTTTAAATGCACGAGAGCTTTTCATTCATACTTTTTATTTATTTCCAAGACTAGTCAGATGAACACAACCATCCTAGTTTGTCAAGGAAACTGAAATTACTTTAATTAAGAGCCTGCAAGGGTGTTTACCTCATAGGGCGAGCAGCAGGGGGGGAAGCAGAAAGGAGACAGATTGTTATGCTCACAGAGACAAAGGGAAAGTAGAGCCTGTCACCCATTCTACTTTGTATCTTACAGTTGATGGAGCTTTAATTATGTGGTATGCTTTCCGTTTTCCTATCAATTCCAATTTACAGTTATTTTAAACTCATTCCCAGGTGTCGGAATGAATCATCTGCTTCTCTTTTAATGTTTAAGGCAGATAAATATTTCTTCCTGGTGACTATGTTCTTAGTTTGCTTATCAACAGCAGTACAAAGGCGTAAGTATGGGGAGGGGAGAGGTAATTGTCATTGCTGTGAAATATGAGGAAAGTTATATTTAGAAGTAAAAATCTAAAAAGTAATATTGCGACACCTTCCTAGGGACTGGGCAAAATACATGGCTCTTTAAGTAGGCGCACTTGGAGGCTTACCGACAACCTCACACATCGGAATTTCCATTATTAAAGATTTCAAACAATTCTTATATCCTTCTGGCTTTTTAGGAATCAAGACTAAATATTCCAGGTCACTTATTCTATGCAAAATTTTATCAAGAGGACCTTTGCACTTGAATATTAAAAACACTGCAGATTTGTGCACCAGGGTTATAAGCAATTAACAGCTCAATGTAAAAGGCTTCGGGGGAACAACAAGATTGGCGAAGAAAGAGATGGGACAGGGTGAGTTCCTCAGGACAACAGAGAGAGGCCTGGAAACACCGAGAGGACAACGAAGGCAAAGCCAGGTTTTGAGCTTGGCTGCAAATAGCTGCTGTTTTGTTTTACTGATAAAAAGCAATGAGGTTCAAAGGGAGATCATTTGTCTCTTTCCTTTGTTCCTGCCCTCCTTTCTATCCACATTTGCATAAGAACTCTGCTTTTCCAGGGTTGCGATTAAAAAAAGAAAAAGAAAAAAACTCACATATAAGAATAAACACAATAATTTAACCTTAGTTTTAATTTTTTAATTTGTTTGTGTGTAATCTTATTGCAACATCTCTATGCTGCATAATAATCTCAAACAATACTTGCTTTAAGAAAAATGACACAATTATGCACTTTTATAAGCCATTCCATTGTATAATGTTTAAAAGATGCTTTTTAATGAGCTTAACAGGAAGAAATTAAAAACAAGATACAGCTCCTTGGAGGAAACTTGGAGTAGTTAAGGAAATTATGCAGTGCTAAATGGGCATTTAGGAGAAAAGAGAGGAGAGCTCAAAGTCACACCAGAGACTGACAGAGGGTGGAGGCTTTGGAACTGAAGCCTCTCACCAGAGAAAAGGCAGAAGCCTCAATTTGTGAGCACTTGGAGACGTGATCACCAAGTTAGCTTTGGGCGTTTAATTTAAATTAGAGCAAAAACGAGATGCGGCACTATGTCTTAGTTTCCTGTTCCTGCCACTGAGGAAAGTAACAAGTCAAAGCTTTAGAGAAGCCACCACGGACCCCCAGAGACGAGGGAATCCATCCTGGTTTATTTCTTTGAAATGGTTTCCAAGTTGACTGGCATCAATAGATACACACAACTGCAATGCGTAAAAACGTCACAAGTACATAGACTTGGGGGAGGTTAACACAACCTTAAATTAGTCATTCATACACATATTATGTTGAATCAGGTACTCAATCTGTTTGCAATGTGTCTCCAAGTAGGCATAGTACAGACTGTAAAAGCAGTCTCACTGAGTCTAAACGTATTTGCACAGCTAGTTTTATATCTATATATCCCCATCTACCCAGGGGCTTTTTCCAAGTTTGTTCCAGGGGAAAATGTAACACATAGAAACTTTGAATCCCATCATGCAAAAAATAAAAATTAAAAAAAAAAAAGCCAAGCAGTCTAGTCTAAGGCAGCTTTCCCTTGGAATAAATGGAGAGTCCCAAGTGGATTTTTGTATAATTTCCACACAACTCTACTTCTGTTTGGGAATTATATAGGGTGGGGCAAAAGTAGGTTTACAGTTTTTGTATGGAAAATAACACAATAATTAATAAATTATAATACAAAGGTAAACTCTGTGTTGAGTACTCATGACGGTGAACCCACTTCTGTCCCACCGTGTGTATTTCATCACACCGGCGAGACTGTATTTCCCCGGTTACGTCACTCTAAACATTCAGCCTGCTATCCCACAAGTCTGCTCTCACGTATCTGTCATGTGTGCACCTCATTTCACGATCTGCTAGGTATTTAAACCCCACAGCCTTTCTGCAGGCATTTCAATTCAAAATGCTCAGATCGCCCTGAAACCTGCCTCTCTCTTCATTCAAGCTTCTCCGGCAGAAAGCTAGGAAGTGTCTTTGTTCTCCCTCCTGCAAACCTTTGCTCCACCTGGTTGCGAGGTCCCGTGTATCACCCACTTAAATATCTCCCAACCCCCCCAGCATTGGTGCAGACTCGCAGCAGCTCCTGTTCCCTCGATCCAAGCAGTGTGCCGGGTCAGAGTAAGTAGTCTGAACAAAAGAAACATGCCTTGTCTCTTAAAATGTGGGTCCTTAGGTAATATATGTGGCATTTTATTTCGGGATCCCACTCACTTCGTGATGCTCACACAGCCTGCATTTCCATTCTCATCGCACCCAACCCCTGCTTCAATCCCTGGGGCCCAGTCATCCCAAATCGCACACATTTCCCTGAATGCTGCCGGGTTCATCTGTCCTCTCCCCTAAATTCTCTCCCTCAATGCCCCTTGCTGTCCTCCCTGGAAAACCCTTAAGTAGTTTTCTTTCTCTCCTGATCTCCCTATGACTGAAAAGTTTATCACTTTATGATTTGGGTTGTAATTGACAATTTTAGCATATATGTTATTGCATTGTTGTCCAGTTAGGTGTGTGTACATATTTTTCTATACATATAACCACATATACATGTATATATACTTATATTTATGCCTAATATACACACAACCTATGTCCACATATTAAAAAACACACAAGAAAGAGTGAGAGACGATGTATGGAGAGAAACTAAAAACTACAATGCATAACAAATTAAAGGGGTGTGTGAGAGGGACAGATGGGGGAGAGAGGTTGAGTCTACATACCTTTCAAAATGCAAACCATTTACAGATGTATCCTGTATCCTATGACTCACTTTAAGATGATTAGTTTAGTATTATTTCCTAGCATAGTTCCTGTCACGTAGTAGGGCTTCAGGCAGTGTTTAATAAATCAAGGAAAGCTTTAATAACATGATTTCTTTGTAATTCTTACAAATTATAGGCATTGAAACCATGGCAAAAAAAACTCCAAATATTTGAGGGTATTTCGATGGTCACAGCAAAAATCACAGCTCTATCAAAACACAATGAATTGTCAAACAGTGCTTTTGAATAAATGGATTTTTTTTTTTCCTGGATAATAAAAAAGGGAAAAAGAGACATTTTTAATTTCATTCCTTTCTTTCTCATGCTAAAGCATCCTCCCAGGGAAATACCAGACTGTTGCTCTAGTTGAAATGTGCTTGATAATTTTGAAATATGCAGATCAGCCTGGGGCTTACATTACCTTGGAATCCCCAGAAGAGGAGAGGTTGACTCTATTTACAGAGTGAGAATCAGCACTTATTAAATCAAATCTCTCTTGTACCAGGCAGGGATTAAGGTAGTCTCACAGCTCACTGAATGTACGTGTCTTAAATCCTTATGTATATCATCTGGACATTTCCTTAAAAAACCTTTTCTCATGCAAACTTGTTTATTTATCTGACCAAACTTCTTTCCTTAACTGAACCCAGCAAAGGAGCCAGTTGTGTTTGGCCCTGAGGTATTGTAAAAGCACCAGCCAGGCAAGGTTTGATGTTCCTGTGTTTGTATCAAAGCCCATAGACAGCACTGGCCAGGGTGGCTCAGTTGGTTTCAGGGTCATCCCTATACCAAGAGGTGAAGGGTTCGATTTGCAGTCAGGGCACATACCTAGGTTGCTTGTTGGATCCCTGGTTAGGGTGCATGTGGGAAGCAACCAATTGATGGTTTCTCTTTCACATCGATGTTTCTCTCTCTACCTCCTTTCCTCTCTCTAAAATCAATTGTAAAAAATGCTCAACCTGAAGTTGTTCCTATATTACATATATACAAGTAGTGACTCATGCAATTAACTAAATGTGGGATACACTAGGGAAGACAGTGTACCGGTTTCTTTCTTGGTGTAACCGTTAGAAGTACAGATTTTTGAGTCGAAGCGACTGGGTTCCCAACCTCTTATTTATTTCCTGGGTGTAGAACCATGAACAAGAGACTTAAGTTTGTTTCAGGTTTTTAATTTTAACTAACAAAAAGTATCTATCTACAGATGTTCTGAAAATTAAATGAGCTAATATTTGTATTATACTTTATAGTGTTCAATACATACTCTAACACCGTTTTATTTTATTTAAATTTAGGCAAACCAGAAAATCCATATTTATGTAATTTAATGCACTAAATAAATTCAGTAGCCAATCAAGGTAATTCAGATAAAACAAACACAGATAGGAAATATCTCTTAGGCTCTGAGTGATTCTGGAGTTGCTTACTAGTGCTTCTGAATTGGTTGTAGTTGTGTATAATTGTTAGCGATAATCTGGTGCAAACTGTACATGCATGCATATCAAAATACTCAGGAAACTGAGGTCTCATTAAATGTATACGAACATCCAAAATGTCCACACCACCTATTATTTATGTTAATAAAAACTGGCCTACATGTAATTGTGTATTAATTTTCACAACTAACAATCAAATGGTGAGGAACTAATTTTTTATACTATTGTCAATAATTGAAAAATATATAGTAGAGAGCAATACATTTATTCTTTTGGGTGCACTTGGGGGTAGATCTGGAAGCTTACATAATAAATATCATAATAAATTCTCATAAATTTGATATTACCTATATAAAATATATCCTGAAACATATCATGAGATGGTCAAAGAAAAATAAATACAACTATGATCATCACTAAATCATATATTTTGTCTGTGATTTATACATTTTCCCCCTCATAAAGTCTCAGCTCAGCTGCCATTACGTAAATGTACTTGTTACTTGTCCCTGACTTCCACTTGTCCACCTAAGCTGTGTGCAAACATCTCTGTGGCAATGCTAATAGACCAGAACGTGTTCTCACAGAGCTCTGTTTCTCGGGAGCCCATACCAACTGTTAAAAAGAATGAAAAAATTAATCTACACTCTTTGTCTTTTGTCTCTGAGATAGGATGTGTTGGAAAGCAGCTCAATGTGAATGAAGAGCTGTGATCTCCTTGAACTACATTCTAGAATTTTCTCATCTGTGGGTTGGCCTTTTTGCTGGAGTGTCAGCTGCTTCCTTTTCTTTCTTCTCGAGTCCTAGTAAAATACTGCCCCGTCCAAGAACTCCAGCCAAGTCCTAGGCGCCAGCTGGTTGGCTGGGACCCTGGCCGTCTGCTCAACTGCTTTTGTAAACTTTTTCTCCAGACCTGGACTTCCTTTCTGATGTCTATTGTTCTGTTTGTGTGTGTGTTTACTGGATTTGAGAGTCTTATCACAGTGTTCTCTGCTCTATTAAGGCAAAGATGTCTGGCCTAGCACAGCTTCGGTCGATCAGATGACCTTAATCGCTGACTGGTCTGAGTGAAAATCAGTATCTTATCATTTTCCCGGGGGGGGGGGGGGAATAAAAGGCCATTTGGGCACAAATCCTGTTATCCAGTTGGTTTTGCCAGACCCCACAATGATCAGGTTCCAGTAATTTAACATTTTATAGACTTTTTCCATGGAGCTCAATTTGTTTCTCTGATTCTAGGGAACGAAAAGGAAATGAAAATGAGGTGGAGGAGATTAAACTATTCAAGCCAGGATACTAGGTGGTTAGATTTAAGGTGAGGAACTATAAAGTTATTCCGTCTTAGCACAATGAAATATATCAACAGTCAAGGACCACTGAATGTTTGACTGGCTGGAGAGCAGGGAACCTTGCTCGGGACTCCTCGTGCACAGAAGCATTCATTTGTTCATATACGGCAAGTGCATTCATTTGTTTAGCCGCCAAGGTGATGGGTCTCCCCAGACTAAGGTATTTATTTAACCTTTGGTTAAATAAAAGAATAACAGCTCAGTATCAGAGCAAACAAAAAGCTTAGAAACATTAGACACATTCCTGCAAAAGGGAAGGGAAAGGGGAGGAAATCCATGTATGGAGAACCAATTAAATGTTATAATTACTACTGAGTTCATTTTATATATGCAACCATGACTCTTAATTGTAATACTATGAGATAAGTACTGTATATGCAGCAACTGAGGTCTACAGAAGCTAAATTGCCTAGTTTTATGCATTTTCAGTTTCTGAAATTATGCAGGCTTCCTTAGAGAAGCCTCCCCTGTTCCTTCTTTTTAACATAACACCACTGTCATTCTCTAGTCATTTTCCCTGCACGTTCTTTGCAGCACTTACCACACTGCCAGACCTCATATGTGCAATGTGGTTGTCACGTTCTGTCCACACCTTCAACCAGCAGCACGGGTCCCTTGCAGGCCGTTGTAGCCTATTCCTGCTTAGAGACTGGGATGTAGGAGGCTCTCAAAAATTACCTCGTGACCCACTCCTAATCCAGGATTTCTTCTACTACAATATATTCCATTTCTATTGTATTGTACATCTCAGCTTCTTAGCATGCAGACATTATTTGTCCAGCCGTCTTTTTGCCTTTCTTTTAGTCTTCAACTTGTTACTCTCCAGCTTCTTCCAGAATGGTTTCTACTAAAACTAACTGGGAAAGATCATCCACAATTACCTGCATTATGTCAATTCCAACACCTGCTTCCCAGTGCTCATATATATATTTTTTTGGTCACTTTTGTCCTTTCTATACTTTTCCTGTTTTTATTAGAATTATCAAAATACACAAATATATAAAAATAGAAAATACAGAAAAGTAAACATTAAAATCATCTATTTCATCACCAAAGATAATCCTCCTGATCAGTTTGAAGCATGTTTTTTTACTGCACAGAGTATGTTCATAAATGGGTAACTTTTCTAATTTCCAACTTCATGACCTTTACTGCTTTTCCAATTCTTATGGCTTGTAGTAGTTTTAAGTAGTAGGATTTAGGTCAAGTGATAGGTTTTCCAAAAATAACTTCTGTAAAGCACACACTCAGTCCCCAACCCTCCACCCCCATGTTCGGACCAGGGCTGCTCCTCCTCTCTACCCACATTGCACTGTGCTTGGTTACATTATCACACTTGTCATTTCATATGGAAACACCCTGACAGACAATAACCCACCCATAATCAGGAATCAAGACTTATTAATCCTCAAGTGTTTAATTGGACAATACAATGCTTGCTCCTGGAAGGCACCAATAGATTTTTTTCCTTCACTTATTGGTTTTAAAATTAAATTATAACACTTGAAATACCTCAGGATTCTGAAATAATTTTAAAATGAATATATTTTTGAGAGTGAAAAATTTATACCTAGAGCAAAAGAGCAGAAAGCACTTTTGGAACTCAGATTTCAGGTGCACCCCAACCTTTGCATCCAGTGCCGTTTTTTTAGAATCATACTATGCTGCATTAATGTCCACCTCTAAAACCACAAGATCATAATGATAACTTAGATCAGGCACACAGTTATGTGTTTGTTAATACTAATAAAATTTTACTATTGTCAATGTCCCCGTGAATGAAGGGTCCTCCGATCTAGTCTCCCACAAACCTCCTTGTTGTCTGGCATGATCCAGCCTTACTGGTCTTCAGGTATTGACATACATCATTCAGTTTCCAAGCTCTGGGTTTTCCACATGCTGTTCCCTCTGCTTGGAGGATTTTCCCATCTCTTTGTAAGGCTGGGTCTATTTTATCTTAAAGTATTCTGATGAAATAGTATCTCTCAAATGAGATGTTTCCTTATCTTACTCTCCCCTTCCCCAGCACACACATGTTCCCCTTAATCCAGGACTGAACCAATACCCTGTATGTATAGAGCGCTTCTATTTATTTAGGGCCTGCCTCCCTGCTTCATAGGAACAAATATCAGTGTTTTCTTTTCTTTTTTAGACAAAACTCAGTATCTAGCTTCTAAAGAAATGTTTGGTGTAAGACTATTCTCAACAAATATTTTTAGATGAATGAGTTCATGATTTCACTTGAGCCGCTCCTCATATAACATGTCCAAGTTTCTCACTCTCGGCACTGTTGACATTTGGGGCCATAATTCTTTGTCGTGTGAATTCTAAGGACATTCAGCAGCATTCCTGGCTTACACCCACTAGATGCCAGTAGTACCCACCAATTCAGACAGACAAAAATGTCTCAAGACATGGTGAAATGGTCTCTGGGGGGCAAAACTGTCCCTGACTGAGGAGGATTGTTAAAGATCCACAATAAAATAAGCTAAACAACGAGGGAGGACATCTGAGTTTTCTCTGCCCCTTTGCCTTCCAAATGACTGAGATTTTTTATCCTACAGAGATGTAGCATATTGGGAAATGTTGAAATTGGATCAGCCAATCTACGTGGAAGTTTAAGTTTGGATTCCACTTTTATAATATTAAATAATAATAATAATAGAGCAACACTCACACAAATCAACAATATTGAGCACGTGATTACACTAGTGGCAGTTGCTGAGTCAAGTGCTTGACAGATATTAAATTATTTAGTTTTGTACCACTCTATGGAATATTCACTGCTATTCAGTTTCACTTAATTGACCAAGGTGAGAAAGGTACTATGTGAGAAAGACAGCATGGGACTCATATAGGATGACGCCACAGCCTGCTCCTAAGCTGTCCCACTTGACAGCCACTAGTCAAGCCACCAACCCTCATGTATCCATGGAATGGAAATGCAGTAAGTCTGAACTGAGAATTGATGTTAACTAAAAATACACAATGTAAGTGGGACTTTCAAAGAAACATGGGAGAAAAGAATGAGTTAGTATGATAACATACAGTAGGTCAGTAAATAACTTGGTACAGGGTCCAATAAAAATGCTACTTAGATAATATAAGTTATGCTTTATTATGATTATTACCATTATTATTATTAATTCAGTGCTTTTATAATATGCCTACCAGATACCAATCACAAATTCCGACTTAAAAGGAAAGGAAATATTTATTGAATGAATTAATAAAGGTGTTATAACAGATAAAAAAATCATATAATAGATTTTCATTAGGCATTTTTTTTCACTTAATTAGAATTTTTATTTGCTTATTGAATGCACCATTTTTAAACGGATTGCCTTTAAGACACATGTGTGTGTGTGTGTGTGTGTGTGTGTGTGTGTATATATATATATATATATATATATATATATATATATGTTCCTGAACATTTAAAATATAGTACTCCTTTTAATGTCAGTTACTATTGATAAAATATTTTTCAGAAATATTTTTGGTCATTGTAGAATATGTAATTCATCAGTTTGTGTGTGTGTGTGTGTGTGTGTGCGTGTGTGTGTGTGTTTCTCCTGGATTTGTATGTCCATTTTCTTGGTAACCAGCGCTCGTTAGAGGACAATCAGAAATACACATAAAAAGTGAAATATAAGTTTTATGTAACTAGGAACATCTTTAGACCTGTTCTAAAAGAATTATAATTGGTTTTCTTTTCCCTGCCAATGTTAAATGTAACCTGGAGCTGAAACCCAATTATTCAAAAAGAGCATAAGCAAACACCCCCCTCCCTGTATTTTGGGCCAGACACCACAACAGCTGACCTGAGTGTCATGGTACCTGAAATATCTAACAAAAGAATCATCACAAATACATAAGCATATGATTAGTCTGTTCAATAAAATTCTACTTGACTTTCATAATATTTCCACACACATGATTTTAAATAATTCAATTCCAATCATGCACTATCAATAATCAAAGTTAGAGAAAAGTAGCATAGAAAAGAGGTAAAATGCTTTTAAAGAACTGAAATACAGTGAATCCTTAGACCATAGTTCTTTCTGTGCAATGATCTTTAGTGTAAAAATATAAATATCACAAGAAGCTGTACTTTAATACTTTATCATAAAGGTTCACCAGAAATTAGGGGATCAATTCAGAAGTTAATACACAGCAAATGCTAAAAATTAAGGACATAGATCATACCAGAGCCTATATTTTTATGCCACATTCCTAAAAATGTGGTCTCATCTTGAGTTTAGGATCTTTTAACTGTCAGGAAATTGGCTGTCTTGGAAGTATCCATAAACACCCAATAACCATCCTCTCTAGTTACACGTCTCTCAAATTTGTGTAAAAAAAGACAATAAAACCTGTGTTATAATGTCAGAAACTAATGGTTCTTAAACCATTCATGACCTATTTTGAGAATGTGAAGGTTAATTCTACAACACAAAGTAGATCTATAAATAGAAAGGAATACAAAATGTTTTATTTAGGATCACCATTCCACATACAGACAGATTAAATGCAAATCTGACAGTGATATCAAATGCAAATCCGATTAGTTTGTACAGTTCTCCCTAGGTAGCCCTTTCTAACATGTCAAATTAGATTTTTATTGAAAAAATTTACCCTCAAGTTAGAATACTCCTTATTAAATTCTAAGTAGAAATAAACAGATTTGTTGTAGAATTATGACTTACTTTGTTGTCCAATAAAACATTATTTCCTTTTGCCAACTGAAAGAAATAGTTTTAGATTACAATTAAAGATAAAGAGTATATATTTGGAGAGTTTTTGTAATCATAGATCTTGTGTTTGAATAAAATATGTCTGAAATATTTAATTTTTAATCTTTAAATAACAGTAAATTCATCAGCATATACACTTTTTTTTTTTTTTTTTGTAGCACACTTTCAATGTGTTTTGAATTAAATGATTGACAATTGTTTTTGTTTTTTTCTGACCTTTTTTCACTCTAAAGCTTTTGCCCTGCAGAAAGAACATTAAAGGCAGCTTACTCTGGGGGAATCGAGGAGGATTGTCATTGACATCTGTCAGCGTGATGTTCACTGTGGTGGTCCCTGATAAGCCTCCCATCTGGCCGCCCATGTCCTTGGCCTGGATTACCACTTGATATTGCTCCCTGTTTTCTCTGTTCATGTTTGGTAAAGCAGTCCTGATAATACCTTGAAGGAAACAGAAAAGCATGTGTTATCTTCATTAAAATCTCAATTATTCATTGATTAAGGTCACACATTGCATGTCCAAACTAGTGACTTTTAAAAGACAAAATATGCTTTTGCTATTAAATTTTATTGTCTAGAAACTGCAGAAGTGATCCAATGCAGATATTTTACAATTTGTATTGTTTTCCGATTTCCTAAAGAATACCCAATGTGCTGTATAGTCACCGAAACCCATATGTAAAAAACCATAAAAACAGGTATATTTTCATTAGCTCACTCACTCAATCGTTCAACTTGGAGTTCGTAAATCTCTAAGTGGGACATCACCACCCTTCTGGGAGTATTAATGTTAATGTCTGTTCTTTTTCTCCCACCTTTTTTCCACTTGTAAAGATCATAAAGACTATGAAACAGACAAACCGATTCAGGGCTCCTGACCTGTTTCAGGCTCCACAGAGAAATAGGGCTGCCCCTGAAGGATGCTGTAAATGACTCTGGCGCTGTTCCCGTAGGAAGGGTCATCCGCATCTGTAGCTGTGACTTGCACCACAGAAGTACCTGAAGTATCCAAACTCAGCTTAGTTCTGCACAGTACCAGAAGGAGGAGCAAAAGCACTGGTTTTCATGGAAGACTTGAATGATTTGGGGCTTTAATAATGACCTCTTAAAGAAACAGTGGCTGAGAGTTTACAATTTGTGTTGTTTTTCTATTTTAGATGAAAATGATATACAGAGTTATTACAGGAAAACTCTGGGTTCCATTACATATTTATGTAGCTGACAAGTGCATTTTTATGCATGCAATAGATAATGCTGGAGTGTGTCAAATTATAAAAAATGCAGTCACTTTACAAATGCTCAGGTTTGATACTTAAATTCATTTTCACATAATAGATTTGTTTCATGTAAAGGGCATACCTAATCACAAAGGAGTAAGTATGCTCCTCTTTCCCCCTCTCCACTAATTAACTATAAAAATAATTAACATCTGCTCTAGAATACAATTTTATGAATAGATTAAAATTTAAATTTAGAAGCAATCCAAGATGATCCCATGTTCCATGAACTATTAAAAGCTATTTAATAAAGTTCAAGATATTTAGAAGGGCTTTATAATCAGGCAATTGGCAAAAGTCCTTGGGATTTAGTGAAGTAAATATTAAATAATAATCCCAGAACAATGCTTCTGAGAAATGCAGAGTTCAAAATTTGCTATCACAACTGTTACAAGAAAAAAAAATTGCTATTGTTTTATCGGTTTATATAACTTCTCCCACATCTGAGAAAAGAATCTATTTTACTAAATCCAAACATATATCTCTAAAACTATTTTCATTGTTTTCTGTTTAATTTTTTATAATCTCTATTTTATAAAAAATTTAGTACAGTCTATGTAAAATAATCGGATAATCTCCTTAATTCCATCATTCATTTTGTCAAGATAATCCAGACAAACTACGCAAATGACTAGAGTATATATGCAGGGACTCTATATTATATCTATGTCCTAAATGTACTTATATTTGGGGTCAGAATACTACAGAGCTATTATCCAAATTCATGTGACAAAAAATTATATTTTCATAGTTTTCTACTGAGTTAAATGGTATTTTTTTGGCTTTTTGAGGAAAATACTTATTTGTATTGTAAGATTTACAAATATGTAGGAAGTAAAAAATGCACTGATTTTTTTTCTGACTCTTATCCTAACTGGGGATATTAAGTATGTATTTTCCGTAGGGAATCAAAGGTGTTTTTCAATGAATTGGTCAAAATATTTTAAGAATTTCCCGGCGTTTTAATACTTTTTGAATACCATCTGAAATCTTGTAAATAACTTACCTACGACGGACATTTCAGGAACACTAGCTGTATAAATTTCCTCTGGGAATGTTGGCTCATTGTCATTGATATCATGGATTTTGATCACAAACTCTGACTCTGGTTCTACTGGCCTCAGAGTTCTTCTGTTAATAGCTTGTGCGCGTAGAGTATAAAAGGCCTTTTCTTCCCTATCAATTCTTCTTGTGGCGTGAATGTCACCTGTTTTTTCATCAATAATAAAAAGAGTACCAGCTCCGTCTCCAGATAAAATATATTTGAGTGATCCATCTCCTTTATCTTGGTCTGAATGAAGCTAGGGGGAATAGAAAAGAGTATATCCATGATAATGTCTGAAGGTATGTAATGCTGAAAGAATGCAAACGGTCTCTCTTGTCCTATCACTGAATAATCTTAGTTTTTGAAATGAGAGTTGAATAAGTATGAACACACTCATCCATGTACTGCAAACAATAGGACTAGCCTTTCGCATATTAGGCTGATTTTTATTCTAAATGGAAAAAAGCAATAAAAATAAACTAACCACAGCTCCCCCCTTTGCTTTGCTTTGCTTAGTAAATAACCGTTTTCATAGGCAAATAACTCCTGGCAAACAAATAAGTCATCAGTCTTGACATGCTGGTGTAAACATTGCTTCTCTCATTTTTTTCTGTGAGTGGAAAATTCTTTGGCTCTCATGTTATGCAGGAAATTCATCTCCTATAAACTTATTAGTTATTGCATTTCCATTTGGGGAATTTGTGGTATCTGAAGAGTGGTAAGACAGGCAAAGTCGTGTGAGACATAGCTCCTCTGTTAGAAACACCATGCATCGTTATGGGTTCATATAAAAGTGACTGCCCTACAAATATCTGTGGGGCTCAGAGCAAGAATACAAATAGCTGTCCATGTAACACTTGTCTATATATTTTAAAGTTATAAATTGAGTTAATAAACTATAAAATAAAATATGTTGTATCTAGCCTCCCACCTTGTCAAATCTATGTTCTTAACAACCTCTAACAAAAATTCTGTGCAAGAACAAGGCAATGCAGGGCAAGTCTTTTTCTCGCACCCTTGCCGATGCTCCCAACACTTACCTTTCAGAATCAAGTCATCATGTCAGAGAGTTTTGCTTGCCTTCAAGTAGACATCTCAACCCAGTACACACACTACTTTAATGCAAATAACAGCCCGGGGAGCCCAAGTGTCCTGGCAAAGCCCATCTTGCTCTTTTAAGGGATACCCATTACGCCAACTTTCAGAGTTAAGGGTGCATATAACAGTGGGTGAGTCTGGCCTTAAGGCGGCATACCTGAGAAAAGAGATCCTCCTTGGACCTAGAAGCAAGCTCAGGGATGTTTAAGTAGGAAATAATGGGTCCCAAGAATCTCAAGTGCTGTCTGCAAATGGATATTTGGGTTTTAGATGTAAATATCCATGGCTCCCATGGAATTCTTACCCGAAGAAAGGAACAGAGCATGACTTTGTAAAACACAATAATTATTCATTTCTCTTTAATTGTATCATCTTACCAATAAACACTGTTTATGCTAGGATCACAGTTTGATGACTTGCAATAAACAAGTATACTTTTTAATGTTTTAATTTTGATTTTTTATCAGGTAATATAAAAACAATATGTAGATTATCTAAATTTCTATAAAGCATTTATAATAACTTAGACATCATCGTGAACATGTTTGTTTAAATATTCATATAAAATGTAGTAATAAATTGGATAGGCAAACTGACCTGTAGCTTAGAGAATTAAAAATTGGAGATTAGGCGCTCCCTCCATGAAGCATATCCGCACTTGCGCTTCCCAGCCGCCCTCCCAGGCTCATTACCATTACACTCCTCACTCCCAAGCTCCAAGGGCCCTTCCTTTGTCTCTGTATCTTGTTTCCTAAACCCATTTCCTCTACGAATTACTTCTTCTAACTCTGTGACTTTCCAAATAAATGTTTTCATAAAAAAAAAATACTATATTTTTCAATTACGCAAAAACTATAGACATATTAACCTAAATAGGTTTGATTTTTGCTCTTTAGATGACTTATATCAACACATATTTTCATCTAATTAAGTGTAAACATATCAAACTGATTATTTTCTATTTAAAATTAAAATAGAATTTTGTTTCTTTATTTAAAAATTTCCTTAATGGGAGCTTATGCCAATGAACATAACTGTAAAAACATTTTTATACAAACATCAAAACTGTTTAAATGAAATAAGTGTTTTCAAACATACATGCATAATATAATGCATTAGTAGTATTGTGGGGTATAAAAAAGCAGTCTGTTTTTTAGTTAATAGTTTGCAGTAATTAGCATTTAGCCACCAAATTTGGATCAGACTCCCTTTTTCTTTTTTTCTGGACAAATAACTCATTCTTACAGACATCATGGATTAAAAAAAACCCCAAGTGGATATGCACCTTGAGAGAAAGATAACAAAGTAAGGAGACAATTTTTTGTTGTATTTTTCTCCATCCATAAACAAGCAAGGTTGAGAAGCTCAAGAAACATTCATTTTTGACTAAAAAGCTCTCAGAAGTAACTAATGACTGTGTTGTCTAGAGAAACACTCTCAAAAAGTCAAAAGATTGATGCTTTTTAGTAATTGAAATTGTACATAGTTGCCGGGCAACTTCCCAATTATATGGATGTGAACAACAGTGGTAATTTTCCAAATGGCAGCGATAAGCATTGCCTATTTCTTACTCTGTCTGGGAATCAAAATAACTCAAGAAAAAAATTATTGATAGTATCAATCAGCTGATCAGATAAAGTTGTGGTTTGTAGTAGACATAGACAGTTATGTTTATTGTCTCATTGTTCAACAAGTTTAATTCAGAAATATTTCCTCTCATAAGGATCAGGTACTTCTAAAAGTAAATCAACAATTCCATTTTAGTTCTATGGGAGATTTGAACACTGCGTGTGATGGAAATTCACAGGACAACCCATAAACTACCCCACAAAAATGAATGAGGGTCTCCTCAAGTATTTAACACCTAAATTATTGATAAAGAATGAGACAAGGTTTAAACTTTGGAGATTTTCTTGCATTTTACAAGTTTCACATCTCCTGGGAAACACTGGATGACTATAGAACATAGATTCGGAGTAGGAAGGGAATAAGACATGATGGGCGTCATTAACACCAATTCTGCTATTTTATTCAGTTAGTCATGGACAAGAGTTGCTAGTATTGGTAAGATTTTAATGTTAAATAATGCTCCGCTTTGGAATATGAATCACAGCAGGATTTTTGCCTTCCCTTACACTACAGAGAGTGAAAATTAAATCTCACCTCCTGGGAGCTTCTGTTGGATTAGAAAATTGAACATGGTATCAGGGAATCAAAAAGATGAGGAGAGGAAGTTGGACTGTGGTTTTGAGAATCAGAAATAAAAGGATTTCTACCTTCTCATAATTAAGAGAAATAAATTAGACCTATGCATTTATAAGTTTTGGCCTAAAGATGCAAACTTAGAATACATTTTTTTTGAACCACTGGCGCTTACATAAAAGAAAAATGCCTTTTCTTATAGAGGGAGACACCGATCACTAAAGCTGGGGTTAGTCTGCCTAACCCCACCCCACAGCTGCCGTCTTAAATTTCTTTTTATTACTTTAATTACTTCTTCCTTTGCATACTTTTTCCACCCTCTCTCCCTCTTTTCTAGTGTGTTGATAGAACTTTATTTCACATTTCCACTCATTTGCCGAGTAATTATCAGGCGAATGTTAGTAGTAAGAACTGTAGCTTTCTTGTTACCCTTTGCTTTTATATTTGGATGTTACTTATCCACCCTTGCATTTATTGAACATTTAACTGAATAAAATCAGTTGTTTCTGTTACTGAGGAGTGAGATTATGGATTATGTGTCAAATACCTTACAGCATCTGCTTGGAAATAACTTTTATATTGATTTGACCTTGTGCTATTTTATTACGTGAAGCATTAAGTTTTCTTTAAACAGAGAAAAATGTCAGATTATTGAGGCTTTAGTTCCTGGGTAACACCTGTTCTTAGGTGTGAAACATTTGCGCCACAAATCTTTAAGAAGAATTTTATGTTAATGCTGACCTTTTCTTTCCTGGAGGAAAACCTATTAAAAATTCACAACCTGCTATGATCCTTGTAAATTCACAAGCAGATAAAGGACATGGTAAAGTACATGACAATTAATGAAAATAGAACAACCAGTGCTGTGCTGCACATTTAAAAGTCACTTTCTTAGTATTTAACTTTTTTTATTTAGATGTGGTTAATTATAACTCACTGCTTATATTGAGCAGTTTAATAATTAAAACTAAACAACCTATTGAATTTAAAGGCATATTTTAAGTGCATATTTTAAGGCATAATTCAATGAAAGTTTGATCATTTGAAATGTGGCGGGCTTCTGATAATTTTACATTTCATGTAAAGTATTCATCTTAAGATATTTGTCTAAAACAAATTTTATAACCTAAAAGTGTTCTTGTGGTTTATGTAGTTTAAGGCCCTCTTTGAATTTTTTTTTTTTTAATTTTTAGACAAAAGGAAGAAACTGAGAGAGAGATAATAGATTTTTTACGTCACAGAAGCTAAAGTAAGATTACACTTCAGGAGAGGTACTATGTTGGTGGAAACTTTACCTCTTGATTACCAGTTCATTTTTATTTTTCAGTTCCTCACATTAAATTAGAAACTATTAAAATCTATTTATGAAGAATAGGAAATTTATGTTATTTGTTACACAAAGGATAACCTATTCAAAATGTTACGTTATATTTTCACCGTGTCCGGAAGAAAAATGAAGAGCAAGTTTTAAAAATGAAAAACCGTATCTGTCAATTCTGCCTGTAAAAGTTTGATTACTAGTTCAGAACTTATATTGTTGTGTACTCTTTTTTATTTTTTTAATCCTCACCTGAGAATATTTTTTCCATTGCTCTTTCAGGGAGAGTGGGAGGGAGAGAGGGAGAGAATCATCGATGTGAGAGAAACGCATCGAGTGGTTGCCTCCCTCTTGAGCCCTGACCAGGAAGAGCCTGCAACCGAGGTACGTGCCCTTGGCCTGAATCACCTGGGACCCTTCCGTCCGTGGGCTGACGCCCTATCCACTGAGCCAAACCAGCTGGGCCGTTGTGTATTTTTTCTCATTCATAATATTTATACCTTTTGGATATTGGTAATTGTTGGTATTTGCTTATATTTCAAAAATGGATGAACACACAACAACCCCAAATCTATGGGACACAGCAAAAGCAGTCCTAAGAGGGAAGTTCATAGTCCTAGAGGCCTACCTCAAAAAGCAAGAAAAATTTTTAGTAAACTATCTAACCCCACAACTTAAAGAATTAGAAAGCTCCCCTGTGAAGTCGTCTGGACCAGGGCTTTTGTTTGCTGGGAGTTTTTTTTTTTTTTATTACTGCTTCGATTTCATCAGTTGTTAGTAGCTATTAGCCTATTTAGGTTTTCTGATTCTTCCTGATTCAGTTTTACATGATTTCACATGCGGAATTTAATAAACAAAGTAACTGATGAACAAAATAGATCCAGAGACACAGAAGCATGGGGCAGACTGATGAATCTCAGTGGGAATGGGGAGGTGAGGGAGTGAGTGAGGAGAGATTAATCAAAGAACTTATATGCATAACCTATGGATACAGACATTGGTATGGGGAAGGCCTGGGGGTGGGGTGGATATGGGGTGGAAGGGATCAATGGAGGAGAAAGGCAGGATATCTGTAGTACTTTCAACAATAAAGATAAATTTAAAAAAAAATGGATGGCCTGGCTGGGCATGGCTCAGCGGTTGAGCTTTGACCTGGGATCCAGGCGATCAGGGTTCGATTCCTGGTCGGGGCACATGCCCGGGTTGCGGGCTGCAGCCGATCAATGACTCTCTCATTGATGTTTCTATCTCTCTCTCTCCCTCTCCTTTCCTCTCTCTGAAGTCAATAAAGATATATTAAAAATAAAATATAAAATAAAATAAAATAAATGTTTAAAAAAAAAAAATTTAAAAAAATGGATAGACCTGGAGATTATTATGCTAATTGAAATAAGCCAGTCAGAGAAAGACAAGTACCATATGATCTCACTTATATGTGGAATCTAATGAACAAAATAAGCTGATGAACAAAACAGAAACAGAGGCATGGATCCATGGATCCATAGAACAGACTGATAGATGGCAGAGGGGAGAGGGGACTGGATGAAAGAAGCTGAAGGGATGAAAAACATGTATGCATAACCCATAGACACAGACAACAGTGTGGTAACGGCCAGAGGGAAGGGGAAGCAGGGGCTGGGCAGAGGTGGGCAAAGATGGCTATGGAATGGGGACATCTGTAATAGTGTTAACAATAATAAAGTTAAAAACTAAGAAAATGTTGTAGAAAAATTAGAATTATGTTAGTAGGATTATATTGTAATTAAGTGGTTGGACTAGTTCTCCGAAGGATAAATTTTGATGAATGCATCACAATGACTATACCATTCATTCTCTGATTTAACAATTTCTCATTTTTGCGTGTGTGTTCATTAACTTAAAAAATTTTAGAAATTGTTAAATAGATTGGCTAATGCACAGTTATAGTTTTATGCCTGCTGTTCTTCCAAAGAGCCAATAAATTATGTATTTGTTTTTTTAAAAAAACAGATTGTGGCAAATATGCTATGCTATTCTGGTAGCATCATCATTAGCATTTTTCTCTTACTGCTCTAGTGAGTAAGATAACATCAGATGGGAAAAAAGGCATTAAATGAAGTAACTTTAAATTTACATCCAATAAAGAATATTAGTGAAGATGGCCCAGTATCAGGAAGTGGCTGAAAGCATGTTAAAGCATGTAAACACCATCTGGTCAGAAATAAATAAGTAGTTACTGATTTTGTTGAGACTGGAGGGGCAAGGAAAAAGGAGTGGGAAATCTTAAAATGGAGTATATGAAGCTTACAGAGAAGACTGGAGATTATTTTCATATTAAAAATATAGAAAAATACAAACTAAATTTTATGAATCCAAATGAAACCAATTTTTTTCCTTCAAAAATAGAAATGAGGAGAAATAAAGCTTCACAATGGAATGGATTATAAAAACAATATGATAATTTAAAAATAACCCGTAAATATAATTTATTTATTTTTTTAACTTTTGTTTTTATTGCTGAAAGTATTACAGATGTTCTCATTGTCCGCTCCTTTGCCCATTTCTGCCAGCCTCCCTCCCCACCCCATCCCCCACCCTGCTTCCCTCTGGCCATCACCATGTATATAGTTTAGACTGATAAATACATTTCTGATTACTGCTTCAATTTCATCAACTGTTATTAGCTTATTCAGGTTTTTTGATTATTCCTGATTCAGTTTTACATGATCTCACTCATATATGGAATACAATAAACAAAATAGTCTGAGGAACAAAATAGATCCAGAGACACAGAACCACGGAACAGACTGAGGGATCTCAGTGGAAAGGCAGGCGTGGGGGAGTGGGTGGGGAGAGATTAATCAAAGAACTTATATGCATATGTGCATAACCCACGGACACAGACAATGGTGTGATGAAGGCCTTGGGGCGGTGGATGCTGGGTGGAGGGGATCAATGGGGGATAAAAGGGGGGAATATATGTAATACTTTCAATGATAAAGATAAATAAATACATTTCTAAACACTTTCATTCTGGGACCAGAGGAAAGCACAGAGGATTAAATGATGGATGGACAATGATGTCTATATGGCTTGGGGTTTGGTATAAAAATTAAGTGATTTATTTTCCACATTTGAGAGGGTTCTCTAAAGATCTCCTCCAAAAGAAAAAAACCCTTAGCAGGATCTGGATTCAATACCTAGGGATTCCTCTTCTCATTTAATCTTACAAGAGTGCAGCCAGTTAGAAATTGGCCTTTTTTTATGGGCCACCCTGACTGGTGAGTCCAATCTGGGATTGTCCTAAAGTACTGGGGGATCTCTTTGAAGACACCTGGGATTACTTAAGACCCTATAACAGGTCAGATTTCTTTACAGAGAGTGCTATAAAACTCAAGGAACTGCTGCTGATTCACATCTTGAAGTGTCTCAAGAAGGGTACATTTCTTTGCTAGTACTATAAAGACACCAAGATTACATTGAAGACATTTATTTAAGTTTTTCATAGACATAGTTTTTACAGGGCATTATCTGCTTCAAGACCTTAAATAGTATATATAATAGACAGTAAAAACATTATTATTTTTAATGATTAATTTATCCTTTCTAAAGATAATGGGAAAATATTTTAGAAAAGGTTTATACTCTTCTAGAAGCCTGGCATTTTCCTTCTTACAGTTTTGAAAATCACTAAATTATACAAAATATCCCCTTGGGGTGTGAAAATGACATTGCACCTGTATACCTATTTTCCCCCATAACTTCAAGAAGTCTTCTGAAGCATATTTAATTTAAAATATAGGAATATATATAAATACATGTCAAAAAAGTTGAGTAAATGCAAAATATTTAAAGCCAAGAGATTTATTTGATTAATAAGGTAAAAGAAATGAGAGAAGAAAAAATAACAAATGATCACCTCTTTTCTATGGGCTACAGAGGCAGCTGAAAATTTTTCTTCCTTCCTTTTTGCCAAGAGAGGTATGGTGATAGGAAATGTGAAAGGGGAGAGGGCTGGGGATAGGTATTTATTGAAGGAGCTTATTTAAATAAGTATCTTTTGAACTAGACTGAACTAAATTGAAGAGAGTGATGAGAATTCTAAGTGTGGTATTTTAGGACTTAGAACTTTTAGAGATTTTTGCAAAAGATGCAGTGTTTGAAGCTGTTGAGTTTCAAAGGCTTAGAAAGGTGCTTTTATCTTGAAAGTTATGCAGGGACAAGTACATCAGTGGATGCCCAATGGAGAAGGACCGGCAGATGCCTGTTCTCTCTAGGGGTTACGGTCAAGGTGGAGGGAAATTAAAATAAGTTTGGATCTTTACACTTATCGTATTTTTTGAGGCACTGACTGAAATGAGAATCTAAAATAGGGATAGGAACACTATACTAGAAAAAAAATTGCACGTGTATGTATGTGTCTGTGTGTAAAATCAATGGTCCATGAAGTACCAGAAGGTTCAACTATGCTCTGAAATACAGCCATAAACCACTAAATTAAAGAGAAAAAAAATCCCTAGTCTTGGTTGACTATGTTTTGTCATACAGAACAAAAAAAACACCAAAAAAACTCTTGAGAAATCGGGTAAATGTCCTTGTCAAGAAAGGAGGCTGTTCATTTGGCTGAGACAGTCATATCTTCATCAGATTGTGAAATCTATTCCCCAAATTTACCAGACAATATCATGCCTCTATAACTTGTGTCCTTCCCCACTATCTTGATTTACCCACCCTGCAAATTCTTACTGATCTATAAAGTTCTTATTTATGCCTTGTATCCTATATGAGGCACTTTTCCAAACTCTTTTGAAAGGCTAAATTGATGTCTCTTCCCTTTCTAATTAGTGTTTGTATGAATAGGTATATATACATAGAATTCTAATTTGTTTATTTGTATGAATATGTATATATACACATAATTTTTATAACTCCTATACAAACTTTGAACTATTATTTTTATGTCTTTATAGAGCTACAAATATATTTATTTTGAGGATCAGAACCAAGTGTGCTATTCTTCTGGACTCCTAACATTTCACACTACACAACACATACTTTTTTATTTGTGGGAGGAATGGACATCGAAAAATCAAATACCACAGGCATGAGAAATAAAGAGTTCATTTTGTGCTATGTCTTTTAAAAAGCTGAAAATTCTGGATGGAGCAAAATGGAGTTAGAAGTCCATAATGAAAAATGGGAATTGATCACTCTACATTGTAAGTATAAATGTATGTAAAAGCAATAATTCTTCATATTGAAAAAGATTGGGGCTGCAAGTTAGGTGGAAATTTCAGTCAACTACAAGACTGAATCAGTAAAATATGATATCTACAAAAATTACTGGGGTACACATTTAAATTTTTTAGTAGTAGCCAGGGATAGAAATGTAAATCTAAATTTGTCTCTGAAACTATATGATAAGCCATTGTAGACATTTGTAATTTATCTTAAACGTAGGATAAGGTAGTGAGGTAATAACAGCAGAAAAACATTCCCACCAACAACATATAGAACAGCCAGATAGATTACCAAAAAAGAAAAAGATTCTTTTTATAAAAATGTCCTACATTTTTCCATTTTCTTAGAAAATTTAATTTAATTATTCTAAAGTTCTTTACTCTTCTGTGATTTATTTCTTGTTACCCCAGAGAGTGATGCTCTATTTATTAAATGAGATTCTTCTTTTTTTGTGCTGTGGGATTTTCTAAAGTGTTAGTGACATTTTGTGATTCTTTTAAATTTGTGTAAAAGGTTCATTAGAGGATTAAATGACTTTTCTCTTTCCTTACAAGCCTGACCAATATGTGAGCATGAGGACTGCATGCTGTTCAACTAGGATTGTCAAGCAGTCCATAAGTAGTGCATTATGGTAGCTGCGAGGCTGGCTTGCCACACTTCCATAGATTTGGCCACTAAAGACACAATGAGCCCAAATAGACTGAGGCGGTTCACTAGGCTGAGCAGAGCAGACAGCCTAAGCTTCATGTTTGTATCAGTTTCCCTTGCTCCCCAAGTCCCAAGGGAGTCATGCAGCATCACAGATCCACTGTACATATGAGTCAGCGTCACTGCTGAGAGACACTGAGCTCAGGAAACCCCACGGGAATTTCTAGCATTATCTTTAATTCTCTGGAATGTAAGCAAACCTTCACGTGGATTTTACTATCCTGGAATACCGCTGGATAGTCAGCTAGTTTCTATTTGTACTATTCTGGAATATAAATTAATCTAAACAAACTGGCGGTTAATACCTAGATGTGAAAAAATATGCGAAAGTTATGAGAAGTTATCTTCCAACAAGAATAAGTCTATCTGAATTGAGAACTTTCAAATAAATTACACAAACAGGAAATGGGAAGGTAATGAGGTCCCATGTCCACGATAATGCACAGATATCACTGGTATTAGTGATATCCAATTTGAGAGCCATAATCTCTTCTAGGAAGACATTTGATTGAATGATTTGCTTGTACTATTAGTAGAGATGTAGGTGGGAGGTAGGTAGGAGAAGCCAATCAATGCAGCTGATTGTTGAGGAGGTCTTGATCCCAATAACCAATGAGTCCAAATTGAAGTTGAAATTCATACTCACTTCCATCTCAGCTTTCTCCTATAATACTCTCATTTTCTACTTCTGATCTGGCTGTTGCCATAGCTATGATAAAATGTTCAAAATTTTTGTTCATCTGAAATCTCACCAGTTCCCTGTGCTTCTAATCTATACCATCTATATCTATATCTATATCTATATCTATATCTATATCTATATCTATATCTATATCTATATCTATATCTATCTATATGTAATTTAATTTTCTTCTTTTTCAGGTGAAAAAGGAATAAACAAGAGTTATTAGTCTACCATGTTGAAGGAGACAGGTCTTTAAAAAGAAAGATGCAATTGTACTAAATCAATTTGAAACTGTAGCTCTAACTGTTCTCCAGATAACTGTGGTTTAATTTAAATTATTAAATAAAATATACTGAATGTTGTGTTAATTTTCATTTTTTGCTACACAATGTCCAAATTTCAAGGACACTTAAAATCTATAGAATGCAATTATTTTAAGCTGAATGGATAAGAAAACAAGACCCAAACATATGCTGTCTACAGGAGACTCACCTGAGAGCAAAAGACTCACACAGGATAAGAGTGAAGGGATAAAATAAAATATTCCATGCAAATAGAAAGGAAAAGAAAGCTGGACAAAATAGGCTTCAAAATAAAGACCATAACAAGAGACAAAGATGGTCACTACATAATAC
This sequence comes from Miniopterus natalensis, assembly GCF_054644295.1. Lineage (NCBI taxonomy): Eukaryota > Metazoa > Chordata > Mammalia > Chiroptera > Miniopteridae > Miniopterus > Miniopterus natalensis. The sequence goes on along the minus strand of NC_142083.1, from coordinate 15,368,275 downwards.
TAAAGGGATCAATCCAACAGGAGGAAATAACCCTTATAAACATTTATGCACCCAATATAAGAGCACCTAAATATTTAATAAATTTCTTGGGGGACTTTAAGGGGAGATTGACAGCAACACAGTCATAGTGGGGGACTTTAACACCCCACTGTCAGCATTGGACAAATCATCAAGACAAAAAATCATCAGGGAAACACAATCTTTAAATGACTCACTAGACCTAATGGATTTAATTGAAATTTACAGAACATTTCATCCCAAAGCAGCAGAATACACATTCTTCTCAAGTGCACATGGAACATTCTCAAAAATAGGCCACATGTTAGGGCACAAGGCAAGTCTCTACAAATACAAGAAGAATGAAATCATATCAAGCATCTTCTTGGATCACAATGCCATGAAACTAGAAATCAACCACTATAAAAAAACTCAAAAATATTCAAACACATAGAGGCTAAATAGCATGCTATTAAACAATGAATGGGTTACCAATGAGATCAAAGAAGAAATAAAACACTTCATGGAAAAAAAAAATGAATAGACAACAACCCAAAATCTATGAGATACAGTGAAAGCAGTCCTGAGAGGAAAATTCATAGCATTACAGGCCTATCAAGAAACAAGAAAAAGATCTAATGAACCATCTAACCCAACAACTAAAAGAACTAGAATGAGAACAGCAAGAAAAGCCCCAAGGAAGTAGAAGGAAGAAAATAATAAATATCAGAGCAAAAATTAATGACAGAGAGACTAAAAAAAAGTACAAAAAATCAATGAAACCAAGAGCTGGTTCTTTGAAAAGATAAATAAGATTGATGCACCTTTAGCTAGACTCACTAAGAAACAAAAAGAGAGGACCCAAATAAATAAAATCAGAAATGAAAGAGGCGATATAACAACAGACCCAACAGAAATACAAAGGATTGTAAGAAAATACTCTGAGCAACTATATGCCAACAAATTGGACAACATGGATGAAATGGACAAATTCCTAGAAAAATACAACCTTCCAAAGCTGAATCAAGAAGAGGCAGAGACCCTGAATAAGTCAATAACAACTAATGAAATTGAAGCAGTAATAAAAAACTCCCAGCAAACAAAAGTCCTGGACCAGACGGATTTATAGGCGAGTTTTACCAAACATTCAAAGAAGGGTTAAGACCTATTCATTCAAACTATTCCAGAAAATTCAAGAGGAGAGAAAACTCCCAAACTCTTTTTATGAAGGCAGTATCATCCTAATCCCAAAACCAGATAAAGACGCGACAAAGAAAGAAAATTACAAGCCAATATCCCTGATGAATATAGATGTTAAAATCCTCACTAAAATACTAGCAAACCGGAGACATGAGTATCCAATGGAGTAAAGACAGTCTTTTCAATAAGAGGTTCTGGGAAAATTGGACAGGTACCTGCAAAAAAATGAAACTAGACCACCAACTTTCACCATACACAAAAATAAACTCAAAATGGATAAAAGACTTAAATGTAAGTCACGAAACCATAAAAATCCTGGAAGAAAACATAGGCAGTAAAATCATGGACATCCCACCTAGTGGACTTTTCATTGATGCATCTCCTAGGGCAAGGGAAACAAAAGAAAAACATATGGGACTACATCAAACTAAAAAGCTTCTGCACAGCAAAAGAAAACAGCCTCAAAATACAAAGGAACCCCACGGTCTGGGAAAACATATTTTCCAAAGATGTATCTGATAAGGGGCTAATCTCCAAAGTGTAAAAAGAACTTATACTACTCAGCAAGAGGAAGATAAACAACCCAATTAAGAAATGGGCAAAGGATCTGAATAGACACTTCTCCAAAGACATACGGATGGCCAAGAGACACATGAGAAATTCCTCAACGTTGCTAATCATCAGAGAGATGCAGATTAAAACCACAATGAGCTATCACTTCACACCTGTCAGAACGGCTGCCATCAACAAATCAACAAACGACACATGCTGGTGAGGGTGTGGAGACAGGGGAACCCTGGTGCACTGCTGGTGGGGATGCAGACGGGTGCAGCCACTATGGAAAACAGTATGGAGGATCCTCAAAAAGTTAAAAATGGAGCTTCCATTTGACCCAGTGATCCCACTTCTAGGAATGTACCCTAAGAATCCTGAAACATTAATCAGAAAGAACTTATGCACCCCGATGTTCATAGCAGCAGAGTTTACATTAGCTAAGATCTGGAAACAGCCCAAGTGCCCATCAGTAGGTGAGTGGATAAAAAAGCTGTGGGACATTTGCACCATGGAATACTACGCAGCTGTAAAGAAGAAGAATCTCATACCCTTTGGGACAGTATGGATGGACCTGTAGAATATTATGCTGAATGAAATAAGCCAGGCAGAGAAAGACAAACATCACATGATCTTGCTTATACGTGGAATCTAAAGAACTTAATTAACTGACGAACAGAATAGATTCAATGACATGGAAGCGTATATGAGACTGATGAATGTCAGAGGGATGGGGGAGGGCGGGTGGGTGGAGGGGGAGAGAGTAACCAAAGAACTTATATGCATATATACACAACCCAAGGTCATGGACAATGGTGGGGAGAGGGACTGGGGATGGGGATGGGACAGGGTGAAATGGGTCACTGGGGAGAAAAAGGGACATCTGTAATATCTTAAACAAAAATAAAATTAAGAAAAAATAAAAAATAAAGACATTTTCAGGCCAAAAAAAAAAAAAAGAATATAATTATTTTATATGGTTAATTCAAAGGCCTTCTTTAGTACAGCATAGGAAATATAGTCAATATTGTAATAACTATATGTGGTGCCAGGTGGGTACTAGAAATACCAGGGGGGGACACTATGTAAAGCATATGATTGTCTAACCACGATGCTATACACCTGAAACTCATATAAAATAATACTGAATGTAAACTATAAGTGAAAAAAATTTAAAAATTAAAAAAGAAAAGAAAACTAAAACAAAAAGGAAAGCTCAACAAAAAATCACTTTTCTTTATAAGGTTTAATTAAAATTACTAAGTCTTAAACTCTATCCTTACTAAAAGATCTATCAATGGTACCTTTACCACTAATGATTAAACAAACTTTTTGAATTAACCGTTAAATGGTAATTGCTTGTGTGATTTTTAAAAATTTAATGGTGATACAACTGCAAAAACTGATTTAAAATAACAAAATATCTAATACACTTATAATAGAGACCAATGTATGACAGTATGTATGACAACCTATAATAGGGGGAATTAATTACGCATAACATTCTTTTTATTATTACATGTTTATAATTATTACACATTGATTTGTTTTCTAGAGAGAGTCACAAAAATAATTTTACATATACTCTCACATGTTTGAAATAATTTTTAAAAGTTGGTAAATTTTAATCTCAAGATTTTTCATGTTTCTCCTTAAATATTCTGACTATAAATTATATTTAAAGTTACTGTTTTCAAGTTTGCTTAGGCCACCTCATTTCCTTTGCCTAAATTCTATGAAAAATGTTAATGTAGATATGTGGTGGTGATGTGATGAGGGGGGATAGATCACTTCCAATGTCAGTACTATATTCTACAATTTGAAAACAGATAAAAGTGGGGTTATTAAAATCCATTCGTTTTTTATTTTAAGTTTATTTTTTTACACTTCAACTTAAATACTTCCTATTTACCACTGATATCACCCTGACAATTTTTTAAGTTGACATTTTCTGGGTTTTTCTGCATTATGTGTAATTTGACTTTATTGCTAACTACAAAAGGCTTGATATTTTTATTCTGTTTTAATCCCCTTAAAATTAGTCTTATTTTCCTTTTTGTCATTTTCAAATTATTTCTACTCCGTGTTTAGTAAAATAGAATCAATTGCTGCTTGAAAAACAGAGTTCAATATATTTCCATATAATTTCACGCTTAATTTCATTTGGGATCCTCTTCACATGAAAATAAAGACAACACACCATTAAAATGCAATAGCTTAATTTCATTTTTCAGCTAAATTGTTTTCTTGCATCCTTTAGTCATTAGTCAAAGGAGAAGAAAACGAGATGAATTTCCATTCAGTTAAAAACGAAAAAAAACAAAACTGAGGTTGTCAGTAACTTTCTCTGTCTATGAGAACAAATAACTACTCCAGTTTCTGCAGCGCCTGATAACATTCCAACTAAACCCTTCCTGCTGAATTTAACAATTTCTTAAAGTTCGTTACAGTCACGAAAGAAAATGAGATGAGTAGAATGGACTGAAGATACAACTCATGATATATATCACTTTTCTCAGGCAAGGGTTGAATTGTTAACTCCTCTGAGAAATCATTGCAGAAATTTCATATATTTGCTAACACCTTTAGCTACTCCCCAAATTCAAGCTTTTTGTAATAAGGCGCAATTTTTAAAAAGAAATTGCTTTGAGCCTATTATAATTCTATGTGATATTCAGCAAAATAAACATAGGAAAAAGAAAAAGACAATGTTTTTTGAAGAGAGAGTAATAAAGTAAGTATATTATAAACCAAAGATCATTTAAGTGTTGAAAATCTATCTGTAGGATATTCAGAAAGTGATGTTTAAAAGTACCTACGTTTTGGGGCACATTTTTACTGAGGATGTGTAATATAAAGTTATATTTTCTCATTGCAGAGTATTTGGCCATACAGGAAGTCCATACAGAATTTACATCATCAAGTGTGTTTAGCTGTTCATTATCATAAGCTCTGATTCGGATTCTGAATTTTACAGGACAAATCCCTCCCTGTTTAGTGGAAATAAACAGGTAAGGAAAACAGGCTGTGATCACTTTCCTCTTCAGGAAAAGCACCCTGCACACCTTTAGCCAAGTTGTATATTAAAGCCAATTTTAGTAACGAATAGACATCTGTTGAAATTTATTAGTTGTTTGTGACATTTTTTGGCTATTAATTTTGAACACAAATGTATGCCTGGGCCCCAAAATAAAACAGTCTTAATAAATTAGCATTATTTTTACGGAACCTAATGCATAGCTCCAGTACGCATGTATTGACCCCAGTTAGGTCAAAGTCAAAACAACCTTTAGACACCTCAATACTGGATGGATTCACACTGCAAATTTTCCTTTATCTTAAAAAAATGTGTTTATGGGTAGAGAAAACTTAAAAGGTTTTGGCTGACTGAAAACATATACTGGGCAGGAAAGAGAAAAACAATATTTTTTGATAAAAAGAAATTTATGGTTAAATATTATGAAAATGACTGCATGGAACAATGAAACAGGTTAAAACAATAACTGATGAGTTATAAGGAAAAAAAAGTTTTCAAAATAATACTCTGAGAACAAAGTCCAAATTTCTTAAGAAAGAAACATTGCAATCTAGTTTAAAATGACTATTCAGAAAATAGAGATTTTTATTTGGAACTCCTTAACAGATTAAAATGGGGGGGAAATGTATCAGTTTCTTTATTTTACAGGCCAGATTTCAGCTGGTATATGGCTTTTGGCCAGAGTCAAATTAAATGGATAGCATATTTTTGCCCCCCCAGAGTGGCTCAATGGTTGAGCATTGAGTGTTGACCCATGAACCAATAGGTCGCTGGTTTGATTCCCAATCAGGGCACACGTCCGGGTTGCGGGCTCCATCCCCACAGATGTTTCTCTCTCATCGATGTTTCTGCCTATCTACTCCCTTCCTCTTTCTCTAAAATAAATAAAAACACATATTTAAAAAAAATGTATAGCATACTTTCCATGTTTTAAAGTGTGAGTTTTTAATATTTTGCTATTTTCGTCATTGCTCTTAAATATCTTACTAGTTTTCATTTTTCATCTCTAAATTTGTGAACATCTGACTATCTTTAGCCTTTAACTTAATAGTTTTGGGATGATTTTACTTAGGTAATCCATGATCACAACTGCTCAACTAAAAGCAAGATGTTCTTACTTTCTGTTGATTAAATTAAAAATAAGGCAATGAGGTTTCATTTGGAAATATTTCCAATTCTATGTGGTTATGTGAGAGAGTGTGTGTGTGTGCGTGTGTTTCAGCATTCTACGCATTTCCATTGGCTTGCAGGTTTCTGCATATTTAACAGGCCAGTAGGAAAGTATGTTGAGAAAAAAGTCAACCATCAACATAGCACATAACCAACATGTAATTATACCTATGTGGCCACTTCCATTTCTGGGCGTTTCCTTCAGATTCTTCTTTTCATTTATATAATTAAAACTGCATTGAACTAAATATGTTTTTTGATAGAAGATATTGTGTTTTTCATTGATGTGTGCCCTACATTGTAATAATGCTGTGCATTTACATGGGGCTTGATAGAGTTTTAAAAGTTTGCATTTCATCATCTACTTTTGATTTCCAGAATTATTACTTGCATGAATAGATGTTATTATTTCCTTTAAAAATATGGAAACTTGAGACTAGAGATTAGGTCATAGTTTCAAAGACTTTGGCTGCTAATGTGTGCTGAAGTTGAAACTTCAGGATTCTTTATAAAAGGTTGTCAGTATTTTAAGAGCAAAGGAATTTCAGGTTGAAATGTATTGTTGATAGATTTATGTGAGCAAGAGCACTATCCGCAAAAATAAAATGTAATAAAGAAATGTGCTTTCTCTGTGATGCTTTACATCTATTTATTAATATGCTAGTAAACTATAGTGAAATAATTCAAGTTTTCTGATGATATAGTACTAGTTTTGAATCCTTGATGTATAATAATTTAAGAGCTAAGTAACTAGATATAATAGTTACTCCCTAAGCTTCAGTTTTCTTTTGGTAAATCAGGAATAGCAATCTTTGTATTGCAATATTGTTATGTAAGTTACAGCATCTACACTGTCTAGCAAACACTGGCACACACCATGCCCTCAATAAATAGTAGCCAATATTACTTTCATTACTTAATATTTAAAAAGATCATATATATATATATATATTAAACTTTTATATAGTGCTAATATTATGCTTATATATAGTAAAACATATAAATAACTAATATTTATGGAATTTGAAAAAAGAAATTTCAGAGAATTAACATGTTTCATACTGTATATTAGTTACTTCAGAAATATGCATTTGGTATAGATTTGCATCTGATCAAAATGGATCACAGAACTAAATATGCATTTGGTACAGATGTGCATTTGATCAAAATGGATCACAGAACTAAATATAAAATGCAAAACCAAAAACTCGTGGAAGATAGCATAGGAGAAAACCTAGAGCAAATCTTGGGTATGCAAATTACATTTTAGATACAAAATCAAAGGCATGATGCATGAAAGAAAGAACTGATAAAGTAGACTTCATTAAAATCAAAATGTCCTGCTTTAGGGAAGACAATATAAAGAGAATGAGAAGACAGACCACAGATAGAAGAAAATATTTGTAAAGACAATGACAAAGGACTGTTATCCAAAATGTACCAAGAACACTTAAAGTCAATAATAAGAAGACTTTAAGAGAGATCTTGCCGCCCTGGCCCGTGTGGCTCAGTTGGTTAGGCGTCATCCCAGGCACCAAAAGGTTACTGGTTTGGTTCCTGGTCAGGGCACATGCCCTGGTTGAGGCTCGATCCCCAGTAGGGGGTGGGCAGGAGGCAGGCGATTATGTTCCCATCTCATATCAATGTTTCTCTTTCTTCCTCTCCCTCTCTCTCTAAAAATCAAAATATTTTTTAAAAAGAGATAACTTGCCAAATAAAATACATATATGGTAAATAAGCACATGAAAAACCCTCTACATCATGTGTCATCAGGAAAAATGCAAATTAAAGTAACAATGAGTTACCACCACACACCTATGCAAACGTCCCAAATCCAGAACACTGACAACACCCTCGCCGGCAAAGATGTGAAGCAGTAAGAACCCTCATTCATTGCTCGTGGGAATGCAATTGGCACAGCCACTTGAAGTACAGTTTGGAGGCTTCTTAGGAAACTAAACTTACTTGTAGCATATGATCCAAAAACTGTGCTCCTTGGTATTTACCCAAAGGAGCTGAAAGAACTTGTGTTCAAAAAATAACCTGCACTTGGATGTTTATGGCAGCTTTATTATTACAGGGGTGGGTAAAATGAGGTTTACAGTTGTGAGTATGCGAAACAGTTTATTCTTGCATTATTATTTAATTATTGTATTATTTGTACTACAATTGTAAATCCACTTTTGCTCACACCTACATAATTGCCAAAGCATGGAAGCAACTAGGATGTCCTTCCATAGGTGAGTGGATAAATAAAACGGTGCACCCAGGCAATAAAATATTATTAATAGTAAGGAATGTGAACTAGGTAGCCATAAAAGAAGCCAATCTGAAAAAAGACTACATAGTATTCGATTCTAGCTATGTAACAACCTGGAAAAGGTCACAGTATTGGGAAAAGTAAAAAGATCATGATTGGCAGGGACTGCTGGGGGCGGGGGTGGAAGAGATTAATAGGTGGGTCACAGAGGATTTCAGGGCAGTGAAAATACTCTGTAAGATAACATAATGATGGATACATATTATTATACCTTTGTTTGAGGGAGAACCAGTCGTCTCTCATTTTATTGTGGCATCCACCATAATCAGCATCTCAAAAGTCAGTTATGGTTTGTGTATAAAGGGCAAATATATTAATTAATAGCTGATATGTTTCAGTGCATTTAGTAGTGAGATTCATGATGAACCTTGAAGACTGTATAGACAATGGGGAAATTTTTAAGGAGCTGGATTTTTTTTTTTAAACAGGAGGCAAGAAATAATAGAAACAGCTTCAATTAAACTAAGAAGAGATTGATTAATGCTAAAAAGCCACAAAGGTCAGCAGTAAGAAAATGCCTCAGAGAAAAATATAAGTGGGAAATGTATGTCAGGAAAATAAATTAATTTAAATCACAGGTCAAGAAAGCATTATTATTCGGTTTTTGAGTCAAGGTCAGTATTAGACCAATCAAACAATTAAGAAATTCCATGAGAACTGAAGTTAAGACACTGGTTAGAGATTAGCAAAAAGGCAAGAAGGGGGATAGACTACAAATTGTTACTGAATATGCCAGAAAACATACTTATGTGTTCCATAAATTATTATATTCAATTTTAGCAATATTTTCATGGGGGGGAAAATGCTTATACACAGTGGTGAGTTGGCAAATCATTAACAGCTAGCTCTCCAGAGGAAGGATTCCTGATTTGTTTGTCTGCCAATTCCTGTGGTGTAACTGTCACTCCATACTCAATTTAAAACTATCACCATGGCATCGATTTTAATTTTTTGGGGCCAACCCAAGTTAGAGGCAAACATCTTGAAAAAATAAACAATGGGCTTTTACAAGCTGGCATCGGCAGGCTACAGTATCCCAATACTGCTACGTCTAGTTTAAAAATAAAGACACTAATAAAAATCATAAATCCAGGAAAGGGTAGACTCAAATTAATGTTTTACTGATTCAAAAATTCATACTTTTACTAAGCCAGTATTCAGAAACAAAACGTTGTCTGCATGGCTATTGAGAATGTTATCCTAGAGCTCTGGTTTGGCCAGAAATCAAAATCAATTTGGAGCTTAAAAGGATCTGAGAAATCCAAATGGCAGAGCTTGAGGAATGAAGTCCACCATCCTGTGACATCTTGCCTTACAACTTTGAAATTTGCTTTACAACTCTCAGTTAAAAAATAACGGTATACCTATAGAGAAACTATTCCAATTCCTATTCTTCAAAACACTTAAAGGATTTTTGGAGATCAAGAAAGAAAAACAAAAGCCAGGTCTTTGAAAAAACCATGTGATGCCTTAAGGCGATCCACATGCAGTGAATTTTAAAAGAACAGGAGGAAAAGACACTAAGAGAGGATTCGTGGAGCTGAGGACCTAAAAAAGGTTGGCAGTGTTCCATGTGACAAAATACTTAGAATTACGTAGCAAGAAAAAAATAAACACCATCTTATTTAAAGAAAAGGAAATAGTTATCTGGGCTGGTGGCAGAAGTAAAGAGCACCAGTGTTAGTCCACACACGGGGGTAAAATGAGTCACACAGAAGAGTGAAGGCTGCAGGAGCTATGTTGGTATGAGGCTACAAGAGTGAGGAACCTACATTTTGAGCTGTCCTAGAGCTTCTAACTTGAGTCGGCCCCAAAGAATTAAAATCAAATAAAAATCTTGCCTCTGCTCACACCATATTCACGTCTTCTCACATCATCTTCACACACAGAGCGGATTCTTATTCCGCACTCTCGTCTCTCCTGTACATCCTGCCTGGACGGGACAAACCTGGACTCGGACGAAGACTGTACGCAGTGAATGGATAAATAAGCTGGTGAACCGGGACAGTGGAACACCATTCAGCACTAAAAGGAAATGATCTGTGTTAAATGCATTTTACTAAATGAAAGAAGCCAATCGGAAAAGGCTGCATACTGTGTGGTTCCAACTAGATGACATTCTGGAAAAGGCAAAACTATGGCATGGACCCAGTAACAAGATGACTGGCTGCCAGGACCAGGGAGTGGGGATGGATGAACAGGTACAGAGGGCTTTTTAGGGCAGTGACATAGTCTGTATGACCCCACAATGCGGAGATGTGTCATTATATGTTATTCAGACCCTTAGACGTTGCCACATCAAGAGTGAACTCTGAGGTAAACTGTGGACTTTCAGGGATTAGAATGTGTCAGTGCGGGCTCAGCAACTTTAGCAAATGTTCCTCTGGAGGAGTCGATGAGGAGGAGGAATCATGTGCGGGCCCAGGAAGCCTAAGAGAAATATGTGCACCTCACTCTTGATTTCGCTCTACACCTAAGAATGCCCTCACAAAAATCTTAACAGAAAAATGAAAATAAAAAGTGAGTAATTAACAAGAGTAACTTTATTGCAGTTGCCCTTCGAATCCAAGAAACAGTTCTCATCAGTGATGGGACACATGGAAATCTCGTGCCACCTGATAGAAAACCATGAGAAGATCACCGTCTTGTATAACTGCCTGCTAGCGACGCATAACCTGAATCTAACCATGAGAAAATACCAGGCAGGCCCGAGTGAAAAAAAATACTGTACAAAAAGTGGCTTGTTATCTTCAAAACTCTCCAGGTTATGGAGTCAAAAAAGAGATCGAGAACTTTATCAGAAGACAAAAAGAAAACAAAGACATAACAGCTAAATGCAACGGATGATTGTGAACGGAATGCTTTTGCTGTAAAGAATGTTATTGGGACAACCGGCAAAATCTGAACACGGTCTGACATCGATGTTTGCAATTGACCAATGTTAATTTCCTAACCTTGAGGGTTGTGTTGTGGTCACATAAGAGAATGCCTTTGTCTAAATAAGATAAACACTAAATTAGTTGGGTGTAGAATGTAGGCATTTCAAAGACAAAAAAAGAGAATGAAGGGGAGAAACCAACGAGTGAGGAAAAATAATCTTAGAAGCCAAATACAAATAAAGAATTTCACTTCAGAAAAATAATCTCTTTACAAATACATACGCAAATGGTTAAATAGACTATAGAAGGGTGATAATATGTTTGCAACTCCTAATAAAACGCTTAGACTTCCATTTCAAACACAGTAGACATTATTTGGAAAAACTTATGTTAAAAACAATTTTAATTTCGGGAGAGAATATGAATAAAATTTCCATAGAAGTAATAAAGATAAGACAAGATGCCAGAACAAAATCTAATGGGAAGTAGAAGCCAAGATCAGTAAGTGGAACAACTGATCACAAAGCTACTTTCTATGAAATTACATTTATAGGGAAAAACTTGCTTTTCAGCTTTGCTGCCCTGTTGGGGTAACAGAGATACAATTCCAGGCCAAAGATGTAGACTCAACATTAAACAGTAAAACAAGCTGCTAATGCTAGAGAGAAAATTACCTCACCATAGCAAAGCTAGAGGAATAAAGGAAAGGAAATGCATAAGTTAACTAAAGGGAAAGAGAAAACACAACTGACCTTGAGAAGCTATGACTACAGTCTGGAGTTCACCAATATATTGAGCCAGATTAAAAATATGTAAATCAGAGAAGCCTAAGATAAAAGCCTGCAAGAAGTCAGACAAAAACAGGCTAATTATCTTCAAAAAAGAGGCGGATTGTCAACTGATTTCTCAAAGGCAACATTTTATTAATAATCAAGGCGAGAGAAATGTCACCTGCTGTGGCTGTCATTCTTAAATTCCATTCCCACAAAACTTTTTGACACAAGGCCAAAAATACCCTCAGACAAACAAAGCTGAAGATGTCATTGCCAGCATATATGCTAAAAAATGTGCTTATTTCATAACAAAGGCAAGTGATCCCTGATTAAATGTCTGAGATGTAAGAAGAAATAAAGAGTGAAGAGAGTGCTCAGCTATCCCAGAAGCAGCCGCTCAGGTCATGATTCCCGCCTCCATCCCTCTGCTCTGCTGGACGCAGGAGGACATGCAAAGACATGCAAAAAAGCAACCACATAGAAACTCAATTTGGTGCTGGCTTGTAATTAGTGACAGAATGGGTGTCAAGAAAAGTTGAAAAACTGAGGGGTCTTGGTGCTTTTGGGGGTATTTGGAAAAGACACCACTGAGTGGAGGAGTTCAGGGATACACTTTAAGCTAAGCAATAGCCAAAATAGGGAATGCTCCTTTAGAAAAATTTCTATACCAGTACACATTCTTAGAGGCCTTGTGTCAAAAAGTTTTGTGGGAATGGAATTTAACAATGACAGCCACAGCAGGTGACATTTCTCTCGCCTTGATTATTAATAAAATGTTGCCTTTGAGAAATCAGTTGACAATCCGCCTCTTTTTTGAAGATAATTAGCCTGTTTTTGTCTGACTTCTTGCAGGCTTTTATCTTAGGCTTCTCTGATTCTTAGAGCTCAATTTCCTACTTGGTTAAATAAAGTTAATCCTGAGCTAAAGTTTAACATCTTAAGTTAAAATTCTAAAATTCATAGTTTTATGTAATCTATAAATACATAAAGAATAGTTTTAAATGTTAAGTTAGTAAAATAATTTTACTAAAGAGGGAACCTGAAATTTATATAAAATGATCTTTGCCAATTGTTGATTAGGGTTCGAAGGAGAGAACCAAAGGTTTATATTTTATATTTTAACAAAATTAGTGCTCCCTTATCTAAATTTTGTCCATCAACCTGGAAACTTACATGCTTTTCTTTTTAACTTTTAGCTATAATTACCAGAAGCAACAAAATGCAGTTATCCAATTAGCAACATAATACTACAATAAAATATTAATATTAAATAATGTTCTTTAATAAAATGGTTGTACAAATTTAATTGTTATTTAACTGTAGTATTTAAGAATTCACTTCAGAAAACCAAGAGGCAGTCTGCCTAGAAAACATCAGGGTTTTGCAGGGCATGCCCCTATTTAAAATGCTGTTGTTACCCATTTCCTGAGGGTTAGTGCAAACGCTCAAGCAGGTTCACCTTATTTTGTGGTCTTTACCTATCAGGGAATAATATCTATATTCATCCAAATGTTTAAACGTCTTCTCATCAGGAAGGTCTTTATAATCATCCTGATTGTTTTTTTCCAGAGCTTTTTCTAACTAAAATTACCTACTGTGTTTTCGTTTTGTGCCCCATTCTTTTTATAGTTGTAGTTAATTGGGTTCAAACAGAAAATAGCTGTTTACCAACACTCCTCCCAGTGGTATCCTACAACTAAAATAAGGTCTATACATATTGAGCAGCTAAATAGGTTTTTTGTTTGTTTTGGGGGTTTTTTTTGGCCATGTTGAGATTTTAAAATAAGTCACCTGGGAAGTTTTACCTTCAAGAACAGTACCATTTTTTAAAAAATCCAAGTGAGTGTTTCCAACTCTCTGAACTCATATAATGTGAAGTTTCCCCTATGCTACGTGAGATCTAGTTCACACTTTGAAGACTGGTGGGGAGGTCAGGACAGCTTCTTCTCTCCATCCTAGTTCCAACTACTCCTTACCCTGCTGGAGACTTGGATCATATTATTAAGAGTGTAAGGGATACAGTTGGTATATCTGGGGTTTGTAAATGTTTAAAGTTGGGTTATTCTCTCATGGATCATGTTTTTTTGTTTTGTATTTTTTTATTGTCTAGGAGATTGTGCTTCTAGAAATTTCCAATGACCCTTTCTTTATGAGTCACTGCACATCAAAACCCTTTCTAGGTCCTCTGCCCATTTTTAATAGGATTATTTGGTTTTTTTGGTGTTGAGCTGTATGAGTTCATTATAAATTTTGGATGTTAATCCCTTATCGAGTGTATTCTTGGTAAATAGCTTCTTCCTTAAGTAGGCTGCCTTTTCATTTTGTGGATAGTTTCCTTTGTTGGGCAAAAATTATTTAGTTTGATGTAGTCCCATTTTTCTACTTTTTCTTTTGTTTTCCTGCCCAAGGAGACATATCAGAAAAAATGTTGCTAAGAGAAATGTCTGAGATTTTACTGCCTAGGATTACTTCTAGTAGTTTTATGGTTTAGAGTCTCACATTGAAGTCTTTAATCCATTTTGAGTTTATTCTTGTGTATGGTGTAAAAAGGTAGCTTACTTTTATTTTTTTGCATGTATCTGTCCAATTTTTCTAACACTATTTACTGAATGGACTGCCTTTACTTTACTGTATGTTCTTGCCTTCTTTGTCATATGTTAATTGATCATATAGAAGTGGGATAATCTCTAGGTTCTCTATTCTGTTCCATTGACCTGTTTGTTTTTACGCCCGACACTTCTCCAAAGAGAACATACAAATGTTCAAAAGACAAATGAAAAGATGCTCAACATCACTAATCATCAGAGAAATGCAAGTTAAAACCACAATGAGATACCACCTTGCACCTGTCAGAGTGGGCATCATCAATAAGTCAACTACCAAAAAGTGCTGGCCAAAATGTGTAGAGAGGGAACCCTCATGCACTGTTGGTAGGAATGCAGATTGAAGCAGCGACTATGGAAAACAGTATAGAGGTTCCTCAAAAAATTAAAAATAGAACTGCCTTATGATTTAGTGATTCTACTTCTGAGTATGTATCTGAAGAAACCTAAAACACTAATATGAAAGAATGTATGCACCCCTATGTTCATTGCAGCATTATTTACAATAGCCAAGATATGCAAGCAACAGAAACGTCCATCAACAGACAAGTGGATAAAAAAGTTGTGGTACATATATACAAAGGAATATTACTTGGCCATAAAAAAAGAAGAAGAATGAAATCTTATCATTTGTGATGTCATGGATGGCCCTAGAGGATACTATACTAAGTGAAATAAGCCAGTCAGAGGAATACAAATGCCATATAATTTCACTTAAATGTGGAATCTAAATAACAAAATAAGAATAAACAAAATAGAAATAGACTCATAGATACAGAGAACAGAGTGATGGTTTCCAGAGAGAAGGAGGTAAGCAGATTGGGTGAAAAAAGTGTAGAGATTAAGAAGTACAAATTGGTAGTTACAAAATAGTCACAGGAATATAAAGTACAGCATAGGAAATACAGTCAACAATAATGTAGTAACTATGTATGGTGCAAATATTAGGGAGATCACTTCGTAAAGTTTATGATTGTCTAACCACTACGCTGTACACCTGAAAGTAATACAAAATAATACTGAATGTAAACTGTAACTAAAAAATAAAATTTAAGTTAAAACAACCCCTCCAAAAAAATAAAAATAAAAGCATATACCTTGATTTTCCAATCTCAACATTTAATAACATTAATTCATGCAATGCAAATCCCAAAACTACTTATTTGCACCTTACTTACAAGTACGTCAGAGATGGAACATGGGAGATTTGGCACTTACTATTTTGTTTTTAGCTTTGGAGCTTGTACTATATCTGAGACCAAAAAAGCCCTATAACATCCTATTACTCTTATTATTTTCTTCTCCTCTTATAGGCAGGCACCAGAGAAATTATATTCTCACCGCTACATACATAATATCTAGTACTACTACCTAGTAGTATATAATACATAGTACTACTACTAGAGTAATACCTAGAAAGTCCTTTAGATATTTACTGAGGGAATGAATAATTACCTCATTCACAGGGGGTTTATGGGACCCACAAGTCTGCACAAAAGGGTAATTCAAGCAGCCAAACACATGCCTCAAGGACTAAACAAAACATGAAGAAGAGTTGGCCTTGGCAGAAATCCAAGCTAGATAAAACAAATACTAACGGCAACTGGAAGGGAAGGAACATGATGATAACCCAGAGCAGATGTAGAAGCAAGAGCCCTGAAAGAAGTAAAACAAAAATGAAGCTCTGGAAGAGAAGCTCTGGCAAACTAAGGAGGCGCGGGACAGGGTTATTCAATCTGAGCACTGCTGACACTCGGAACCAGGTAGCTCTACAGGGACCTGTCTTGTGCACTGTAGGGATTTTAACAGCACCCCTGGCCTGGGCCAACTAGATGTCAATAGTACCCCTCTCCCCAAGTTGTAACAACCAAAAATGTCTCCAGGCATAGATGAATGTCCCCTGGGGGAAGAGTAGGGGTGCAAAGTCACCCTCAGTCGGAACCACTGATTTAAGGCCTTTTGAGCTCATCTTGCTTATTTGGGGGATATGTGGGCAAATATGACAAAAAGGTACAGTATTGAGATAGGAAAATATATGACTCATTCCATCATTTTCAATAATGGGGCAGTTTAGAGTTAGAAAGCACAAAATGAAATATTTAAAACTCGAGTGACCAGCAAGATGCTTGTGTAAACAAAAGCAATTGGTTCTGAAGAGAAGACACTTGTTAGGAACAGGGAGAAAGTTCCCACTGGCTACTCAGGAAGGAGCATGACTGACGGCTCATCCTGGGTTATAAGCTGTGGAAGGACAAAGCCACTGTAAACTATGGGGGACCATGTACCTGGCACAGAAGGGACACTCAGGCAATCATCTGAGTAAAGGGGAACGACAAATACCTATACTCTTCTTAACCTGCTAACATAAAAAGCAACCACGACTGCTCTAGCTGTTGGAAGTCATCAATTCCTCAATGAAAGGGATATGAAATTAAATAATTCAACACAGTTTCTGTTTTTCAATAATACTAAACAACTGAGAACTCTGCAAGACTTATAAACGACAATTTAAGAATGTATGTGGCATATATAGTCTGTATTCTGGATGATATCAATGAGAAACCATTAGGTCTGAATGGCTTGGAGGCCCCAAGAATATCTTCCATGTCTCTGCATGGTGGATGTTTTCATTATATGAAAAAAACATAGACAGTTACCTTTACTTCCCTGAGCAAGTTAATTTACTGTGCTGACTCGGATTCAGGTTTCTTGTTGCCTAATTATATTGTTAATTTTTTGGTGTTTTGGGATTTTTCTCAATCTCTGGCTTTTATTAAAAAACTATCTTTAACGTTCTTTTCTCCACAGAATAATTATTACATAAAATGAAGACAAATTTTGTGTAGTAAACAAAATTAATAATTCACGTAGAACTTTATATTTGTTACAGCTAAAAGTAAATTCAAGACTATCCAGTTTAATGTCATAATCTACTTGATTTGAATATTTAGAAGTCTAAACATTTTAAATTATTTATCTAGCACAACTGAGTTGGGCAATGGAAACCTGTGATTAGAGGCTACTGGTAAAAAGATAAACTAATAAAAAATAGTTTATAATGATAATGTTTCTCAAGTCTTGAATATGTTTACATAAGGTTTACAATATGAAAACAACAGTGCAAAAGTACATTACTTGAAGTTCAACTTTTAAACCCCTTGTTTTAGAAGGTGAAAAAAGGGGAGCAGGTATTATCCTGTATATAGGACATTTTTTAAAACATTAATATTGTGATTGTCTTGCCGAAAATTTAAAAAAAAAAGATTTAAGCCTAATTTTGGCTTAAAATGTATTTCATGTAATTATTTAGATAAAAATGCTTTTCGGTCATTGATAGCTGAACAAAGAAATACTGTGAGTTCATTATTGGTTGGCTTGGTATTTTAGTAGCAGTTGTGACAGTGACAAGCTTCTGGGCTTTGTGTCTCGTCACCTGTCTCTATCTCTCTCTTTATTTCTTCCTTTTCTTCCTTGGTTTTCCTAACTGGGTTTTTAAATACTCATATACTCTACACGTATGATGAAATCACATTAAAAATATTTATTGAATATATAAATATGTAGTACATGTTAAATATATAAAAATGAATATATATATGAAACCACTGACATAATCATACTCTTAGATTTCATAGATGAGAAATGAAGGCCAAGAGAAAGTGGTTGATTTAATCACTGACAGAAAATTAGTGGCAGAAACAAGGCTACATCCTAGTCTTCTGATTGGCGTTCTATCCTGCTCCTGACTTGCCCTCTCTTTAACCCAGCGAGAAGATAGGGGTTTTTTCCTTTGCTTTACTGTCTTAAAGAGAAATGGGTTTTCAGCTGAGAAATTATATGCCACTCATTCCTTGTGGGATTTGGTTAATTTGTTGGTATTGTGAATTTTCCCCCCACTTCTTGCGTATTCTCTTTAGCCTGGTCCTCACTTCACCAGTGTAATTCTCTCCCGGGTCCCTGTTCCGAGCCCAGGATACGTTTCTCGCTACAGTGGGGTGTCAATCACCGTCTGCCTCCTAGACAGCTAGTAAGTGGGACATGCGTCACTCCCACCTCTATGCTAACCTGGAGACACTGAGTCACTCACATCGATACCACATGCCTACATTAAAGGGAGTGAAAACTGGAAGGAAACTTCTGAATGAAGGATGAAAGTGTGATTCTGTGTGATTTCTGGTAATATTGCTTAGGCTGCTGTTTCTTTTTTTCTCCTACTAATGAATACGACATTTACCCTTTAATGTCAACTCTCTCATATTACCAGACACTTAAAAAAAGACCGAAATAATTGAAACATGAAAAAAATACATCAAAATGTTTTCAAATCAATGAACATCTATTCTCGAAAAATAGTTTTTCTTACAACAAAAACTTTTAGAATGCTTTTAATTATTTGAATGAAGCTATTAAAGTTTAAGTTAATGCAAAGGTCACCAACACAGTTATGTATCTATCAAAATTGTATAGTGTTAACATGTACTATATTAATGTGGTTATATGTTTTCCTTTTGTTGGTGTGTTTAACTTCTTTTTTCTTTGACATATTTTCATAGACTGTCCATAAAATTAATAACCCTAACTATTAAAGTGAATTCTTCCTTAAGACATTATCTAGCTTCTATTAGATTTAGATAGTGCCAAGAAAGAAAATTGTACATTAATACAATCTAGTGTAAAAAAGCATTTATTGTTGCAGTACTTGCATGCCACACTTCTCATTCCACCCCCAACCAAAACTAATTTTCTTCACTAACTTTTTTACTTAAATAGAATGATAATTCACCTTTGATTACATCATATTACAATAAGTAAATTACTATTGCCTGTTTGTCTTCCTATTTATTTTCATTTATATAAATGTATCCATTTTGGGACTTAAGAAAAATAAATAACACATATCTGAAATAAGTTTTCTTATAAATAAGCAATTTTTTGGCCTTAGGTCATATTTTTAATCACATTTGCTTTCGCTTTCTGTAGAATATTAAACAACTTTTAAACATGTCTTTTCTCCCCTAAAGAAGTCAACAGCAATGCAAACTATATATATTTTATATTATACATATGCATTTTCACTTCAATTATTATACTGGCATAGTTTTGTCACTATCATTGATTTCGAGCTACAAATTCTAAAATTGGACAGAACTCTAGTAAATGAATTCCTTTATCTTGTTATATTCATTCCATAGTATTTCAAATTATCATTTGTATTCCATAAACAAAAGTTGCTTTACAAATATTTGAAGAATCAAATTTATGAGAATGATAGTCTTGATGACCTTCAAATTGTCCTTAATAGGACACATAAGGAAAGAATGTAAATATTTGCGATTTCAGTACGGACTTACCTTGCCTACATATTGATAATCAGATCCCGTATATTCTTCCAGTAAGAAAAATTGATTCCACATCCAACCACGTTTTTGACGATGCAGAATTTTGCCATCACTCCTAGGTACGCGTGGACCCAAAATTCTTTGCTGAGGCACAGGAGTCCTTCTGAACATTATCTCTGGAGAGCAGAAGTATGGCAGGCATACCCAGAGTAGAAACAGTAGCAAAAATTGATATATTGTCATAGTTCACTTCTTGAAAATTCCCAACACCGATGAAGAGAAAGCAGTCCTATTGTATTGGGTTGAATTTTACTGTGTTTCAACTGGTTTCCAACATTTCATCAATGTTTTGGACATGTTTCCAAAAGCTTCAAACAAACAAACAAATAAAAAAAATCAGTTGATAACATTATGAATGTTACCTGTCATTTTAAACTTAATGTGACAAAGATTAATGAATAATGGCAACCTATTATTTATTTCCCTCCTTTACATAAAATGATTAATTCTGAGAAACATTACTTGTCTAGTAACACATCTACAATTTAAGAAAAGATAATAGCAAATAATTTCTTTCAAACACATTCTAAAGAAGGGACACACTGAGCTTTTATTTCTTTTTTTGCTTTGGTATTTTAACAGTTTTCAGGAATTATAATCACTATATAGAGTAAAGAAGTAGTTAATTTTGCATGTCAACTTTTCCAGAGTGATTTAACATAAGTTAAAACATTAAGAACAAAATGGTGATATAAATAGACTACAGAAAACATGCATCTGCTGTGCAATGTAATGGTATGTAAATGTTTTTTAAACAGTGGCACTGTGTCTTCAAATTTAATCCTGTTTGAACATAAAAGTAAAGTAAAAAACAAAACCAAAGTAGGAGTGCCTTCACTGAAGACTTCCCCAGAGACTGGCTTATGGAACACCTAGAGTTTCCTAAAATAGAAAAAAAAAAAATCACTACTACAGCAAGTCAATTTGTAATATAATGAACACTATTGTCTGGAAGAATTCAATCGTGTTGTTATGTTTGGGAACATAACACACCCACTGGCACTCTGCAGGGCTGGAGCTCCGTGAGGCCCGACTCCCTGCACCGCCCTTCCTGCACTTACTTTATCAACAATACCGCCCAGGTGCTCCCATTAAGATGTCAGTCAGACCACGTCATAAATCTGCACAGAACACTCCAGTGACTTGACTTGCCATCTCACTTTCATTAAAATCCAACGTCTGACGAGGACCTACAACTCCGCACCTGGTTTCGTGACTCTGGTCACTTTTCTGGCCTCATGTTCTACTCCAATCCCCCACACCGGGCCCTGGAATGTGGCCTTTCCAGCCAGTGTTCCTTTCACTTCACTTTCACCCTGCACCTTTCCAATGGTTCCCTCTTCCTGGAATGCTTTTCTCTGTAGAAATCAACTTCAGGATAATGCTCGTTTCCTTCAAAAATTTCTTGAACCACCACTAACATGTCTTATTTACCAATATACTGCATGTGCTTTATTTGTTTATTGTGAATATGTTCTGTCACCCTGCTATAATCCCATAGAAGGAAAGGAATTTCGCTCTTTTCTTTGCTATTGTTTTCACAGTGCCTAGAAAAGAGAAATATTATGCCTAGTAGATTCTCAATAAACACTCTGATTGAATGAATGAATGAATTATAACATCTGAGTACCAGGCTTCCTCTAGTAGTTATGTTCCAACATTTTTGAATGAAAAAACATATTTTAAAATTATAATTATTTAATTTTATTCTTCACTTATATTATTGTTTGAATATTACTTTTTATTTTAAAATTTTCCATTTGTGTTTTTGCTTTGTTTTGTTTTCTGTTAGGCATGAATTTTATTTTAGGATATAATAAAATATGTTATATAAAGTGGTTTGGGGACCAAAAGGATTGAGTTCTACTTCTCTAACATAACAATGCATTCTTAGTATTCCAGCATTGACATTTATGCTTTGATCCACAATGATTTGTAAGCAATCTGTTTACTTTTATTGCTTTATTATTAAGAAGATTTAAAGGTTAATGCAAACATGCTTTAGAAATAAGATTCACGGTAAAGCAGTATTTCTCTTGAGTGCTTTAAATGGCAGTGGAGCTTTCCATAGCATGTGGAGCGTACAAGGTGACAGATGTGAATTGTATTAAAACACATCCTGTAACGCTATACTCAGAACATAGAAATTATCTGATGCATAAAACAGTTACATCACAAAGCACTGGCTCCACAGAAACTCAAACTGATTGGATTCTAAGTAATAGAAACATTTACCAAAATGATGTTTGTCTTTTAACATGCCTTTTTAGGATGTGTTAGGTGTTATTTTCTATAAACTTATACTGTTCCCTAAGAGTTAGAGGAGAGCTTATGTAATTCAGGGTTCTCTCTTCTTTGAAAACTTTAAAACTTGTTGAAGCAACAGTCATTCTTATTTCATCTCTTTTTATACGTTTAAAAAATATTTGCCAGCAACTATATATCAGTGATCATTTTCAATACAATTATAACATGACCTATTATTTTGGAAGTTTAAGCACTGATATTTTGGGAATTAGTAGATGGAAATTTTATTTGTAAAAGTTGTTAGTAAATAACTGGCACTCCACATGTGCATGGAATCTTTTCTTCATTATTGTTCCCGTGTCTGTTATTTATGATCAATTTCCTAAAGGGTCTATAGCAAAATACATTATTTAATACTGATTTAAGATCTTTAAAACATACTTGACATAAATATTTGATAAAATCATTTCACACAATAACAAGTTTAAATAAAAATAAAAAAAGCAAAATGTTTTCAATTTTGATTAATTTGATTTATAATTTTTTTCTTTAATAGATTGCACCTAATTTAAGGTCAAAAGATTTTCTCTTATGTTTTATTTTATAATTTTATAGTTCCTAATTCTTGGTTTATGTTACCAGATATAAATAGAAAGCTTTCGTTTTGCTTATGAATAACCAATTTGCTCCAGCACCATTTGTTGAAAAGTCCATCCTGTTTCCACTGTGCCTTTGTCAAAGATCAGTTGTCTACATATATGGGTCTAATTTTGGACTCTGTAGTCTCCTACATTCATCCATTTGTCTGTACTTATACCAACAGTACACTGTCTTAATTGCTGTAATTTAGAAATCTTGAAATCGAATAATATTAGTTCTCTAACTTTGGTCTTCTTTTACAAAAATTTTTGATCATTTTAGGTCTTTTGCATTTGCAATTTAATTTTAATTTAATTTAATTAATTAATTTATTTTTAAATATATATTTATTGATTTCTGAGAGAGGAAGGGAGAGGGAGAGAGAGATAGAAACATCAATGATGAGAGTCATTGATCGGCTGCCTCCTGCACGCCCCCGACTGGGGATCGAGCCCGCAACCTGGGCATGTGCCCTGACCAGGAATCGAACCCCGATCGCCTGGATCCTAGGTCGATGCTCAACCGCTGAGCCACGTCCGGCCGGGCTCAGTTTAATTTTTATAATCACTTTGCAATTTATATATAAAATCCTGTGGGGATTTTGATTGGGATTACATGCATTACTGAGTTCTCAGTAATGTTTTATAGATTTCAGTATATGGGTCTTGCTGAACTATTTTTGGATCCTCAAGAGATGAGAAGACAGGACACACTACTGCTCCCAAGATGGGAGAGGTGACAGGTGAATAGAGGGACACGGTTTACCACCCACTCATGAGCAGAAAGCACTCCAGAATGGGTAATGGGGTAAGGAAACTGAACTGGACTTGATGAATTGTGCACGATTCCTAAAATTAATAACTCCAGGGGTACCCAGTCAGGGGCGGAAGGGGTGAGGTAGGAGCTCAATATTGTGGGATTTACCTGCAGCAGCTTGACCTGATTTCCACAGCAAATATCTGAGAAAAATCCCCCGTGCTTCTTCAGACAAGGGGAGGGGAAAAGCAAACATTTTGAAAGACTTCAGATCACTCTGATCTTAACCAGGCCTACCCTCGGAAGAAACTAGTTAACCAGAGCCTAACCTGCTGCAGCATTATGAGAGCCCAACTGCCCTGGGGGAAGAAAAATATCCAATTCAGCCAGCGCCCTCTGGCCATCCCTTCCCCAGTAAGGGGAAAGAGAAACTGGGGAGCACCTGTGAGTTCCACAGTCCGGAGGCGGAGGGGGGCTGAAAGGCAGCTACAGAATGCTTCCCCGGCCCCACACCTCACGCTCCTTACTAAGGACCATTACAACAGCTCTGTTTCCCAGTACATCCTGCTTGGCTATCAAGAAAAAGAAAATTACCAGGCGTACCAAAAGGCAAAATGCACAAACTGGATGGGCAGGGTAGGCGTCAGAACCAGACACAGCAGGGACGTTGGAATGATCAGACTGGGGATTTAAAGAAACTAACATGCTAAGGATTCTCATGAGTGAAGCAGACACTGTGCAAGGACAGATGGGCAATGTAAGCAGAGAAATGGAAATCCTAAGAAAGAGCTAAGAGGAAATGCTAGAGTGAGAAACAAGGTAGAGGGAATGCATGCCTGTGACAGGCTCATTAGCAAGGGGCTGGGCAGGGCTGAGGAAGGACCTGAGCGAGGACAGGGCGACACCATCTTCAAAGCCAGACACTCACCTCCATGCCTTAATCCAAACCCGTAAGACGCACACCAGAGTGAACCCTACGGTGAACTACGGGCTCTGGGTAATTTTGATGTATCCATTTGGTTCATCTTGTTAAAAAATTAAAAAAAAAGTACTATTCTGTTAAACATTGATGAAAAGAGACTACGCATGTGTGGGGTGGTGGGTATGCAGGAAATCTCTACTTTCTCAATTTTCTTAGAAACCTAAAACTGCTTTTAAAAAAAGAACAACTGACCAATGCACACACACGAAAAAAAAAAAAAAAAAAAAAAGAAAGAAATTATGTGAAACAAACCAAGAATTAACTTTCTTATGTTAATTCTTCCTCAGTATGGTCTGTAGCTAGAAGTCTATTAATTAGCCTTCTCAAAACATGGCTCCTTTATTATCCATACCACAAATAATAATTCTTCCAGTAACCTGACTCAAAATACAAAACATCTTTGATATTTCCATTAAACCAAGTACACCTATTGGCTTTTCTTTTCTTGGCTCTCAGCTCTTTTTTCCCCCTATTATATGTGCCACTGAACTATTTTAAATCATCATTTCATGCAATAGAGTGTACAGTATCTACCAACAGATTTTCATAACCTTAATCTTTCTTATTTAAAATATATCCTACAGGGTGCTAAATTAATTTTCCAAAATCCACTTCATCAAAACCCAAATCAATTAAAATTTTAAACATGTCTACTACTGGGAAGATAGCATCTGAACTTTTAGTTCATTCTAGCATCTGAAACCAGATGACTTTTTAAAAAAAAATATTCTATATTATTTCCAATTTATTTCATTTCAAGCCTGACATGTAACTTCCTACATTTATAAACTACTTCCCCATTAATACATAATCCAAACCATGTCTACATGATTATACTTTATTGAATTTCCCTCACTAGTGAATAGCACATTGTTATGTATATATAGGTGTCAGTAAACATTTCTTGAACTAAGTTAATTAGTATATTTACAAAATAATCCTTCTGAATAAGGCTGACTACTTACAGTGAAAATATTATTTAAGGGAGATCACTTGTTTGAAATTGTAAATAGAGTTATAATTAGAAAGAATCAAGTGGGTTAAGACTACAGTTTAAATATTTCCTGGAATAAAAATGCAAAAAATTAATAATATTCTATAATGTCATCTCCAGTTAATACATTTCATTTTCAAGAAATCCTTTCAAAACCACACTTCTTATTTTAGTCCCCAAAATAATTCAATATGAATACTATATGAGGTTTAAGAATTATTAAACCATCCCTTAGTATTCTACATTTCTGTAATTTTTTTAGACCAGTGCTTTTCAAACTTTAATATATTCACATCTCCTGGGGCTCTTGTCAAATAGCTCTGTTCTCATTGACTAAGTCTGGGGTGGGGTCCAAAACTCTGCATTTCTAACAAGCTCCCCTGTAATGTCAATGAGACTAGACCACATACTTTGAATAACAAAGCTGTAAACCTCTCCAAACCTAAAACATCTTCAGAATATGTTGACGACATTTTCTTGTTTAGTGCTTCAAAACTCAGGTATGTAGCTTATTACCCTGATGGAAAAATAAAATATAAGGTGACTACCGTGGGAGATCGCAACATTATTTCTAAATAATCAGTCTTTTTCCAGAATTACTTTTTAACCAGAAGAATCTTTCTGATTCAAATCAGCCCATATTACATCAATTATTCTACTGCTTATACTATAAACTGTATTTTCCTTTATCTGTACATTTTAAAGCAGTTGCCTCATTTAATAGTATTTTATGTTTACGGTCATAGAGAATTCATTATTCTTCTGAAACACTTATCACAACTGCTTTTTCCGTAATGTACTAATTATATTATATAGGAAGCCAAGGACAGTAAATCACAAAATATAATATAATAGGCATTTTGACATATCTCAATTATTAATTAAGACTCCACACATCACAGGTGATCAATTAAGCTACAATCCATCCTTGGCTAATAAAAGGAATTAGTCATTCTTCAGTCAGTTGATTATGTTGATTAAGATCATAATGTACCAGCTTTTTTCCTTTAATTTTACCATTTATAATCATAATGGAAAATGCTAACGATTCTTGAGACCAAACCCAAGCCTCTATGGATGAACAGTTTTAATCCTTTTAGAGTTTCATAGCACCAATACAGTCTAATGAAATTTCAACAGTGAGAAATAAAGGTACATTTTTCAGGTGTGTTTATACAATTAAAATGAGTCAGTGCATACTAAATACTTTCTTTTATGTGCTGATACCATTTTATGCATCTTGTATAAAGCACTATGTGACATAATTGAATCAAAGCATTCCACTAAGGATTCAAATAATGTGGGTCCATATGCTTGATTATATTTTCCAAGAGTTCATTACACATTACCTACTGTGCTCTAATCTCATAGAAAATATATAATTCTACATTCAATATGCATCACTCTATGTTAAGTATCCATTTGCATATGATTTTCTGTTTAGACTAGAAGTTTAAATCAGGATATTATGTTTTGCACTGAAGTTATGAATATTGGGATTTGCTCGTTGTGTTCAATGAATATTTTCTGAATTGGATTGAATATTGTTATTCCTTCTAAAATATTTCAATTAGAAGGAAATTTGGTTCCTTTCCCTAAAAAAGCACAACATGTCAAGGGCCATTTATCCCATCATATGCTTATATCCTATTTATATATAACATCATAGACCTCACACAAGGCATTAGTCAAACTGGCAATCAATACATCATTATTGACTAAGGTTTGCTCGTTTCAGGTATAAATTGTCGTATATTGCTAAGATCACTATCAATGTAGAGAGAATTCCAAGAAGCTCTGATCCTTGCTGTTCTTCTCAGATTAAAATTCCCCTTCAAGCAAAACCATGTGAAATTAATTTGATCTTCCAGGAATGTGACCTGCACGCAAACCAGTAATCTACTTCGCAGTTAAACTATGTGCTAACATCTTAACATGATAATTTGCAAAACCACATATAACCCATATAAATTTGGGGCGGTGGGTGGAGAAGCATATGGCAGCGTTCAAGAGAAGCATTAGTGAGAGTGACACATAACTTGGCATGGCCATTTTCTCTAAGATTCTGCTAACAGGCTCACGAGTGGAACCCAAGTGTTCTTGAGACTCTCTCAGCAGCCTTTGCAAACTTCAGCAGTGAGTGTGACAGTCCCAGATGTAACTGGATCCACGATCAAGTGAGCAGTGATAATACAGCTGTGACATTACACCTTCTGTTCGTGGAAGTCTCATTCTACTGTAGCTCGGATTCATTTCATTATGTGGAAATCGGTAGCAGGAATACTCTCAGCAAGAATGCTCTCCTAACTTAAAGATGTTAGGGTAAAAGCTATCTGGTACCCTATTTCCTTTGATCCAGGACTTGAACTGCTTCTGAAAATCAATGAATGAAGAGATGGAGAGAGTTTGGGAGTTTTATTAGCTATGCCTACCCAGGATGGGATGTCATTTCTCATTTAATGTATTATTAGTACATTCAGAGTTACTTCAAGGAAGGCCTTCTGTGCATATACTAATAACTAGTGTGTAAACAATCACTATATACTAGTGTGTCCACTATGTGAGTGTGTAGAATATGCACTAAATTGGGATTAATTGTATTACAAAAGATGTTGCTGTTATACCTGAAAGGGCAAAAATATTCATGACACCCAATTGTGAAAAATAGCAAAGGTAGAGACCATACATGGATATATTATTGGCCATTAAAAATCTATTTAAAAGTATAAATAGAGTTATTACATGAGGATAAGCGCAGTAATCATAAGACATCTTTGTCGCATGCATTTATGAGACGGTCAGGCTTAAATAAAAGAAACAGAAAATTTTATCAGCACTATGTTTTAATTTTAATTATGCTTCAATATTTGCACAATACTAAAAAGCCCATTTTGAGACTGCCTGTCTTATCTCTATGTGAGGCCTATTACCTAATAGAGGATTAACTCCTAAAGTCTGTATCTGCAGCTAAAATATAAAATTGGAATAGCATTGTGTTAGTTAAACTTCATCTTCATGAGGGCAGAAAGGGACGAGATTGTAATTTATTTTCTATTTTCCATAATGCTTGGCTCAGTGTTAAATAGTACTTTCAACAGTTTTCACCTGAACTAAACAGACAATACAAGGTTTACTTCTTTATTTTATAATATTTATTTTTTTAATTTTTAAGGTATCAATACCTAAGTATAGACTCTAGACTCTAAAACATACTATTAGTTTTGTAAGCATTAGAAGTAGGCTATATGATAATGTGAACTACTTGTACATTGTGGTATGTGTGTGTGATTTTTTTCAATGGAATGCATCTCGAATTTTCATTGTATAGATGGGCTCATTGAGGCTCAGAATTGTCCTCTCAGCAATGAGTGCGGAGCATTCTCTCTGGGCCATACATTTTGCTATAGGAAAACTTTCAAATGTGAACAAAACTGAAATAATTCTCAACATCTAAGAATTAACAGTGTGAATGGTAACGAGATCACCTAATGCAAACATAGGTGGTCTGAGAAATCTTTCTGGAGGAAATTGTGTCCTACATCACACACACACAGGTAAGAGGAGGCAGACTGCTATTATGTGTCCGGGTGTGCATGCTGGATACAAATAAGTGAAGGAGTTGAACTGAGGTCTGGCAACACAATCAGACGGAATTGTGTTCCATGAATTGGGATAATGGATCATGACTATTTAATGGGTTATAAACAGGGAAAAGAGTGTGCTAAGCTCAGGGGAAATACAAGGAGCATATGTACCCACAAACAAATAATTTCACTTTGATCGCATGATACAGTCAAACATGACTAAGCTCAAACCTAAATTTAGGCCCAGGCCTGTTACAATGTGGAGTTCAAATCATCAAATCCTTCAGCCACAATTTTCTGTCTTAGCCAGAGCAGTTTGCCTTCATGGGCTTTTCTCCTTGTAAAGCAATAGAAAATGTATCTTGCAACTATATAAAACAAGACAAACATATAAAGACACATATATTAATATTGATATTAGCATTGTCTTTGGCCTCAAAGCATATTTATTTCCTCTGATTTTTAAAGAAATTAAAACATTTACATGGGCCCCTTCCTAAAAGTGTCGAGGGCCCTAAGCTTTGTGCCTGCTCTGCCCAGTGAAGAAATTCGCCCTGACCTTAGCAGCAAACATATGGTCAAGTATTTTTGAACTGAGCTTCAGAAATAAACATTTTGTCCTATAACTTAATCCGACAGTTAAGAATGCAAGTTTCAGAAAGATGGCAGTGGACTGAGTGGAAGCTACACTGACATTCTCCAGGGACTAATCTGGATTTACAACTAAAACATAGAAAAAACATCCTGAAAACCAACTGAAGACAAGCTGGAGAGCACCTGCATAACCAAGGAGGAAAAGTGGAGACCACATAGAGACTGGAGGCATGAGAGGGCTGGCTGGGCTCCCACAGGCAGCAGCTGAAGGTCCGGAGGGAGATCTCAGCCGTGGGGGTTCCCACTGAGGACTCTGGGCCTAAACCCCAGGCTGGGCTTCCCAGCCAAGAGACCATAACTGAGAAAGGTGCCCACATAACATCGGGCTGTGAAAAACATCCTGGTTTCTGTCTGCCAGAGAGAGACAGCTGGAACTGTAGGCACCCTCTCAAAGAGCCGACACAAAACGTTTCGTGTGTAGCCACTCACCTTGGGCTCCGACGGAGGGGGAGTGGAGTGGACTGGAGCTGTGTGGGGAGAGTCATTCCCCCAGACTGTGGGTGACATCTTTCTTGGGAGGCAAATTTTCCGCTTTTGCCTGAGGGGGGGCACGATTGCCCCACTCTGCTGGAGAGCCTCTCCTCCTGCCTGAGGAGTTTCTACAGCCTGAGGTTTGTTAAGACACTGATAACAACCAGCTGCCCCACACTGTGGAGCTTCTACAGCCTAAGGCTCATTAAGAGAATACAATTAACAGGTCTGCACACTGAGGCAGACCTCAGGGTGTTTGAGTCTTTGCCTGATCTGTTTTGGGACCTGGGCTTTAGAAAAGTAGACTTTGGTGTGCATCTCGGTCCTGTCCAAATACACCCAGCCCCAGCAGTGGAGACCTCAAGCCTGGCGTTGTTGATAGCCCCAAACGGGGTACTCAGGGCCAGTCACAAACTGCCTCTGACATTGGCCTGTACCAGAGACCCTCCAAAAAGCCTGAGCATCCTAGCAGATCTACCTATCATTTAGCCAAAATGGGGAGACCAAAAAACAAGCCCCAAATGAAAGAACAGGAGAATTCCCCAGAAAAAGAGCCAAATGAAACAGAGACAAGCAATCTTTCAGATACAGAGTTCAGAAAACTGATTGTAAGAATGTTCAACAGCACGAAAAAAGATTTGGAAACTATGAAAAACGACCAGTCAGAAATGAAGAATGACACAGCAGAAATAAAGAATACATTAGAAGGAATAAACAGCAGATTAGAAAAAACTGAGGATCGGATCAGTGAATTAGAAGACAGGCTAGAAAAAAATCACTCAATCAGAGACCCAAAAACAAAAACCAAAAAACAGGAGGACAGTCTAAGGGAGCTGTGGGACAGCATAAAATGTAACAATATTCATATTATAGGAGTGCCAGAGGAGGTCGAAAGTAAGCAGAAGTTAGAGAACCTGTTTGATGATGAAATAATGGCAGAAAACTTCCCTAACCTGGTCAAGGAAAAAGGCACACAGGTACTGGAGGCACAGAGAGTCCCAAGCAAGAAGAATCCAAAGATGCCCATGCCCAGACACATCATAATTAAAATGTCAAAAATCCAAGACAGAGAGAGAATCTCAAGGCAACAAGAGAAAAGCAATCTGTTACCTACAAAGGAGATCCCATAAGGCTGTCATCTGAGTTCTTAGCAGAAACTCTACAGGCCAGAAGGGAATGGCATGAGTATTGAAGTTAATGCAAAACAAGGATCTGAAACCAAGACTACTCTATCCAGCAAGATTATCAATCAAGCTGGATGGTGAAATAAAATGCTTCCCAGACAAAAAAGGTTAAAAGACTATCACTACAAAACCAGCATTACAGGAAATGTTAAAGCAGTCTTGAGAGGGAAGTTCACAGCACTACAAACCTACCTCAAAAATCAAGAAAAACTTCTAATAGATTCTTTAACCCTACAACTTAAAAACTTAGAAAGGGAACAACAAGAAAAGCCCAGAGTAAGCAGAAGGAAAGAAATAATAAAGATCAGAGCAGATATAAATGACAGAGAGACTAAAGAAACAATACAAAAGATCAATGAAACCAAGAGCTGGTTCTTTGAAAAGAAAAACAAGATTGATGAACCTTTAGCCAGACTCATCAAGAAACAAAGAAAGAGAACCTAAATAAACAAAATCAGAGACAAAAGAGATGTAATAATAACTGACCCAACAGAAATACAAAGGACTGTAAAAAATACTATGAACAACTATATGTCACCAAGCTAGACAACCTGGGTGAAATGGATACATTCCTAGAAAAATACAACCTTTCAAAACTCAATCAGGAAGAATCAGAAAGTCTAATATGCCGACAACTGCTGATGAAGTGGAAGCAGTAATCAAAGGGCTCCAAGCCCACAAAAGCCCTGGCCTAGGTGGCTTCACAGGGGAGTTTTACCAAACATTCAAAGAAGAATTAACACCTATCCTCCTCAAACTATTTCAAAAAATCCAAGAGGAAGGAACACTTCCAAATTCTTTTTACGAGCCAGGAATAGCCTAATTCCAAAACCAGATAAAGACATCACAAAGAAAGAGAATTACAGGCCAATATCCCTGGTGAACATAGATGCTAAAATCTTCAACAAAATACTGGCAAATCAAATCCAGCAATATATTAAAAAGATCATACACCATCACCAAGTGGGACATATTCCAGGGATGCAAGGCTGGTACAATATTTGCACATCAACAAATGTGATACATCATATAAACAAAGTAAAAGACAAAAATCACATGGTCATATCAATAGATGCAGAAAAGGCATTTGATAAAATCCAACAACCATTTTTGATAAAAGCTCTCAGGAAAGTGGGAATAGAGGGATCATACCTCAATATAATAAAAGCCATATATGACAAACCTACAGCCAACATCATACTCAATGGGCAAAAACTAAAATCATTTCCCCTAAGAATAGGAACAAGACAGGGGTGTCCACTTTCACCACTTATTTTATATATATATATATCTTTATTCATTTCAGAGAGAGGAAAGGAGGGTGAGAGAGAGAGACAGAAACATCAATAATGAGAGAGTCATTGATCGGCTGCCTAGCCCACAACCCGGGCATGTGCCCCGACCAGTAATTGAACCCCGATCGCCTAGATCCCAGGTTGATGCTCAACCGCTGAGCCACGTCCGGCCGGGCCACTTTCATCACTCTTACTCAACATAGTACTGGAAGTCCTAGCCACAGCAATCAGACAAGAAGAACACATAAAAGGCATCCAAATTGGAAAGGAGGAAACAAAACTGTCATTATTTGCAGATGACATGATATTGTACATAGAGAATCCTGAAGACTACACCAAAAAACTTCTAGATTTAATAAATGAATTCAGCAAGGTAGCAGGATACAAAATTAACACCCAGAAATGGATGTCATTTTTATACACCAATAATGAACTGTCAGAAAGAGAAACTAAAAAAGCAATCCCATTAATCATTGCAACTAAAAAAATAAGATATCTAGGAAAAAACTTAACCAAAGATGTAAAAGACCTTTACTCAGAAAGCTACAGGACACTGAAAAAAGAAATAGAGGAAGATATTAACAAATGGAAAAATATTCCATGATCATGGACTGGAAGAATTAACATCATTAAAATGTCCATACTACCCAAAGCAATCTATAAATTTAATGCAATCTCTATTAAGATACCAACAGCATGTTTCACAGATCTAGACCAAGCACTTCAAAAATTTATATGGAACCAAAAAGGACCCCAAATAGCCACAGCAATTCTGAGAAAGAAGAACAAAGTTGGAGGGATCACAATACCAGATATCAAGTTATACTACAAAGCCACTGTAATCAAAATAGCCTGCTTCTGGCACAAGAACAGACATACAGATCAGTGGAACAGAACAGAGAACCCAGAAATTGACCCATGCCATTATGGTCAATTAATATTTGACAAAGGAGGCAAGAGCATACAATGGAGTAAAGACAGTCTCTTCAATAAATGGTGCTGGGAAAATTGGATAAGTACATGCAAAAAAATGAAACTAGACCATTAACTTACACCATACGCAAAAGTAAATTCAAAATGGATAAAAGACTTAAATGTAAGTATTGAGACCATAAAAATCCTAGAGAAAAACATAGGCAGCAAAATCTCAAACATCTCTCAAGCAATATATTTGCCGATACATCTCCTAGAGCAAGAGAAACAAAGGAGAAAAGAAACAGATGGGACTGCATCAAAATAAAAAGCTTCTGCACAGCTAAAGAAACCATCAACAAAGTGAAAAGGGAGCCCAGTGTATGGGAGAACATATTTGTCAATGACACATCTGAGAAAGGGTTAGTATCCAAAATATATAAGGAACTCAACTTAACAAAAGGAAGACAAAAAATTCAATTAAAAAAATGGGCAAATGACCTAAATAGACACTTCTCTGAAGAGGACATACAGATGACCAAGAGACACATGAAAAAATGCTCAATGTCCCTAATCATCAGAGAGATGTAAATTAAAACCACAATGAGGTATCACTTCACACCTGTCAGAATGGCACCATCAACATATCAAGGCTGGCAAGAGTGTGGAGAAAAGGGAAGCTAGTGCACTGCTGGTGGGATGCAGACTGGTGCAGCCACTATGGAAAGCAGTATGGAGGTTCCTCAAAAGATTAAAAATTGACCTGCCATTTGACTCAGTGATCCCACTTCTAGGAATATATCCTAAGGAACCCGAAACCCCATCACAAAGAACTTACGCACCCCTATGTTCATAGCAGCGCAGTTTACAATAGCTAAGATCTGGAAACAGCCCAAGTGCCCATCAGTAGATGAGTGGATAAAAAAGCTGCGGCACATTTACACCATGGAGTACTATGCAGCTGTAAAGAAGAAGGATTTTTTATCCTTTGGGACGGTATGGATGGAACTGGAGAGTATTATGCTAAGTGAAATATGTCAGTCAGAGGAAGACAAGTACCACATGATCTCACTTATATGTGGAATCTAATAAACAAAATAAACGAACAAAATAGATTCAGAGACATATAAGCATGGAACAGACTGAGGGATCTCAGAGGGAAGGCTGGGGTTGGGGAATGACTGGGCAGAGATTAATCAAAGAACTTATATGCTTATATGCATAACCGATGGACTGAGACATTGGTATGCGGAAGGCCTGGGGGTGGGGTGGATGCAGAGTGGAGGGGTTTAATGGGGAGAAAAAGGGGGACATCTGTAACACTTTCAACAATAATGATACATTTTTAAAAAATGGCGGAAAACTTTGTAACTACAAAAATATACAGATGGCAAATAAGCACATAAAATGATGCTCA
The DNA here is from genome assembly GCF_054644295.1 of Miniopterus natalensis. Lineage (NCBI taxonomy): Eukaryota > Metazoa > Chordata > Mammalia > Chiroptera > Miniopteridae > Miniopterus > Miniopterus natalensis. Next base: position 15,333,210 of record NC_142083.1, on the reverse strand, counting down.
GCATCATTCACTATTATGTAATAAAAATCTGAAAATTAAAACCACAATATATACTACTAAATTGCATTAAAATAGCCAAAATAAGATTTAAAAATTACATTACCAAGTGCGGGCAAGGATGCAGAGCTAATGATTCGTCTATACCTTGCTGGTGGGAATGCAAAATATTATTGCCACTTTAGGAAACAAACTGCAATTACTTAAAATGTTAAGCATGCCCTTAGTTGATATAGCCTTCCCATCCTAGATGTCTGTTCAGGAGAAATAAAAACATTTGTTCACATAGAAACATATATAAATGGTGTACCCGCATTATTCATTATCATCAAAAATTAGAAACAACCCAAATGTTCTCAAACGAGTAAATGGACCAACAAGCTTTGATACGTTCATACAACGGCACCCTCATTCTCTATAAAAAACTAAGAAATATTGATATACGCAGCAACATAGATGAACCTCAAATGCATTATGCTAAGTAGAAGAAACCCTACTCAAAAATCATATATAGTGTATGTATCCATTTATATGACATTCTTAAAAAAGTAAAACTCTAGGGATGCAAAACACAACAGATGAGTGGTTGCCAGGGACTATTCACCAACAGGTGACATGAGGGAACTTTGGGGGAGACGGAAATGTTTCCTATTTTGTATGTTATTGTGTTTATAAGACTATACATTTGTCAAAATTCATAGAATTTTATACTAGAAAAGACAATCTACTCTTTCTAGATTAAACCTTCATACAAACGGCCAACAGGTACATGAAAAGGTACTCAACATCACCAGTCATCAGGGAAATGCAAATCAAAACCACAATGAGAACTCTCCTCACACCTGTCAGGGCCATTATTACACAGGAGGATGAATGTCATTTTTTAAAAAGGATATGTACCTTCCTTGCACTTTCCTTTATCAAATATTAAATATTTGAATAATTAAAAGCATTTTTAAATGTGTGCTTTTATAAATTATTGAGTAAATAAAGACTAAAAATGTGTTCTTCCATAAATTATTGAGGGGGAAAAAAACTACCACATACTATTTATAAATCTAAATATGCAATATCCAGAAAAGGTTTATGATTTTGAAATTTTATTCAGAACAATGGGTCCTTTATTCTACTCTGAGACATTGGTGTTCAAAAGAAAAACATGTCCTAAGTTATATGCCCAGTATTGTTTCCTGTTACTGCGCAATTCTAGCTACTTATAAATTGTCAAAACAACGGATGAAACCGAACACCTAATGGTGTGCCAAATATCTTTCTGAAAAAAAATCTACATAATCTCATCAGAACTTTATATCGTCAGCTTGGCCTGGACACTTGCAGTTCAGAAAGCAGGGTGTCAGTGCAACGGTGCATAAAATATTAGGGCTCAGAAAGCCAAGCCTGCTTCGGGGAGTGTGTAATTTAATAAAGTGTTCATTGATGTCAGCACGCTGGCTCATCACACTTGTGTTGATGGGGAAGCCTGCAGCACAGAGACTCTGCTAATTAGATGACTGAAGTAAGATTACATTTTCCCTTGGAGACAGACACAAAGGTGGGAAAGTTATTCTCAACAGGATTTAGACGTGCAAGTATCTGGTGGAACAGGACAAAAATAGAGAAGGGTACACTTTAGGGAAAGCCAACTAAGGAAACAAACTCAACAGAGTTGCATTGTTTACAAGAACAAAAGTTATGAAACAGGTTTCTCTTGTTTCCACTCTATTCACACACAAATTTTGAATATATATTACAAAAAAAAGAAATAATATTTTTATGACTTAGGTGCTAAGCTTACTAATAACCCCTTGTAAAATCACAGAGAAATTAGAGCTATGAATTAAGAATTCCAAATACTGTATATCTTACACTTTAGTCTCTAAGAATGTCCATTAGTTACATCATTTAAAATTATATCTAAAAGGTCAAATTAATGATTTCTCAAAAGGAGTTGGATTATGGATCATTCACAGAGCTGTGAAGAATTTTTCATGAGATCATACAAATGAAAGTTTTGCTCATATTTAAGCAAAAGCAGATATTCTGTTTTTCATAGAAGTGTTTTATTAAAAGTTTAAATATTTTATCACCTCATCTGACCTAAATATTAAAGATTATCTAGTGAAAAAATATTGTCAGTATTGTCCTAAAGGAATTTTATATTTGAAAGCAAGCCTTCTGTTTTTACTTTTTTTTTTTTTATATATATAAAATTAACCTGAACATTTAAGCTGCCTGACAATATTTTGAATCCTCAGTTTGCTACTGAAATATCCTGGACAAGAAATGTTAATAGTAAGAGAAAGGACACTAAACACTGTATGTGAGAAAATATGTTGTATTTTTAAAAAATAACACAGATATGCCCGGCCGGCATGGCTCAGCGGCTGAGCATTGACCTATGATCCAAGAGATACTGGTGTGAAATCTACTGTGCTGCCTGCCAGTCACATAAAAGTATAGCACATGCAGTTACGTACAGTACAGAATACTTGGCAATGATCAGAAATGACTATATTACTGGCTTATATAATTATTATACCAGGCTTTTATTATTTTAGAGTACACTCTAACAAAATAATGTTTAGTGCACAACAGTAAGGCTTGTCACACTGGCCGCGAGTTCAGACGCCTCATGCTACGGCATCCCTGAAAGCGTCATTTTCTCTTTGGTTTAATTAATCTCATGTTGTTCTGCACAGTGACATGCTCTAAGGCGTGTAGCGCAGGAGCAACAGGCTGTCCCACACGGCCTCGGTGCGCAGTCAGCTGTACAGTCCACACAATGAGGGGACCACCTAAGGGTGCATTTCTCAAAATGTACCCCTGCGATTAAGAGGAGCACGGCTGTGTTTAAGTTTTAAATATTTTAGCAAAAGATTTCATAATCAGACCTAATGATAGAAATTGCATTGTCCCAATATTTCGGTGAAAATAACCATAAAAAATTCTGTCATCTTATCGCTTAATTAATCCATTCAACGAACAACTATTTAATACTTGGTATAAAGCAGATTCTATGACATATAATTTAGAATTTAAAGGTACAACATTCTTTTAAAGAAGCTTAAAATTCAACAGGGAGAAATATTAACACTATAAACTGAATAAGTAGCGTGTTTAAAGGTATTAAAATCTATATTTAAAAAACTTCCCTTGATGCATGCTGCTCACTGTTACACCTCGACTGATTTAACATGATTGTCTGGGCTGGATGTTTTGGGTGTTAGACGCCAACGGTGCGGATAAAATAAAGTTGTGATTACTTAGCACTGAGTTTCAAATTATATTTTCTTTAGTACATTTGTAGAGTAAATGCCTTACAAGTCAGTAATTGTTGAATTTGTGAAGCTTTAATAAGAACCTAGGTATGGACAGAACTAAGGATAAACGAGGAATTCCCATCCCACTGGAAAGGGGGGAACCCCTGGCTCTCAGGAAAAGAAATGGAATGACAAGAGGCTTCTGGCACTTTCTCTTCTATGTCCCTAGTCAGCTTAGGTTTGACTGAGGGATGGGGGAATGTTAGAGCTCAGACTGAGTGGCAGAAATGGCTGGTGAATGGATTGGGATGGGTAAATTGGAGGAGGGCCTCATGTGGCCCCACACAACTGAGCACGTCTGAGGAAGCCACTCATGAACCAGAACAAACATTAGAAGGGAGAGAAAAAGAGACAAGAAAGGGACCACAGATTTCAGCAGATTAGCACAGGACACTTCTAGGAAGTGAAGCCACACAGAAACACCCTTTCTTTAACATGACCTTTTCTCCTTTCTGCCCATCCACTCCCTTCCTTCCTTAAGCCCTTAGGGCACCAGGTTCAAGTCAGTCTCAAAATGTCTTAAGAACAAAGCCCCAGGCCTGCTGACCACAGGAACAGAGTTTTGGTCAAGCAGAAGGTAACACCTTGAGTTCAGCTGTGCTTCAGTCCCAGGTCCATGGAAGCTGAAGGACACTGCAGACCACACCCTCATGAAACCAGACAGAACAAAGCCAGAGCTGACATCAGGATGCGATACAGTGATTAACTGCTCCTGACCCTGTCCTCAACTTATCAGCAGAGCCTATGTCCCCAATGCCCTTAATCATGTTAAATGATCTTTCCCCTATATAACCCATCCCCTGGAAGCCAGTGGGAAGCCAGGCCTTTGACACTGTGCCATTTCCTCAAATAATAAACCCTTACTTTCTTGGCTGCAAATTCCTGTTTCCATTTGACTGGGCTTTACGCATGCAGGCAACAAGGCCTCATTAGTCCAGTTACAAAAGTATTAAGCCGCCTGCAGTGCATCAGAGGTGAGCACAATTCGGAAGGTATCTACCAAAACAAACACCCCTCAAAAGCAAGTGGTGTAGGTTTTTAGGTGCTGGTGGCTTTGCAACAGAGACCAACAGGAACCCAAGAAACCAGGTGGCACCACCACTAGGCCATGTGGGCTTCCCTGCCATGTTTTGGTCTCCACCCTTCCCCATTGAACCTCTCCCTGCAAACACATTCCCCAACCTGGCTCGAGTCATCCTCACCACCGCTGACTGTCTCCTAATCTCTCAGGTCACCCTGCTTCACCTCCATGGCCAGGCACCCATCAGAATTACCGATCATGCTGCTCCCTGCCTCTCATATATCAGTCCCAGAACTCAGGCAATAGCATCTGGTAACTACTAGAATGCAAGACAGGAGAGCAGAGCAGAGGAACAGAAAAAGTTTTCAGCATAGGCTATGGGGGTCCTGGACCCAGAAATATTACAGATTAATACACACACAGGACATTTTTAGCTAGTTGATCCTGGCTTGTAGAGCCTAATTTTATCTTGAGGCAGTTCTGGAAAATTAAGTTTCATATATCGCCAATTATTATATGCCAAACACTGAGCAAGGTACTTCCACAAATGCTAAGTTAATTCTTCAAATACTGTGAATTAGATTTCTAATTACCCAAGTGAAAAAAAGCAAGGCAGAGAATTCTTAAGATGCATGTGTTGGGCTATAGAATATAATATCACATTAAATTGCTTCTTAAGTATAAATTGAATTCTTTAATCTTAATTTCAAGAAACAGTAGTTTTATAGTCCATTTAAAATTTGTATTGACTAGGGTCATCTGTATTTTTACTTCCATTATGCTAATTGTATTTGATTAAATTTAGAGATAGATGTTTAAATATTAATGTGTTTTTCATATTATAAATATGAATGTTTGGCCTCTATTTCAAAAAAACACCTATGAATAAAACATTACATTTCCTCTGAATGGCAATGTTAAGTAGCTCTACCAAATGGAATTATGATCCCTGAACACAGAGATTATATATTGATTTAATTTATTTCTGGTGAAATCTTCATACTAACATTAATAAATATTTCCTGGCAATATTCTCATCCTTCATATTTTATTTTCCTCAGATCAGATCCTCAAGAATATTTTAAGTGCCTTGTACTTATGTGCTTTTAGAGGGTAGAGGGGAGTGATGGGAAATGATAAAGAGGTAAAGAAATTCAGGCTAACAGGTGAGAGTGCTGAAAATAAACAGGATGATGCCCTTTAATTGATCCCTTTAGAGTGTAACAATTGCTCCTTTGTTGTCACTGAAGGATGAACAATCAATACATAACAAAAGAAAATAGAAACAAAAAGACCTCTGCAGAGCCAACATTAGCTGAGTGCCTCTTATATAAGCCAGACATGTTTCTATATAGTTTAAATACTGTTTCTCATCTTAGATCATCTACTACTCTGGGGAAGGATTATTTATCACTCAGTTTTTACCTCTGGGATCTAGCATGGAACCTTGTATATGTTTTCACTCAATAAATTCTTGGAAACAAACACACTTTTCTCTCACAGGATACCAACTCGATCATATTAAGTATTAATCCCATTTCACTGGAAACCATTTCAAGGCTGAGGAGTTAACTAATATGTCTAATACAGCATAGCTAGTAAGTAGCTAAACTAGGAATCTAAGTCTTTTTCTTTCCTCTTTAGTATACTCTCTTCTAACAACAGACGCTTCATAACTTTCAAAACAGAAAAAAAAACAAAAAAAAAAACAGTTATGGGGAGAAAATACAACAGGATCGCTAGAAATGTTTTTTAAATTCCTGTCTCCCATTTTTCAGAATAGGCTTTTGTTAATAATTATGGTGGGCATATAACTAAATGGTTCCCAATGATCCCTTTTCCTGGTATTTTCACCCACGTGTAATCCATTGCTCTTGAATGTGGACTGGACGAGTGATATGCTTCTAACCAACGCAATACACACAAGGTTAAGGGATATTCGTTAATCCCACAGAGTCCCTCTGCTGTCTTCTCTTCTTGCCTACCTAAGTGAACAAGCTACTGGGTTGAAAAGGGTCGTGTGTGGAAAGGGACAGGCCCTGGCCCAAGGCCAAGAACCATCAAGGACTGAGGCTCTCAGTCCAACAACCCACAAGGAACTGAATTCTGCCAACAATCAGCAATTCGGTCCCTCTTATGACACTTTGATTGGAGCCTATGAAAGATTCAAAGCAGTGGACCCAGCTAAGTCATGTCTGGATTGATAACCCACAGCCACAGTATGGTAATAAATACATGTTGTTTTAAGCAGTTATATTTTGTAATAATCTGTTACATTATATAACGAATATAATAACATGCAAACAAATTAATTTTATAAAAAGATAGTCCAGAAAAAACTATCAGTTTCTTATGATCATACGAATGTGTATAGAAAAGAGAGTATCTTAAAGGCTCACTAGAGAATAGCTCCTTAAATTACAATAAAAGCTATAATTAACGTGGTTCCAGTTGTAATAAGGTTTTTCAGAAAGGAAACCTTTTAAAAGCTTAAAAGAATTTTTTATTGCAAACCTCATTTCTTATGACCTTATCTCAACAATTCAAAAATGCATTTTTCTTTCACATTCTGCCATCTTTGAATGTAGAAAATGTCTTTCAATCAATGACACGGTTAAATAAATTAAAACTTGTTCTCTTATTGACACAAAATAGTGCTCATACAACTAATGAACCAAAATGATATATAATTGTGTTAACGGTATACATTTTTAATTTATTTTTTTTCTATGATGTTAGAATAAAAACAAGGTTCCTGAACACAGTGGTCCTTAGGAATTCTGAAGTCAACCAAGAAAAATATATAGCCCACACATTTACACACATATTTCTTATAGCAATTTAAAAAGTTATTTTTTTCACTTTTCAAATTTATTGGTGTGTTCCCATTTAATCAATATAGTGGAATTGATATAACACAAATTGAACTCTGGGAATGTAGGGCAGTTTTCTAATCCATCAAGAAATGTCTGTGGCAATGACAACCTCTGATGGAATATTACTATTATGGTTTTTAGTCTTTTTTCAAGGATGATTGGATTTCTTTATCAGGAGTGTGCAGTACCCTATTTCAAAGCATGAAGACACACTGGTCCAAGGGATGTAACTCACATCTGTTTCTGAGACAAACTGCAAGTAACTGGTTGTGGGTATCACAGTAATCACCTAAGATAATCCTAAAGTACTTCCATACAGAAAAAAATGTTAAAACAGTGCAATGTAATGGTTTTTATGCTACGCTTACTGGAGGTTTGTTTCTTGAAACTGAATGTTAATTGAAGTGCAAATCAGCAGTAGAGAATGTGTAGAGATGAAGAGTGGTATCAGCATTGAACTGTTATTTCATATTTTCTTTGACTACATCTGGAGTTCCTAAAATACCTTAAAAAACAATCTCAGGAAAAATGCATTTGTACTTTCTACTGTTAATATATCTATAGGCAAGTATAAATAACTGGGTAGTTAGATAAGACTCATTTTCACAGCAGTATGATTCACTTTTATAGCCTTCCTGGCAAAAAGAGATTAAATCATCTTTATTTTCTATGTGTTCTCTTTCTTTTCTGAATAGTAGCTTCCAAAATTTTGTTCATCGTTTTCATTGTATTCTTTGCTCTATTGTTTGGCTTGCAACCATTCTCTTTACTGAAAAAGAAAAGAAAATGACAGCTTTCATTTACAATAAAAATGAAACAAGGTCCTTGGAAGTACTTAGGGCGGCTGGTGAAGACATCCTCAGTATGACTGCAACAGTGTTGCTACATAGGACATCCTGGGTATTGTCTCCAGCTTTAAATAGATTATTTTGGGAGTGAATAATTCATTGGTCATTAAAGAACTAATCTCCTATAAAGATACAGTACATAGTACAGATGAAATAGTTGCACTGTTTTGAGTAGAAGGGTTTCTAGCAGAAAGACGTTTTGAACTGGGTTTCTCTTGTTCTCCCACCTCCACTGAAAACACCGTGACTCAACTATTCAATAAATGGATGTTTGTTGAGTGAATCATTTGTGTAATAGGAAAATGACAAATACAACTTTGATTTTGAGAAATTATCTATTTGGAGAGATACCTAAATGGCATAATTAACATTGTTTTGTGGGTAAAAATATGGAGTCTAGAAGAGTATGACTAAAGTCAGATCAGGCAGCTAAGGAACACAGTCTTATAATAATTTTGAAAAGGGTATTTCCCGGTTCTATTGTATGGTCAGTGTTACTATATAGCTACAATACAAACACAGTGGATCTGAAAGTGTTAAAAAATAATTACTTGCTAATGATAGGACAAATTCTGTGAGATCTAAGGATAGACCAATACAATGAAAATGCAAAATGGAATAGGAAAATGCAAACAAGTATAGATGAAAAGCGTGTTTGAATAACTGGACCTGGCATAACACAACATGCAATATGTTGACATTTAAGACTGGCTAATTCTTTGTTGGGAGGGCCATTCTGTTAAAGGTAGAATGTTCAGCAGCACCCCTGGCCTTTCTCCACCCAACGCCAGCAGCACCCCCATGCTTACTTGTGACAGATGAAAATGTCTCCACATATAACCAAATGTTCCCTGGGGGAGTAGGAGCGAAATGGTCCCCAATCAAGATCCACAAAATTCTAACATCGCCTAGAATTATTTATATTTAGATAAAAACTTAAGCATGGAGAGCCAACCTTAAACAAAAATGTGTAAGTTTAAAGAAAAATGAAGACTGAAATTAGGATCTGGCTAAAGTCCTGAGAAAGAGTAGGCATTAAGCATATGTTTGCTAATTAATTCATATGCAAGCTTAGAATGTAAGCCAAGATTTTTATGAATATCATTCTGTTTTCTCATTTCTAAGCTATTTTCATAAAAGCTTAAAGTTCAAAGTGACCTTAGAGTTAATCTAATCCAAATCAGTAATTGTGCAAATGCAAAGAATGAGTCATCAGAGGATAAATCATTTCCCCAAATATTGATACTGGCATTAACAGATCCAAAACTGCAACACTCCAGACTCAGCCTCACACCAAATTCCCTAAAACGCTTTGTATACACTCTAGAACGTCCCGTTCACTCTCTAACACATTCAGCACACTCTCAAGCATACACTTAGTCTCTGTCCTACAACACACCGAACGGAAACTCAGGAAAATATTAAAAAGCTCCTTTGCGTTAAGGTGTGTGATTGATAAGGCTTAGTAAGTTCTATTCTGTAATAAATGGCCCAGAGGCTTGCTGGGAAAACTGGCACTTGAGGTATGTGGGAGAAGGTGGAGGCAAGAATGTTTGGGTTCAGAGGAGATAAAAAAGTTACCTTTTATAAGAAACAGTATGTACTATACAGTTGTTAGAGTGTTTTATCCTAAGAGTCTCCCGAACCACCTATCTTTATTTTCACCTTGGTTTTCACTGGAATGCACTCACTCAACATGTCTTTTTGAAAGAATGTCTTCACTTTTGGTTTGAAGGCAATAATGACAATAGATTATCATTTGTGGTATTTTTGATGACTTAGTGATCTTGGCCTATGTGATTTTCTTTCAATACTCACAGTACTTGCTAAAATTAAAAAAGAAACAGTTGGTAGTAATTTAAAACATGGAAAAATGCATATATTCAGCCAAATTTGTTTATGGAATTAGTTGATTTGAGATAAAATTAGATCCTCATAGTCTAGGGATGTCGACATAAATTCCAAATGACTTGGAGAGTAAATGTAAGAGGGAGATTATTGTTTAATATGTTCAGATCTTAAAATGAAAACAGAACAAAAGAACAAAAAATAGCTTACCATAAATTAATGGAAGAAATACCAAACAAAAAATTAAATAACCATTTCTAAGTTGTCAATTGCTCTTCTGTTAATATTGCTTGTATTCACCCCTTACCATGTACCTCTGAGGAGAAAACCCTCCTTGTTGAGTTAAGGACATCCCACATCACCACTCCATTAACATTCATCTTGGTCACATAACTTGTTTAGGCCAAGTGACTGGGAGACTCAGGAGCAAAAGAACTACTAAGACTTTGTTTTGTTTACACAAAAACATTAAAAAAATAGCTGACAAATATAAGTTTTAACTATATTTCCAAATATACATTAATTTCATATCAGTAAGAAAAAGATGATTTGGGTCCTTTTAGAGTGACATTTGGAGAATGCAGCAACTTAGGATTCTAATGAAATATGTAAATAAAAATAAATAAATAATTATAAAAAATCTCATACCACAATGATAGATAATAACATTTTCAAAAGCCTTTAAGGACTTTTAAAAGTCAATATGCATATTTTGGGAAAATATACATACAACATATATGATGAAGGATTTAAACCTCTAAGGTACAAAGTACTTTGACAAATTAATAAAAACAATAAGAACCACAATGGAAAAAGATAAGTAAAAAAAAAAAGAATAGCAAATGCTCAAAGGAAAGATAAGAATCACTGTATTACATATGTTTCATTATTTTTGCTGACAAGTTTGTTTTAAATATCCTTCCCATTTACTGAAGGACCTGCTTTATAACCCGAATCCCGAGGAATAATTCCAAAGCATAGAGTCTTTAGCCGCCTTTGCAATTAGGGAACCCACATGTGAACTTGACCTCATGAACTTGCCTGCAACCACTGAAAACCTCAGGACAGTAGAAGAAATGTTGACTTATTATCAGTCCTGGTAGAGCTGATGGCTCAAAAAAAAAATCCAGCTGAAATTAAAACTAAAATGTTATCATAACATGGTTTGCAGTAGCAAAACAGCTAATTAAATTATGGCTTGTGGTAACCTAGAGTAAAGCGCCCACCAAGCACAAGGCTTTGAGGGGTCAGGTGGCTGTTCTGAGAGCAGAATATAAACAGCATGAGGAAACTGTGATCTGTGAAGGCAGTTTGGTTGCATCAAACTGTACTGAAAGTTGAAGAAATCAAAAAACAAGCACAAAGTCTTCAATTTTGGCTCAAGGCCCAGAGAGAAAACCATGGGAATTTTATGGCTGATGAAATAATCTTGTATCACCTACAGCCGTAGACCTAAGGTGGACCACTAAGCTCAAGTTTGATCCCGACAACTGTAAAATTTAAAAGTTTGTCGTATACATGATCTCATTACCACCACGGTCCGAAAGCTAGTGAACTGATTAAGAACAAGGAAGATTATGAATATTGGGGCAAGAAAATGTGATAGGATCCATACGCATCAGTGTCCCCCGCACTCTGAAACATCTGAATCTTTATTGTTTGCAAAAGCAACCCTTCCTTTCGAGTTCAAGAAGGCCCTTTTTGCTTTTGTTTAAAATCCAACAACAAATTCATCTGAGACTTACCTTCTGAGGGAAAACTATTCTTATTATGCCCATCCTCCACTACTTCCAATTATCTCCTGATCCAAATTAGAAGCAGAACTCAACATGCCCCAGGGAGACAATTACAAACTCAAATTCTAGAAGAGATGATTAAGCATGAAAACGACACAACAATTTATGGATTTGTATCAGCAAAATCTAGAAAATATGTATAGAAATAAATTTTGAAAGTACTAAACTGAGCAATGCAGAAAATAATTTTATAATGCAACACATTAATATCATCTTCCTTTTCAAAAGGTTTAGAATTACTATAAGAATCTCTGTACATGATAATGAGGTTTGCTTTGTTGCCTGGTTAGCTAATTAAAATATGGACCTAATGAAGATCCTGAGATGCCTAGAACTCTTTAATATTTTGTGTATAAAAAAGATTTATTTAATTAAAGAAATGAGAATGGTTTTATCACGTGTAATTCATTCAAGCTATTCCTTACATCGTTTATGAGAGGTTAAAAAATGCTTTCTAAACTGGGTATTGAGAAATACATGGGTGATGGCACATCAGTATCTTTCAAAAGTATTGTAGACATTGTTCTCTGTTAACTAGGAATTTTGCTGCTAAGAGATTTTGCAATTAAAATATGCTCTCTTATTTCCATGGGCATGATGAGATCCTTGGGTGTTAAGACCAAATAATATTAACAAACCATCAGGTGCAAGGTGTAATTTCTGATAATTAATAGTGGTGGTGCAAGAGAGAATTTTTCAGTCCCTAATTGATCATAGAGTTTCTAGGACTTGAGTAGATGTACAGCACCCTAAGGTCTACAATAATTATGTAAATGAAAAACCTTTTGGTTGGCCAGGGAGAAAAATGATGCTCGAACTACAGAGATCTGGCTCTTCAGGCAAAGTTATTTGAGTTACTGTAGATCTTAGTTACTTCAAAGATTCAGAGTCCAGTTAGTAATTAAGTATTTGGGTACACCTGAGTGATAACCATGCTAGCAGGACAAATATATACTCTCTAGAATTTCCAAACAAGACTATGGGTATTTTCTTGGCAAACTGTGAACTAGGAGGATAGAAATAACTAAATATTTTGAGAACTTTGATAAATTTCAAGCTAATGAAAAATACCCAGGCGGACCCAAAAGATTTTCTGATTCACTGACCAGTAGGGGACAAATGAGTGTTAAAATAGTTGCCTGATCTAATTTTGGAACCTAATACAGGTTTGGCTGCCTGCCACAACAAAAGCCAAAATCGTGAGACAGGTGCTGGTGAAAAGGAAAGAGGTTTATTCGAATGCTGGTATCTGGAGAAGATGGAGGACTTTTCCCAGTCCTCAAAAACCCATTTTAATATCCCAGTGTAGGCAGAGGTTTTTATAAGGATGGAGAGACAAAGTAGAACAAAAAGATCATAGGGAGGATCTGTGGATGTGCAGTGTGTCCCCAGAGTAAAGGGAGGCAGAACTGAAAGGGAATGCAAACATGCTGCTTCTCCTGCTTCCTCCCCAGTTTCAGTTATGGTGGACACCCGCAGACTTCATGGCTGATGCCAAGCAGCCCTTCTTCCCTAGAGCAGGCTGCTCTAAGCAGTAAAAAAAAAAGGCTGTATAAGAAGTAAAAACATATGACTTCATTTACATACTCTGTGACAACAGAGAGTTGGCTATAGCCTTGAGAGAATATAGAATACATAACCTTTATTGCTTAATTGAAATGTGAAATTATGGTTACAATTTCACTTCATGATCAACTTAGTGAAGCTTCGAACATATCCAACAGCAATATTTTCACTTTCTAGGCATATTACTGGAATAAACAGGCTCAGAAACCGAAAGTAAATACCCAATAGCTAGGCAACATTTATTCCTTTTTTCTCTTTCTTAACCTCATATTTAGATTTTTATACTCCACTCCTACCTTGTCAAATTATGTTGCTCATGAGAAGATTTAACCACATCCAAATTTGCAAATTTCTGATTGATTCAAGGATAGGATTCTGACAGAATCTCTTCAGGTATTCTCAATGATATTTTTGTCTCACGTTCTCTGTCTTTTTCACACCTGCTAGTCATAAACAACAATGCACATAACCTAGATAACTACTGGCTACTTTTTACAATCCCAAGAGACCTTCTAACTGCAGGAATTAAAACTGAATTAGAGAAGAGAGCCAGAAGGAACTTGGGTTCTTGAACAGCACAGAATCTTCATATCAGACAGCTGTAAGTTTGACTTATATCTGGCTTTCTAGTTAACTGAACCATTTACAAACAAAATCATCCTAACTTCCTGCTATAAGCTGTGGATGTATAACTTGAAATTAAACAGTACTTGTTGGTTTAGCTCCATATATAAGATAATGTATTCTTTTACTTATGAAAATTTTTGGTAGCACATGTTTAATTTTTGTTGATGATTAAGCAATTTTTTTAATTAAGCAAGGAACATGCTTACATAACATCTTAACATAATAGATTAAGTGTGAAGAATCATCATGATACCATTATTCATTTGGCAAACATGACATCTTTTAAAATAAATTTCCAGTTATGAAGACTTTTAATGGCCATTTCAATAGCATTTATACTTTCTAGAAATTTGCCATTTGAATCCCTATGGGTGTGCTTTTATACAAGTCATATCTTGCTCACTGGAACCCCTAGGATATTTTGAGAGGGTTTTTAAATTTATCAATGGACTTATTTAATAATATTGTGTCATAGTTTTTATCTGTTATTTAAAGATTTTAAAAAGAAATTTTCAATCGGCATAAATAAGGATTTAAACCTTCTACTATTTGAATCTTACGTCTAAACCACAAATTTAATGCAGTGAATTTAAAACCCAGAACTTCATTAATACAGTCCATATTTCTAATACACAATGTCAAGTATTTTAAGTTAAATAATTTATGACTACATTTTCTTCCAATGCTTGCACATAGTTTATATTCTTTCATGGAAGAAGGTCTAATTCACATCTTGCTAAAGTGTATAAAAGAATGCTTAGAGTTACCCTTTCTGTGTTTCTGCCTTTTCAATTTAAAGAAAATAAGTTAACACTTGTATACATATTTAAAGATTAGAAAATTCATATCATTATTATATATAATCTTACCAATTTTCATATTTTGAGTTATTTTTGTTTCACTGTTTTAGTATATTATTGAACAATCCTAGAGAACACATTAAAACAATAAAGAATAACAATTATAAAAATTAAAGTTTGACAGCTTACTTTCAAGCTTGCAAATAATTCAAAATTAAGTAATCAAGTAATTTTTTTTTTCAAAACCATATTGAGGATAATTAAGAAGACAGGGCACTTATTACTGACACTCTGTAATGCCTCTATATACTTAACATGTCACTTAATTTCAGTATATTTAATTTCTACAAAGGAAAGTCCAATTAAAGAAAAGGAAGTATTTCTGTAGGTGTTAAATTTTATGATTATGAATAAACATTTGATTAAACTGTTGTAATGCTCAAGCATTATTTAGATTATTATCTTCTTTTCTTCCTCTATGATTCCACAAAATGGCCAGTACTAGTTAATGGACCACTTGTTTAATAAGTTAGATGATTACCAGTTAGATGGAACTAGTACTTCCTTGAAATCACTATAAATCACTATCATCAGAATAAAACTGAGGCCAGAGTTTAAAAGATATAGTTAATATAAATTTAGAACTTTAATAAAAATACAAAGTTTAACAAAGAAAAAGGTTTCATGCTTATTTGCTGATCCTTTGTGCATAAAGTAGCATAATTATGCATTTCAATAGTTCTATTTAGTTATTTAGCAGTTGTGGGACAGGTGAAATCACAAAACATTTTTAACAATTGGGGGGATGGAGACAGACTGATTGCAAAGGTACTATCTTCTTATTTTGAGGATGTTATAACAAAAATACCATAGACTGGGTGGCTTAAACAACAAACATTTATTTCTCACACTTCTGGATGCTGGTAAATCCAAGATTATGGCGCCAATAGATTCAGGGCTTGGTGATAGCCCATTTCTAGCTTGTAGATGCCCATTTTCTCACTATGTCCCCACATGGGGAAGGGGCAAGGGAGCTCTCTGAGGCCCATCTTATTAAGGCACGTATCCTATTCACAAGGGCTCTGCCCTCCTGGACTAATCACCTCCCAAATGCCTCACTACAAATTGCTTCACAGTGGGGATTAGGTTTCAATATGAATTTTAGGAGGAAACAATCATCCAGGCTATAGCAGATTCTTGATTATTCTAACACTGAATGCCTCTGTGTTGAAGAACCCTTGACAAGGAGACTAACTGGGATTATAGGAACATTGACGATGATGGAATAATGCAATGCCCGAACGGATACTTTCAAAAACTCCTAAATTCTCCTGTGGTCTGAGTCATACATTTGGTACTCAATTATGTAAATCTGTAGAGATAATTTTATAAGCATCTATTTTTTAAAATGCTTATCTAGTTTATAAATCCACTGTAATTGTTAATCTATCTTTTTACCCACTTCTACACCTCAACTCCACATCTAAGACAGAATATAAACTCAGTAAATGACTGGGGATTGACTGGCTCCTCACTGAGCATTAGAAACTACCTCCTTAAAAAAAGAAAACAAACAAACATATTATAGTGTATTGCAACTGGGACAGTTTTCACATATCCTGACAGCAACTTCAATACAGCATTTAAAAGCAAAGCTTTCATTTTGTCTAAAATGAACAAGCCTTATTTATGAATCAATTAAAATATGAAGAAAACCTTGCAGAAGACACATAAAATGTGATTGTGAGCTTTTTCTTCTCAAAATCTGACCTTTGAATAAAGGGAGTATTTTGCAAATGAGGAAGCACATGAACACTGCATTTGATTTAACAGCATATAAATCCAACTATTATTTTAGGTGCATGGTAAAGACAGGACATATACTTGTCAAAGTTGTACTTTTCTGACCTTTATATATTGTTTAGGATTACTCTAGGCAATCGACTTTGAATATGCCAGTTATAAATTACCACACTTATGGGGAAAAGCAGGGTTGTTTTTTCTTTCATTGCCAGTTATGTAAGCGGGCCCTGTACCAGTCAGGATTCATATTAGACATAAAGAATGTTGACAGAAAAGGCCCAGGCAAAATATACAAATCCTATAAAGCAGCTATCAATTTAGCTAACTGACTAGCTCTAGACAGTTTGTTTCAACTTTTGAAGGTTTATGGAAAACTCTTTTTTCATTTCATCTTATCATCAAGGTCTAGCTGCCAGCAAATATACAAGGCATTTGGAACTATCAGCATTTGACTTAATATTTTGAGGTTGAAACTGGGATATATCTGCCAGCATGCAGCAAATGCAGTTTAATTCAGGAAGGTGCGTCCTTCATCAGCTGTCTACTCAAGGACAGTCAAGAGCTGCCAATTCAGGGGAGCTGCTCCTTGGAGTGCCCGTAAGTGCTCTTGCCACTCACCCCTGGCCCACAGTACTGAGGGGCGTCAGGGTAGCAGTGGGGAGAAAGAAAACCAAAGAATAGATCTAGTCGCCTTGAAATCTCCAGGATTGGTCACCATCTAGAAATCTAACAAAATCCCCATATTTATTCATGTATTTAAGTATTCAACCAATACAGAGTTTACACTGGAAGGTTCAAACAACAAACACAATAAAATGGTAGCATGGCAGAAAAGTAAAATATATAATATGTTGGGTGTCAGAAGTGTTTAGGAAATGCCAAAACTGGAAAATGGCAAAGGGAGTGTTAAACAATTTCTCTTTTAAAGAGGGCTGTCAGGGGAAGCCTTTCTGAAAGGGTCATGTTTGAGTAACGACCTGAAAAAAGATGGGTGGATCTGCTCTTGGAGATATATATATATATGTGTATATATATATGTGTGTGTGTGTGTGTGTATATATATATGATATGTATGTAAAAATATATATGCATATGTATGCAGGGACATCAAAATGCAAAGACCTCCCCCAAAGCAGGGCCATGACCGAGTGTTACATGATCAGCTAGAAACCAGGATGGCTGAAGTGGTGTGAGTCCTGGGACAGGGGAATTTAGAGAGGGAATGGGGAACAGATGACAGAGAGGTCTTGCCAGCTGTTGCAAAGTCTCTGGCTTTTACATTAAGTGAGATGTTTGCACAGAAGAGGAACATAATCTCACTTACTTGGTGAGAATAGGTCAAGGTAGGGCAGGCAGGGAAACAAGGAGGCCCACTGGAAGCTTCAGTCGGCATGAAGACTCTGGAAAATGTCAGCACACACTCCACCCCATGAGTTACAGCTGAACTTTGATAAAATACATCCACTTGATGTGGTGAATGATTGGTAACCAAAAGTTTTTAGCTTCTGAAGCTTGTGGGCAGGAGTGCACATGGCTGATGGAGGCTATATCCAAGAATTTGCAAGGAGGGAGAAGATAGGAGGGAAGAGGGACATTCTCATAGCCAGCCATGTAAGATTCCACAGCTTTGTGGGCACTAACGAATCTGTGCTAGGAGGCTGCAGAATTTGGAATGAGTCAGGATGGATGAGCATGCGCTGGAGATGCACTTTAGCCAGAGCACTCTAGCTTCTGCTTAGAGAATGGGTCACCATTTAAACCCCTGTTAGTTCTGACATCATCAGATTCACCTTAATCTGCTAATATAAGCTTTTGGACACAGCCTCTGTGCGACACCTCTTCAGGTCCCCAGCACTTAAAAATTCTAGGACAGAAGAGGCATTTATTGGCAGTGGTAAAATGGCAACTCTCAGAATTTACGAAACACCAAACATTGCTTCACATATTTTAATCAGACATAAAATACAGTTCATTAGGGGGAAAAAAACACCTCTCTCAAGTCAAATCTATAATGTACCCACATATTTAAAATAAAGTCTTTACTTAGAATCATTCTATTTTGTAAAAATCAGAAATAATAGGAATCCTCCAGCTCAATTCTTCATTTCATGGAGAGGATTCTGAGACCAAATAAAGATATGTGACTTGCAAATTTGACCTTAGTTCTGGCACTTTTTAGGACACATAAAAATGTGGGTCATGTCAAAGAGTACTGCGCTTATCACGCTAAGAGTATGGAGAAAAGTAGAAAGAAACTGTATGCCTCTGCCAGAAGTGTGTTATTCTCTCACTCGGCCTGTGTGCCAACGGGAAGAAGATACAGGACTTGGAAAGAGAGCCGCTGGATCAGGGCACTGTCAGTGCTCATTTGCAGGCAATTCTGAGCCAGAGGTTCCTGAAGATGCAGGAAGCCAGGCAGGCGCACTCCCAACGGGCGCACTAGTTTATTTAACAGTCGGAACAGCTGGAGAGCACACAGCTAACGACCACTTGAGCATGAAAGTGTCTGATGATTGCAGATAAAATACGACATCCAACACGGATAAAGGTAATAACAATATACAACAGGACACGTGTGCGATGACAGTCCACAACGTGGAAGCTCCATAACAAATTCTAAAAGAGAACCGTCATCGTCGTGTGCATTCTTGTAGAGTACTTCTTTCAGATAAAAAATAATTTAAACAGTCAGAAACATTATCTCTTTTCAATCACCTCAGGGCTCCAAGAGGGAAAAGTGATGCAAAGTTAGCAATGGAGAATAGGAAAGCTTCAAACACAGATTTTTCAGATCAGGCGGGAGTTTTTTGGTGGCATTTAAGGATCATCTGAACAAAATATTTATGAAATGAAATGATCCTCTGGTCAGAGTATCTCTTCCCTTGCAGAAAGGAGAGCTATTAGAAACAAAGCAAGCAGAAAGCAAAGCTGAATTCCAAAGGCCATTGAGCCGCGCTTTCAAACAGCCTCATGTGTGTTTTTAGGCATTTGTCTCACAGCATGTGTCTGTCTCTTTTTTTTTTTACATAACTATCAACTTTATCAGTGATGAAAATGAAAAATGTATCACTCAAAGCTGGTTTGTTTGTTTTTTCATTTTCTGAACTGTACCTTATGTAGTGAGAAATGAAAGTTATCTCTCCTTTTTCCCTAAGAAATACATTTCTGTAACGTCTCTCCACTATCAAAGTGTAACAAACAGCAAGTTCAAGGAAAAAACAGGACACAGCCAGACACACACAGGGCACCCACTTTTTTGAGAACTCACTAGGTGCTCCAAAGTATAGTAGGGTCTGAAAGCCCAGCCATCAAGAAGCAAACTCACTTTTTTGAGAAAGAAACCACTTTTACGCAAATAACACCCCCTTCTCTACACTGCTTCCTCTATAGCATTATTACAATCAGCCATATTAAATATATTTGTTATTTAGATTTTTACTGTCTGATCCCCACTCTGGAATTTAAATCATTGAGGTCATAACTTTTAGCCTATGTTATATGTGGATATTTTCCCCCACTACCTCAATTACTATTTAAATGCATCAATAAAAAAATTACCAAATATTGCTGAAAATTGTTTAATCAAATTGTGGGTAAACAACATAAACCAAGAGGAAGCACTTAATTCTCTCCAAGGTATTTAAAGAAAGCTATAATGAGGTGACACAGACTGGGTATGGTGGTCAAGAAGGGATGAGAGAAGGGGTCTATGTTAGTATATAAAACTGCCTGGCTGTTTCCATATTAATCACCACACAAAGGTTTTTATTCTAAGTCATTTCATTATATTTCTTGTCTCATTAACCACATCAAAAAGTATTCTTTTTAAAAAATAATAATTTTGCAATTTCATTTCTGAGATCCTAGATTCAGAAAGGAACTTAAAAGCCAACCCTTATAAATGCCCAATTTTTGATGAAAGCAAAACAGACTCAAGACGTCGCAGGCATGCGCTTCACCTTGGACGGTGAAATGGACCAGACTGGGCCCATATTCTGAAATGCTCGGTCTTTCTATTATGAACGTCTATGAATCATGAGCTCGATGGTTTCACACAACACAGGCTGCGTTGCCTCAAAGAAATACAATAAAGCTCGAAACTGCTCACGGAAAGACAACTAAACTCTCATTAAAGAAATAGAAGAGCTTTGTACGGGGAGACCTTAAAGATTAGAATCTTCAATCTGGAGACTCTGACACCTATTAAATCATGAAGAAGGTGGAGAGTGTGAAAGCCAAGCTATCCACAGACTTCAATTATACAAGGTCTAAGGGCACCCTTTGAAGTTTAAAAGAGATAAATTTAGGATAAATAATGAGAAGTGCCATACTACCTGATTTATTAGGTAGAGTGCTCATGGAAGTAACATGAGCGGAAAATATAATAGGTTCATAAAAGATTTAGATAAAAAAAACATACAATAAATCAATTCTAGACTATTTAAAAAAGTGGTCCAATATACCATTAATATTGCTTTTATCTTTTTCAAAGTACAGGGCTCTCCTTGCTCTTTAGTTATATTTGAAGCAATCAAGCTTGAACATTTTCACACTGAAATTAAAGAAGCAGGTGTCTTAGTTACATGGGCTCAATGGGAAGAGCTGAAGTGGTGCAGTACTCTAACAGCAACTACTCAACAACTGCTGAACGAACGCGTTTCCTGTAACCAGGATGAATTTTCCAAATGATCATTATGAAAATGCGATTCGATTCACTGAGCTCTCTTTGAGGGTGCATTCTTTTCAAGTGTTTGCATGAAATCTCTACATTTAACTGCAATACCTATAAGATTCTGGAAGAATATATGTATACAAACACTTTGAATAATTATAAAGGCAGAGTACATTAAAATACTTTTCATTTTCAAAATTGAGCTACCAGCTGCTAAAGTGTGCATACATTTTTTGGGACAGTGTGTGTGTGTCTGTATAATATATATATAATATATGTAACATATATATGTAACATACACATATATATATAACAAATTTACAAACATGAAAACATGCCAAAGGCTAAGGCTATTTTTCTACCAGATATGCACTCTAGATTTAAGTACAGGGAAAGTTTTATTTTTGGAGCATCCTTGTCTCCTGGTGCTAGAGATCTATAAAATTTCCTCATATCATAAGGTCCATCAAATGTTAACCTCAGCTGGAAAATATCATCATTATCTATTATTCTCACTCAATAATTATGATTTGCCACATTTTTTACTAAGTATTGAGAGATATCATTTCAGGTTTAGCGTGGGCTTTTACGTTGAATCGTGCTCTCATATCATGATACTTGCTGCTACACTGACGTGAATGATTTGTAGAATAATGTTACTGTAAAATATAAATTAAGCATAAGAGCTTGTACATTTTTTTGCAAAATGATGAACATTTGTATTACCACACAAAAAGTAATAATTGCAAACAAAAATCACAAAACTAATAGCACTCAAATTAACACTAATTTTATATACAGATCCATTTGGTTCACAAAAACTTAGGGGCTGATGAATGTGAACATGGCACCGAGAATTAAAATAGAAATACTTTAGAGATTAATACTTGTAAAGCAGAGCAAACTCTTTTCTGTGTCAAAATTTCAAATAATTCACATACTTTACTGTAACATCATTTGAAGCTCACTTAGCAAACACTCAAAAGACATAATAATCTAACCCCTGTTCTTTTTCCAAAACCTAGTAGAAGCATGAAAGTGACTATGATCCCAATGGAAAAGCGGGCCCTAAAATAATGAGATCAACTGTAACAAGATATATTTATTTACCTTAAATATATATATATATGAATGTATCAAATGTATTTGTATTATCATCTGAAAGCTCACATTTTTCAACATTCATATGACCTGAATCAGGTTTCAGAAACCTAGATTTATGTCATAACCTCAACAAGGCTTTCTAACAGTAAATTGTTAGAAAAATATAAAATCCTCTGGTGGTTAGAGCCACATGGAGAAGAAATGTTATTGAATGTTTTCCTGGTAATAACTATTTAGTTTACTAAAACTCAGTGAGTAGTGTGTGTGTACATGCACTTGACATATTAAGTGGGTCAACTTACGTTACACAGATGAGCTTGAGAGTTTCGAATTGTTCATTTGGCATAGGATCAACAGGCTTTATAATAATTAGCAAGCCATTTTTAATTAGTGTTTTTAAAAATTAATCTATATTTATAACACTTTCTAACAAAGTTATGTATATACAGTGAAAATGGTTCTCTAACTGTAAGCGCATGAAATCCTTAGCTCTATAACTAGAGGTAACTATTGTGCCTCTTTTCCTATGTACAATTTAAAAATATTCTAAGTACTTTCAAAAATATTATTATATGCCTTATTTGCCCAAATGGGAACATTAAAAAATAATGTTACTATACAACGCTAAAAGAATGACATAAAGTTTACTGAGAAATTTATGGCAACCTTTATAAAAATATATTTTATTGATTTTTTAGAGAGAGAGGAAGGGAGAGAGGGAGAGAGAGAGAAACATCAATGAGAGAGAAACATCTACTGACTGCCTCCTGCATGCCCCCTACTAGGGATCAAGCCAGTAACCTGGGCATGTGCCCTGACCAGGAATTGAACTGGAGACCTCTTGGTGCATGGGACACTCAACCAACTGATCCACACCAGCTGGGCTATGGCAACTCTCTCTTTTTTTTTTTAAATATACATATATATATTTTTTTATTGATTTCAGAAAGAGGAAGGGAGAGAGAGAGATTTAGAAACACCAATGATGAGATTCATTGATCAGCTGCCTCCTGCGTGCCCCCTACTGGAGACTGAGCCCTCAACCTGAGCATATGCCCTGAGCGGGAACTGAACTGTGACCTCCTGTTTCATGGGTCTATGCTCAACCGCTGAGCCATGGCAGACGGTCTATGGCAGCTTTTTAAATTAGCTGTTTTAGTGATTTTTCCTCCCTCAATGCAAACCTTCTCTTCATTATTCATAAATTTTGACAACTCAATTGTACACATTAAAACAGTCCTCTCCCTGCCGGGCGTGGCTCAGCAGTTGAATGTCGACCTAGGATCCGATTCCTGGTCAGGGCACATGCCCGGGCTGTGGGCTCGATTCCCAGTAGGGGACATGCAGGAGGCAGGTGATCAGTGACTCTCTCATCATTGATGTTTCTCTCTCTCTCTCCTTCTCCATTCCCCTCTCTGAAATCAATAAAGATATGTTTTTAAATAAATAAATTAAATAGAACAGTCCTTAAAATATGCCACTGTTGTACTTTTACATGATAAATCTTACTTATTTTTGCCAATTTTCTCTCATTGAAAGCAAACAAACAATAAAAATAAGTCAATAATAAACAGAAATTGTATAATAGAGAAACAATAAATTTTTTTTTCTATCATCAATACATGTATAAAATTGTTTTACCTTGGCTAAGGAAAGTCATCAATTTAGCAGTTATTGAGTGCCTGTTATGGGGTAGAGTTTAAGGATAGAGGGAAAGTACCATAATATCAGAGCTGGCATTCTGGTTCTCTAACTTTCAAGCTTTATGATGCGTGAAAATGATCTAAGCTCTCTGTGCCTTAGTTCTCTCATTTGTAAAATGAAGACAATAATATTACCCATCTTTAATATGATGATTAAAATAAATACTAGATGTAAATCACAATGTACAGTATCTAGCACTTGTAAAGTTCTCAATAAATGAGTTATCTTTATTATAGGTATTATCAATATTAATAATTTACTTTAAAATTTAATAACAAAACTAACATATAAATAATCACTGTTAGTGAAGGCACAATGATAGTTTTAACTATAATATTTAGGGTATGTACTGTATACAAATATAACACTAGTATATTACATGAATTATCTCAATTTTAAAACATAAGTTCTACTTTGTCTTTTGCCAATAACTGGCTATGAGGCTAAGGACAAGTTGTTTTCTCAGGATTTGTAAAATAATTGTATTTGAGAGGAAAAAAGTGTTAAGATTTATAGACAATCTGTTTTTCGTCCTAGGTTTTTTTAAAAAATAGTAAGAAGTTGAAAAATAGTTCCAGGATGATGGTCAATGATGGAAGTGTCCCTTATCACTCGAGGCTAAATTATCTTGGGTAAACAGGTATGCTATGTTTTAGATTAAAACTGAGAGCTAGAAATTTCTAGCTAAAAGTGTCTTGGGTTGTTTCTTGTTTTTTTTTTCTCACCAAAGGTGGTGATTTCATATGTTTCTTTCTATATTTATGATTATTCATTTACCATCCATCCTGCAAAATAACTTTGCCCTAAGCAGTAGCACTAAATGTGAATGTGATATCATCGAAAGGTTTCTTCTATATTTTAAACATTTCTAAATAACACCATTTCAATTTGTCTCCCTTTTGGAGCTGAAATAAATACTTTATATATTTATTTGAAATAATAAACAGTGTGTAGCACTGCACAGAAAAAAACCCTTAGCAGTCTTTTGAGCATAAAAGCAAATCAATAGTAATATCTCTTAGAATAGAAGCACTTTTGTTGACAGAGGGAACAGGGTTTAATGGGAAGCAAAGTAACCTTTGTTTTAGTCAGACTCTGGGGCTGTGCATGAGAAATGACATGCTCTGACACTTGCTTTATAGTAAGAGACAGCCTGGTGTGTTCCAGACAGACAGACAAACTGATTTGCCTTATAAAGATGGACAACTTATGGCTTTAACACATAACATAGAGATCATCATCACAGGGGGTTTTGCAATTTTATAAATTTCTCTTCAGTTCCCAGTGACCTCTATTCTTTTAATTAAAGTTAATCACCCCAGTGCCCAAAAGAGAGGCAGTTCACACTGTGGCCTGTAAATCTGAGTAAGTGACCCCCATGTCCAATTTGGAATTGAAGTATTACTCAGGTTCTCAGGAGAAGGGTGATGGTGATGATAATGATGAAGAGTAACAGTAATACTTTAGGATGTTAGCATAAATATGTCCAGATAGATAGATGATGATAGATAGATAGATAGATAGATAGATAGATAGATAGATAGATAGATATAGATGATAGATGATAGAGATGATAGATGATGATAGATAGAGATGATAGATGATGATGATGATAGATGATAGATAGATAGATAATAGATAGATAAGAAATAGTTATAGCTATAGCTATAGATATAGAACTAAATTAGAGGAAATACTTGTTGCCCATCTTTTGCTATGGGAAATGTATAAAGAAAATGCATTCTTGTCAAATTTGTTTATTATTGCCTTCAGGTAATAAAGTGAACAAGGAGGGCTAAGTCCATATAAGCAATCAATGACTTATCAGATTTCAAAATGGAGACCTGCTTATTTCTGCTCCTAGGAAGTAACTGTGTGTGTTTTTATGTTTACTTCCTTTTAAACTTACTGGAGAAGCAGTATCCATGGGTCCTGCTCTCATTCAAGTTTGTCATTAGGATACAAAAAACCTAGGAAGAGAGGTTTGATGTTGGATGAATACGTACGTTACACTATGTGAATTATAAATGTTCTTGTATTCATGGGAAAATGAAAGCAAAGAAATTTGTTTTTCTGAGCTTCCACTGAAAACCACATTCAATAACCAAGGACTGCTGGCATCAGTTCTGTGCTTTTCATGCAGGCTGCATATTTACATTTAAGTTTTCCAAAATACAAAAATAACAATAATGAAGGCCGTGGTTTCTTTGTCCTGCACACCAGAGGATGCTGAAAAGAATTATGCCTTGAGAAAGTTAAACATTTAAGGAGTCATTACAGTGGGTTTGCACCTGCACAATAAATTATATTTTAGCTTAAAAATTTTATCTTGCTTCAAAAGTGTTTAAATTATTTTGCTTATAATTTTGCAAAAAAATATTTTTATGATTGATATAAACATGTAAAAACTTAATTAATAAAAATGTAGTCATTTTAATGCCATTTTATAGTCCTTAAAGTAAGTTTACTTTGGTGTCAATGCTTCCAAGTGCAATGTTCAGTTGGAAAACTAACTGAAGTGAGAGGATTCCCTAGTATACTGAGACATGGCCACAAGGTGGCTCCAAACACCGCAATATGCTGTTTTATTTCTTGATGCGTGAATAGAATTTTACCAGAAATGTAATAGCAATTTACCCTATAAATGGGTCAATACTTCAAAAAATACAAACTCATTTCAACCTTCTGATTAAGCTATGAGTATAATTTGTACTATTTTAAAAAGCAAACATTGAAAACAACGCATCAAATGTTTGAAAACCTTGAAGAATTTGATGGATTTTAGTCTGCATAATTAATTATTCAATATTTACTTTGTAGGTTTTTAAAATTAATTTCTCCTTTAATTTTGCACAATTCTATATTCACTTGATTTCCAACTAAATGAAAGGAAAATATCTGAAAGTTAATGAACTTTATTTTCTCACATGATTAAAGAATTTTAAAACTAAAGAGAAAGCATGTCTAAATTTTAG
Organism: Miniopterus natalensis; assembly: GCF_054644295.1. Classification (NCBI taxonomy): domain Eukaryota; kingdom Metazoa; phylum Chordata; class Mammalia; order Chiroptera; family Miniopteridae; genus Miniopterus; species Miniopterus natalensis. The sequence continues at coordinate 15,306,253 of NC_142083.1, read as the reverse complement.
CCCTTGGAAGACCTAATTCTAAAATTACTTCCTTTTAAAAAATCAACTAAAGTATGTAATCTTAATAGAATATTTTAAATTAGCCACCCTAATCAGTCAGCCATAGAGTTAGTTCATTTAACCAAATATCATAGTGAAGCCATGAAAACAAAATGAATGCTTTTAAATGATCACAGCATTTAATAAAGATGATATGAAGAAGATTGTGACTTTGATTAAACAAATAATAAACAATTAAATGGCTAACAAATGCAAACATATAGTGATGAAAAAAATGAGAATTAGTGTTACTAGGTTCACAAAATTATACCTGTTGTCCAGATTTTTACTCTATTATGACTTACCTTTCCAGGTGGGTGGAAAAGATAAAGTACTAAGTATATTCTTTAAATATGTGAACTTCTAACATAAATATATTAATTAGTCCTGAATTATAAATAAACTGAAAAACAAAAACTGTGATATAATTCTAAATTTTAAAAACAAAGTTTTAAAAAGAAAGGTGTTTACGGACGCACAGAAAGGTCTGTTTTATTACCTTAATATTTTGGTTTGTTTATATAATCCACAGAATTCATTCCAGATGCTTTTTTAATTATTGTATAAATAGAGTCACAAAAAGAAAAGAAGAAAAAAACCCCCAAAAATTAAACAGGGATTTAAAATTGATCTTCACATCACCTTGAACGTGGAGAATAAAAAGAATGAACTATCTAAATAAAACCTGCTCCGATGCTCACATTTTGCAGCAGATGATACGTCTTCATCAGGCAGCTTCCGGGAGCTAGGCCGAGAAAGTGGTGTCCCTCTGACCTTTCAGCTTGCAATATACTGCGGAATTATTCCTGAGATTTATAGGTATCCCAGCTTTAATGCGATTATTTCTGTAATGCATTGCCCTGTTCATCACTCTCGCTCTAATTCCCATGACTCTGACCTCAAGGAGAATCCGCGAGAGGCCCCGTTCGCGCGGCGCGATCGGGCGGCGCGTGTTGCACTGAGCGAGTTCATGCGGCCGGTGGAACTCAGGACCGTCAGTCTCCAGCCCGCGGACCTTTCCCCCTCCTTCGGCTCTTTTTGGGGTCCTTCACATCATTTCCAAAACTCATGTCTGTTCATTCCCTAGCTCTTGCAATGACTACGCATGAATCGGAGAGTGTAATTTAAGCTTTCGGGTTAGTCTCCCTTTTTGAAACTGACATCTGAACCCTTATTAGGGAATGAACATATTTTAACAGTTACATGTGGAGCCCTTTCCAGTTACAAGAGATTGTAACGAGTCCGTTTTAATAATAATAATAGATAAACTAACTGTGTCTTTAGAAATTGTATGGTTCAAACACTAATTTTCACAAACCAAAAAAATATATATATTGAAATGAGAATTTATGAATGTTACTGATAGAATCAGAGACAAAATAAGACTTAAAATGACAAGGATTTCTCATTTCAACTCAAGCATAAAATTATTATTATGTAATACAAGTTAAATTCTTCAAAAAATTTAAAGTCGCAGCCAAGTCATATCATATGCTATGGTTAAAACCCCCCACACTGCCCAGCCGGGCGTGGCTCAGCGGTTCAGCATCGACCTGGGACCCAGGTGATCGGGGTTCGATTCCCGGTCAGGGCACCTGCCCGGGTTGCGGGCTGCAGCTGATCAATGACTCTCTCATCATAGATGTTTCTATCTCTCTCTCTCCCTCTTTTCCTCTCTCTGAAATCAATAAAGATATATTAAAAAAAATAATAAAACAAAATAACCCCCCCCCACTCAATATTAATGAAAAAGCACAGGTCACATGAATTTTCATACAGTAAAAAATAATAAAATAATAGGTAACGATAATAATACGTAGCACTAGAACACCTATTGTATAACAGGTATTAGGCCTTTACAGTTATAGTTTCTTTTAATCATGACAATTGCATTATTATGTATGTACAATTATCAACCCATTTTACAGATGAAAAACTACCAGGAATATTAAATATTAAGTATATTTAATATTAAATATATGGTGATATATGATTTAAACCCAAACAGTTTGGTACTGTGGGCCATGCTTTTATCCATCAAAGAAATTCTAAGAAAGGCAATCTTGCCAATCTTGCCACTATAAGAAAGGCACGTCTCACTGTGTAGTTTCCCTATGAAACATGACCTTCATCAGCTGTCTTCACAAAAACAGAATACTGCATGGAAGAAACCTTTTCAGGGTGACCAAGTTGATACTCAATGGCTTCTATGGAGTATATATTTTAATTGCTTGTGGGGCTGTGGAAGCTTCTGTTCATAAGAATTCTCAGCAAAAGTATTTTGGGGTCCACTTGGTCTACAGCTATATACCTTTTATTTAGGCTTCTTGTCTGGAATGGGAAGATTAGTCTCAAATTTGAGTCCTGGCCGCAAGATGACAATTGGCTATTTCGAATGTGAAGTACAACATAAATCTCCAACCACGATGGCTGGTGAAGCAGAATTCACTCTTGGGAATCCGCTGAATGGATAGGAGGCGAAACTAAAATGTATCTTGAACTAATTTGCTAACTTATTCTGATATTTTCTTGAGAGATGTCATGTGGCTTTGAATACAATAATGCAAATTTTAGGAAAAATAGGTGAAATTAGTGCCCCGTGTTGTTCATTCTAAAAGTACCTAATATTCATCCTTCTTACATGTATCAAAACAGGAATATACTAAGTCATGTGATTATTCCTCTAGTGCCTCACTGTAGCAGAGGCTGGTTCTGTTTTCCTCTCTCCATGAGTGTGCCTCAGGATGCTTGCATAGTGTCTGCTTAGGGTAGAGCTTAAAGAATTGGTGATTAAAGGAATAAAAGAAAGAAAAGAAAGAAAAGAAAAGAAAAGAAAAGAAAAGAAAAGAAAAGAAAAGAAAAGAAAAGAAAAGAAAAGAAAAGAAAAGAAAAGAAAAGAAAAGAAAAGGGAGGGAGGGAGGGAGGGAGGGAGGGAGGGAGGGAGGGAGGAAGGAAGGAAGGAAGGAAGGAAGGAAGGAAGGAAGGAAGGAAGGAAGGAAGGAAGGAAGGAAGGAGGGAAAAGGAAGGGAAGGAAGGAAGGAAGGGAGAGAGAGAGAGAGAAAGAGAGGGAGGGAGGGAGGGAGGGAGGGAGGGAGGGAGGGAGGGAGGGAGGCAGGGAGGGAGGGAGGCAGGGAGGGAGGAGATATTGAGAGGTTTCTTCAGTAGTTTATATAAAAAAAAATAAAAACTGAACACTGTGTTATGTGAAGATATTAGATGACTGCCCATTGATATTCTGCTCTAATTTAACCTATTCTATGAAAACTGAAACATTTAGAACTCCCAACATTTTTATTATAAATCATATCATATAATATTTCATTGTGATTATCTCACATTAGAACCACCTCTTCTCAAATACAAAATCTGTATTGGATCCATCTTTATATCTCTAGGTGTGGCACTGGGGGAATGGTTCATATAAATTTCTCCCAAAATAGATGATGTTAATTAGAGGCTGAGAAAAAATTGAGCAAGTTATGATTTTGATTTCAGGAGATCATTTAAATTTATAAAGAAAAATGCAAAAGAAAAATATGACACATGCAAAAGAACAAATAGCTACACACAGTAGCCAAAAATCAAAAGACAGTTAAATTAATGATTGTAAACTTTACCTTATCATTGTAGTTAGCCTATTAGCACTATTAAAAATTGAAATTGTCCGTAAGGATGTTTTGAGGATAGTGCGTTATATGCAACATCTTAGTTTGCTTCTAGAAAGATAAAGACTCTTCTCATCCACACTTTTTTCACATTGGACTTACTTAGAAATGGGTTTGGTCGAGCCCCTACCAATGAAGTGCAGTGAAGTCTGCTCTGAAATCAAGACTATGGTTGCCATTTCTTTAACAGGCACAACTCCACTGGTTGGATGCTCAGTAGAGGCTGTGCACCTCACACGGACAAAGAAAGAAAACATGTCTTTCCCTTACTTAGTTCAGATTTCATTCTCTGTGATGAAGGATCCAGCTCCAAGAAAAGAGTTGAGTCAATAAATTATTTCTCTTAACTTAGATTTTAGGGACATTTAATATCCCCAGTATTTCTTTTTTTTACTGTTGAAAATACTTGTATCTATTTCCAAGACAGTGAAGTTTTACAAATAAATAAATAAAAATATGTAGAACAACCTAATTATTAAATGAAAAACTGGGGCATATATTTTTAAAAGGCATAGCAGCTAAAAGAGAATCTTAGAAAAATGTAGAGTTCTCGTTTTTTGGTGTGTTTTTTTTGCATGGATCCAGAGAGCTGTGTCAATAGGGAAAAAGTCATTTATGTAGTATAGAAATTCTATAGAAAATCACCACTCTTCATTCCAGCAGGATAAAAAACAAACAGAGAGAGAGAGAAGAGAAAGGGGGACGCGTGCTTCCAAGCACACATCTATACTTAGCATTCAATCTGGAACCAATGTCCCAAAGAGCACCTGCAGCCTTGGTGACAGGAGTAGAGACAGGAAGACTTTCCATAGGTTCTTAGGCCCGGGGAAAGGCTTGAAGTCAAGTTTAGGGAGCTAGAGACAGAACAGATGTTCATGTTGGTGGTTTTCATTCTCCAGAATCTACATATATAAATGCCACTCTGCTGACAAAATGCAGTTCAAGACCACAGAGCAGGAACAACCCTCAACTTATAATTCTTTACGAAGAACGAAGAATAAAAGACTAAGACTAGGAAGAATGGGAATGGGAAGGACAATAGGAAGGAGAACGTTTTCATACTTGGCTAGTGGTGAGCTACTGCGCCCTCAGTTCCTGTTAATTTGATTAAATAAGTTGATATACAGGTTCGTTTATTCCAATGGTTTCTTCTCTCTCTGTTATTGAAAAGCAAACCAACACCACACTGTAGTTAAGAGAACATATAATTCATATTCTGTATTTTATTAGCAAGAGATTTAAACCAATGAATTAGCGGCGGTAGAGATTTATTTATTTTTAGTTTCTTTAAAGCAAGTATTTTAAATAAGATAATGAATGCATATACTTATATGTGGAAGGTTTACATGGCAAGCGCAAAACCATTCAAGTCCCTCAGTTCAATTATGCTCAAATCTACCTATGAGGCTGTTAATTTGAAGCTGATACTGAGAGGTGAAAGAATCCAGAAATATAGGGAACTTCACCTCAATTTGAGGCCTGATTCAAGAATTACAGAGACATTCGTGACTTTTCAAAATCCCAGAAGTTACCATGGTTTTCAAATGGAGTTGGTTTTACTTGATTTTATTGGGTGTAGACTTACATGAAAAAGGAGTGTCAGTCACATTTCAAAAATGTATGATATTAGCATATGCGAAAAATGTACTTAATAACGTAGGCACCTTTAATCTGTTTATACAACTATGACACATTTTTTACATATTTAAGTACTATGTAAACATTGCAGAAAATTACCAGAATAACCCAAGTTAAAACATTAACTTTATTCCATTTATTGATTAATTTTCCACACATTCTGCTTAACTTGATTACAGTTACAATTTCTGTTTCCCGATATTTCAACTTGAAACGAGAGAAATGGTAGTTTTTTACTCTACAATATCTAGAACAGTCTTTTGCTCATTGTTTATAAGTTTACGTTTTAAGATTACAAACTGGTAATATTTATATATTGCAACAAAGAAGAATCAATGTGTCTAATCAAAGGTTGCTTTTGAAAACATACGATCTATGTTTAATTTATTTTTAAAATCAGGGCTCTGTCAAACTATTTCAATATTCTCTGTTACAGTAAATCAACAAAGATTCCCAATCAATAACTGATACACCGAGTATAATAACTCATGTCTATGCATTCCATATCCTGATACTTTGGAGAAGTCATTTCATTACGAATGGTGAATGCCCCATTATTGCTTGCTAGTGCAATAAACTACATTGGTGCCCATTTCAAATCCTTAGAAGCCTACGTGTTGTAATATCTGTAAGAACTGCTTTCATGTTAATGACACACTCTAGCCAACTGAACGAACATATACTTTATGCTCTAATGCAAAGGATAAAGCAATGAACCCAGTGTATAATGTAGCAGATGATAAAATAGTGGCCATAAAAATCACAAGATTTAGGGAAATATTATTTCACATAGGGTGATATAAAAAAGTGCATGGAAAACTCATTTGAGGACCTTTGTAACTGTCGTAAATGAGAGAGGGTGAAGAAAGAGGGGGGGAGAAAAAGAGAGGGGAGAAGGGGGAGGGAAGGTCAAAGAAAGAAGGGGGCCAGAAAGAGGAAGATAGAGTGATCAGCAGGGCCCTGAAGCGTTTAGACATGTCATTTAATGGTGAATGTCTGATTGTGAAGCAATGTTGTAATATACCTTATGCTTAATTCTGCTGTAAAACTTGAAATGTGATTTAATTTATATTTCTGTGTCATGTAGAGTATTTAGAATCAAGTCTACTTCTAAAAGAGGGGGAGGGGATTTGAGATTGAGATCATATGGTTTGGCAGCATGCTTTATAAGGTTACTGACAAACTCTCTAAGGACAAGCATTCCTCTACTACAGGGGGTTGTTTATATGAAGGCATCTCAACCTCCCACAGGCAGTCCTGATTTTCAAGGAATGCTATATTTATTTCCTAAAACGAGGTAAAATGTTATTTTGTTCATTCATTCTTACTCAATTTTCAGCTTTCCCTTTCTTTAAATACACCACCAATATGGTAATGTTTATACAGACAGCATCATACACATTTCAAGAGAGAAATAAAAATATAAAGACTTTGGTGAAAACAAAGCACATTTATTCTTAAAAAAAAAAAATCAGCTTACATCTTTGTGATCCGTTCCATTGGTAATAAAGAGTTAAGCAAAAGTTGTATGGAAACATTTGTTTTAAAACTCTCTGATTATTTTAACGGATCAATGTTAACATTACATTAAGGATAATGCATTCCCAGAAATCTACAACTTTAATGTGACGGATGTGATTTTTTTTTACAATGTTTGCCTCTTGAGTGAATGGATTGAGGAGTGACAAAGAAGGTATGGCTAAGGCACAAATGGCCTCATGCGCTTTAGGTACCCTTACAAAAGACAACACAAATGGATTTTAAAAGGGCTCAAGGTCTTGTACTAAAATGTCAAGTGAGGTGAGGTTGCTGTTTGTAGGGCAAGTGGGAAGCAAAGGACAGAGGTGCCTGAGCTGACATTGTCATCTCAGAAAACAGGCACTCCGTGTTGGCTGTCTGAAATTTTATTCTTATGCATGAAAAAAAATTCTGTAATTTTGAGTGTGGAACTTATTGGAGGTAAAAGCAGGAAATGTTATATTAGCGCTCTGTGGACTTAATCTAATGCTTTAGGAAAAAAAATTTAAATGTTTAAATTCAGGACATTTTTTTCTGTCTGCATATTTCAGGTTATTACAATTATGACAAAATATTTTTTCTATCTGCATATTTCAGGTTATCATAATTATGACAAAATGCCATTTTCTTGATGAACACATTGGTCTGAATAAAGTGTGATGAAAAGGAAAACAGGTTTTCCTATGTTAACTTCCATTTCTCAAATATGTGCTCATAATGCTAATCCTTGGACCCTGATGCTTTCTTCAAAATATTCATAATAGGGACCATATGCCCAGTACAGTGCTTCCTCAATGTCACCATGGCTCAGCATACAGCTAACAAGGAGGACAGCACCTTTCTTGCTACTTGATTTTTAGCTCCAGTCTATTTCAGACATTACTGTGCAATCTACTATGGTTAGAAAAGTGACTGTTCTGAAACCCTATCCAGATAATATTTTAATCAAAAGTAGAGTTTGCAAACAGAGACCTGATATTTGGAGATCAAATGTCTGCATAAAATTACTTATGATTGGTATAAATAATTTTTATTTTTCTGCATATTTTTGGTTACTTTAAGTGTTTTACAAGCAATTCCGACGTGGCAACAGTATTAGAATGTAATTTGCATAGTAAAAATAAGGATATATTATGGCCGAAGCTCTTGAAACCCAAGGTCTAGACCAGAGGTAGTTGGGTTCACATCGTGATTTGTAGTAATTGCTTACTATGCAACACTATTACTGATAATAACACAACACAAATATGGTTCACTTTGCTGCTGAATCAGCATCATCGGAGCTAACGCCGCTCCTGTGCTGCAGCCTAGCGGAATGATTCGGTATAAAAATGACATATTCCAGGACGCGGTGTGAAGCACTTGCTGCAAAGTAGGTTAAGAAACAGAGGAAAAAAGTCATATGCTCAGAAATCCCACAGACAATATATACTCTGCCCCAGTTCCTTGTTTATATGGAAAATGAAGGGAAGATCAAGAAATGCCCCTGAAGTCTGAACAGGGTTCACCTATTTGGGAATGAACCTTTTCAGTTGCAAATATTCTCTTTTTCAACAACAACAACAAAACCATACCTCCTTCAGATGACACTAACTTTCTTAATAATGTGCCAGAAATGCATATCTCTGTGGACAGAAAATCAATTTTCCATCCCTTTTCTCTTTTCTTTGAAAGAAAATCTGAGTATAGGTCAAGATTTTACAGTGCAGTATCAAACCGAATACCTAAATATTACTGCCTTTCCCCATAAGCATTAATTTTTATACGCATCTAGGAATATCACCTGGAGCAACGACAGGTGCCAGGGCATTTAACCACAGACCTCACACATAATGCATACGTCTGTGTGACTGTCATACAGATTATAGGCTGCTCTCCTATTTCCCTGGTTTTCCTCTTTTCTTTTTGTTTTCCAAGACATCTACGCGTATGGAATGTTATTCTTTCACTGGAGTCAGGGAAGGCATATGCATTCGCCGGGGAAGTCAATTTGTTAAGAGAAAGTCATTGAAACCAAAGAAGTAACTGATTTAATGAAAGCAGACGCTGGCTCAGACTTCAAAAACGCAGCCAGAAAGGAAAAAGAAAGAAGTAAAAGCAAATGAAAGAAGCAATTTAAAAAAAAAAAATGTCTTGATCATCGGAATGGATTTGGATTTGACAGGTTCCTAAGCCACAGAGACACTCTGCTTCTATTTGTTGGTGCCCCAACCCCTTCCCCTCGCACCCCAATAAAGCACGACCCCCTCCTGCATCAGCACCGAACGCATATGAGCCTCATCACCACCTTGCAGGGAGGGGGCCGGGCAGCTTAGCCAGGCAGCTTGCCCTCTGCCCATGTCTCTACCACACGGCCCTTTTCTTTTTTCCTTCATCACTCTAACTAAAAAGGAACCAGGAGCTCTTGTCAATGACATAATGTTTTCACGAAAGTTCTGCTAATTAAAAATCCTCACCATACCAGACCTAAAAAAAAAATGAACACGCTCCTGCCAAGTGTTATTCACCACAGAGACGCTCTTGTAGCTACATTTTAAGGAGGCACAGGGAGGGGGATGGTGTCGAGGGAAAAAGTCCACCAACCTATGCATTGAAGTATTAACAGTCGTCCACATCCGAGGGACAGATCATTTTTAAATAGGTTCTTCAAGGAAAAAGAGAAAGGAAACAAAAAAGAACGCATCTCCAAACAGCTGAGAGTAATGGATGTGTAGTTTGGGATAACAGAAGCTTTTACTGGAATGAAGAACCACAATGATAGGAAATAGATACGGTTTTTTGGAAGCAAAAGATGAGAGGTCAGTGTTCAAATGACGTTCGTCTTGATTGCACCTGTCGATCCCTCTTTTTTTAATGATAAGGAGATGATAGGTTTTTATTGCAGGGGCATAAAAACACTTTCAGACTACTGCTTTTGCCCATACTCACAGTGCTATCAATAGTTACTTGTTGGGAACACGCATTTAGACTTGCAATGTGCTGCATTAATTTAACACCACATAAAATATGGATTTTATTGCAGCAGAGACAATAAATGCTGCAACTGCTGACTACATGCATTTAATCTCCCCTCTTCATCCTATCCCCCCGCCTCATACTTCTGACTCAGACATAGAAATGTGAATATGGGAATGATGCCTATTCCATTTCTGATAAATGCCAATCTATTTTATTTATGTAGATGCTTAGTGACCATTGACTGTTTCAAGGAATCTGTCTTCTGCCTGTCATTTCTCTTTACATGAAATGTACAATGAACGATGATTATGAATAAGTGCAGAGTGAGTCCATTCAGATAGAATGTAAAGTAATGTTAGATGATGCCAGAGTTCACAGCAACAATGTTCCCTCTCCAACTGATTTTCAAAATACAGAACAAGTATGAACATGCCAAATTTCACTCCGTAACACATTTTTAGCATTTGTTCAAAGTGAATAAATTCACAAACTGTAATATCACGGCCCACGGTTGAGCATAATATATAATTCATCCAGTTTTACATCAGCTCTATAGATATTCAAAGCAGTGGATTCTAGAATCCAATATATGCGTAGTTTTATGCATACCCATTTATGTATTAAATATGACCATTTGGAAATAATTGCTACATACAACTTAAAAGCAAACATTTACCCCCTAGGGAAAGGAAATAAAAGACCCTTAAGGGAGTTAAAGAAAAACAAAAACCACCACACCAAAAAGAGCGAGCCGAAGTCGTCCTACCTTTTTTTCTCAGCCTCGGGATAAAGGAAGTTGGTGCCAGCCCGGACAGCCCTGGAGAAAGGGTCACTACGTCCCGTTTTTGTGTGTTGCCGGCGTTATTTTCTCCCCCGGCTTCTACTTCAATGCAACTCCAGCTTTCTCGCAGCATCACTTTTAACTCTGGACGTCAGGGAGCCGAGGCGAAGCGGGCGGGGCGGGGCGACTCTCTGCGATTGGCTTTCCCTCCGCGCCTCCGACGGGGGGGCCGGGAGGGAGGCCGGGGCGGGGGGCCCCGCTCGGGCGCGGGAAGGGGCTGCGGCGGCGGCGGCCCGGGGTGCGGGGGGGGGGGCGCGCGGGGCAGCGCGCGCCTCTGCGGCTCGGCGCGCGCGCGGCGCTCGGCACGTGAACGCGGGGGGCGGGCGCCCCGCCGGCGGCCGGAGGAAGGGTCCCCGCCCCCGCCCCGCCCCCGCCCCCGCCGCGCGGAAAGGCCGTTTCCCGGCCGCGGCGATCGCGCCGTCCCCCGCCGCGTCCGCGAGACAGCCCCGGGGCGCGGCGCCGCAGCGGGGCCCTGGGCCCTCCCCGGGCACGTGCGCCCTGCGCCACCCTCGCGCCGGCGCCCGCGCCGCGGGTTCGCGGGCCGCCCGCGCTCCCCGGGCGGTCTCTGCGGCGCTTTAAAATGTTGATTTTTGCCCTCGGCGAACTTCCCCCGCCTCGATTCTCCAGACACCTTCTTTTTGTCGCTTACTGTCCTGCGAGAACGCACCGCCTGGCTCGTGGTCCTGGAAGCCCGTGAGCCAGTCTTGTCTGCTTGATTTTATCCGCTTTGCATTTTTACATTTTATAGGTAAAATTATTTTATTCACAATTGGCCTGTGCAATTAATGCTATTAAAATGTTTAGACTTTCGACTTGACACAATCGCCTTCTTTTTTTTATTAATTTTAAACTTTTTTTCCTAAAAAAAAAAAATTGAGTTTCATGCCCAAATGTGTGTGTGCTTCTATTTACTTATCAACTGCCCATCTCTCTACTTCTCTATTTCTACATCAAGAGGGAATCAACCAAAACCTTACCAAAGGATGTCACTATAGCTCCACGAAATAATAAACAACTTTATATTTTTCTGGCTACATGCAGATACCCTTTTTAAGTAAATAAGTTATATAAACATACTATAAAAAATAATAAACTAGAAAATAATTTTAAAGCTGGGCCACGAATTATGAAGATAACCTTGTCCAGCCGTAACTTAAAAAATTAGATAATACTGCTCAGAATTGTTAAATGACTTGCTTAAACAAGGAAACTAGTGACAGAGTTAAAACTGTAATGACAGTTTATAATTCTATAAATACATAATATATATTTATGATTACAGCTCAGTACTGTTGCTGAGAAGCATACTACCTCCTGGGTACATATTTGATTATTTTAACATCTCTAGGCCCTTATACAGTCAGCATAATGGGAAATGAAAGAATCTCAATACTTACAGAGTCAAATTCATTTAGATGATCCAAGAGAGACCACCCTTACATCTACTTCCTAGACAGAGGAGCAAAGTGAAGAAAGAAAGAAGGCTTCCTACCACTGAAACCTGCTAAGATTTCATTGGCTGGAAACGAGACAGCCACAGATTGTTGCAAGGGAGGCTTGGAAATGTAGGATTTACTCTGGAAAGCTATTTGCCCAGCTAAAATCATTGATACTATTAGAGAAGGAGATGAAAGAATTGGATACAAAGAGCTGCAGAGCTGTCATGTCTTTTTAGAGAGAAAAAAACCCCAAAATTTTCTTATCTAAAATTAAAATTTTGTCGTTATTTTACAGAATGATATCCAAGCAAATAATTTTAATAGTATTTTTAAACTTTGAAGCCTAAAACAATGGTATTGCCAGTTATTGCATTTTCTGTTTTATGATAACATAAAATAATTATTAAATGATAAAATATCCATGCATTCCTGTATTCCAGAGTTTAAGAGATGTAAATACAGATATGAGGAGAAAAAAGAGAGAGGATGTACAATGAATGTTTTAAAATATCCCATTTTCCTCAATGCCCTCCTTGTAAAAGAAACGCATCTGCTATCTTATTGAATATAAGCTTTAGTAGTAAAAATTAAAATAAAGAACAAACAGAACGCTGGCTAAAAATTAAAACCTCATGATGAATTTTGTTTAATTAAAAAATATTACTTTCAATTCCTTATTTTACTCTATAAATGGGTAAGTTTGGGATTTTGCAAATTTCTCTATTTCTTTTGGGTTTTCTCTGGAAATTTCATGTAAAGTAGTTCTGTGAATTAGATGAAGCTTCCCTGTAGTCACCAGTGTTAGGGAAGAGTAGCCCATGAAAAGTCGGCTGTAAGCTCTGTAGGCCTGGGCTGAGGGGGTCAGTGCCTCATGAAAGTGTCCCTCAGTGTGAGGAGAGGCTACATGTACATTATAAGCAAATAAAGCTGATGAAAACTTTTAAAAAATGTAGTTCTATAGTCTTGAAACTAAATGTGAAATTGCACAGAAAATGCCTTACTCTAATCCTAAAACCCTCAAGAAACTAAAGCGCATTCCATCTTTATAATAATGGGACTCTGAAGGTTGATGCCCTTCATTGCAAATATAACAGACCCAATTTGCTTAAAATCAATGAAATAAAACAGCCTTCCAGCCCATGTGGAATTATATGCCTAAATATGTCATGCAGTTGCCAAACACTACGCAAGGGCAAGGAGGAGCCACTGACGTGGCCACCACAGCCCAGGCTGCCTGGCTTGTGGACAGCTGTGTGGACCACAGCCCTGGATGTGGGAGCTGACCAAGCGTTCCAGGAGCTGAAGTGCTCTTGAGATCCACCCCGTCTTTCTCTTTCTATTCGTGCTATAAACTGCCGTCTACCACTCTAAATGAAATTATTATTGTTATTATTATTGTTATTGTCTAAATTAGAGTGCTGTTATCTGCCACTGAAATATTATTGGAACCTCTGTGACAGCAACCTCTGTTAGCATTACTATCTACCTATATCTCAACATTTCTTGGATCTTGTAACTTGGGAGGACAGCCAGGGAAAGAAAGATTAAAGTATCAGATAGCCAGTCATGTTTCAAAAAATGTAATTATTTTGAAAAACAATCAAGAGTTAATGGAAGAATAAAGGAATAAAAGTCAGAGCTGGTTTTCTTAACTTTCTTAGATCAAATCTGAACCAAACTGCTTGATTTGCCCCCCTCCCCTACAATTTTTAATGTAAAAAAAAGAAATTTGGTTACGTATGGAAAGATTTACAAGTAAATTGAATCCTATCTTCTTAGTGAGGCAGAAAAAAAATAGATTGAATAATTCTCATGTTGATTGAAAAGTAAATTCTTACTCAATCTGACTGCTTCCATCCATACCCAAATAAGGTTAGTGGCCTATTTTAAATTTTGAAACACTGGTGAAGTGAAAATAATCAGGAATGAATTTTCCATTGTCTGGTAGTGATTTAACTTTATGCCCAAGAAAGTGAAAGAAAAAAAAAAAATCTTTCAAATGAAAAAATAGTGGAAAACAATAAATCGTAAGTCTAATGTGTTTGCAATTGCATTAATGGAAAAAAATATATTCTTTTATTTTTATATTTTAAATTGTTAATGCAGAGATTAGGGCTGAGTGACAAAAGCCACATTTTAATTAATATCATCAACAAAAGCCATCCTAAGAATTCTTAGAATCTTTCTAAGAAAAGGCAGTACTTTTAAATGAATAAAATATCTTTTAAAAACTCGACAGCCTGGCTGGTGTTGCTCAGTGGTTGAGTGTCTACCTATGAACCTGGAGGTCACAGTTCGATTCTTGGTCAGGGTACATGCCCGGGTTGTGGGTTCGATCCCAAGAAGAGGGTGTGCAGGAGGCAGCCGTTCGATGATTCTCTCTCATCATTGATGTTCCTTTCTCCCTCTCCCTTCCTCTCTCTGAAATCAATAAAAACTTATTTAAAAAAAAACAAAAACTAGACAAATCATAACTATTATTTTATTTCTTTTTTCCTATAATATCATTTCATTCTTCCTCCTACTTCCTTTATTATTTGTCAATAACTGTTAATTTTATGGTATTTTATCCTACTTGTAAGCTATCAAAGTAGCTCCTTAGCTTTGTGGATACTAGCAGAAGATATAAGACTCATAAGCCACAGACAAAGGCATTGGAAGCAGAAAAAATTGACATCATTTGTGTCAATTTTCTTTGTCTCCTCCCCTCCCCATTTCATTTGGACAATTTCTGAGAGGGGCTCAGGTGAATCCTGCACCTGTAGTGGGTTTGCATCATAGCTGAGGGACACCAAGCTTAGGGAACCCTGCTTGTTAAAAAAAATGAACTGTGAACAAAACTGCCTGAACTCTACTCCAGAGGGAGACATTATCTTTATTTTATTGTACAGCATGCAAATCCTTCTACTCTGGTGGGGACCATAACTCAGCCTCCAAGGATGTTCCTCTACAAATGTCCTTAAAAAGATAGTTGAAGGAAAAGGGAGGTTAGTGCAGAAATGTGAGAGACATATGGATAATCGTCTTCTAAGATTATTATTTATTGATCCAATGAGAAATGTCAGCTGGAAAACTTATCTATACCCAGCACATGGTCACCCTTAGGGAAAGTCTGCAAATGACTGGCTGTTCTACCTATAGAGCCAATTAATAGGGCCTGTGACAAACACTCTCTCATTGATCAAACTTTATTATTTTTCAACTAGGCCTGACTTTTGGACTTCCGTATTTTTCCCTGCATTGTCCAATTTTAGCAGAAACCTTGCTAAATCAGATAAATCAGAATCCCAACCCTCGATATCTGATAACCTTCAATATTCGATCAGGTTTCTGTTCTCCACAATTCTGTCCTGCCTACAGCCAAAATCCTGTTAGGCCAGTTTAGCCAGAATCCCCTCTTATTCCTGATGTTTCTTAGTAATTATTTTTTAATTAACTTTATTGGGGTGACATTGGTTAATAAAGTTATACAGGTTTCAGGTGTACAATTCTATATTGCATCATCTGTATACTGTGTGTTCACCAACCCAAGTCAAATCTCCCAACACCATGTACCCCCCTTTACCATCTTCTACCTCCCCCGCTCCCCTTTCCCTCTGGACATCACCATATTGTTGTCTGTGTCTATGATGGTTTTTGTTTGTTTGTTTAACCCCTTCACCTTTTTCACCCGCCCCCAAACACTGATTCCCCACCCTGCTCCTTGGCTATAAATGCCCACTTGCCCAATCGCCCCCAAGGCAAAATGTTCCTGCACCCAGCACAATGGACCCTTTGAATAAAGTCGTCTTTACCAAGTGCTTTAGTGGGTGTTGTATAGCATGTTTTCTTTAATGTCTGGAACAACAGTTCTCAAAGTGCATTCTATGAACCAACAACGTTAACGTCACCTGGGACCTTGTTATAAATGCAGATTCCCAGGTTCTGTCTCGGACCTATGGAATCCCAAACTGTGGGAGTGATCAGCATTCTGTCTCTTCAGGCGTCTGCAGGTGATTCTGAGAGCAACAGTCTGAGAATCACTGGCCAACAGTTGCTTTACAGAAGTCTGGAAAAGAAAGAAACCCTGACTTAAAGCTCATGATTTACAAATGAGACTTGTTTATTCAATCACTTATTATTTTTAGCACATACAGATTATATACAGAATCACTGCAAAACATTATGCTATTTACACGATTGTGGGAGAGAGCTATAATCGTGGTCCTGGCTAAATAAGGATTTAACCATCTAATGAGAGAGACAGTAATGAAGACAAGTGATACACAAAAGTAAATGAAGGGGAAGAAAGAAGGGAATGTTGCCAAGGGTGTGATGAATGTAGGAGTAGTTACTCTGGAGGTTTCAAAATAGAGAATTACAACTCTGATGAATGTCAGCTTCAGTTTTTCACTTGAGCAGTCAACGCGCTCGGGGAGGAGGGCAGTGAAAATGCCTGGCCACAGTGCTGCATCCTAGCAGCAAGTTGATTAAACCAAGTCCCACCAGAGTTGCCTAGAGGACAGACCAGGAGGAGTTCTGAACTCCTTGCTTATAATATCCATCGACGATGGTAGCTTACTTTTCATGCAAATATCTGTGTGTACCCCAGTTCCTCTTGTGATTACACTCCCTCCTGTTTCATCCCTTATGTGACATGATGGAACAGAATCAGCAAGATTAAATGAAACAAGGAGAGGAAACAGGAAGAGGAGGGGAAGTTTTATAAAATCAGATTCCAAAACGAGAGGAATCCGAAACTGCCTTTTTCCTGATTGACAGAGCTTGCTTTGTGGGCGTGCATGCTGTGTAGTCACACAGCCCCACGCTTAGAAAAGGCCCATTCTTGGCTTAATGCACTTTTGAATTTTTAAATAATTTTTGAGCAAGGAGCTCCACATTTCATTTTGCATTGCGGCTCATGATTTTGTAGCTGGTCTGCCTAGTAACTGGCAGATAATGCTGATGCAGTATGATGTCACCCACGGACTAGAAAGGTCCTGTCACAGGTGAATGTTTGGACAATAATCAGTGTTGACGTTTAGCAGACAAAGACATCAATGAATTTATTTATCATTAGTAAACAAGGACAACAAATTGTACTTGACTTAGGTCAAGCTGGGCTTGACTGTGTAACATTTGCTCTCTAGTGTCAAAGCACCGGCATAAGACCTCAATGAAATCAGAAGGTATAATTTCATTCATTCATGTATATATTCAAGCTATTTATTCTCCAGCTGCTTATTGAGCTGCTAATGTGCCATACAGTTTGCTTAGCACTGGGGATGGGGTGGTTATCAGTAGCTCGTTCAGTTCCTAACCGCACAGAGCTCACTCTCTAGTAGGAGAAAAGAATAATTATTGAACGTCACAAATGATTACATTATTATTCTCCAGGATAAGTGCTCTGAAGAAAGGAACTTGATTCTATTGCAGTTTATACAAAGGCCTTGACTTAACAACTGGGAGAGGGGCAAGCACAAAGAGGGCTTAGGAAGGACGTCAGGAAAATTTCCTAGATGAGGTGATGCTTGAGGTAAAGTTAGAAACATGATGAAATGCCCCTTACGCCAGTGACTTTTACAAGAAGTCATTGTGTGTGTTGCCTGGTGGTAACACCATGTCCTCCTGTCACCTAACTGGCCAAGCAGTTGTATTATTGCAGGTATCCATAAGCCCTCCCACAACAGAGTCCTAATATATCAGACATATTACACATATTTGCATATATGTGTTTGGTTGCACTAAGAACATCTGGCTCATGCTGCAGGTCATTGGAATAAAGGAAAACATACTTTGAGTAGCACCATGTATCAAAGGTTACATCTATCTAGTCCCTGAGAAAGTATTTTAATCTTTGCCACTTTTTCAAAAACTATTCAACACTAACAGAAGAAAACAAAAAAGGAAGTAAAACAGCAACTATTGAACAATTTGTTAATTATTTAGTATCAGACCATATTTTAGGAAAATCACAGGGAAAAATTGTTGGAATAATCAATTCACTGATATAGTGAGCTATGCCATTGTTTAGTTTTTATGTAAATATATATATTTTTTTACCATGGTCCTTGTATCAAAATACCATTTGGCTTAAAAGTAACCAAGATTTACCAAGTACTTAGAGTTTTTTAAACACAGTCTGAATCAGCCCTCATTTAAACTAAGAGTCGAAATAAATGCACTCTGATTAGAAGAGTTTTATTTTTAGATAAAGATTTATATTTCATAAATTTCAGTAACTATTCAACTAGATACAAGATCTCAAGCTAAGCATAGTTGCTTAACATTTTTGTATTTCTTATACTAACTCAATTAATGCAAATGGTTTAAAAATTTTTGCAAAAAATTAACAAAAGCAAGTTTTAGGTGATTTGTTCAAATAATTAGCAGTTCATTTACTGTCTAGTTTAGAATATTAATTTTAAATTTGAGAAACAAAACAAATCAAATCATGAGAATGATCATTTGAGAAATTCCTGAGTTGTTTTCTATAAATGTGACTCCAGAAGTGGAAGTTTTTAAAGTGTGTTTATCATCAACTTTACTTTTATCATTTGCCATTATTCTAGTATAGTAAAATATTATTTCTCTAACAAAAGAAATGATCAATATATAAGAAAAACAGGAAAACAACCTCATTTAACAAAATAATATACTAAACATAAAATTCCAAACAGAAAAATTTTAATGCAAAATTATCAGTGACTTTCAGTCTAGTGTCAAATAATATTACAATAACTCTAAGACTTTTAAATGTGTTGGTATAGACACAATATTTAGAGTATTGTAATCATCAAAGTATGTTTAATCCTTATTATTACTTTTTTAAAAAGGGTTCCCTTTTCTATCTTAAGCCTGAGTTGCTTTCTCTCTCACTCACACGCCCCTTTGTAAGTCTCCCAGACCTATTTGACATTTCTAAGTTCATTCTCACTCCACTAGTAATCAGTCTAGGTGTCCTCAGCTCCTTATATCTTGCACTGGGGTTGGCAGAGACTGGTATCCAGGAGAGGAGGCCTGAATTGAGGAGGTTGTGCAGGGGCCTATAAGAAATGGGAACAAAACTGATTTTGAATGGTAGCCACAGGATGGTGAGGCCTCCAAGTTTGGCCTCATCACTGGAGGCTCCTGGCCCTGGCTTGGGACAGGAGGTTGTCACCACAATACTGAACTGTCTCCCCCCATAAAACCAAGACCGAGGGTAAAGTGGCCTATGCTGAAATAAAAGTTTATGATTCACTGTTTTAGCATTTTTCATAAAGCTCTACATTTATTTGTGTCTGTGTCTCTCTGAACAGTCTAATATCAATTCGTTTTCATATATTTTCTTAATGAATAAAATTATACATGAATATATGTCATTAAAAATATCTGGGATTGATAAGCACATACAGATCAGAAAATGCAAAATTTTATATTAGCAGTATTGACGAAGCTATGTGAACTGTATGTAATATGTGGATGAATTTAAATTTAGCACAGTACACAGTCAGAGATAAATGGCTATGGGTATCATAAAGAGAAGTACATTGAAGGTATTAATTACTAGACCTTTGAAAATCTTGATCGTGGTATTATCATCTTTTATTCTTTGTGTTCTTCTTATTAGCTTACAGTATATAGTGCAGACACAAT
Organism: Miniopterus natalensis; assembly: GCF_054644295.1. NCBI lineage: Eukaryota > Metazoa > Chordata > Mammalia > Chiroptera > Miniopteridae > Miniopterus > Miniopterus natalensis. The sequence continues at coordinate 15,286,538 of NC_142083.1, read as the reverse complement.
TGTGCCCATTAGTGAAGCCAAGAGAAATAAATAAGTAGATTTTTATTTATACGTAATCCCTCAAAAATAAAATATAATCAAAGTTTAAATGAAAACAGGATAGATTTATGAACAATGGCAAAGGGACTAAATTCAGATGATAATTTTTTTAATGAGTGTTAATACTTTCCAGTTAGGAGACACTGATGCACACAATACTCTTGGTATGAAATATTTGGACTTCATTAGTTTTTTCCAGTGACCCCCGCCACCCACCCATATACACTTTGGAATCTTCAGAAGGCGATCTAGTTTAATAGCCAGTGTGCTATTGTGTATTTTGTTTTCCTTAAAGAATGAAAGTTACATCTAGTTATAAGCTTCTAACACAGGGTCTGCTCATTTTTCTTCACTTCACCTTCCATCCCTTGGCTGGGCCTGGGAGATGTAGTGGTTTGCAGACAGATTGCTATAATGAACACATTATGATATATTATTTCACTGCACCTGTAAATTCTATTCTTATATTCAAATGAATTCAAATTTCTTGAATAATAGCTCTTAATTTCAATATTGAATCTACTATTCCTAGTCATAAATATCTATTTTAACTATTAAATACACCTGATTTATTTATTAATTGAACAAATATCTCTTTAATGCTTTCTGTATTTCAGGGACTATTCTAGGCCTCAGGGATATAGCAGTAAATAAAATATACAGCCCTGGCCACTGGCTCAGTTGGTTAGGTGTCATCCTGAATATCAAAAGGTAGACAGTTCAATTCCTGGTGAAGGTACATACCCAGGTGCGGGCTCAGTCCCCGGGAGGGGGCACACAGGAGGCAGCCGATTGATGTTTCGCTCTTACAGCAATGTTTCTCTGTCCCTTTCCCTTCCTCTCTCTAAAAATCAATAAAAAATATTTTTAAAAGAAGAAAATATACAGTCTTTGTTCTCAAGAAATTTGCATGCAACGAAGGGGATAAAGATAGAAGCTGATAAACAAGCATAGGATACGGCAGATGGTGATAAGTGCTGTCGGTAAAAATAGAGCAGAGCAAGGAGGTGTGGTGGGCAGGAGAATGGCATCCAAAGATGTCCACACCCATATCCTCGAGACCTGTGAACACATGACCTTCCATAACAAGAGGCACTTTGCAGATGTGATTCCGTTAAGGATCTTGAAGTGAAGAGTTTATCCTGCACATTCTGGCACACTCAATATAATCACATGAGTCTTTAAAAGCAGAGGCTGTTTTAACCCAAAAAGAGATGTAAAAACAGAAGAACAGAACCAGTGAAATGTCAGCATGAGGACCCAACCCACAGTTACCGACTTTGAAGATGGATGAGACAAAGAATGTGATCAGTCTCCAAAAGCTAAGAAAACACAAGGGAACAGACTCTCCCTGCAAGGAACGCAGCCCTTGCTGACACCTTGATTTTACTCCAGCGTGACCCCAGAGGTGTCAGAATGCTGATCTGCAGAACTGGAAGACAATAAGTTTGTGTTGGTAAGTCACCAAATTTGACATAATTTATTGCAGCAGTGAAAGAAAACTAATACAGGAGACCAAGAAACACTGGTCAGTATGTGCCCTTTTGTATACACTGTTAGAGACTCTTTGAAGATGCGATGCTTGACCAGAGTTGAGTGAAGTGACAAAGCTAGCCATCTGCCTATAAGTCCAAAGAGCTCTCCAGGCAGGGGAAACAGCAGTGCAAATGCCCTGAGGCAGTGACATGCTCTGCTGTTTGAGGAAAAGCAAGGAAACCATCAGGACTGGCAAACAGTAAATCAAGGACAGAGGATTATGCAATGTGAGAGTGCTGGCATCAGTGAGCCAGACATGCTAGGGCTGGTTACACTATGGCATTTCATTCTGACTGAGATAGGGGGCTCTTGCAGGTTAGGGGTAGAGGAAAGATATCTGATTTAGATTTTAAATGGGTCATTTTGATCACCTATGGAGAACAAACTGTAGGAAGGGCAGGAGTAGGAGCAGTCAAGCTGTGAGAACAACAACGAAACTTATTCAAAGAGAAGGTAATGATGTTATGGAGGGGCGGAAATAAACAGTTATATGTTGAATATATTTTGGAGTTAAATATAATAATATTTGCTGGTAGATTAGATATTAGTGTTAGAAAAGAGGAAAGGGGGATGACCCCAACTGCAAAACAGAGCTGCCATACTGAGATGAGAAAGAAATAGGTTTGCGGCCAACCCTAATATTTGCAAATGTCTGTTTTGTGATTTTAAAACATTTCTTACCTTTCCACACCTCACATAAGTTGAATATATCTGTCTTTTACTCTACCTTCAACATCACACATGACTATTATTTTTTTCATTAACTTAGACTTTTCAGAATAATGCTTTAGAAGGGACCATGGGTATTTTCATGCTTGGTGCCCCGCTTCTGGGCTGCTCACCAGAAATTCCTATCTTCAGCGCTTTCTGCTTCCCCGTCTTCCTAACCACCCTGCAAACTGCACATTTTTCACTTGAGTAGTTTCTAGTCAATGCTTTTTTAGATAAAACCTAATTTGAAAATCTAAATAAGAACGATATTTTGAAGGTATATGCAAATTTATTGAGATGAGATTTCAGCATTATAAAATTTCTGCTCTTGGATTTTCTTAGCACTGGCAATTGCTTCCCAGGTGATGTATGTGAGAATGAGTACTTCTGGCCTATTAGGTGCTAGGTTTCAAACACTAAACATAATGACTATGGTTTTCATTAATTAGAAAATGTCAGAAGTAGATAAGTGAAAAAACACTGTACTAGGAATGAGCCTTAAGTTTACACACTTATTAAATTAAAAAGTGAATTAATCAGAATAAAGTAAAAGATAATTTGCATTTAATTAAAATATTTTTTAAAATTGCAGTCTTACTTTTCCTCCCTGGCTGCTTGAAGACGGGCTGCCATCGTGAACAACACAGTAACTGTCTGGACCTGGAAGTTTATGACCAACAGACTACTTCAGTGGAGACAAATGGTCATGGACGTCCTTCATCATGAGAAGGCAACAGTACCCAAGACAGAAATTCGGGAAAATATAGCCACAATGTGTAGGGCCACATGAGACGTCATCTTCGTATTTGGATTCAGAACTCATTTGGTGGTGGCCAGACAAGTGGCTTTGGCATGATTTATGATTCCTTGTGATGTGCAAAGAAAAATGAACCCAAGCATAGACTGGAAGACATGGCCAGTATGAGAAGAGGACCTCGAGAAAACAGCAAGAGGACACAAGAGCAGAAGGAAGAGAGTCAGGGGGACTGCAAAGGCTATTGTTGGTGCTGGCTGAAAGAGGGAGTAAAGATTCTTCAGTGACTTTATCTGTTGTGATTGTGCAGATTTTTCATGAAAGGGTTAATAAACTAAAAACTTTTATGTGGAAAAAAATGCCATCTTGTTTAAAAGTACATCTGAATGATCAAATGTCTCTAAATCCTATGAAGTATCTCAACATATAGGACATAAATTTATAAATGATACATAAAATAATATTTATTAGTTCAATGTAACTTAAATGTGTAGATCTCTTACTATGTAGCAAAGCAGTATTTTTTTTAATCCTCATGGGAGGATATGTTTTTATTGATTTTTAGAGAGAGAGGAAGGAGTGGGAGAGAAAGAGATAGAAACATCAATGTGAGAGAGAAACATTGACCGGTTGCCTCCCCTATGTACCCTGATTGGGAGTGGAACTCGCAACCTTTTTGATATACAGGACAACACTCCAATCAACTGAGCCACCCGGCTGGGCACAAAGTAGTATTTTTAAACATTTACTGATCAAAATAAACTCTCATTAAATCATTTATTGAGAAAATAATTTTGATGGTGTTAAAGAAAAAAAATCACAGGCCCCATGATATCAAATCTAGTTTAATACCTTATCTAATTGCAGTTTCAACCTCTCCCAGAAACAAAATCAATATGGAAATTTTGGGGTCAAGCACCAGTAAGGTAATCTGTCACATGGGCCCTCTCCATCCATCAGAGGAAAAAAGAGGCAATCTGCATTGTAAAGATGCTTCTTATGGGCTTCCCCCCTAAAAAAGGTGTCTGGGCCCAAGAATAACCCTTTCTCTTCCTTTGTTAATAGCTCCCTTAAGAGAATGTGCCATCTTCTTCCCATAAAAACCTTAACCTTTTAGCTGCTAGATGGGGTGCTGCCCAGATCATGATTTGCTTAATAAAGCCAATTAAATCTTCAAATTCACTCACTTGAATTTTGTTTTTTAATAATGGCAAGTAATACAATTATTTTGATTAAATATTTTGTGAATTATCATAAAATATCTAAAGTAATTCTGATACCATTGTAATTAGCTAGTTATTAATAATAGGAAATGAGAAAAGGGAAGGCCAGACATTATAGGCGAGCTCCCTACACAACATTGGTGGAGGGATCCAACAAAGGGAAGACAGAGAGACACAAGCCCAGTAAACTTGGGATGACATAAGGAAGGTACTTGTCTGTCAATTACACCTGAGGACAGAGATGGATGGTCAGAATGGGCATGACCACTTCAAGCTGAAATCTGGGATATGTAATCCCTTGAACAAAGAATATAATCCCCTGAACAAAGAAGTTGACTCTCATGGTTTTTCTTGGTCCCTCTTATCTCATGGCTCAAGCTTGATCTTCTGGCATTCTCCCATGTGACCCACTGCCGTGTGGACCCCCACACATAATGGACAGATGTTCTGCAACTAGCCAGATGCTGTACTGGATCTGGCTCCAACAAGGAGGAAACTCTGGATACTGGCTCTGATTTTAGCTCTACTGAAACCCCAGCTACATTCCTTCTTTGACTGGACTAAGGGAAATGGGACTTTGGAAACCCAGGGGCATAATTCCATGGAAATAAAGCTTCTACCACATCACATCCTCCCATGTGAGTTTCAGAAAATTCTTTTTCTCAGGGTATTACAAGGACCCCTCTCCCACTAGCAATGGGGAAAGACAAGGCATATTTTTCTCCGGTAACAATATCAAGTATTTAGAAATCCTTACAGAAAAAACATTCTTCCCTGCCTGAGCATATGAGATTTCTGTGGCTACTTTATGTTCCTGCAAGATTCACTGTGTTAATACAGACCTTTGATGCTGTCATGTAAGCATACACATCTGGGTGAAATCCTACAAATACACAGTGTGAAGAGCACAACATAGATGAATAAAAGGATGTTCTAATAAGTAGTCAATACTTAATAACAAGTATTAGTACCAGCTAAGCCATGACCTGGTTACTGAATTAATAATATAATAAAATATGCTCACTAATTTATGTCTAAAATATAAAATGTCATTTATACCAAGAATAATACCTCATTATGTTTCACAATAAAATGGATATTCTACTAAATTCAGAAATTTGAAAATAATAGTATTAAATTACTATTCTGGTAATTTATTGAAATCATCTAAAATTTATTGATGCAGAATAGCTTCTGTTAACCTCATTATTTTTAAAAATTAATGTGAAATATAATCAATTCCACGCAATGGAGACCACAATTTTATTCCTGTTAAGATCATTGTTAATCAGCAGGGGTTTTCCTATTTCTTTTCCTGCACATATAGTTTAGTGATGTCAAAATAAAAATGTTCGGTTTTGCTTTCCAAATATTTATTTAATGAAGTTCTGTACAGGTCTTATTTTTTTCTCACCAAATTAAATTACAAAGTTACTAATTTAAATTTATCCTGTACATTTGTTACAGGGCCTTGAGTTATACATTAAATCACCACTTTTCATATCTTCTTACTTGTCTATCACTTTAACTCAACAAAATGTTTCTGATGTCTTACAGCAACCACTTGAGGAAGGACTAATTGTGATATTTAACAGTGTTCTCTGATTCCTGCAGGATTAACTTTTAGTTGGTGACTACATTATGTGACCTTCTTTGTAACATATTGAGTGTTAACTAACCCACCACATCATGAAATCTTAGGTCTGGCTGGAAGCTTGTGAGTAAGGCTCTCCAAAATCATTGTTTGAGAACTGAGTAAGCTGAGTCAGAAAAATATTCATCCTTGCTTGACGTCAAAATGCTAATTTTTAGCAAATCTGTGACCTGCCAAACAACTGAACACTTAAGCATTTATTTATTCTTGTGCCTGCTGTCACAATATTAGAAGCATCCGAATCCCACCTCCTCCGGGGTCTAAGGCTTTTACTAACTTGGAGCTGTATGTTTGAAGTAAAGGATTAAATCTTGAAAAATACCTTTGTGTGCAAATAATGCTCATTTAAGTAGAGTTCTTTGGATGATACCCCTCCATCCCATTTTGTAGACTTTGCAGTTTTACCCTTTTTCTTAATTAAAGGCTTGTGATTTATTTGCACAATTCTATTTATACTGTCTATCTTCATTCCCCAAATTTAAGAAAATAAATATTCACGTTTTCAAGGTCACTGTTTAAGGCTAGGATACCAACCTATGGCTGATGGATGGAATTAATGGGACAGTGGGAAACAAACCAATGACCTCACTTGTCTTGTTTTGCTTTTCTGCATCCTCACAAATTGAAAAACCAGTTTTTATGTACTATGCAGAATTACTGCTGCTTTGTAGGCTATAACTTATTGACCAAGATTAAGGCACATGGGTCAATAGAGACTAGAAAGAAGATTTTATCATGATAATTCTTTCCTGAAATAGTTTCAAAATATTATTTTTGGTTCAGGGTATGTTTTAGTTCCTTGAAGAAATTTTATCTCCTTGCCTACAAAAAAGTAGAGTAGAGCACAGAATAATAAGTTCATAAAGAAACAAACAAAAAAACCAGTAGAGTTTAGCTTAAGGTAATTTAAAAATAAAATGAACACACAAACAACAATAGCAAATGAAGAGTTTAAGAGGCCAGTGACCTATATTTTTCACGTATAAACTGAAAAGCAGCTGAGGATTTTTTATTCCAATTCCTTTGCTTTCACCGCTTCCCCAAGAAATCTCATCCAAATCTGGGTTCTGAGGATTTCTAATGTGTGGTACTGAAAGAGATCAGAACTGTAATGAAGACCTGTGGGAGATGATTAGCTCAGGCTTTAGAAGTTTGGGTATGTTTGTTTGTTTATTTGTTTTCCCTGTTTCAGGTTTTAAAAACCACACAGAGTTAAGAATTAAAAAGGCTTACATGAAACTATTATTCAGTACTATAGTCTTATACCACAACCATTTTTAAGCATAGAGCTATTTCTAGATGCTTGTGTACTCAATATCATAATAAAAGTACTACTCATTATACTGAAGGGTTAATATTAATAAAATTTAAATAATTTGTTTTCAATAAAATTTTAATAAAGGCAATTTGGAGAATGCTCCATACGCATGCCTTCAGGAAAAACTTCTTCTAAGATAATTTCTTCCAAATATTGTTTCAGTTATACAACAATTCATGAAAAATTGTACTATAAATATATCATGATCTGACATCTTATATTTCTTCTCTCACACTTTCATTACTGGTCAATTATAAATGTAGAACTGACAAACAATCACATACAATGACACTTCTAGGGGACTGAAGAGAATACATAAAATAACATAGTATGTATAAAATGTTATGCAATATAAACCCATGTTTTGCTGCTTTAAAATGTATCAGCTTTTGCACCTGTGGCTATATCAACAAAACAATACAACTACTTGAAGTTTTTAAAAATTGCAATCAAATTATTTTCAACATCCTAAATAATATTTTTGACAGCATTTGGGAAAACCCCAGTGTTTTTTAGTCCTGAGCTAACCAAATTTTGATTTAATGCAGACATTGACAAGTTCTATCCCGAGGAATAGCCATGGTTTCATTTGGAAAGATCTATTCTAAATGAGGCATTTATGCTTCTTTGGTGCTTTAGTCGATAATGTCTAAACTGTGATATATTTTTTGGGAGGTAAGATTAATCTCAGTGTATTTGTAGAGCTAAGTTTGCTATGCTGAGCCTTACATATTATTTTTTCATGTTTTATTTTTCCCTCATCTTGGGGTGAGTGATAGTAATATAATGGTGGTGATTAGGACTTATCTTGTCAATGAAAAAACAGGTGAAATATTCCATCATATTATTTTACGTTAGAGTGTTTCTGCTTAGTATTATGGCTCTGTCATTTAGTGGCCATGCGACACTGTGCAAGCGACTTAAACTCTTTCTACCTCCATTTCCTTATCTATAAAATGGGGAAAAAATATTCTATCTCTTTCTGTGTTACTTTTAGTATTGTTGATACGTTATGGATACAACAGCTGTTACAGAAAAAAGTATAGAGTTTCCTTAAAAAATTAAAAATAGAACTACTGTACTGTATTCCACTTTAATTCTTCCAAAAGAATTAAAATCAGGATATTGAAGAGATACCAGCATGCCCGTATTCATTACAGTACTGGTCACAGTAGCCAAGATATGGGAACAACCTAAATGTCGAACAGAGATGAGGGGATTATAAAACACATACACATACAATGAAATAAAATTCTCCCTTAAAAAGGCAGGAAGTCTGCAATATGCAGCGACAAAGACGAACCTCGAGGACATTATGATAAGTGAAATAAGCCAGTCAGAGAAAGACAAGCGCTTCTGGGGGGTTGCCCAGAGTAGCCTAGTTCATAGATCGCACGTGGAATGGTGGCTGCCAGGGGCTGGGGGGACCGAAATGGGGAGTTTTCCATCAACAAGCATAAACTTCCAGTGATGAAAGACGTCTAGCTCTACAGATATGCTGTGCGACATTGCATATACCATCAATGATAGTCTATCACAGACTTAAGCATTTGTTAGGGGGCCAGATCTCACGCTAAGGGTTTATTCATTCACTTAACTTTATATTTTTGTCCACAGGTTATCATTCCTCATTCTGAGAGGATTTGTCTGATACCAGCTGCTACCGAGCTGTGCTGTTGTTACTGAATTAGAACCCCCTATTGACATCATATTTAAAACACTAACAAATATTTAGATTATGATAATAATAATAGTAATAATAATAACTCCTTAATTGTAGCGTGTCTTTAAATTTGGAAATTCATTCTAAGTTGATTAATTCTGTATGCAAACTATACACATACTTATATATGTATTCATATATACATACACACACTCATCTTTAGTAGAAATGGAATTTCACATAACTGCACTTGGAGGAAGTGCTGAAATCATTATATGCCATTTAATTCGCTCTATTCAAAGTAAGTACAGCTGGTCTTTGCCTAATCATGCATCTTAAACTATTCAAATTGTTTATTCCTTTAAGATCTAATTCAATTTCTATCTGCCAAATAAGGAATTCTTCAGAGACTCTTAACACTCACTGATATTTAAAACATGATTTAGCACTACTTTTCATACTGACTTGGCTTTCTCACTCCTTTAGTCACATATATTACTCATGCCACCTCAGCTGGAGAGCAAAATTATTGAAGATAAGTACAAAGTTAAAGGCATTTTTTTACATGGTTCATAGTGGACTGAAAGGAATTTACAATCCATAGTCAACTAGATGTAAGTTGCAGTTCTGATCTCACACTTGGCTGAATGACTTTGACCTATTTCCTAAATTTCCTGGCCTTAGTTTCCCCTCTGAACAATGTACTTGAGAGTGCTCTGTAGATTGTACATCAGTCTACATTACTATTTTTCTAGAATCATATATTAATGTTGAAACATACTTTGTTTTCAATAATCTTTGCTGATTGAATAATTCTACTGTCCTATTTCTGTTATTAGTACTAAAGCTAATTAGGTCTGTGTGCTTCTATTTATCGCAATACTTTCAACAAACTGATTTAACACTTTCTGAATAGTATTTCTAAATGCATGTCTCTGATATCAACAATAAGAATTACATAGCTATTTTAAGACACTCACAGGACACCAAATGGGATACAGCATGGTGGCCGAAAAGTTTCAATGTGGGATGGATAAAATGGTGAGAAACAGAATTTCTGAAACTTTAAACTTGATCTGAAATGATCCCAGGCTTTATCAGTTTTTTACTTTGCCTCAACTCTCTGGAGGAAAAGTATATCTTTTAGGAAGCCAATTTAACATTGGAAAATTTAGAAATCTTCCTTGGGAGTTAGGAGAAAGGAAGAAAAGGTCTATTTCTTTGATAAAAAAAAAAAATTAATTATTAATAGAAACCTTTTGAACTGTGAAATCTCTAACTAAAATAATTATATTAAAATTAGAGAAAAATGGGATGGTACTTTATTTAATCATTATAAATAAGTTTATATATGATATGTTTTATTCCTAGATACTGACTTACCCAGCATCTGAAGTGTGAATTACTTTGCCCAAACACCATATTTGGCTTGTGATTTAGATGAGAATTTTAAAACTTCAATTGATTTAGTCATGTTGCCATAATATCCTCGTATATTTTACCATAGCTCCCTGTTCACTGAAGCCAAATCAGGAAAAACTTACAGCCATATCTTGAAAATTATGGAGCATTAAAACACATTTTTATATTCATGTTCGTGTTTATTGTAATGGGATAATGAAATTTTCTATTTTTTGAATTAGCTTGCCTTTGTTCTGGAAAATCTAATCAAACACAGAAATTTGCAAAGATTCAAAATATAACTAAGTGAAAACTTCAAGGAAATATATTAGGTTTTGATCAATGAATTTTTAATTGTTGAAAAACATGTAAGGGATAATTGATAGAGTTAGCACATGTTTTAATTTGAAGTTGTTATGTATAGAAACTGTCTCCATTTTCTTTTGAAGGAAAAAAGGCATATTTTTACTGAATATAAATAAACAAATAAAATTTAAGGAAAGAAATAGAAAAAAATTACTAAAAAGAAAGCACTAGAAGGAAAAGAAAATCAAATAGAAATTTGAATAAATGCAACCCTTTGGAAAAAAGGAAGTATACTGAATGAATTTCTTATAATGTTTTAATCTGAGTGAAATCCTCAGTCCATGAGACAAGGTGGCTAAAACTCAAGCAGAAATAAAAAAGTATAATATCCAAAATTAAAAAAAAAAAAAAAAAGGCAAAACTAAGGAATATAAACTTGAATAAAGACTCAATATAAAATAAAAAGAAAATCAAACTGAAAAATAAAAATGATCAGAATCTCCATGAATTGCAGAACTATAACCTGGACTAACATATATATAATTGGAGTAACAGATTAAGTAGAGAAAAAGAATGGGGAAAAATAAAAATCTTATTTGTAAAAATAATTTCCAAGAGTCTTGTAAATTTGGTGAAAACATTAGAAATGTAATAAGCTCAGCAAAACTAACATAGGATGAAGAAAGGTCCATATGAGCAAGCTCCTGAAAACCAAAGCTAGGAAAGTTCTTGAAATTGTCTTTAAAAAAAAATCACATTGTAATAAGAAAACAATGATAGGAAAAACAGTAGATTTTAAAAAATTAGGAATAAACCGGTACACAATAGAACAGAAAAGTAATTGTCATTTTAGAATTTAATATACAATGAAAACATCTTTTGAAATGATTACAAAATAAAGACAATTTAGGAAAAACAAAGTTTAAGAAAATTCCTACAATACAAACAATGCTAAAAAATTTCTTTAGAATAAAGGGGAAATTTCCCAAGATAGAAACTTGGATCTATCGGATAAAATGAAAAGCACCCATAAAAGTAAATACATAGGGAAATTTAAAAGACAATCATTTTGCTTCTTCTAAATTACTTTTAAAAATAAACAACTTTTTAATGCAAACTTTAGAACATTTCAAAGATTCAGTAATAAGACACTGTAGTATTGACTTAAGTTTATGTTAAGTAAACATCAATGAAGAAGACAGAAGCTAGAAATAGCCCACATTTATATAGACAATGAATTTTTAATAAAAGTACAAGAAGTTCAGGATGAAAGAATGTCTTTTCAACAAATGTTGGTGCATTAAATAAATTACCAAAAAAAAGGATCCTAAATCCTTGTCTCTACAGACCACAACTAACGTGACTAAGATGGCAAATCTAGAAGTCAATGGTAAAATATGAAACCCCTGCAAAAAAATATAAAAAAGAATCTTCCTGATCTTAGGGCAGACAAAGATTTCTTAGAATTAAAAACAAAACAGAAAAATAGAAGAAAAAAATTGTGAATTTGTTTTTTTTAAGCTTAAAATGTTTAGACTTTGGGTTTCAGTCTCAATATGTAAAGAACTTGGAGGCTATCATATCTGTATTTACATCAAAAGTAAATTATTAAACTGAAAATGAATCATTTTTCTTGGGCCCCTCAGGAACTGAGGTTGCAGAGTAAACCACCCACTCTGAAATCTGGAAAGACAGGAAAATTCAGAGGGTTAAAGCTGAGATCTGTTTACCTCAAATACAGTCTCAGGAGCCATAAACTTGAAGGACATTTAAAGGTAATTTTGATGAGCTTTTGGAGGTTGAAAATAGAGTAGCTAGCTAGAGAGTGATAAACTCCTGGAGCTATGCTTTGGTGGTCTCTTCATATTTGTGAATTTATCTTCAGAAAACTCACCACGTCTCAAAGATCCTCTCTTGGCTCTGGCAGTGGGAAAGATGGATTGTTGTGAAATATGCTAAGATCATCTTCATTACAAAGGTCTACTCTCCAGAGCACAAATATTTTACCAGAGCCTCACCCCAGTGAGAGAAGAGCTTTCCCCCGATTCTCTCTCCTACAGAATTCTGTCTCAGATAAGGGGGTGAAACAGTTATATCACTTAAAAAACACTTGTGAAATCACAAACCAGAGACAGAGGCCCACTAGAAGGAAGAGATTTAATAAATTTTAGACTGCTTCTCTTCCCCTAAACATGACCACCATACCAACAGTGCTCTAGCACAGTGATTTTCAACCTGTATCATCTCATGGCACATGTAAACTAATTACTAAAATTCTGCAGCACATCAAAAAATATATTTTTTTGCCCATCTGACAAAAAAAATGAGTATAATTTTGACTCATTCACACTGGACTGCTATTGTTGTCTTATCAGTTTTTTTTTTGTGTTTGATAATCTAAGGGAAGAGAGGTCAGTGACTCTGAGTAAATAATCAGGTACTGCATGTTTTAAAGATTCTTGTGGCACACTGTTTGAAAAACAGTGCTATAGCTTCATAACAGCACCTAGCAGCTAAAAAAGGGCCAAGAAGTCCAAGAAGTAGATTCCTCTGAGGAAAAGTACTGAGGAAACCTCTGTGTTAAGATGGCAATAACAACCAAAGAACACTAGAGGAATTGGAAGCTCTTGGCAAACGTTAAACAGTCTACTAGAGTTTACCACAAATCCTAGTACTAAGGACCTACTAACGCAGATTCTAGAACCCATTAAACATCTCTGGCTTTCAACACATATAGGACAAAACTAACAAATAGAAAAAAATATTTATAACATGGCAGCTATATCAATAAGTATTTTAAATATTAATTGTCTAAATAAGCCAATTAAAAGACATTGTCCAAGTACATAAAATAATAAATGAATCATTTGCTGTCTGTACATAATTCATGTTAAATATAAAATCACAGACAAAGTAATGGGGCAGAGAAAAATATGCCATTTAGCTGTAATAAATAAAAAGCTGGACTGACTATATCTTCAGACTAAGCCGGCTTCAGAAGAAAATTATCAAGAAAAACATGAAACACTATCCAATGATAAAGGAGTCATTTCCCACAATGGCATAACTATCCTAAACAACTATGCAACTAACAACAGAACATCAAAATACACAAGGCTAAAACTGATAGAACTGAGGGAGAAATAAAGAAACCCACTAGTATAATCAGAGACGCCAGCTGTCTTCTGAGCATCAATAAAGATAAAGGTGACCTAAACAGCACCATCAATCAACTGGCACTTATAGAATATTCCATCTAACAACAGCAGAATACACATTCTTTTAACAAACTGTAGGGCATCCATACAATGTACTATTATTTAGCAATAAAAAAATTAGCTATCAAACCACAAAAGACTGAGATGAATCTTAAATGCTTATCAATATGTAAAAGAAGGCAGTCTGTAAAGAGTATATTTTTGCCTATATGATTCCAATTCTTTGACATTCTGAAAATGGCAAAATTATAGAGATAGGACAAAGAACAGAGGTTTCTAAGAGTTTGAAGTAGAAAGTTGAATAAGTGAAGCACAGAGGATTTTTTAAAATAATGAAACTATTCTATATGAAACTAAGGGAGAGGGCATGACACGAAGCATTTGTCAAAACCCACAGAACGTCATAGCACAAAGTATAAAATGTTTATGTATGCAAACTTTAAAATACCATTTAGGAGGTCTGGGCTTCTGAGAATGTGACATTTAGAATGTGACCAAATGATCTATTTTTATTACAAACATATGAAACAATCTCACTGAAGGACGTCAGGAGAAAAAGTACTAACTTAAGTAATTTTGGAAAGAGTGTATTCTATAAGAATAAAGGCAAAAACAACTCTTCATAATTATTGTACTTTAGCTGATAAAGTTGTTTCAACGGGGGGTAATAGTTAATTCTGATACCCCCATACAGAATGCTGCGTTGAACAAATAAGTATATTGTTGACAGATTGTGGGAGCTGGGTTTCTTATTGATGATGAGAGAAGTCAGAGTTAAGCAAGGTTGGGGGGTAGTGGAAGGCCATTCAGTGATAAAAAAGACATGGAGGAATACTAAAAGCATACTGCCAAGTGAAAGAAGATCATTTGAAAAGGCTACAGACCCTATGATTCCAGTTATATAACACATTCTAGAAAGGGAAAAACTACAGACAGAACAACCTGCCAGGGGTCCAGGCCAGATAGGGAGAGGAATAAATAGTTGGAGCACAGGGGATATTTAGGGAACTAAAGCTATCCCATATGAAGCTGTAATGGTGAGTAAAACACATTACGCATTTGTCAAAACCCATAGAAGGCACAACTCTGTTGTACACTATGGGTTTTGGTTAATAATGCATCTAAACTGATTCATCAATTATAACCATATGCCTCACCAATGAGAACTCTCCATGCTTTCTGCTCAATTATTCTGTAACCCTAAAACTGCTCTAAAAATAAACTATTCACTTTAAACAAACAAATAAACCATAAACACACACATAATGAGGAAGTATGTCAAAGGGACACAGAGACCAACTAAAATAGTTCCCAGTAGCCAAAGCTAGAATATTTTGAGCTATAAAATATGTAAATTATCATTGTATTATAACCCAAAGTATTAAACATATGTTCATAGTGATAAAAAATAACTTACTGAATCAATAAATAATGGGGGGAAGACAAATCTCCAGTGTCAAAGAATTCTAAATAATTTATGTAGATGCCACTTACTCAGGGTAGCATATAACTTCTTACCCTATAAGATTAAGTTGTGTATAGTCAGCCTCTGCCAAAATGCACTGTAAGGAATGAGCGGGAGGAAAGTTGACAAACATTACCTCAGCCAAAACATCAAAATAAACACCAACCATAGCAAGCCAGGTTGATAGTATGTATCTTATGATGTGATGAAAATGGCACTTTATCTTCCTGCTCTTTCTCTCACATACGCGTAAGTTCAGTCTAATCATGAGAAAAATATTAGATAATTCCACATGAGGGACATTCTACAATTTCCTTGACTGGGACTTTTCAGAATAACCACAGCCATAAAAAAATACTTGAGAGATTGTCACAGACAAGAGGAGCACAAGGAGACACAGCTATTACATATAACACGGTACCCTGGATGGGATTCTGAAACAGAAAGTAAAGGATCGTAGGAAAAAAGAAAAGAAAATATGAAAAAGTACAGTCTTTAGTTAATAACAGTGCATTGACATTTCTTCATTAACTGTGAAAATGTTCTATACTAACATAAGATGTTCTTAACAGGGGACACGAGATGTGGCGTATATAGGAAATATTGTACTATTTAGCAATTTTTCTGTCTATCTAAAATTGTTCTAAAATAAAAAGATTAATAAATATTTTTACTGCTTTTCAAAACTCAAGTAAATGCATAAGCAAGCCAAGGTTATATGTGCCAGGTATTTATGTTCAGGGCATATAAAGACTTCTTGTAAACTAACAGTAAAAAAAAAATAAAGGGAAAAAATATATAAGGAGATACTAATATGAAACTCCAAAAGGAGATGATATGAAAGCCCAGTAAACATTTGAATAAAATACTCGACATCAATAGCCATCAGAGGAATGGATATGAGATCATCTGACACCCAATAAAAAGGGTAGAATTAAAAATACTGTAAGGTCTAAATTTTTACAAGAATTGGAGCCACCGAATCTCACAAACATTGATTGTGAGAATGTAAAATGCTGGAACAACTTTGGAGAAGTGTTTGGCAATGTCTTATAAAGTTCAAGGTACACCTATACTATAATGCAGCAAACACACTTCAAAGTATTCAATCAAGTGAAATAAATACCTAGGTCCACCAGGAGGACTTGTTCATGAATGTCCACGGCAACTTCATTAATAATGAACAAACTCTTACTGTTCAAAATTCCATCAACTGGGTAGCGAATGAACTACTTGGGGTATATTCATAACCCATTATTAACACAATGCAATGACCCTCTTCAGTGAAGGGAATAGACCTTTAGAACACACAAAATATGAATAAATCTCAGACATTACGGTGAATAAAAAATCAGAAACAAAACAACACACACTCTATGATTCAATTCATATGAAGTTCAGAAAAAAGCAAAATTAATTCTGTGGAGATAAAAATAATATTGGAGTTTTTAATGAGTGGATGGGGACTGATTGGAAGTAGGCATTAAAAAAAAATTCTGGAGGGATGAAACACATTTTATCTTAATTGTGTTAGTCCTAACATAGGTGTTTGCATTTATAGAAACTCATCAATTTAAGTTCTCTGCAGTTTAGTGTGTGTAAAATTTATCTTCATATAAATCTTGTCATAATGGATGAAGAGCTATTAAACTATGTGTTGTTTATAGATGTCTAATGTAAATATTGAGAAACAATTTATTTTTGCCATAGTGTATTTTTTCTTTATTGAGTAAGCTGATGACGGATTTCTTTTCTTGAAGTTTGCAAGACACAGCGTGCTCACTTATTTTTACAAATCATGCATTTACCAGGGATGGCACTAAAATACCTATATACGTATATGTTTTATGTTTCATCTTATCCACTAATTATGTAACAGCGATACTTAAAATGTGCTGTTTTTTCTCCCCTTTAAAAAAATCCTACAATTCATGCTGAGAAACTGAAGGCACAAGAAAATAATGAGTGAGATATTCTAAGTTTCCCATTTACAAGGCTAGTGGTTGTTGCATTCCAGGGGAAGAGATGTCACACTGGAAAAAGAAAGGATTAAATATGTACTACAGAGCTGAGGGCAGAAAAAGGACAGAAGGTCTAGAATGACAACCACAATTTGTAGGTTGCAGTACAATTTACACATTAGTGAGCGCTTACCTGGGAGATGCGGTTATGTCCCTCAGGCAAAGAGCTCCTTATGGAGGGCAGATGGCGTGCTCTCTCTCTGGTGTCAGAACCTAGGAATGCCTGTTTTACTCAGTTTATTTTAAATAAACATTTCTCCTTCTCCTGAAATATTACTGCAGAAAGCAGAAGGGATGATGATGCAGCATAAACATTTGGAACAGCAATAAGAAGCCAGGGCAGCAGGTGCGCTTGGCGAAAGATTGAAAGAGGCACAGTGTGGCACCGACAGCAGGAGATTAGGAGAAAGGCACAGGCATTTCACAGGGAGGAAAAGTTGGTGACAAATAGGTTTGAAAAGATAGCACAGCAATAGGATCCTGGGTTAGGTGCTGGGAAGAGGAGTGGTAGGTATGTCGGTGCACATCTCGGAAGCAAAAGAAAAGCAAAAGATGAAAGAGTCGGAGTTAGACTCTCATTACCACGACGCAGTTACAGCCAGAATCATAGCTACTGGCATGCTCATGCAAAGGTGGGCAAACTATGACCCATAGGCCAGATCTGGCCAGGGCCCTCTTTAGTATGGGATGCTTTTTATATTTAAATGATTGTAGAAGAGCAAACAGAGAGGCCAAACAAACAAAATCCGAAGAAGAATACGTGACAGAAACTGTACGTGGCGGCAAAGCCTAAAATTTTTACTATCTGTATCTTTACTGAAAAAAATTGCTCCAAACCAGTCAGTTATTCAATATTTAATTAATCCAATCATTCCTTTGACTCATTTTCTTTGGCTCAATAATTACTTTTAGTGCGACCATGTGCTAGACAGACAGGGTGTGACATGCTGGAGCCACACTGGAGCAGATGACAGTGTAGAAGAACGCTGTCCTCCTGCAGGTAGAGGGATCACACGTTAACAAATAATAAGTAATTAGAGTAATGACAAGTTCTGAAAAGCGGCAGATGCATTTTCTAACAGAGAGCACATGTTAAGAGACTTTGCTTAAACTAGAAAACCATCGATTGCTTCCATGAGAGAGCAATCATTAAGTTGAGGACTGCCAGATAAACACGAGCTAGTCGGGATGAAGGGTCTAGAAGAAGGAAGAATATTCCAGATAGGGCAGCCTGCATAGAAGCTTTCAGGGGTGAATGTGCTTTGATGAAATTATGGGGGGGAAACAAAGTCAATCTATTTGGGAACAGAGGAAGGAACTAGAAAGAGAGAGATGAGATATGACTGGAGAAGAAAGAAAGAAGGAGATTTTGCAGAGTCCTCTGGGCTGTGAATGGTTGAGGATGTTTTCGTGTCTATCTAGCTCTTGGGTGAGGCTAATCTTACCCCTACACTCTGCCTTCAAGCACAGAGATCAGCAGCAGTCCCAGGCTTAGATGTCCAGTGGTTTATTCAGGGATGTATATGGAAACTATGTTGAGACCACCTTATTTCTCCTTGTACATTTACCAGAGTGATGTATCAGTAAGTATGCTTTTTCTTTCTCTGGAATTCAAACTGCAATGTCATGTGAGTTTGGAGATGCCATTGGCATCTTGAATGCATATGCAGAAGTCTGCCTGAGGATAAAGTCAGTGAAAGAAAAAACATTACTGAGAGGGAAAAAATGAGCATCTATTCAGTCGTGTCTGAAGAATATATCATTGGGTTTTTGTCAGCTTTGTGAAACAATAATTTAGTTGCTTATTAAGTCTTTTCAGTTGGATTTTTGTTACTGACAGCTGAAAGAGTCCTTAAGCATTCTGGATTTTATAAGCCCATAGTGGTGGTAATTTTACCCCATGTTTCCTAAAGTGTTCTTAATTTTCTCATTTTGAGGCAAATGGGAGAAATGAAAGAAAGTGAAAATCTGTGTAAAAGAATTTTCTTCAGAAGGCTGTCATGGAAGGGGAAAAAAATACTTAGATGTATTTGTTCATTCAACATGTATTTATTAAGTACTTATTATGTGCCTGACATTTTTCTAGGTCCTAAAAATGCAAAAGCAAACAGAATTTAAAAAATATCTGAGAGAGATCCAAGATGGCAGTGGACTGAGTGGAGGCTACACTGAGACTCTCCCAGGACCAATCTGGATTTACAACTAAAACAGAAAAACCATACTGAAAACCAATTGAAGACAAGCTGTAGAGCACCCTCATAACCAAGGAGGAAAAGTGGAGACCACACAGAGACTGGTGGGAAGTGCAGACGTGAGAGGGCTGGCTGGGCTCCCACAGGCAGCAGCTGAAGGTCCAGAGGGATAGCTTAGCTGTGGGGGGTTCCCACTGAGGACTCTGGGGCCTAAACCCCAGGCTGGGCTTCCCAGCCAAGAGCACCAAAACTGAGAAAGGTGCCCACATACCATCTGGCTATGAAAAGCAGCCTGGTTCTGTCTGCCAGGGAGAGACGGCTGGAAATACAAGCACCCTCTTAAAGAGCCAATCCACAAAGTTTCATGCACAGCCACTCACCTTGGCCTTCAGGGGAGGGGGAACAGAGTGGACTGGAGCTGTGTGGGGAAAGTCATTACCCAAGACTTTGGGGGACATCTTTCTCCAGAGGCAAATTTTCAACTTTTTCCTGAGGGTGGAAGCAATTGCCCCACCCTGCTGGGGAGCCTCTCACCCTGAACAGAGGAGTTTCTACAGCCTGAGGCTTGTTAAGAGACTGATAACAACCAGCTGCCCCACCCTGTGGAGCTTCCACAGCCTGAGACACATTAAGAGAATCAGATTAATCAGTCTGCAGGCAGAGGCAGACCTCAGGGTGTTTTGAATCTTTGCCTGATCTGCTTCAGGACCTGCCCTTAGAAAAGCAGACTGGTATGCATCTTGGTCCTGTCCAAATGAACCTAGTTCCAACATTGTAGACCTCAAGCCTGGGGTTGTTGATAGCCCCAAACGGGGTACTCAGGGCCAGTCACAAACTGCCTCTGACATTGGCCTGTACCAGAGACCCTCCAAAAAGACTGAGAGTCCTAGCTGATCTACCTAATACATAGCAACAAACCCAAACAGGCAGCCAAAATGGGGAGACAAAAAACAAGCCCCAAATGAAAGAATAAGAGAAGTCTCCAGAGAAAGAGCTAAATGAAATGGAAATAAGCAACCTATCAGATATAGATTTCAGAATACTGATTATAAGGATGCTCAACAGCATGAAAAAAGATATGGAAACTATGAAGAATGACATAGCAGAAATAAATAATACATTGGAAGGAATAAATAGCAGATTAAAGGAAGCTGAGGATCAGATCTGTGAATTAGAAGACAGGTAGGAAAAAATCACTCAATCAGAGACCCAAAAACAAAAAATAGTTAAAAAACAGGAGGACAGTCTAAGGGAGCTGTGGGACAGCATAAAATGTAACAATATTTGTATTATAGGAGTGCCAGAGAAGGTTGAAAGTAAGCAAGGGTTAGAGAACCTGTTTGATGAAATAATGGCAGAAAACTTCCCTAACCTAGTCAAGGAAAAAGGCACACAAATTATGGAAGCACAGAGAGTCCCAAGCAAGAAGAATCCAAAGAGGCCCACACACAGACACATCATGATTAAAATGCCAAGAATCCAAGACAGAGAGAATCTTAAAGGCAACAAGAGAAAAGCAATCTGTTACCTACAAAGGAGCCCCCATAAGGCTGTCATCTGACTTCTCATCAGAAACTCTATAAGCCAGAAGGGAATGGCATGAAATATTGAAGGTAATGCAAAACAAGGATCTGAAACCAAGACTATTCTATCCAGCAAGATTATCAGTCAAGTTGAGTGGTGAAATAAAATGCTTCCCAGACAAAAAAGGTTAAAAGACTATCACTACAAAACCAGCATTACAGGAAATGTTAAAGGGACTGCTATAATTAGAAGTAGAAATAAAGAGAATGAGAAACAGGTATAAAGAAACAAAATGGCAGTAGATAAGTATCTTTCAATAATAACCTTAAATGTAAATGGATTAAATGCCCCAATAAAAAGACATAGGGTAAGAAAAGATGACCCAAAAATATGCTGTCTAAAAGAGACCCACCTCAGAACAAAAGACTCACACAGGATGAGAGTGAAGAGATGGGGAAAAGTTTTCCATGCAAATGGAAATGAAAAAAAAAGGTGGGGTAGCAATACTCATATCTCACAAAATAGACTTCAAAATGAAGACCATAATGAGAGACAAGAAAGGTCATTACATAATACTAAAGGGATCAATCCAGCAAGAGGATATAACCCTGATAAACATATATGTGCCCAATATAGAAGCACCTAAATTTATTAAAAAAATACTTTTAGAGGACTTTAAGGGAGAGATTGACAGTAATACTAGGGGACTTTAACACCCCAAGGACTTCACTAAATAGGTCTTCCAGACAAAAAATCAACAAGGAAACAGTGACCCTAAATGACACGCACTAGATCAGATGGATTTAATTGACATTTACAGAGACATTCTACCCCAAAGCTGCAGAATATACATTCTTCTCAAGTGCACACAGGACATTCTTAAAGATAGACCACATGTTAGGACACAAAACAAGTCTCTACAAGTTCAAGAAGATTGAAATCATACCAAGCATCTTTTTAGACCACAGTGACATGAATTAGAAATCAACTACAATAAAAACACTAAAAGACATTTAAACACATGGAGGCTGAAAAGCATGTTTTTGAACAATGAATTGGTTACCAAGACATTAAGAAGGAAATAAAAAAACTTCCTGGAAACAAATGAAAATGAACCACACAACAACTCCAAATCTATGGGACACAATGAAAGCAGTCCTGAGAGGGAAGTTCACAGCACTATAAGCCTACCTCAAAAACAAAAAAAAACTTCTAATAGACCCTTTAACCCTACAAGTTAAAAACTTAGAAAGGGAACAACAAGAAAAGCCCAGAGTAAGTAGAAGGAAAGAAATAATAAAGATCAGAGCAGAAATAAATGACAGAGACTAAAAAAACAATACAAAAGATCAATGAAATCAAGAGCTGGTTCTATGAAAAGATAAACAAGATTGATGAACTTTTAGCCAGACTCATCAAAAAACAAAGAGAGAGGACCCAAATAAACAAAATAAAAAACGAAAGAGGTGAAATAACAACTGACCCAACAGAAATACAAAGGATGGTAAGAAAATACTATGAACAACTATATGCCACCAAGCTGCACTACCTGGATGAAATGGATAAATTCCTAGAAAAATACAACCTTCCAAAACTCAATCAGGAAGAGTCAGAAAGTCTAAGTAGGCCGATATCTGCTGATGAACTTAAAGCAGTAATCAAAGAGCTCCAACCACACAAAAGCCCTGGCCTGGATTACTTCACAGGGGAGTTTTACCAAACATTCAAAGAAGAATTAACATCTATCCTCCTCAAACTATTTAAAAAAATCCAAGAGGAAGGAACACTTCCAAACTCTTTTTACAAGGCCAGCATTAGCCTAATTCCAAAACCAGACAAAGACATCACAAAGAAAGAGAATTACAGGCCAATATCTCTGATAAACATAAATGCTAAAATCCTCAACAAAATATTAGCAAATTGGATCCAGCAATATATTGAAAAGTTCATACACCATGACCAAGTGGGATTTATTCCAGGGATGCAATGCTGGTACACTATTTGCAAATCAATAAACGTGATACATCACATAAACAAATTGAAAGGCAAAAGTCACATGATCATATCAATAGATGCAGAAAAAGCACTCAATAAAATCTAACATCCATTTTTGATAAAAGCTCTCAGGAAAGTGGGAATAGAGGGATCATACTTCAACATAATAAAGGCCATATATGACAAACCTGCAGCCAACATCATACTCAATGGACAAAAACTAAAACCATTTCACCTAAGAACAGGAAGAAGACAAGGATGTCTACTTTCACGACTCTTATTCAACATAGTGCTGGAAGTCCTAGCCACGGTGATCAGATAAGAAGAACACATAAAAGGCATCCAAATTGGAAAGAAGGAAACAAAACTATCATTATTTGCAGATGACATGATATTGTACATAGAGAATCCTACAGACTCCACCCAAAAACTACCAGATTTAATAAATGAATTCAGCAAGGTAGCAGGATACAAAATTAACACCCAGAAATCTATGGCATTTTTATACACCAATAATGAACTCTCAGAAAGAGAAACTAAAAAAAAAAAAAATCCCATTTACCATTGCAACTAAAAAAATAAGATACCTAGGAATAAACTTAACCAAAGATGTAAAAGATCTTTACTCAGAAAGCCACAGGACACTGAAAAAAGAAATAGAGGAAGATATAAACAAATGGAAAAATATACCATGTTCAGGGTTTGAAAGAATTAACATCATTAAAATGTCCATACTACCCAAAGCAATCTATAAATTTAATGCAATCCCTATTAAAATACCAAGAGCATATTTCACAGATCTAGAACAAAGTCTTCGAAAATTTATATGGAACCAAAAAGCACCCCGAATAGCCACAGCAATCTTGAGAAAAAAGGACAAATTTGGAGGGATCACAATACCAGATATCAAGTTATACTACAAAGCCACTGTAATCAAAACAGCCTGCTACTGGCACAAGAACAGACATTAGATCAGTGGAACAGAACAGAGAACCCAGAAATTGACCCATGCCATTTTGGTCAATTAATATTTGACAAAGGAGGTAAGAACATACAATGGAATAAAGACAGTTTCTTCAATAAATGGTGCTGGGAAAATTGGACAGGTCCATGCAAAAAAATGAAACTAGACCACCAACTTAAGCCATACACAAAAGTAAATTCAAAATGGATAGAAGACTTAAATGTAAGACATGAAACCATAAAAATCCTAGAGGAAAACATAGGCAGCAAAATCTCAGACATCTCTCATAGCAATATATTTGCTGATACCTTTCCTAGGGCAAGAGAAATTAAGGAGAAAATAAAGAAACGGGACTTCATCAAAATAAAAAGCTTCTGCACAGCTAAAGAAACCATCAACAAAATGAAAAGGGAGCCCAGTGTATGGGAGAACATATTTGTCAATGACACATTGGGTAAAGGGTTAATATTCAAAATATATAAGGAACTTACACAACTTAACAAAAGGAAGACAGACAATCCAATTAAAAAATGGGCCAAGGACCTAAATGGACACCTCTCCAAAGAGGACATACAAATGGCTAAGAGACATATGAAAAAATGCTCAGTCACTAATCATCAGAGAGATGCAAATTAAAGCCACAATGAGGTATCACTTCACACCTGTCAGAATGGCTCCATCAACAAGTCAGTGAACTACAAGTTGCTGGCAAAGGTGTGGAGAAAAGGGCCCCCTGTACACTGCTGGTGGGAATGCAGACTGGTGCAGCCACTATGGAAAGCAGTATGGAGTTTTCTCAAAAGATTAAAAATTGACCTGCCATTTGACCCAGTGATCCCACTTCTAGGAATATATCCTAAGGAACCTGAAACACCAATCACAAAGAACTTACGCACCCATAGGTTCGTCACAGTGCAATTTACAATAGCTAAGATCTGGAAACAGCCCAAGTGCCCCTCAGTAGATGAGTGGATAAAAGAGCTGGTGCACATTTGCACCATGGAATACTATGCAGCTGTAAAGAGGGAGGACCTTTTAGCCTTTGGCATAGCATGGAGGGAACTAGAAAGTATTATGCTAAGTGAAATAAGTCAGTCAGAGAAAGACAAGTACCACATGATCTCACTTATATGTGGAATATAATAAACAAAATAAACTGATGGACAAAGTGGATCCAGAGACATAGAAGCATGGAACAGACTGAGGGATCTCAGAGGGAAGGCGGGAGGGGGTGTGGTTGGGGAGAGATTAATCAAAGAACTTATATGTTTATAAGCATAACCCATGGACACAGGCATTGGTATGGGGAAAGCCTGGGGGTGGGATGGATGTGGGGTGGAGGGGATCAGTAGGGATAAAAAGGGGACATCTGTAATATTCTCAATAATAAAGATAAAGAAAATAAATAAATAAATAAACAAACAAATAAATAATAGATAAATAAATAGGATATCCAATAAAAAAAAAATCCCCTGCCCTTTTGTAGCCCTTGTTCTTAGGAACTTTTGTTGAATTATTGAGAATACCTTAATATATAAAATAAATCAGGAATAATACAGTGTTATTTCACATATATTGTATATAAAATGTTATGATTTGCTAAGTTCATCAATATCATTGAATTCCAGTTTATATAATTGGGACTTAGAAGGAATTGAACCAATACACATGGACTTTGGCTTCTGATATAATCACATTTTCAAGACAAAGGTACTAAATAATATTTGTTCTGCTCTAATTTTCACAAACTTGAGCTCCTTCAATTTACATAATATTGCAAGACCTAAAGGAATTACTCTAATTGTCTGTGGACAATATGGGGACTTGTATGGCCGAGTCAGTGGTTTCAGAGGTGACCTCTCATAAGCGACCTCTCATTCATCAGGAACAAGCCCTTCCCCGGGTTGGATAGTGCAGGAGTGCATAGTTGGTATCGCTTCTTTCCTTACTCATGGGACTGTTCACAGTGGATAGTCAGAGGTAGTGTGGACACAGAGTCCCTGCTAGAGCACCAGTACTCAGCCCGAGGGCGTTTGAACTGTGAAGGTTCTGGAGAGAAAGAAACCACGTTTAAAGAGAGATTTTTGACATGACTATAGTTTCTTATTTAATCTGATGTAGAAAGTGAGGGAGGTAAGGTAATTCTAAGCTTTCTAATCCATTTAATAGGGTAGATAGATGTTAAAGTAGAATTTCTGTGTGTGCTCATATCAAAAAGTTATTTTAAATTATGTGCAGTATGGTTTATGAGATATGAATTGAGTTAGGAACACTGAAATCGTCATACTATTACAATTTCCTTTGGATTTGTTTAACCCTGACTTTATTTTCTATCCCTACCACTCCCAATAAATTAAATGGAATTTGTTCACTAGACGATACCTAATGTTGAGAGTCACACTAAGGCCTTGTAGGTAATTAGACATTTTTGACTTGAATGAAGGAAGGAACAGGAATATCGACCAAATCAGATTTGAAGAAACCAACAAGTTTGTTTATAATAAATAAAGCCTTTGTTGTAGACATATTTTGGGTATAATTGCAGTATTCTAGTTGGCAATCAATTAAAACCAATATTCTTTTGTGAGAGTAGAATATACATCCATGAATAAAATATATTCTGGCCTGGAATGGGAGGGGGTGATAGAAGTATTACAAGGACTTACGCCCAGAAACGCCTTCCCCTATGAATGCTGGAATTAATATCTCTGCAATTAAAATATATCAGTGTATTGAACAGCAAAGGGGGGGAAGCCTTAGAAGTTTCCCCTAAAATGCACATCTATTACCTGTAGAAAAGGAGAGTAACAAAGACCAGTGATTTCCACTAACACATCAGTGATCCCTGACATATCACTATGACATGCCACTACAGATTCATTTATTGGAAAAACGCATTCCTAGCTTAAAATGAGTGATGTTTGGGCAGGAAAATATGGAAGAACATAAAACAAAGACAAAAATGAACAAACGTAATCCAAATTCAAGAAGTGTGAGAAGACATAGGTACAGCAAGAATCCTAATCCTGAACCTAAGGAGCTCCAGTCCATTCACTAATCATTTGTCACTCCACTGATATCCAAAAGTGCTGAAGTGAATAATGCATTTAACCCCCCGATAAAGCGTAGCTTGAGTGTATCAGCTGGGATGATCCATGACTGCCAGTGGCGCTCATATGCCTCTATGTAGAGCAGTAATAATGGCACCAGTCTCAGTAGAGACTTGGCCTAGATCTTCCTCTACTGATCAGGTAAGTAATCCACAGCAACAAGCAGGAGCATGGACCAGAGGAGCAGATTACCTGGGAGATCAGTTCTGTCATGGAGACCTGTGTGGCTGGCTCAGAGGGAGGCAGGCATCCATTAGAAGCTTTTGCCAATGGTTTAACGGTCTTTCCATTTACCTCTCATGCGCTGGCACAACATTGATTGTTGAGCGTCTTTTCTTTAGAATTTATACTCTGTCCCCACACTGGCAATCATCACAGTAACATTTTCAACTCTGTTTCTCTGCTCTCATTCTGCCTCCTTGGGCTCTTTATTATCCATCTCTTTTCATTGGCAGATTTGATCCATTTACAGAAAAGGCCATAGAATTGGTGTCCTCCACAGGTTAACCAAAAAGGCTGGAAGCTTATGGATATAAAGCAGCACAATTATCATGTAAATACTTATATAAATGAAAAATATCCCTCTATGCCAGAGGATAAATTAAAAGTGTACAACTTAAGTGTAAGGTGATCTTTGGAAACTGCAAATAATGTATCTGGGAAAATTGCACCTATTTTGCATTCTATTTCACCACTTATAAGGACAGATCTATTAAAGATAGGGATCAGTCAATATTTTATGTTATAAGCTAGGCTAAATGATATGCTTGTGCATAGATTCTTTGGTGTATTAGCTTGGCTGAACTTTATGTTTCCCCCTGACATCCCGTTGGTTTACAGCATATGTGTGTGCAATCACTAGAGTGTGACCTTCTACTGTTTACCACTTAAATATCTGTTCCCTTGACTTTTGCCAGCTGTACTGTGATGTTCCCAGGTATATTTTTTGTCCTGTCAGCACTTTAAATATCAGAAAGAACATAGCTGTGGGTTTCTCAAAAAATATCCTTTCTTTGCTCATTGAGTTAAGCATCGCACGCTTTAAAATACAATTGGTTGAAAGTCTAATGTATGATCTTACGATTGTTTAAATTTTAAAATTTTTCTTCAATTTAATTTTAGTACCCAAACCATATGTTTTCAAAGGGGATGGAGCCAAGCAAAGAAGGGGAAGAGATGAGATGCACATTGTTTGTGACAAATTGCTGTAGATATTGCAAGGCTGTAAATAGTCAACATTTCTATGTTGTGTTTTCTACTTATTTCTTGCCTTGCCCAAAACAAAATAATCTAAATTAACCGTATTATGATGTAAATGGTAACGTTAATGGGATCTTTGGCTCTCATCAGGATAGAAAGGAAAGTTATAAGGTCTTAAACTTAAGCATTGTCTTCAGTGAAGTTAATTTCCTTTGGAACTATCGTAACTCCTTCAGGCCACATGGGCAATATTTATTCTTGAGTTTGCTACTGTTCCTTTTTAAGTATCCCTCCTGTAGTCCTAAATAGTGATCGGAGCCTTGCAATATGAAATGTGCCTAAGTTGTGAAAGTATAAAAAAGAGTAATTTACATGCGTGAAGTATGTGGCTTAAAAAATTATGATAAGCATTTCTTTTCTCTCTGATCAAACTTTTTTCTTTTCCAACTACATTTTCCTCTTCCTTGAACAGGATAAATTTCAACTGGCAGGGCCACTAATAGTCTCACTTTCACTATCTAATGATAACTGTATTCAGATGCAATGGTCTTTGACAAAACGAATTCTAATGTTTAATGTATTCAGAACCTCTGTTCTGAATGTGGGAAGATGAATCCCTTGCTTTAAGCAGATAGCCGAATAGGTTGCAATGTAATACTGATTGTGATTTTTAAAATATTTTATGATATCTGATCTACTTCTCTACTACAGAATAGGATTTAAAGCTTGGAACACTTGTCTGGGTTTCACTATTTTGCTATTTCTGAACTTTTCCCGTTGACACAGGCTAGGATTCACGGCATATGAGAGTATTAGAGTGAGCTAGAGTGTGCCTTCAATTTGAGGGCTCATGTATTTTCTTAATTCTAAAATGTTGCAGTCATTTCTGCTAAAGTAGTGCTACCCCGCTGTTCAATCTTTTAAATTCTTGTTACATTTATTTTAGAGGCCTCAATTCTATTTTACTCACACACAGCCACCCTCCCCCCCCTCCCCCACACACAATAACATCTCCATGACTTCTGTATTTACTTTATATACATATATACTATATACATATACTTTTAATTTCCTTTTTGTTTGTGTTTTATAATACACATTTTTTGTTAATCTTCATTCGAGGATATTATTTTCCATTGATATTTAGAGAAAGTGGAAGGCAGGGGTGGAGAGAGAGAGGAAGAGAGCAAGAGAGAAACATCCATGTGAGAGAGACACATGAATTGGTTGCTTCCTGCGCGAACACCCACTGGGGCAGGTATTGAACCTGCAACTCAGGTACATACCCTTGACTGGGAATTAAACCTTGGACCTTGACCCTTTGGTCCTTGGGCCAACACCCTAACCACTGACCCATACTGGCCAGGGCTATAATATAATTTTTTATGATATTATGTTTTCTTAACATTATCTGTCTACTTCGTCTTGAAGATTGAACTTGTACTTCAATAAAAACAAATTCTATGTGGTAACTTAATTTAGTTTTGAGTAAGTTATAGCAACTAGGTTTTCTTTCATGGCATTGAGTTTGTTCATGTTTTTTTCTGGTTGTGACTCACTCTAAATATAAATTAGCTTTCCCTTCTATATCTCTATTTCTCTATGTTTTATTTTCTCTGTCCAGTGTTGGCAGTGACTTTAACCAAACTTAATTCCCACCAGTGCAAAAGCTGTGTGGGAACCCTGTCCCTTGGTGATAATGGGTATTGCAGAGTCAATCACCAAGCAATCATGTTGTTTGTCCCAATCATCACCTCTCCCAAGACCCTCAGATAACTCATAGCCTAGGGAGCGATAAGCAGCAGCTGTTTCCATTCACTTCTCAAGAAGTATTTTTCACCCATGAAGACTGTGTTAGGAGCCTTGTTTTGCTACTGTGTTTTAAGTGAAATTGTTGACTTTTATAACAGAATAAACCTTCTTTTTGCTCTTTGCTGTCTGCTTACTGAAGGTCAGGAGGCTTGAAATTTCAGCCCCATGGTATAGTTTGTGGTTAAATTCTGATTATGGATTATGTAAATGGTTTTGTTATAGCTGAATTCAGTTAAGATTCTTCTTAAATCTTAGGCATTAATTGAAATTAACATGCTGTGAGTGTGTGTGTTTTGGAATTTTCTTCAATATGTGGTCTTAGAGACTAATTTTTAAAAAATCATTTTATTTTATTATTATTTTTTTAATCCTCAACTGAGGACAAGCTTAGAGAGAGGAAGGGGTGGGGGAGAGGGGGGGAGAGAGAAATCGATGTGAGAGTAAACATCGATTGTTTGCTTTACATTCCAGCCCTGACCAGGGATTGAACCCATAACCCAGGTATGTACCCTGACCGGGAATTGAACCGGCAACCTTTCTCTGCACAGATCGATGCTCAACCAACTGAACCACTCTGGCCAGGCTAGAGCATAATCTCGATTGAAAATCATGTATACTACCATTATCCAATGAAATTTATCATATATATTCAAATTATGACAACGTATCTGTAAGACTATTTTTGAAATTAATAACTAAGCTTCATATATGAGAACATTACACAGAGAATTAAAAATTGTCTCTAAAATATCAAAGTTATAAACCAAATAAGAAAATGAAAATAAAAAGAAAGCTTTGGAGTATGTTTAAGTATGTTTCTCCAACATTTAATTTTTCCATCTGAGTGATCATTGATTTGCTGAAATAAAATTTCTATGAACAGGGTTAAGAAGGCTTAAGTTTTTTAAAAACCTTGAAAAGATAAAATTAAAATTTAAAATTTTCATTTTGTAATCAGAACAATATGTATAATCTATTTCTGAAAGGAACTTTACCTCATCTCCAGATTAACCTATTTCATTTATAGATAACGGCATGATAGTTGTTTTTAGTTAATCTTAACTAATTTATATACGCAGTGTCTCCACTTTGAATAATTATAAAGGCAGTGTTTATTACAATACATTTCATTTTCAAAATGTAATAGAAATCAGCTGTTAAAGTGTTACACATTTTTTGGGACACCCTGTATATATAAAATGTATTTTGAAATAACATAAATAAGAAAGTTGAAAATTTCTACTGTTGTTAGTATATTTGAAGTTGCATTCATTAATATTAAAAGAATATTGGTGTTTCATGAGTGTTAAGTGAATATACTCTCCTCATTATATATTATCATATATTAAAGTAATGACATTATGGCAATCATTGTTTTATATATTTTTTCAGTGAGAAATTAGCACTAATTGAAGCCAAAGTCTTATCTGTTGATTATGCTTTTGAAAACATTATAGATGAGATGATCCAAGAATAATCTTAAAATTATTTATATCTGATGTAGTGCTCTCATATAAGTTTCTTCCTAGGTAAAGGATCTGGGTAAGTGATAATTATTGAGATTTTGAGATCACTAAAATATTTGCCTTCAATGATATCAGGAGAGCTCAGATAAAACAGTTTTTGACAAAATGTGTATTCTCATGTTTATTCAGGATTAACTAAGTTTGATGTTTTCTTCATATTTTAATCATTTCTGCTTGGGCTAATTAAATGAGTTACTGATCTTCCTAGTTGGATAAAAGATATATATAGGGCTTTAACCCATTTGTACCTCCAATAGAACCCGTACGATCTTTCACACTACTGCCTGAAATGTGCAAATTACTATGCTTTGCTCTCTGAGTATCTAATTTCTATAATAAATGATAAATACATCCTCAAATTGAGAGTTATATGAAAATCAGAAAACCAGGAATCTAGTACTTTTAGTCACACACACACACACACACACACACACACACACACACACACATTTAAATATTTTGTGAAAATTTAATAAATATTTCAATTTTACTGGTATAAAAAGTTTAACTGCCCTATTTTCCAAAATGTCTAAAATTAATACAAATGTCACTGCATCAAAAGACACAAATAGATATTGATGATTCAAAGAAAAGTTACTATGTTTTGATATATACGTACATATTTCTAAAGTCTTATAAAAAATAAGTATAATAGCTAAAATGTTTCAGAATAGAAGAACAAATTGTGAGATTAAAAACAGAATCCACAGAATCAAAATAGTGTTGCACTATTAAATATAGTAATAAGGAGTCAAATGAAATGATAGGCTAATATAATTTAGGAATCATAAGTAAACGAGGGAAAGATAACTATTTAAAATGACTTTTGTGAAATTGATATTTTGTGATATAAATTTTCTATTAAGCCTTCCCAAGTGTCTTAGTCAGCTCAAGTTGCTGTAACAAACACCACAGACTGGATAGCTTAAATAGCAAATTCTATTTCTGCCAATTCTGAAGGCTGGGAAGTTCCCGATCAAGGTCCCCACCAAGTTAATTTCCAGTGAGAATCCTTCTTCCTTGTTTGCAAATGGACACCTTCTTGCTGTATCTTCACATGGTGGAAAAACATATCATTTTTATTCTGTCTTTTCTAATAAGGGAACTAATCCCATCATAAGTGCTCCACCCTCATGAGTAAACTACTTCCTATAGGTCCCACCTCCAAATGGGGGTTAGAGATTTAACATAAGAATGTTTAGTGGACACAAGCATTCAGCACAAAGCATCCAGCATCAAATTAATAAAGTGCATAAATGAACAGTACTTTAAAACATTAAATGTAGTCAATGAAATTACAAAATATAATGTTCTGCCCTCTGTTTAAGTAAACTCTTTCAAAACTGAAAATCAACACACTCCCACTTACTTGCAAAATAAACAAAAACCAAAAACCAAGGGATAACTGTTGTATTTGACCATGTAAAAGGAAATACAACAATAAAAACAAAATCAACAAAGTTAATATATGAAACAAAGAAATGTAAGAAAATATGAAAGATGAAGGGTTAAAATCCAGGGTATACAAACATTTTCAATTACTATCACTTAGTCAAAAATCTATAATGTTAGTCAATTCCAAGAATAAGAATTAAAGATACTCAATACAACTGTAACCAAAGATAAATAAAAAAAGTTTCCTTTTCATAACTAAGGCATTTACAAAGACTTAAGTTTATATTTTAAAAATAAGATATAGCCTTACTTGAGTGAAAGGTGAACAACATGGCAGCATTAAAAATAATGAAGTAGCCCATATTTATTGAGCAGATATTATGTGCAGGACTAGAAAAGAAGCCAAAGTTCAAATAGTTTAAGTAACTTTCCAAAAGTCCCAGGGCTGCTAAACAATGGAACTGGGAGTTAAATCCCAAACTCTTGGAGTTTCATGTCCTTTGCACTTTGGCATCTTGTCTTTCCATCTTTCTCTAAAGCAAACTTAGACTACACATAAACCTCTACTGAAAAAATGATAAGAAATAGAGGCAGTATTTTTTATTCATCAATGTACTTGGCAGCCATGGCTGTAAAAAGATAGAAGCAATTCAAATATTTAACTGTACAGATTTACTAAATCTAAATACTGGCTAGAATGTAGCTATTGAAAATCAGGTGTTCAAGGAGTATTTAACAGCAAATAGGTGTATTTATTTTCTCTATATATGTACGCACAGAGAGACAGTGATGGAGGCAACTTCACAAAAACGATTAGCAATGCTTCATGTAATATTTTATGACCTAATTAACTTTTTTCTTTGTAAATTTTCTATCTATTAAAGTTTCCCATTTCCTGATATGTGTGTTGGTTATGTAACCTAAGAAACAAGAGGAATTACAAACATAATATGAGTATGCCAAAAATAAAAATTAAATAATTAAATAAGTGAAAACTTTAAAAACGGTTTGTTTCTTCTCAAATAACGAACTTCTCAAGGCAATCGGGCAGTTGCTGAGTCTCTGTATTAGAGCAGATTTGGATGCTTCTGACAGTGATCAGGTTTTGTTTTCATCCTCTGAGATACTGAGATTCACTAGGGAAACCTTGCCTTCCAAATGTGTTAGAAAATACATGATGTGTCAACACATTGTGACATGGGAGTGATACTAGTAAAAGCTGTTTAGGCCTATTAATAACACAAAACCAGTTTATTCTAATATTAGAAAAAAAAATAGGAGCACATTCCAGTTTTTTGTCTCCCTTCTTTTTACTTTGTGTTTATTTGCATCTGTAGCATTATTCTATAAATTAGGAGAAATGGTATATATTTTTGACATATGATGATTTGTATGAAAATTTCTCCTTTATTTGGAGCTGGTTCTTTGCAAATTACATCTAGAGCTATTTCTTCCCTGCACTGTTTTACCCATTTATATTAGCTCCTTTTTGTTTCTCTGTTGGACCATCCTTAATGCTGCCATACAAGTAACAAATGAAAGAATATTTTGCAAAATTCCTGTATTGTTTGATTAAAGTTGTTGACTGATGTGCTGTTTTTGACCCTACCATTTCACAAAGTAATAGAGAAAGGAAAAAACAAGAGCAATAGATAAGTGAATTTGACCTTACCCAAATGTGTCCACAGTAGGACATATCCACAGATATAAATATCCAGTAAAGTTTCTTTTTTTGGTTCAGAGGTTAAATAGTTGACCTGCCTCTTCCAACTTCCCATCTATTACCTAAGAAGACAAATTGCACAAAAAAATGTACTCATGTTTATTATTTCCATTATATTAATAGTCACTTTTATGGCAATTTCTTAAATTTATTTTTGTTTAGAAGCATCATGCATATATATATATATATAAACTACTGATTGAGCTCTGAAGGTTCTAATCTTGGTTAATACATTGAATTGCTTCCATTTTGTCAATACATGTTTTGGAGAGGGGACAGTGAAACGTGTCTGGACGTGTACTGATTATTGCGGTTTCTACAGAAATGTGTGTAACGAATGCGCTTTATGACAAGGTGACCCAGTGATAGCGATGGCAGTGATAACAAGTGGGCTGGAAATCCCAGCACAGTTGTCACCTCAAGTTAGTGAGGCAAAGGCGAGCTCTGCAAGATGGGTTTTCCCCCTTGGGTGGCTTGATTTTCATTTAGTTTGCTCTTTCATTATTATTATAATCGGAATTAACTTATTTCCTCAACCTCATCTGTAATATGCTACCATATGTCAAATGTGTCCAATTGCCTCGAACAATCTGAATACATTCTATTTTAATCTTATTGATCATATTGATTTCATTCTACTCCTCAAACAACACAGCCAAAAATATGCCATCCGTTCCTGCCAATGAAACCCTTAGGTGAAGGTTAATTACAAGGCTTGTAAGAGAAACAACTGAAAAGAGACAATGCTCGATTGAAAATGGGCCCTAATAGAGCATGAGCATGTTCTCTTCCACCATACGAGTTGGAATTATAAGCCACAGATGCCAGTTCCCATGCCAGCTGGGGGTACATTTGATCCCATTTTTTCCTGTTGGATTTGAAAACTGCTTAATTACCTTTGTATTCTAATGACTGTGTTTGCAACAGGGCACTGAGATCTAAATCCTTTCTGTGGTGCAGAGATGGGTTCAGTTTATCTCTCTAAAGAGAGGATTATTTTCTTCTCCTGCAGATCCCTGTAAGGCTTTGATACAGTAAGGAAAAAACATTTACATTCTTCTAATTAAAAAATGCAGTGAAAGTAAATCTGCCGTGCGTGTGTGTAGAGGGGTTGGGGAGAGAAGAGCAAACTGGCCCTTCTGGAGGGACGGGCTAGCTGTTTGCTATTCCACAGTTGCTTCAGGAGTCTGCGGTGGCAGCTGGTGGTGCTTCTCAGAGGGCCATGCTTCCAGGAAACAGCAGAGAGCTGAGACAACCTAAAACAATAAAACTAGAAACTCAATCCTATTAACAAATTTCCCCTCCTCTCCCTTATACCAATCCCTTTCCAGAAAACATCTGTCTTCCATTTGTATGCATAAAGTCACTTCTAAAGGTCACCGCTTCCTGAGCGTTTCTTCCATTCTCTGTTTAAACATGTGCTTTTCCCACCATCGCCTGACAACTTTTCAGCAGCAGAAGTTGTGGGTGCTACTAAGTTTTATTGTCTGTCACCAACACTCTGCATATTACAGACTAAGCAACGAAGAGCGTGCATAACTAATGAGGAGCAAAAATTGGGGACAATGCTATGAAATAAGATGATGCCTTTAGAGAAATTTAGCTTTAACAATCTCACCCACCTTCCTCTAATTTTTTATTTTGTGCTAGGATACTTTGTTTTTGTTCCAGGGTATTTACTAATTTTTCTTTTATGGGTTTCTTTTTTTTCCCATTATAAGAATTCTGCTTCCACTCATATGGCACATACATCTATTTTTAGTTAACTAAGTACATTTCAAGACTCATTGACCACCACCACTGCCTTCCCTCCCTTTCATCTTCCTTGGTAAAAACCATGTTCTTAATTGAAATATATTTCCATTAATAGTATTTCTTTGAGAATTATCTTTAGATAGATACCTACAGGTACATTCTTTTAATTTGTGTTTTTCCAAAATGGCTTTCTTTTGCCTGACATGTTTGGTGTTTTGTTTTGGGACATGATAGTTGAATCACAGTTTGCACCTCTCAACAGTCTATATTTCACCTTTGTCTTCCACCTTCTATCATTGCATATGAGATTATGAGATGTCCAGTTTAAAAAAAAACACACATAAAAACTCTTGCTCATTTGTAATCAGTTGTTATTGCCTGGAATGCTTTTTTTTTTTTTTTAAATTCATAAAGATAGGATTTTTACCAAGATATTGTCTCTCTAACTCTCTGTTCATTTCCAATAACAAATTTTGATAAATAGTAGACTCATGAGAAATATTCAGGATCTATGAATGAATGTTTACCTGCTAATGTCAGCTACTCTGCTAGATTAAAAAAAAGTAGGCCTTTTATCCCTCTGCTCATTAAGTTTAGAGTATGATAAAGTAAGTGGACAGGTAAACATTTAATTATAATAAGTAATAAACAAATACTAAGTTGCACTTGTTTAAAGCTTCCATGAAGTTCTGTGGATGTAGATACAATATTTATTTTAATGGATCATGTAAAAGTTCTCTGGTCTTTCCAAACCAACCTTTTTCTTTTTGTTTACTTGACTATTCATAACCACCAAATAAATGTCTGAAAGTTCTTACCCATGTTTGAGAAGACACACGGGTAAGACATCATGAAGTACACGGAGCCATATTCAAAGTATAAACTTGAATGCAAGGAGGAGGCGCTGAAAGGAAATGGCTTGATGATGTGAACTGACCTGAAAAATCACTCTCCCGGACTCTACACACAGGAGTGATGCTGGGCTGATCTGGTAGTTCCATGACAAACAGGCATGGAAAATATAAATTCCTTATTTCCATGAAATGCTTTCCATTCATCCAAAACAATAGCAATAAGGAAAACTGTCTAAAAACCAGTCCAAGGTCTACAATGGAGCCTCTAATGTTTTTGGAACAAAGGGAAATGCTCTTGTACATTTTTGTTCTTGATTCGTATGTTGACTGGCATACAACTTATTAGTCTTTGTTTAGGGCTTAGTTGCTTTTTTACTTTTGTAAGAATCTCTTTAAAAAGCAGTTGTGTGGTGTGGGAGGTTCCCTGAGACTTGCAGGGCATCTGCTCAAGTCCTGAGATTTCCTTAAAAATAAAATCAACCATGAGAACACTGGTCTGACCAAAACTCTTTTTATTACTACATTTTAGCACAGTGGGCTAGGAAGAAGGGAATAATCAAAATGCATTTTTTCTTTAAGATTTGTAAAACTGAAAAGCTAATATTTTCAGGTTTATCTAGAAATTATCATTTGGAGTAGTAATTTAAATGTCTATATTTAAATATTTTAAATATCAATTAATATTAAGATGCATAATTTTGAATATGCAGCTGTTACACAAAAAGCGTTTGGGGGTTCTCTTTTCAGCATAGAAAAAGTCACAGTCATAAACTGTTGTAACACATCTGATTCTGTTCAAGGCAATATACTCTTAGAGATCAGAAAGTATATTTAAGTTGTATGTAATTTGTGAGGATAAGCATATGTGTGTGTGTGTGTGTGTGTGTGTGTGTGTACAGGCATATGTTCCTTCAAGAAATAATTCTTCAACACTAATTTTTGGATGCTCTTCTACTTCTGAATAAAGGATGGCTGTTACTTTAATGATTGATTGGTTGGCTGATTGGCATATCTCTTAATATCAGTATCATCTAGAATTTTTTCAGTTTTACTGATATGCTGTTTCTCTTAATTTAAAAATAGTGTATGCACCTTTTTATCAAAAAAGGTAACTATTTTAGGGTGGCTTAAAAATAATTCAAAGTTCTTTATCCACAAATGACACTCTCAAGAGGGAAACATTCAATATTTGTCATTAATTCTTATAGATGTTATATAGATTGCTCTCAAATTATTAGTTTTAGTCATTATTGCTATTTGAAACTTTCTTTTATCAAATATACAATCAGATAGATTATATATTGGATGATCTCCTCATATTATATGGCTGTATTTTTAAAATTTTTGTCCTGTTACAATAGTTTAGACTTTAGACTATGTAAGATGAGGATATTTGTTGCCTAGACTTCTTTCACCTCTCCTATTCCCCCTCTGATGACCAAGCTCATGTTAGCTACATCTTCAGCTTTACCATTTTTCTAAACCTGTTTGGATTTCTGATCATAGTTTATGCATTCTCCCTGCCAGAGGACACTGTTCTCAAAATCTGTGTCCCTGTGTGGGGGGCGGAGAGTGCTCAGTTTTTAATCGCTTTTATCTCCATTATTTCACCTCTGCAATTCAATTATTTTCCTGTCATAGCCACCCACAATTCTGTATATAATGCATGTTTTTCCAAAATTTATCTGAATTTTCCCCCTTAATGTTCTTCATTTTGTTTTGATATCAGAATAATGTTGTTCTCTTAAAATTAGTTTGGAAGTATTCCTTCCTCCTCCCTTTGCTCAAAATATCTGCACAGGACTTGTAGTATTTCTTCTCTGAATGTTTGAAAGAATTCACCAGCAAAGCCATCTGTAGAAAACCACACATTTTTTCCCCCCTGTAGTAGTAGAAAGTGTCTTATTATGAATTAATTTTTTAAATAAATACAGTACTATTCTGATTTACTCTTCTAGAGTCAATTTTGGTAATTTGTATAGTCAAGGAATACACCCATATCTTCTAAGTTTCTAATTTTTTGCCATTAAGATCTTCCCCTGTTGCTTTTTTATTACAGGGGTGGGGAAAAGTAGGTTTACAGTTGTAAGCAAGTAAGTGAAACAATAATTAATAAATAATATACAAGAATAAACTTTTTTTCACACTCTCAACTATAAACCTATTTTTGCCCACCTCTTTATATTTGTGAACATGTCTCCTCTGATATTTTTAATTTGTATTTTTCTCTTTTTTCCTTTGATCAGTGCGTGTAAAGATTTATTATTTTTAAAATAATAAATTTTAAATAATAGTAATTTAAATAATAGTAATTTTTTAAATGAGATTATAGTTTCATTAATTTCCTTGTTTCCTATTTCATTTTTTCCTCTTATCTTTGTATCCTTTCTCTTATTCATTTTTGGGTTTAATTTGATTTTTTAACTTTTCATTTCTTGTGTATGTTAGTAGGCAAGAATTTCGCTGAGCTTCCACTTATCTGAAATATAATCTATTTTAAAGTTAAATTTTCTGTGACATACAATTCTAGATAGATTTTATTTTCTTTTTCCACTTAAAGATGTTATTGTCTTCTGACCTGTTTCTGGTGTATCTTAATATTGTTGTTCCCCTATGTTTAATAAGGCTTATTCATTAGGTTGGCTTTTTCTTTTGTTTTTAAAGTCATCTCCCAACATGTTAATTACTACATTCCTAAGCATATTTTTTTGTGTGTGTGTGTATTTATCCTCAGCATTACTCGAACATTTTGATATGTAGGTTTATGCTTTTCCCTAAAAAAGTGCCAATATGTTTTCAAATATTCCTAGAATACCAATTGCAATTACATGCTAATTGTTGGTATTTTCCAAAATGAGACATTGTTCATTGTTGTCAAACATTTTATTTTTCTGATATGCTTCAGTTTTATAATTTCTATAAATCTATTTAAGGTTACTTATCTTTTCTTCTGCAGTCTCCAATCTGCTGCTAGCCAGTAAATTTCTCGTATTCTTTACTGGAGTCTTCAGTTCTGAAGTGTTCAGCTGGTGTGGTCACGTTCACTCAGTTCCTCAGCTGAAGCTGCCTTTCCCTTCAATCACTGTGTCAATCACTTTGTTCATGGAATTGAACAGATTCACAGCAGCTTTCGAAAGACCTTGCCTGCTAACCCCGGCATCTGGTCATCATCCCCTGTTCTGGTTTGTCTTATTTTTTAATTGTTCAGCATTTTTTTTCTTGTTCTTCATACGAAAAATTATGTTTCAACTTTATGCCAGGCATTTTTGATGACATGTCAGAAGGCATCTGGATCATATGGTGTCCCTTTAAAGAGTGTCTTGTCCTAAAAGAAAGAAGTTAAATGACGGGTAAATTATTTTGTTCCGCCAGGCTCGGTTTTATTGTTTGAAAATGCTATTTCTGTTTTGACCTTCTTCACGGATTCCCGCCTTTACCTAGCAGATAATCTTTAGTTCTGAGGCCTGGATGGATTTACTCTGGTGCAAATTGATTTATCCTTGGTCAGGATTCCAAATTCTCCCAACATATGCATGACCTTTGGTGTTTTTATTCAGCTTGCAGCCCCAGTAGCAGTTCCTCTCTGTTAACCTCAAAAGGTTTTAATGCAGCCCTGGCCACAGGCTCAGTTGGTTGGAGCATCATCTTGGGCACCAGCAGGTTGTGAGTTCAAGTCCGGTCAGGGCGCATACCTAGGTTTGGGCTCCATCCTCTGTTGGGCCACGTATGAGAGGCTAGCAACTGATGTTTCTCCCATCAATGTTTCTCTCTCCCTCTCTCTCAAAAAATCAATAAACATATCCTTGGGTGAGGATTGAAAAAGAAAAGATTTTATCCTCTAAAACCACAGATCAGACTTGGCAAAGGCTCATAGAAGCCTCCATGCAGACATCGGGCGTTCACCTTGGTATCTTTGCCCTGTCTTTCCTCTTCAGGGCCCTGCCCTGAAAATCCCCAGTCTTGAGCACTGTAAATTCCGAGCTCAGTTTCCTCGGGTCAGCGACACACCATGCTCTGCTTTGCCTCTCCTTCACTGAGACCTGCTCTGGGAAGTGTGCCCAAGGAGAAATGTCAGGGCATGTGGATTCCAACTCGAATTTTCTCTTCTCTCAATGATCGCACTCCTCTTATCAATAACGAAAAATACTTTCTTCACTTACTTGGAGCAAGGCTGGCACCAGTTACTCCATCACTGCTGGATGGGAATTTGAGCTTTCATTAGATACTTTGGTT
The DNA here is from genome assembly GCF_054644295.1 of Miniopterus natalensis. Classification (NCBI taxonomy): domain Eukaryota; kingdom Metazoa; phylum Chordata; class Mammalia; order Chiroptera; family Miniopteridae; genus Miniopterus; species Miniopterus natalensis. Next base: position 15,244,946 of record NC_142083.1, on the reverse strand, counting down.
AATATTAAAGTTTGAGCACTTGATGTTATTCTAATAAAGGGAACTATAATCAGAACTGGAAATGATCCTTCAGATTAAATACTATTGGCTTTTGTTTGTTTTAACTTTCACTCTTCAAATCTGACAATACTATAAGATACCCAAAGACAATTCCTGGCACTTTTTTTTTTGCTAGATTTCTCCTAATTTAAAGTATAAATAATTGGTGTGTTATATTTATATAAAGTAGAAATTAAACACATTGTAAAATTACTTATTGTATTTTAATGTATCTATCTGTCTACTTCTCTCCATCTGCACTAAAACCACCATACTTCACCACCTTTAAGTATGACTTTTTCTTGACTGGAATTTTATTTTCACTGCTGCTGATTTTTCATTTAGGCTAGCTTTTCTATAATGTAGTCTTCATATTATATTTGTAGTGACTCTTTGAAATGTGCATATAATTATATCATGTTCACATTAGAAAATGTTCATTAATGATCTACTTTTTCCAAGATAGCATTCTAGGGGCCAGCATAGCATAAGAAAATTTTATGGAATAATGATTCTTTATTTCTCTCTCTTTTTTAAAAAATCTCCAACTTCTCATCATTCCTCTATTTCTTATCAACTCATACTCCATGGAATAGACATACTTAAATTTTGACAGTGCTTCTTAAAGTTGCATTCTTACATATTAAACTGTTATTTATCCTGTATTATTTTAACTTAGATGTATTTTACTGCTTAAAACACATTTCCTCACATATCTTTACTCATTGTATTCTAAAGTATTTTCAAACAAGGATAGAACAACACTTGGTATTGCTAGTGAATACATTTTGATCGATTAATAAGATCTATGGAAACATCAAACAATGTTCTTAAGCTTGTTGAACTTATTCAAAAGGTAAATGAAGTAAATAAAAGGTACATGTTTTAAAATATTTACATTTTTAATCATTGATAAATAGTGCACAAAAAGTTTTAAAATATAAATGACAGAACAGGAAGTCATTAACATTTAAACACTAAATAAAATAGTTTAATAAAATAATTAAAAATAAAACTAGTGGGAAGTAAATGTCTGCTTCAATAGTTAAATGTCCTGTATTTCTTAGTGAATAGTTTCACCTATAGAAAACATGAGGACAGAACAAACAGATAATCTGTGAACATTGCTGCTAAATTGTACAGAACTACAAGAAAGATTGGTGGATTGCTGATTTTTACTTGTAGATAAACACCACATCTTTATAAAAGAAAATAATTACAATAAAATTTAGTTATATATAGATAACTATAAGCACTAAAGTATTTTTATTGAATGAAAAAGATAATAAACTGGTGCACAAATGTACTTAAAACAATTCTTCTTTAATGTAAATTTCTTGACAAATGGAATGTGAAATACGGATAATTTTTAGTGGCAATTTATAAGTGCTATTTTCACAAGGGGCCTGGAAAAACTTTAATCAACACTATCTTTGTTTTCCAGTCTGTTATTGTCAAAAATGTTTTGAGCAATAAAAACAGAATGATCACATGAATAGATAAGAAATAGTAAGTTCTTAAAATAAATAACCATATGCTCTGGTTTTTCAGAAAGAAAGTATAGTTCTCAGATGAAATGAAGAAAATATTTAAGGAAGGAAGCAAAGACAAAGAAAGAAAGAAAGAAAGAGAGAGAGAGGGAGGGAGGGAGGGAGAAAGAAAGAAAAAAAGAAGAAAGAAAGAAAGAAGGAAGGAAGAAATGTATGAGGATTTCAAAGCAAGCTTTTAAGAAGCTTGATAAAAATGAAATGGCAGCATAATGAAAATAAGAGGAAAGAATGCATTACTGTACAGCATAATGTATTGTTTTATTCCTTTCTCATGCTCTGTGGAGAACAATACTATCTTAGCTCAGGCTGCCATAATGAAATACCATAGACTGGGTGGCTAAGCAACATACATTTATTTCCTCAAAATTCTGAAGGCTGGAAGGTGAAGATCAAGGTGTCTACATGATCAGGTTCTGGTGAGATTCCTTTTTTTGGCTTGTAGACAGTAGACTTTTTACTGTGGTCTCACATGGCAGAAGAGAGACCCGGAGAAAGCTCTCTGGTGTCTCTTCTTATAAGGACACTAACAATCAATGGCTAGTCTCTCCCTCTGGAGTGAAATAAATATCTGAAGTCAGGGTCCTAGAGAAATAAGAAGAGCAAGTAGCAGCGGAAACAGATGAAAAAATAATTCTTGAATGTGAGGTAGTAAAGTGTTGTCGGTTACTGCTAACGACAAGGTCTCAGGCATGGCCATGCATAGTGTGGATGGCAGAGAAGTTTATTGTGATAATTGATTGAAGTAGAGAATATGAAGCCCAGGATATCAGAAAGATCATCTGTGGGGATATTAAAATCATCACAGCTAAGGACAGAAGAAATATTGTGAGGAATGCAAACAAACTGAGGGCCAAAATCTTTAAGAAATAAGGGTAGATGCAGATGACTCCAATAAGATCAGCTAGTACATGGAATTTACCTGATTGCATTAGCTTCAAATATGGTTTTCATATTATGCTCAGTCAATGCTATATTTTATGCTGTGAGTTATCAAACAGCAACTGTCCAGAGATGTGTAATGGATAACATAAAATACAGGACACTTTCTTTTACTTTTTCCCATATCCTCAGGGAAAAGAACTGGCTACGATGGATAGAAGTTATAAGGCAAATGTCAACTCTAAAAATTCAACATTTTAAACAATGGTGTAGGTTAGAAATAATGAGCTACAGTCACTGAATGTTCAAGCAAAGTCTGTATGACCATCTGTCAAGGATTCTGTGGGGAAGATTACTTATTTTCATGGGAATTCTTTTTACTACTCTAGCGTATTACCATTGTATGGAAACAGTAGGAAAATATCACATATTGATCAAATAACTTTGTCTCCCTCCCTCCTTCTCTCCAAGTGCCAGGCACTGTGCTAGGTTTGATGGATAAAGATTTAAAAATACATTCAGTGATTTTAGGTGCTATCATGACAGTATAGAGATTTAGGCAGTATTATAATTCTAGGGATAGGAAATTAAAAAGTGGGTACACATATCTTCAAATAGACTTGTGTATGCGATGCATGAAAGTATAGTCCAGAGTAACTTCACAGAGTAGAAAAGGCCAGAGCTTGTTCTATAGGATGAGGATTTTGATGGTTTGAGAAAAGGGGGAGCACATTCTAGGAACTAGAAAAAGAATATGCATAGATGTAAAGGCACAAAAGAGTAGACACTAGAGAAACGTCGTGCTAACCCTGGTGGGGAAATTGGGGGTTGGAGGAGGGGAGCTGCTGGGAATAAGGGGAAAGAGATGAGGCAGGCGCTTGGTCATGAAGGTCCTTGCATGTATTCTCTGAAACCAGAGTTTGCATTTTGTTGGTTGGTTGGTTGGTTGCTTATTTCTCTAAAAATGCAGATGTGTTCATGTCACACCTTTAGTGTGAAGGTAAGGTCCACCAAGCTCTTGTGCCAGTAACTCTCCTAATTTCCATCTGTATCTACTCTCCAACATTCCCTTTAATGAAAGTAAATTCTTATGCTCCTCTTCCTCTCAGCAGGTTCTTCTAAAGCCGTATTTTCTTTTCCCCCTCAAAGCCTGGTTCAAGCTTTGCCTCTATTTCAGACAATCGTCTCACCCCAAACCCACCATGAACCGTTGCCTCTATTCTCCTCATTTTCGACTGGAGATTCATATGCAACTTATAGCTCATTGTTGATCACAAAGCCTTTGGCCGACTCTGGAGCCTTGCTCGGTCCTGTTGAAGGGCTTCCATTTCCGTGGCACACATTTCCTCCCCAAGATACTGCCAGCTAGACTTAAGTCTTCCATCTTTGAGCACAAGCTCCTTGAGACAGAGGAGCTGCATACTCTCTTCACGGCTGGGACTCAGGTGAGTGAGAGAGTATGAGGCGGCAGGTGGCTGCAGGGGAATACACAGTGCCACGGGAGTAGGGACTCGTTCTCAGGTGGCTAAAGTCCACTGGAGCAAACAGAGAAGTGACTTGATTAAATGTGTGTCTTAAAAAATTCTCTTTGGTGAACCTGGGGAAGAAACGCGGAAAGAGGTGAGATCAGAGAACAACTCTCAGGATATGAGTTAGGAAAGATAAACTTATGGAGGAATATCAGGGAGCATAAAGTGAAATAATTTGATTATGGAGATATTTAGATGGTATATAATAACTGATTGGATGCATAGGGTACAAGAAGGGTGGTGGTGGTGGTGGTGATGAGGATGACATGGTTCTAGCAAATTAAGTAGATGATGGTGTCTTCATCAGAATAAGTATTGAAATTAGAATAGCAGATCTTAGGTTGAGGCAATAGGTCCAGTTTTTATTAGGCTTAAACTAGTCATATGTAGAGAAAATTGGCCTTACACTATGTCTACTGATCTCCACATAGGTTTGGAGAGGGAATATAAATTATAGAATCAGAGTATAGGAAGCAATTTGTAAATAATGAAAGTGAATAAGCTTTCAGCAGGCAAAAATGTAAAAATGAGAAGGCAACAGGGTAGGACATTATTTTGCAAAGCCTCAATCTAAAAGATCCCCCTCCTCCCCCCCCCAAAAAAAGTGCTAAGATAGCAAAATTATAGGACAAAAAGGAGAGACATTTTACATGAAAGCCAAGGGAAAATAAAATTTCCTGGAGCAAGTGATAAAAAATATCAGATGTGGCAGGGAGGTCAAATAAAATAGAGACTGGAGAGTGTTCATTAGATTTTATCACGCACAGGTTATTGCTGCCTATTGTCAGAGACGTTTCAGTCAAGTGGCAGGGCCAGCAACCTAATCACAAAGGCAGAGGAGTAATTGTAAGGAAAATAAGTTAATAGGGAGATTGTCTTCTCCACAGAGAAATGTACCTATGTTAGGAAAGAGCAGGAAAGCATCACCAGGCATTCAGGCTAGTGGAAGGATACTTGTTAAAATTGTATTAGCCTCCATTGCAGTGAGATTTCAGAGTAAGAACGCTTGTTTTGCATAATGAAACATTACCCCTCAAATTTTATTACCTACTCCAAGCAAAGTGCTCGCTCTAAAAATATCAGTGCTTGACCTGCAAACTGTTGCAGCATCCATCTTTTTCAGTGTGTGACTACCAGAATTTGTACTTTCACATTTTACTCTGAAGGTTAAGGTGGTAAAATGGTTGGGTAAGTACTTAAAAGTATTTCATGACACCGAAGCCATGTTTAAATCTAAAACATCCCTCTTACTCTTTCAGCAACTACTAGCTTGGGGTACTGAACAGATAGTGCATGTGTATGGGAGCTTCCTTTTAAGAGTCTACCTACCATTAGGAGACAGGATTTCTGTGCTGGTCCCTCAATAGATAATTTATCAATGACAGTCACTTCTGTTAAGACTGTGGTCTAAGTTTTAAACACTCCTTTCCTCACCTTCAACTAGTTACAATGTCACTTTGTGTATTGTCATAAATATTTCATGCTGGAAATTTGTCAAGAGGAGAAAAAAAGGCAAAATGCACATGGCTATTCCCTGAGGTGCACTCTCTAGCAGCTAAATTGTCCTATAATAAACAAATTATGTAAATGATTGTGCATTAACTTGCTAGTATGTTATTTTGTCTTTAAAATAATCATGAACATTTTTGTAACATATAAACATGTTTATATAATGTTTTATTAAAAAGCAGTCCATAGAATGATTTGGTCATTACTATTTCAACTATAAAATAAGCATATCCTTATTGATAATATTTGAAAGAAAATGTACAACTATAAAAATGGAGATATATTTTTTGTGTACAGGATATTTCAGTTCTTCAGAATTCACTTTGTCTTTCAATAAAAAGGATCTATCATGGGCTCCGTTGTTGCTATTCTCCCAATTTATCCAACCACATTTAAAAAGCTAGTAAAACTTTGTCAGCAATTAGAACTGCAACACTGAATAAAGAGGTTTCTGAGACTTTTGTAAATGATATTAAGGTAATAGTGTAATATTATTTTCTTTAGACTATATTCAATAAGCCAGTTATCTTCATGTAAACGGGTTGTAGAGAACTCTTTCTCTGGGATTCCACAAATGATCTCCAGATTCTTTATCACCACAGAAAATCCAAAAACACACAGGCTTTCCTGAAGACTGCATTCTGCTCTTGGGTGAAACAATTGGGTGCGAAGTTCCAACTTCCCAGAGGGTTATTGGATTTGAATCGCCCTGAGACAACCCTTATGGTCCTCTGTGTTATTCTATAGTATTTGTAACTGATTGTGTTTTCACTCCAACAGAAGGCTCAAACACATGCAATTTAAAACAAAGCACAATTGCTTCCTTTGGTCTAAATAGAACTAAAGTTACGGGTTTTTTGTTCTTGTTGCTTGCTTTCAGAAATTTATTGTCTAGTGAATGGACCTTTGATGGGCCTCAGACTAAACCATGTAGGTAAAGTGAATTGAGGGAAGAACATGGCCCTTGTCCCAGCCTCGTCCTGGATGCGGCCTCTGTCACCTAAGCTCCACAATACCTCGGGCCTGACGCAGGGAGAAGGTGGACTCTGGCCAGCAGGTGCAGGGGGCACAGGACCTGGTGGAACAGGGCCAGAAGGACACCACTCACACTCAAACTGGTGGGCCAGCAAAAGGTTCAGAGCTCGTTTATAACAGGTCTTTCTATGTCCACTTCTTTTAGCCTTTTGATTGCCTTCCTCAATATTCTTTGAAGGCGATCCTGAAATGTACACATCATTAAAAACTGGGTCTGCCTGGTCGGTGTGGCTCAGTGGTTAGGCATCGACCCATGAACCACGAGGTCGCCAGTTCGATTCCCGTCAAGGCACAAGCCCAGGTTTTGGGCTCAATCCCCAGGAGGGGACGTGCAAGATGCAGCCGATTGATGTCTCTCCTTCATCTATGTTTCTACCTCTCTATTCCTCTCCTTTCCTCTCTCTCTAACATCAGTGAAAATATATTAAAACAAAACAAACAAAGGAAAACCTGGGCCTCTTTTTATTCCAGGATTACCAAAGGTAATCATGCAGCATTTTAGGACTAGATGTGATGTCCATGAAAAACCTTTGACAAGTAGATAACTTTGCCCCAGCCTTGCAGGGAAACTCTGTGAAGACTGCACAACACAGGAAACAAGGGAACACTAGTATTTATAGCCCTGCACTAGTCAGTCTTTGGGAAACAGCCACTGTGAATTTACAATGGGCTACAAGATACCCCAGATCTCTTGATGCTATATTCTCTCTGTGCTTCTAGGCAAAGCAGGTCTTAGCAGCCTAGGGGTAGCCCTCTGCTGACAGAGAGATGCAAGTGATGGCTGCTGGGAGAGCAAATTCATCACAGCAAGTGTGTCAAAGGAGCAAATGGTTTTGAGACAATGTGGGTGAAGCCACCATACATAGTGTCTGCCAGGCTACCATTTATATATAAGTATGTAAGCATATATCTGTAAGCATATAAGTAGACTTATAGGTATATAAGTAAGTGTATGCTTTTTTTTTGTCTTTTCAATAAATATATTTCCTTATTTAAAACACAAAGGTCCTTGGAGACTTTCCTTGGAAGGGTATAGAGCACGGAGACGCTGTGGTCTCCCTGCACGTCCACAGTTCTTGAGAAGCACATCTCCGGAGGCCTGATGAATGTTTATCAGTTTACTAAATACGTCTACCCTGGCCCTAGTCACGGAGACCGGACTAAAGTTTGAGTGGATGCATGATTTAACATTAATTAATTAGTTAATCTATTTATTTACTAAAAGAGTCAAAAGAAAGGGCAATATCGATGGGACAGTCTGTCCTATGGAACAGAAACCCAGTGGTTTATTGACATCCCTTTTCTTCTCGGTGAGTCTTATTAAGGTTTGATACAAGTTACTTAAGTCAATTTTATGATTCTCTTCTAGAATATACATATATAGCAAGTCGCAAAATCATATATTTTTGAAGTGCGAAGAAACTATGATGCCACTTAGATCCATCCTCTCATTTTACAAATGAGGAAGCCACAGTTGTAGAGATAAAATATTTTCCCAAGAGAGGGAAGATTTTAAAATACGAAGCATGACACTTTTGACTCTCAGCTCAGTGATTTCCCGGCCTTGCTTCCTTCCATGCCATTCAACTTTAATAATGCTCCCCACTGTCACTCTGCGCCACGAATGTTTATTACACGGCGGGCGCTTATGGCTATTTTAAGAGAAAGCCCAACTTCGAGTTACAAATTATGTGCTTTGTTGTAGCTTCTACGGCTTTCAATCGTCTAGTTTTAAAACGTCTTTCTTATTCCATAATTAGCTCGCGTGCTAGTGTAAAATTGATGGTTTGATTTTCTAAGTGGGTATGAAACTTTAAACATATACAGCGGTGCTAAGGAAATGTAGCACCCCTTTTCCCCTTCAGAATTGCTCTTCACAGTGATATGTGAGCAGGAAGAAAAAAATTATCAGTTTTTCTAAACCTTGTGCTTGTACGAGAGGTCACAGTTAAGGTTACCTTGGGAGATCTAATTCTGAATTTCCTGAATTTTGTGGGTTTAAATCATAACTTTAATGTTCCATTAATGCAGGGTCTTTTTTTACACTGAACTGTTTTATGTCTTTTACTCTGCGCTAATGGACATTGTGTTGATTTCTGTGACTATCAAGGGGAGCTCAATATTCTGGTAAAACTCTTTTAAGTTCGTGTTTTATTTTTTAAATGTTTTTATTTGAGTTTGACTAAAAGAATTTAAAAGCTTTTCTATCAATAACCATTTTTTTTTTTTTTTTATTTCATAGAAAGAGACCAAGCAATACTGTTTTCTGTATTTAAGGTGTACCTTCTAAAACCTTTGAAATATTTATGATTTGTTTTATTGCTTTAGTAGCTTTAAAACATTATTAAATCATTAGGGCAATATCTTTGTCATTCAAATTAAAAATTACAATAGGCTATCTATCTTTTAAAAAAAATTCCACAACCAAAAAAATGAATAAGGAAAATTTCGATTGGGCATAAATATAAATCACTGTTACACTTACAGCACAGCTCTTTAATACTGAAATGATTTTTGAATTTTTATGGGAGTGATCATGTTTTAATATATTTTTTAATAATCAATCAGAGTTCTAAATTAGTTGCTTAATAAATATTTATTGAATTAAATAGAGTTCTTGAGTTCCTAAACTTACTATTGACCTTTATTCTATTTCAAAATATGCTTCTTCAGTTTAAGTCAGGGTGGCACGCACCACTTCGATTAGCTTAGGGATAGCTCTAGTACTGAGCAGTGTTCTGTAGCAAATTAAAAGGAAGAAAGATGTGACTTGGTATTACCAGTAAACCTGTTATATGAAGATGGACTCTAAGCTCAGTGAAAGCAAGGAGGGTTTTCTTGCCCCTCCAGCTGGTAGCTATATAGTAATGCTATTTGAAATGGGATCCCTAGAACTTCAATGGTGTGTTTGCTATTCTCACATAGTGCTGACATCTTCATAATATGACAAATCTAAGATATTTCCCATACATTCTTTAAACATATTTTTTTCTTAGAATGCAAATACTCTCTGGACATATTAAGTATATACGTTTTTGAGGCATTAACATTAGTAACAACAGACAGGATAGCTGAAATCCTTGATGATGTTGTATTGAAAAACAAAGGAGAAAATCCAGATGGGTAAGCTACTAATGTAGGTCAAATACTTCCCATGGACCAAATATGGATGGCTTTTAATATGCCACAGCACTTAATTCTCACATTCAAAAGGTTATTCTTTTTACAAATGTGAAACTTAATATTCAGACACAGGCAAAATGCCTTGGCAAAAGGGAAAGTGAGGAATTGAAGATGTGGTAGCACAAAAAACTAAAATGCTTCTATTAAAGTTTAATGTATACTCGGCTGCACAATTTTATTCCGAAGTGTATAGTCAACAAAAGTGTGCAATCATATCCACCAAAATTCAAGCTCAAAATGTCCATAGCCTCCCTTATAATATTCAAAACTGAACATAATTGCAGGATATATATAAACATATGTATAAATATACTTATATCTATTTTACACATATATACATAAATAAAATGCATGTATCTATGTAAAACTGAGTAGGTTCATACAGTGGAATATTATACAGTAATGCTAATGAACAAACTACAATTACATGCAATAAAAGATAAATGTCTTACAAACACAATGTTGCACTGAAGAAGGCAGACATAATTTTATGCCATATGGTTCTATTTATATAAATTTCAAAATCAGAAAACTAGTTTGTGGTTTTGAAGTTAGAATAATGATTACTTTGGGAGAGTCAGTGACTAGAAAGTAAACTTTTGGGGGACTGGTGATTTTTTTGTTTCTTGATTTCAGTTTTGGTTACTTCATATATGTGATCATTTGTAAAAATTTACTGGACTATACATTTATGCATTATGAACTTTATTATGTAAATCTATACTAAAATTTTGTTAACCAATACAATGTTAAAATGAAAGTAAATTGTATTTTGTAGTCATATAGATTGAACTTTAGATAGACCTCTGGCTTTACTTTAAGTTGCTTTTAAGTTTCAGGTGGGGAAATAAGGCTGGATCACATACATTATAATGTTCTTTTAAAAATCAAGACCAATTAATAAACTACTTATGGCATACAATGAATATTTAGATAATAACTATTAAGTTTTTGATGGTTTGTACATAAAAGTCCAAGTGCATAATAAGCACAGAGTTGGAAACTAAATTTATATGTGATTCTAAAACCTACTGTTTTTCCTTAGGTCATACTGTGTGTCTCCTACTATGATTTTTCACTTAAGGAAAAATTACATGATACAATAATTAAAGAAATTAACTGCTTTTAGCCGAATCCTTTTAAAAACACATCTAGGATGAAGGAGAAACACATTTCAAATTTTAATTTGTTTGAACTCTTAATGGCCTCCAAAGAGCAAGTCATGCCAGTACCAGATGTTCTCAGCAAGCGATTTTGATTTTTCAGTCGGTATTTTCTTTCACGAGAGTTCAGGATCTGATGACACGCAACTTAACTAATAATACAAAAAGGACGGAGCGAGAGAAAGTGACAGGAAAAGAAGGGCCTATAGATCCCCTCATACCCTGTCATTCTGTCACTGCGCTAGCGCTGACTTCTCTCGCATAACAGCTTGTGTATTTCTCTGCCTTATGACAAAACAGAACGACAACAACTTTTTAAAAGACACTCCTTCTCAGTTTGCAAAATGTCATGGTTTCTTGTTTGACTCACCAGGTCTCTTGCAAGTAGCTGTTGAATCACTACAATTTCTCCTTTTCCAACCGATTTTTTTTTTTTTTAATTGAATATAAGTGGAGTCCATTTAAGCTAAAAAAAATATTTGCCTGTCTTAACTTTTCAAAATGTATAAATAAACTTCGACATAGTTTGGATAAAAGTTAAAAGACACAAATTTGGCTTTAAGTGAACAATGGATAACAGGCCAGGAGATAAACCTAGGACCTGGCATGAGAGCTGCCCACCAGTTTCCAGCAGGCTCTGAAGGAATGGATGCAGAGGTAGACACTAACCAGGTAAGAAAGTATGTAGGGATGAAAACTTCTTGAACAAAATTCATTACAATGACCGATACCAAGGCCTCTACAACAAGGTGCCAGAATTATAACCAGTGTGAGCATTTACAGCCCTGGGCAATGAATGGCTATACCTTCATGAACGTCAGCATTTGACATTTAAGAGACGTATGCATAAGAAACAGAGACCAAGCCTCTTACACTAATTCTGCCAGAATTTCTTATATAGTGAAGACTTGGGATTGTGGGTAAGATCACTAATAAATGAGAATAAAACACAATCAGAGATGAGTGAATGATCAGTTGAAGGAACAGAGATGCCTAGAAGAGGTTTTTGTGTCGCTGTAATTGTGTCTGATAAGCAGCAAAGGAGCATTGGAGAAATAAAGATTCCAGCTCTTTGTAGCATCATGCTGAAAGTAAGACTATTCTAAGCAACAACACATGAGGTAAAGTTAGCATGACTGTCAACCTTTCCCCCCCTTGGAAACGTAGGAATGATGCTTCTCATAATAGCTCAGATGTTTGGAATTCTGGGCAACAGAATAAGGGATATGAGGGTCAGTTGACAAGTGTCTAACATATTTATTAAAACATAACTGTTTTAATTTTTGGAATAGATTATTTTCCACTAAAGGCAAATCTATAGAGTAAGAGAATAAATTAATGGTTGCCTGAGGTTGGGTGTGGAAATAGAGAATGACTGCAAATGGGCACAAGGGATTTTTCTTTTTTGAGTGATGGAATTTTCCAAACCTGGACTGTTGTAATAGTTGTGCAATTCTAAATTTTTCTTAAATTATTTTATTGTACGATTAAATAGATTTTTATAGTATATTGATGGTACTTCAATAAGCCTGCTTTAAAAAGTCTTTAGTATTTCAACTTCTTGGTTAACAGGCTTCACTCTTCACTGCTGTTTCTTTATAACATTCACTTTACATTAGTTATTCTTTTGTTGTGTGTGATCCCCTACAGTTAATAGAGAACCTCAAGAAAAAAATTTCCATACTGGACCTCAGATTGCTTAACATCAATAAAAATTATTTTTCCCCCTCTTCTCACAGAAAGCAGAATTGAAAATAGATTAAATCAGTGCCTATTTGTCTTAAGCCAGATAGGAAAGGTTTCTGGGCTCTTATCAAAATACAAGCCTGTGTTCCATAATGAAAGTGAGACTATGCAATGCCTGCAAATCTTCTTTTATAAACCTTTTTTATTTAAAAATAATAATGGCCTATTTTTAATATTTCCATAAAATTATAGGAATGTTGCGCCTTTTGTGTGTGAGAAAGTTGGGGTAGACTGTTACCCTCAACTAACCTTGAAGGAAATTAGAAAAGGTGTCAGAATAACCTTCCCTCCCTCTTGACTCCCCCACTAACGGCCTTGGAATCTTATTACTTGAAAATAAATTTCATAATACGGGGTGGGGCAAAAGTAGGTTTACAGGTGTGAGTATACGAAACACAGGGTTTACTCTTGTATTATTAGTTATTAATGTATTATTTTCCATACCAACAACTGTAACCCTCCTTTTGCTCCGGCGCATCTTCTTTTTGCATTCATCTTCCAATGGGCAATTGGATTGCTCCCACTTTTTGTCTCTTGTGAATAGTGCTACTATGAATAAGGGAGTGAAGACATATCTGAGAGATTCTGATTTCAGTTATTTTGGATATAAACCTAGAAATGGGATGGCTGGATTCTATGGTATTGTATTTTCAATGTTTTGGGGAACCTCTACAGTTTTCTATTGTGGGCACAGCATCTAATAATTCACAGCACACGGGGGTTCCAATGCCTCTACATACTCATCAACACTTTTTCTATTTTTTATAGCAGCCACTCTAATGGGTGTCCTGTGGATTTAGTTTGCATTTCTTGGATGATTAGGAAAGAGCATCTTTTTAAATGCTTGTTGGCCATTTGTGTATCATTTTTGAAGAAATGTTTATTCAAGACCTTAGCCCATTTTTTTAAATTGGGTTATTTGATTTTCTTTATGTTGAATTGTGGTAGTTCTTTATTCTGGATATTAACTCTTTATTAGACATCTGATTTGCAAATATGTCTTTTATTCCACATGTTACTTTTTCACTGTTGATTGTGGACTATGATGCACTCAAGTTTTAAAAGTTTCATGCAACCATATTTACCTGTTTTTGCTTTGTTCCCTGTGCTTTTGTTGTCATGTCCAAGAAATCATTTCCAAGATCAGTCTCTTGAAGATTTTTTTCTTGTTTCTTCTAGGATTTTTGTACTTTTAGGTCTTATATCCATCTCTTTAATCAATTTTGAGTTAATTTTTGTATATGGTGTTAAATAAGAGTCCAAATTCATTCTTTTGCATGTTGACATCCAGTTTTTCCAACATCAGTTGTTGAAGAGATTGCCCTTTCCCCATTGAGTGGTTTTGGTTTCCTTGTTGAAGATTGTCTGACAATATATACAAGGGTTATTTCTGAGGTCCCTATGACATTCACTGCTTTCTGTAGTCTTTAACTCACAGAATAAATTTACCACTGAATTGGCCACCTGCTTGAGAAAGAGGGCTATATCCTGGAAGCAGAGAAAATACTCTGCTGCTGGTAGAGAGATGACCTGAGTCAGCAGGGATTTTCTCTTTGACCACATGGTTTGTGCTTTGGCCTAATGCCTGGAAATCTTCAAGGCACTGTCAGGTATATTTTTCTTAATTATTTTTCATCAGCCTTAACATTAACACATATTCCTCTAACTGCCTAATATTATTGATGTTGCCTATTTGTATGAGTTGACATCTAATTTTGTAGCCCAATAGGCATTAAATCAAGAAAAGGTAGAATTTAATCAGGGGACACTTAAAAATTTCCAGTAAAAGTGGTAGTAATTTGAAACATATTTAACTAGAATATTTTTAGTGACTAATAAATACTTTCTGTAAAATGTAAACATTAGACTCTATTTGGTTATTATATTCTTAAGAATTTGAAATTTATATGATTCACCTTAGTCCAGATCTAGATCTAGATTGGGATGTTAATTCAATTTTTAGGAAAATATCATGATTTGTATCCCATTATGGCAAGTGTCTTTCCAGCATCATCACCTTTCTGATCCTTGCAACATTTATTCTAGTATAACTCATTTTCTCTTTAAATTTTTTTCTACAAGTTACTCTTCAGTCCCTTCAAGTTACTATTTATTCCATCTTTTCTAAAACAAATACATTTTGATCTTTTGCTTTTCTTATTAAAATGGGTCTTTAGTTCTTGGAGTCTGCGTATTGAACTACAACTATATGAATACCCTCCAATAATGTTATTGAGTCTTTAATGACCTTGTCTACAGTCAACCGCTTCCTTGATGCTATCAAAACCTTCACTATCCAGAAAGGAGTTATTATAGCAATAAGTTTAGTTTTGTCTTCTATATCTGCATACATGAATCTGATTTTTTATTCTAATTCTATGTAATAAAATTAATATTGGTTTTTTGATAAGGCAATTTCAGATTGCCTTTTATAAAATTATCTGCTCTTTAAGGCATGCAATGACAGAAATTAGATCTCAAATGCAAGTATCAAGTTTCTCCAAATTTCTCCACTTTCTTTACATTCTTTACCTAAAGCTGCATGCAAATAGTTAAGGAACTAACCAAAAAAGAAATAATTTTTGTTAGATTTTTGCCTATATTTTTTATGGAAAAAAATGATTCTCAACTTCATAAAGTTTTTAAAAAATATTTTGTTTAATCTGATAAAAAATTTCATAATTATTTGATAGTTTTACCAATTTAATGCCATATGATAGGAGTAAAACATTACTTTATACTATGACTTCAATGGGATTCCAATTTTATCAAAGTAAAGATAAGGTCATAAAAATATAAGTAAAATGTATACCAAAGTGTGAGTAGTAAAACAATAATAAAAGCTAATTATCTGTATTATTTTTCTTTGAAGTAAAATGAGGCCATTTATAGCACTGACTATAATTAAACAATTGAAGATATAAATGGTATTCCTGTATCCATTATTCAACAATATTGCATTGTGATTTAAAATTAAAGTATTATTGGAGTCTCTGTAGATTACTGTAACTAATTAAATTAAAGTGAAGTCTCCTCTTGAAGCATCAAGGTTAAACAATAGTGTTAAAAATATGCCTTTATTCTCATAATTTACTGTTCTTTATAATTAAGGTTTATCTGAATTGCATTTAAGCCAAAAATTAATATTTACACTTCAACGATAGGGCATAGTATGAAGAAATGCAATAAGGTTATACAGTTAGTGAATTTAAATATATATTTTGATTTATAGTTTAAGGATTGGCTTTGGAATCTGCATTTTAGTAAGCATCTCAAGGAATTATTATGTAGATGGTCAAAATCCCCACTTTTCACATTTCTGAGCAAGCAACTCATGGAAAGAAAATTAAAACTACAGGTGTAGATTTTAGACCATTTGTCTGACTATCATTCAGTATTTCCAAATAAGTGTTAAGCAGCTTCAGTCTGGGTACTTTTGTAGTATATGGATGTCTGCAATGGAATCTTCACTGCCCCAAGCATTCTTATTGTTTCTATTTCTTATGTTTTAGAAACACCTTTATACCCTCTGTACTGTTTTATTTTTCTTCAATTCTGTAGCCAATGTGCTACTTCAACTGTCCTTAAACTCATTGCCATTTCCCTGAAGTTTACATTAAACTTCAATAGACCTTTCGACCTTCTGTTCTAATTCACAAGGCACAATGGAGTCAGACTATTTTCCTAAACCCACGCCAATCGTGTTACATTTGCATAAAACCTTTAAAAGAGTCTTCATTACTTAGCAAATGAAATCTACAGTAATTTTTATGTGAAACCCAGAACTGTATCTGTCCCCAAGCTGACTTTTCCAATCTTAACTAATAATATTTCTTGCCACACAATCCCTCTGTTTTATTTTGCTTCAAACTACAAACCAATTAAACTGTTCACTAAACACTACTTGACTCACTCCACTCGTCCATTTTGTTTAGGAAACTCCCCGTCAGAACATTTCCTGATTGACCCAGTTGGAAGCAGATCTTCTAAAATCACATCATCACTTCCTTCTGTTGTTTTCCAAATTAACCTTATATTTAATACCATGTTAAATAATGACTTACATATAAGTCCAATTTTCTTTTCTACTCTAAGAGTGTGAAGTCTATTTCAAATTCATACACCCTCAGAACCTATTTAGAGGTCTCTAGACAATAGCCATTAAGGTTTTTCAAAAAATATTTGGTCTCCCATCTAAGATTTTACTTCTTTTGAACCACTGTCCACAAGCTAGTATATGCTATTTTATATTAATGTAAAGTATAGAAATGCATTTATTGCATTTTATAATAAATACTTGTATGGAATTAAATTCTTTGAATCATTATATATACACACACACACATATATTCCATGTGAAATTCTTAATGTTGCTTCATATATGAGATGACTGTATAAGTCAAAATATATTTTATTCAAAGCAATGTTGAATATGTTAATGCAATATAGTAAAGACAGCCATAGAAAAACTGAGCTTTATTTGTAAATATTCTTCTATAATATCAAATATAAAATAAAACATGGGAACTTAAATCCATTGTAAAAACTAACATTTATATTACAGTAAAAATGGGCATATTATAGGTAATTTGTAGAGACATTTCCAGGTTATAAACTACTTAAGCTCTTTATGTAGACACATTACCTCTGTACCTGGTCATGAAGAATTGTATAATATTCTATGTACTGGTAATTGACTTTATGTTATTGTCTCATATGGCTTTTCCCCTTAGAAATTTCCATTTGTATAAGAATAAATATGTGATGGGAATGATAGGAATAACTATGTTAAGGGAATGTTTGCAATTTATTGAACATTTATGGAATTTAATTTGCAAATAGATTCTCATCTTGAATTTATCTATGGAGGATCATTAATGTGAATTAGTAGTCTATTTATGTTAAGAATGCTCTTTTATTCTTTTAATGTATACACCAAATTGGCAAAAATATACATTATAAAGTATAATTATGAATTTCAAATAAAAAATCTAAAAAATCAGTTATTAGAGATTATAGGATGGGAGGTAGGCAATAAGAAAATGTGCAAAATATTAAAATAATTTTTCCTATATAATTATTTTATCATAAAATTGGTTTTTAAAATATATATTTAAATTAATGTGAGCTTGACTCCTTTACATTTTAACAGTTTTAATAAGCTATTAGAAAATTTTGTGTAGCTGTCATGTAGCTAATTAATTATGTGCCAGTTTGGAGGTTGCTTTCTTTTTTCTTAAATAGAGTTAATTGTGATATAGCTGGTGTGTAAAGACATGGGACTGAAAGTTATTCTGAAGGTGAGGACTGTAAAAAGAGAACAGCTGAGGAACGAGTGTTCATTCTTGGTGCTCTCCATCCTTTAGGATAAAGTAATCAATCAGTTCCTCCCTCGTGACCTTACTTGTTTCAGGCAGATGAGGCTTGGTACCTTATACATACCTTTAATAAAGATGCTCCATTAAAATTCTCACAGGGTGGAGGGAGGGGATTGATGGAAGGAAAAAAGGGGACATCTGTAATACTTTTAACAATAAAGATAAATTTTAAAAAATTCTCACAGCTACTTACTTAATGTAAAAAGGTGAAACCAGAAAAAATCAAGAAGTCAGAGAGGTAGGAAAACAAATGGAATTTGTGGTTATAGGGTTTAATAAAAGAAATCCAACGTTCCCTTCCCCCACTGGGCACATGCATCTACTACCTCTTAGCTGCCTGCAATAACTAAAAAATAATACACACATTGATAACAAAGTGCCAGACACCATTTTATATTGTTATTAATGTTAATATCCTTTAATCCTCACAAAATGTCTGGAGGTGGGAATCATTATTATTTTTACATTACAAATGAGGAAACTGCAGTGCAAAGAGGTTGAGTAGTTGCTCAACACCACAGAGCACTGTAAGCAGTGGGAATGAGGGATCAACCCAGGTCATGAGAGAGTAACTCAGGAAGAGAGGAACCAACTCAATCTAAGTCCAGCATCCAGTGTCCACACTTTTTACTCACTTTTATTTTGTTATGGGCTGAATTGTGTCCCCTAAAAGGATATGTTGAAATCTCAACTCCAAATACCTCAGAATATGACATTGTTTAGAATAGGATCATTACAGATATGAGTAGTAAAGTTAAGATGGGGTCACACTGAATACAGTGGGCCTTTAATCCAATATGACTGGTGTCCTTTATAAGAATAGGAAAGAGCAACAAAGGAAAATGCTATGTAAAGACACAAAACCCACAGAGAGATGTCCATGTGACAACAAAGAGGGCAAAAACTGAAGTGCAGCATCTGTAATCCAAGAAAAACCAACAAAGTCTGCTAACCACTAGAGGCTGGGATAGAAGCATGAACAGCCTCTTCCATCAAGCCCTCCAGGAGAAACCAACCCTCTTACCATTTTGATTTTATATTTCTAGTCTCTAGAAATATGAGAGACTGAATTTCTGTTCTATTTTATTTTATTTTATTTTATTTTATTTTATTTTATTTTATTATTTTATTATTTTATTTTATTTTTTTATTTTGACAGTATTAGCGATGTCCCCCATAGCCCCTCCCCCTTTGCTCCCCTCCTCCCAGCCCCCGCCTGCCCCACTCCAGGCCTTCACTACACTATTGTCTGTGTCCATTGGTTATGCATCTATGTATATGAGTTCTTAGGTTACTCTCTACCCGTCTCCCCGCCCCGGCCCCTCTGATATATGTCAGTCTGTTCCATGGCTCCATGGCTCTGGACCATGCTTGTCAAAATATTATTTATTATGTTCATTAAATCCCATTTATAAATTTCTGTTCTTTTAAGCCACCAATGTGTGGTACTTACTATAGCAGCCCTAAGAGACCTAGCACACTCTACAGACGTGTTCTTTTTCAGAATTTTGTTTTATTTGACTTTCAGCTTTTGTTTTGAATTATATCACAACCATTGCATTCATTCAATCAAAGTAACTGACCCTCTAATATATGCAAAGGAAACTTTTGGAAAATTCTAAGAATGGCATGAGCTTGAAAAGATAAGAGTGTTGGGTGGAAAAGGTAACAGTTCATAAGAATGTGAGTAAAGGAGAATACATAGTACTAGCATCTGAAGTAGATCGGTATTAAATGATAGAATAGAAAACCTGGACTTTGTTTTGGAGTGGTATTGAAAGTTTCTGACCACACACAGAGTGTAGCAAGAAGTGTGCTTCAGGAAGATCAATCTAACTGCAAAGGCTTAGATCCTATGGAGCAGAAATACCTGGAGGCAGGATGAATAGTTAGGAGACTGTAAGTATTAGAGGCAGTAGTGTAGGTACAATATGAGGACAAGTATTTGAGAAGAACCTTTGAAAGAGATTCTGGGAAAAGAAAATTCAGAGGATATAATAATTCCATATGTAGAAACAGAGAAGACAAAGATAATTTCATGTCTCAAACCTGGGTGAATGAAACTCTAGTTGTGGCATTGTCGAGGCAGTTTGTGACAACAGATATATACATTTTGTTTTCTTTTTGTATTTGTATTGACCTTATTGAGTGTGTATTACTGGTGCTATGATTTAGATGAAGATATATGAAAATCCATAACCTAATTTTGAAAAGAAACAAATAATAGTTAATATCCTTTGTCAGGCTGTGCAGTCTGGGCCAGGAAATAAGAATTTTCAGGTGGTGGCTTATTAATCCTTAAACACTTCTGTGAACTGCAACCACTGTTATACACATTTAATGGATGAGGAAAGATGGGGCGGAGGAAGGTAAAATAATTTGCCAAACCCACACTATTAGTTCAAGATTGGAACCCAGGTTGTCACACTTCAGACTTTGGAGTCGTCTTGGTTTAAAAAATGATAGCTAAATTCAGTAATTAGATGAGATTCATGGAAGTTAACTGAGACAGTCCAGAGGGCTACAATCATAGTGTTCAGAATATGTGAAGTAATACCCTTCAAAGAGAGTACTATCCAGCTATAGAAAAGAGTGAAATCTTCCAGGCCTAGCCTTAGGTGGTTTTCCTTTTAAATTAGAGATTGTTTTAGTTGAAATGACCCCCAAATGGCTCCAGCATCCATTCTACAACCACACGATTATACGGGGATGGGCAAAAACAGGTTTACAGATGTAAGTAGGTGAAACACAGATTTAATAAAGCTATTGTAATAACCATAACCTGCATGTCTTTTTCCATAAAAACTACCTGCAAACTTATTTTTGCCCACCCCTTCTATATCCTGAACTATCATTTATATTAAGCCACAGCATAAAAAGTATATTTACATGATATTAAGAATTTTAAATAGGAAAGATATAAAAGGCTCATACGACAAGGTCAGTCTGTAAAGCTCGAACCTCTCTGTGGCTCAGTCCTAAGTGTAATAAATGTACATATAAGGCTCAAGTCATTTAAAAGTATGTTATTCTTTCGAGGATGGCTTATAAAAAAGTTTCAGTAAAGAGTAAATAAAATAATAATAGAAGTGTGCCAGGAGGGACACAGTGCTCCATGCATGTTATATTTCCCTGGAGGTTCTGGCTGAATGGATTACCTTCTCTACTCCCCCCTAACCAGCTCTGGGGTGAGTGTGGTAGACTGTTAAGCTTCTATATTTAGCCTAAAGCTGAGTGAAGTTCACTGAAGTGTGAAGCAGTTTTAAATATGTTTGTATAAAAATCTGCTGAATTTTAAAGCACTTTGACATCAGGGTGAATATAAATTACTCAAAAGACACATCTTTGTAGTTAAGCACACTGACGATGTATACCGTTTGAAAAATTGAATTATGCTATTATTTTTGACCCAAATGGGAAGTAACATTTTTTATTATAGTCATAGCTAAATAATTTGTATAGAGAAGAAATATTGGGTACAGTAATAGATAGTATTTAAAATAGGTTTCATCACCGTAACCTTAATAGATTCAACAGAAATATAACCCTGTAATGGTTAAGTAAATGCTTTTGAGCTTCTAGCTTTTGCAGAAAGCTATGGTGGTCTTCAGGTTACTGAGAGTAAATTGACCTGATATTTCTGCAAGGCTTAGTCTATCATGGGTATTTTTAGCTAAGCCAGTTTCTATAAAAAATATATCATCAGAATCCATTTTAGAAAATATTTTGGTAAAGATTATAGAAGAAACATAGATTATATATAGAAGGGGGAAATATTATTGCTATGATTCAATGACAGTTAGTTAACTTTTTTTTAGTATTACACCAACCAAGCAATAATGTTAAGAGATATTCATTACATAAAGGAAATTTTATCTTAAGCAGTAAGTACTTAATGAACAATGGAAATAATAGCCTACTTCTCTTGTGATTGGACTTGTTAAAATCCAACAATATACTGGAGGACATTATAGTGGAGTGACACTTAAATGTACATATTGATAATTTTTCAGCTTTATTGATGTATAATAGATACACAGGAATTGTATATATTTAAGATGTACAACATGATGTTTTGATATATTTATAGATTTGAAATGACCACAAAACCAAGTGAATTAATATATCCATCACCTCACATAGTTACCATATTTTACTTCTTTTGTGGTGAGAAAACTCATAAGATATCTCCTCTCAGTAAATTTCGGATGTACAATATAGTATTGTTACCTGCAGTCACCATACTGTACATTAGATCTCCAGAAACATGAGAGTGCAGATGTCTCTTCAATATACTAATTTCATTTCCTTCATAAATATACTCACAGGTGGGACCCTGGGTCATATAATAGTTCTATTTGTTTTTGTTGTTTGTTTTTTAATATATATTTATTGATTTCAGAGAGAGGAAGGGAGAGGGATGGAGCCCACAACCCGGGCATGTGCCCTGACTGGGAATCGAACTGCATCTCCTGGATCCTAGGTCGATGCTCAACTGCTGAGCCACACCCAGCTGGGCAATAGTTCCATTTTTAATTTTTGAGGAATCTCTATATTGTTTTCCATAATGATTGCAACAATTTACATTCCCACTAACATTGTATGGAGGCTTACTTTTCTTCATATCCTCACCAGCACTTTCTAACCTCTCAATCCTGTTCCAGTGGTCTACTTGTTTTCATGTCAGTAACATATTGTTTTTATTCCTGTATCTTTAAAATATATTTTGAAATCTTGAAGTGTTATTCCTCCAGATTTATTCTATTTGCATTTGCTTTGAGAAAAATTTTTGATGGTGCTTATCTTGGATAGAGCAAATACTACAAATATCCTAATTTTAACTTTTTGGAGACCCAACTCTTTTGAGAATTCTGTGTTGGATAATTGTAGAAAAAACAATTGGTTTTAAAAATGGGCTGATATTCACTGATATAGACAGTTATTCTTTGTGGCTCCATTGGAAGAATCAAATAAGTTCTGATTTTAGTTGCATTGTATAGAGACTCCTCAGGTTGTATTTTGTGTTTTGAAATTTCCTTTTGTCTCAGGGTATTAATTTTATTTGCTACAAGTGCATCATATTATATATTTTAAAAATCTGTAATCAGAAAACGTGAGTTGGTAGGCACCACTTGGGTCATTTAGTCCAAATAACATTTCATAAGTGAAAAAAAAAAAACAACAAGAAGAAAAAGTGGAGATTTTCCTAAAATCTTTTTAGTAGTTAGAAGTCAGATTCCCTAGTTTCTTAGCAAGAACACACCTACTCTTTTATTTTTATTATGTTGCTGTTTGATGGGCAGATATTAAACAATACAACTGCTATTTTACTGTCGTAGATAGGGTACACTTCTTACTGATAATATCAAGCAAGCAATTTTGCAGTGTAGAAATAATAAATCATCTTTAAAGTCTCATTTATTCACTTTCATAAACAAAATATTTCAAAAATTTTTAACTGGGCAAAACAACTAAGCAACTAATACAACTAAATAATGCTTGAAATACAGTACATACCCATGAGTGGATTATATATTTTTAGCTCTATATCAAGGTATAATATTAAAATGTTATATATAAAAATTAAACTCTCATGTAAAAAATTAATTCCTTAGGGATGTGTGTGTATGTATGTGTGAAAAAGAGAGAGAGAAAGAGGGAGAGATTTAATATAAGGATATAAGGAATTGGCCCACATAATTATGAAGACTAAGGTGACCCAACACCTGCAATTGGCAAGCTGGAAGCACAGGAGAGCGGATGTGTAATTTCAATCCAAGTCTGAGGGCCTGAACAGCAGGAAAGCCAATGGTATAAGTTTCAGCCTGAAAGCCATCAGGCTCAAGATCCAAGAACATGTTTTACACTGAATCCAAAGGCTGGTAAAGACCAACATTTAATCTCATGCTCTCAGGCTGGAAGAGTTCCCTCTTGCTCAGCCATTTGCCCTTGAATAAGGCTCTTTCACATTAAGAAGGGCAACCTGCTTTACTTAGTCTACTGAGTAGACTATTTAATTTAATTTTATCTAGAAATACTCTCAAAAACACACACAGAACAATGTTTGACCAAATGTCTGGGCATTCTGTGGTCCAGTCAGGTTGAACTATAAAATGAACTATAATCATAACAACAACAGTGGTTTGAACTAGGTTGTTGTCATTGGACTATAATTGGTGAAAGTGGAAACATGATACTTAAGCCATGGAGATGGATGGAAGCACTTACAGAGAATAGAGAGAGAGAGGTGGGCCCATGACAGAAACCTGAGGGCTTCCAACACAACAGTGTTAGAAAGAAGAGGAGAGGTTATAATGAAGATTGACATGGAGGGGGACAAATGGATAAGAAATACACAAGAACACCAAATGTGGAAGTCATTCAAATAAGATTCTTCACAGAATAAAATGGTTAAGGTTTCAAATGCTTCTGTGGGTTTAGCAAAATAAGAACTAAAATATATTCCTCAAATTTAGCTGCAAGGGAGTCACTGGAGACCTTATCAAGAAGAGTATTAGAGAAGTGATGGAGAAAAAATCTGGATTGAAGTATGTTGAACTTTGAGTGGAAGTTGATAAAATATAAAATTAAAAATATAAAATGTAAAATATAAAATTAAAAATAGAATGAGAGCATGGTGTTTTGGCAGTATAGTAGTGATGTAAAGATAAGACAACAGACCAGTTTGAGAGAGGAGGGTCTTGGGGTCAAGGGGACAGTTAAATGAGATGCTACTTTCAAGGAAAAAAGATGCTAATTTTGACTGTGTTAGAAGAAAACAGCACAAGAATGTTACCAATAATTGAACTTTTACTGGAGAAATTAGAGGGTCCAATTTCCCCAACACTAGTAGGAGTAGGGTGGCTCTTGCAGTATCTTCAGAAAAAGAATTTTCAAAGATTTGCATGGGAGAATGAATGGTTTTTATTGCTGTGGAATTATATTTCTCAGGTTGTAAAGTCTCATGTCCCTTAATCCAATCCTGTAAAAGTGGCAGCTATGGATTCAGCAGAACCAAAAGCAAAGACAGTGTCCAGAGCTTCCGTTCCATGTTGCAGCCAAGTCTAGTTCAGCATTTAGGCTAATTAAGGTCCATCAATCAGTCCATTGTGTGGGACCCACATGGCCATGAGTCATGTGGGCAAATGCAGGGGAGCATACCCCCTCCAACAGAAATCACAGGAGCAGAAGCAATGAGGAGAGCCAAGAGCCATGAGACAGAACTCCCTTTGTTCAGAAGTTTAAATATTCAGGTTTTGCTCCATTGCAATGGCCTTGCCTATTCTGGCCACTAACTTGTTTCCAGGTGTGACTGACAGGTAAGCATCTTTCCACATCACTCAGACATTACTGGACATGTGTCTAAATTGCCTTTGTCCAGTCCCTTCCCCAATCAATCAGCAGGGAACAGACTTAGAGAATGTTAAATTAGCAAAGCTGTATAAATGGTATGCCTATGTCATCTAGTCTTCCCTTTACTCCTTTCCTGTTAAGTAATAACCAGATTATTACAATGGTATCAGGACCTCGGTTCAGCAACCATGGTACTTGAATTCTGGCTAAGAAAGAATTCAGAGCCAAGGCTCAAATGCAAGAAAAAGTTTATTTGGAAAGTCACAAAGGTAGAAGTGACCCCTGGAAGTAGTGAGCCAGCTGAGCTGTGTGGGCTCAGGAAACAAGTTACAGAGGCAAAAAAAAAAAAAAAAAAAAAAAAAAAAAATGCCCTTGAACTTAGGAAAAAGAAAAGCAGAGAGAATACTCCTGGTGCAGGGAGTAGGGGAAGGGCATGAGTATGCTCGAGAGAGAGTGCCCTGGAGAAAGAAGGGGGTGAGGAAAGGCATAGGCATGCTCAAGAGAGAAAAAGTGTGCATTGCGTCCTCTCTCCTGAGGTTTTTTATCTACTCTCTAAAGGTGGGGATTTTAGGGGAGACGCCAGGGAAGGATCTCAATGGAATATTCATCAGCTTTCCAGGTGTGTTCTTTTAGGGTCATGGTCTCTACTGATTGGTGGGTGCCAGGGAAGGAGGTCATTAGTCATTGCAACTGGTCCTGATGTGGGCCAGGGCATCATTTTGTCTGGTTCTGTTGCTTTTCTGGGCTTGGAGCCAAAACACTGCATCTCAAGTTTGACCAAAACTCTATCTTTGTGGTCAACAGACCTGAGGCTTTGTTTCTAAGATTATTTGATGAAGGTAAGAATCTGGTTGTCTGAGGGCTTAATGCTTAAGGGAGTGGTCCAAAAGGGTTTATATGAGAGTCATATGAGGCTCTTTTCTGGCCCCCTTCTTCCTCCTCTAAGGGGTCTCCCATATGACTAGTGATTTGCCAAGGAAGGAAGGTGAGAGGAGGGTCAGAACTGCATGACCAGAAATATGAAAGGTCAGGAGGTCTAAACTGCGTGACCAGTGATATGCTAGGGAAGGAAAGGTGACCCTGGGGCTGAGGTCTCACCCTACAATTGTCCATTGCTAGGCATTCCAGGCTTTCAGCTCTGGTGACCTTCTGTACCTGGTCTATCTTTCCCACTCGGCTCATGTCTAACTGCCTACTACAACTGCATCCTATATTTTCAAAGATGATCAGTTATCAGTTGCCTGCTTTTAAAATAAAGGCTCTAGAGATGAAATAAATAAATACATAAATGTTTCAAAAGAGTTAGTCTGCATAACTTTTTCACACAATTTCAAATGATGGATTTTTCATAGCTGGGTTTCAAACTCTGAAAGTACTGAATTTATTCCTTAATCTAACCACAGGACTTTCATTCAATTTCTATATCTCAGCAAGCTACACCTGGTAATTTGCCCAAGATATTTCCTCTTCCTGAAATAGTTCCCAGATCTCTACCCCACCTTTTTCCTCTTTCCTATCTAATTAATGCCCACAGGTCTCAGATCAATTAGCATTTATTTAGAGATGATTTGCCTGACCTTCCTTACTAAAGCAACTCCCTCTAATAAATGCTGTTATCTCACTAAATGACTCTTCTCTTGAAAGTTCCTGAGGTTTATTTTTAGATTTATTAGGTAGTTCTCTAATTAATGTATATCTAGCCACAAAATCATCATCTTTATTAAAATACGGTCAATCCTATTTTCTCCTTTTATTGTATCCACAGCACTGACAAGCTCCTCACAACAACAGAAAAATGAGATGCTCAATAAATGCATTTAGAATGATTGAATATACCAAGCTTATATTTAGCTAAAAATTGGAAATGTGTGTGAATTAGCTAGCTAACATAATCTATCAGTCCCCACATGTAGTCACAATTGATATTACATTTAAAAGATGAAGATCATTTTTCTAAAATGGGACATGAAATTTTATTATGTTTTTATTTATTATTATATCAAATATAACATCAAATTTATATTTGATACTTATTTGGAAGATAGAAACTTATATAAGATTTTATTTTTCTTATGAGCATTTCTAAAACATTTTAGAGTTATTGGAGTTTTAAATTTTTTTTTGAAGAAAGCTGAATGAAAAAGTCCCAGATGTAATATAATATCACATTATAACCTACAGCACCTAATAAATTATTTCAAGTGGTTTGAATCAGCTAATATAAGTTGCTGATTGAGAATTGTATAGCAGAGATATTTTACTTAAAACAATGACTGTACATGTTTCATAACCAGCTAGTGAATGACATATTTTTAAATTTTCCTAGAAACAAAAAGCAAATACATAATCATAGAATCATAGACTAATAGATTTTCAGAGAAGATGCCACCAGTGCAATTTACCCCCGAGAATGGGAACTCCCATCTACAGCATCTCAGATAGATATTCATTTATTCTGTTCTGTAATAATTTCAAATGTTTTGGACAGAAGCCAATTCTCTGAGAAAATCTATAATTTCTAGAACAGTATTCCTTATATTGATCCAGCATTTCTCCCTTGGCAATCCCTGGTTTTTTATTCCAAGTCACCTTCCAGAGCAGCTTAAGAAATGTCTAACCTTTCTTTAACCATTCCTCAAACATTTGGAAGCCTCTGAATCCTTCCTTTGGGGGTAAGTTTCCTTGTCCCACATAGATCACGGTTTTCAAGGTGCTTATAACAAAAGCAGGCATGTCATACCTGCTTTAAATTGCATGTGAGAATTTTATTGATGTTAAATTTCATCTTGTTTCCATGTTATTATTTCACTGTGTTTTTTTTAGTACATTAGTTATCTCTCATAAGTTTGTTTATTCTACAAATCTTGTAAGTAAACTTTCTCTATAACAAAAAATATTGAGAAAATAAACCAAGACAAAAAGTGCTATTCATCACTGATAGGCATGTGTATCTCTTCTAATTTTCAGAAAATTGTTATATTATATGATCTGAAACCATTCCTCTATAAAAAACTTAAATATGTCGGATAACACTTAACAAGTACACTTGTACACCAAGGGCCAAATACAGAGAGAGTGATGAAAAACAACAGAAAGCAAAAGCTAACAACTGGTTTGCTACTTTGTGGGTGGAAGAGTCTTCAGTTATCTCAGTAGCCAAGCAGTCTGGGCCCTACAAACACACACACACAAAAAACAGGCCAG
The DNA here is from genome assembly GCF_054644295.1 of Miniopterus natalensis. Classification (NCBI taxonomy): domain Eukaryota; kingdom Metazoa; phylum Chordata; class Mammalia; order Chiroptera; family Miniopteridae; genus Miniopterus; species Miniopterus natalensis. The sequence goes on along the minus strand of NC_142083.1, from coordinate 15,216,378 downwards.
TTTAAGGGACCAATGCTTTGTGAAATTGCGCATTAAGGCAATTTGTGCATTACGAAAAATTATGAAGAGGCAAAAGATGACAAGCAAGAAGGACTGTCTCCTTTTGGGCTCCAGGAGGAGAAACAAAATGCTCTTACCTGACAACTGATAATCACAGGTCTTTGATTTCTGCTTGGGTTTGAATGAACATTATTTGCATGGTCTTCTAAACCCAGTAGATACATAACCATTAAACAGTCACATCAATAAAATTGGTGTGTCTGATGAAATAAAATTAAACTAAATAATTTAATAAAATTAAATAAAATGAAATAAAATTTAAAATGGCTTTCTCTTGAGAAAAATAAAGATGCGAAAAAGGTTCATGTTGTCCTGACTAATAACATTCCATTGAACAGGAATTTAAATTTCAAAGTAGCAAAATATATGATAAGGAAAAAAAAAGTATCTTAGTAGAAATAACAAATAGCTGGACTAGACTGTCAGAAAGGTCAGATGGTGGAACATGAGTATGAAACAACTCTATTTCAAGAACAGTGAATTGTGAGGTACTATATTAAAATGAAGATGTTTAATAAATAGAAAGTAAAAAATATATACTTATTAGCACAAAGCGCTCAAGGGATGGGGCAAAAAGGGCATATACAAATTGGAAAGAGAATTTGTAACCTAGTTTTAGGCATTAAATAAATTATTTTAAGTAAAGAACAAATAAAGAGATGGAAACTGAGACAAGCTACTGGATATGAAGAATATCAGAAGATCCAACATATATCTCATTGTAGTTTCAGTAGAAGAAAATATTAGAGGCTGCTGATTACAGACAAAAAAGTTTTGGGAAAAAACAAACACAGACACTGAAGTGAGAAACATAAGAGCATGAAACTTGCACAAATATTCTACAGCAATAAGAGAAGCCAACAGAGAGGTAAATAATTTCTTCAAACTGCTGAGAGAAACGCTGTCAAACTAGAGTGCAAGGGTCAGCCAAACTATCATTTACAATGGAACACATTTATAAAAGTTCAGCTTTTCACAAATGAGGATATTTCTAATTCACAACTCTACAGAAAATACATTTCTAACGTTAAATTTTAGGGAGAATAAAATTAAAGCCTGAGGGAAGTTATTCATTTTGAAAAGAAATGGAGGTGAAAAGCAAGCAGGTAAACCTGTTGGGAAATAAAAATTATTGTTATATAAGACAATAGTCATGATGAATCACTCAGGGGGAGGCAAAATAAAAGAAAATGGTTCTAAACTACTAGACAATAGTTATACGTAGAATGGGAGGAAATGATCTGAAAAAAATTATGCTAAGGTGTTTGTACTGTGTGGAAGGTGACTGGAGCTATCTGTGGCTGATCGATTAAGTTAGGTATAAATACTTACTCATGGGAATGTCCAATAGAAGACAGATACAGATTTTAGAAATATGTAATAAAAAAGAACAGAAAAAACAAAATTCAAAGAAAATACAGTGGTATACCAATATCTCTAATGTGATGTTGCAGGCAAGGGGAAAGTACTACAAGTATGGAATTATTGGTAAATCATGAAGAAAGAATTTGTTTTCTGAGTATATGGCAGTTTACAAGCAATTCCATACTTTTTCTCATTTAATCCTATCAAACTTCAATTTTATGAAAGAGGTCACTGGCTTGTGTTTTACAGATAAGGTACTGAGTTCTTTTTTTCTTTCACTATGTATGTTTTTGTGAAATAGATTTATAAAATCGGAGAGACTAGAGAAACATTTTCAAATCCATGTCTTCTGCCGCTAGGTCAAGTCTTTCCCATTTGCAGCTCAGTCTACAAGTGACTGATTTAAACCATTGTAAAAATATAGACCATGATAAAAGCCATTTTACAAAACTAATATAAAAAGGATATACTGCCAAAATATGAATTATTTTTCATATGAGTAGATGCTGACTTGCTATATATATATATACACACACATACAATTATATGTTTCCTTTCTTATTATAATTAGATACTGTTCTTTGAATAAGATTAATCTTAACAGTCTATGAAGTCCTAATTTTCATGCTACACAATTTTGATAATTATCATGTGACATTTATGTCCTGTGTTCAAATTCATACTAATATTGTTTACCACTCATTATCTGTTATTATTTATATCTAAAGACACATTTTGTGGCATATCCTATAACTATCTTCCTTGTGAATTACCAAAGAGTATCCTATTTTATTTTTACCAATTATCCTTTGGTGCTACATCTGTTGTGTTCATTTATACACAGTTCTATAATTCTTCCGGGGTATGTTCTTTCTCCCCCTCACATTGACGTTAAAGGTCTCTTGATTAGAATGGAGAATGCCACACCAAAAAGAGTGACTGATCTTTACACCGTGAAACTTCCTGTCGTAGGCCCAGTTTGTGAAAACTGTTACTTGGCACACTCTGTCCAGCCAGCTGTTCCTCTCTCTTACTTCCCTTACTTCTTCCAAATGAGACCTTTAGCTGGAAGGAAAGATGAAAACTCAACTTGCACCTTCTGGTCCTTCAGTCTCATTTCTACACGAAACAAAATAATTTTCTTTCCAAGTCAAAAATACAACCTCTGAGATAAAATTTTACTCGGTTATTCTTAAACAAATACTGCTTAATATTTGTCAAAAAAATCTTTGTTCAAAAAACATTGGCTATGACCTCTACTTTTATTTTTTAAATAATTATTCTTCTTAGAAATATGCTACAGGCATTAAGCAATTCAAAGTAGCGATAATTTAATTTATCATTTAAATTTTTTAAAAGCTTCCATTAAATTACATTAATGAAATTTCTCAGAAACTTGTTCCACAAACCCAGCTGGCCAGGGAGAGCATCTTCTCGAAGGCAGGCATCTAGATGTTCTACAGATTGCATACGTCATCATGATTACCCTTTAACCAACTCCATCAGTGGGGGAACGCTCTCAAAATGGCCACACAAATCTAGCTCTGAAGTACATTTTCTGAAATGAACTTGCCAAACTAAACCATTTTTTCCTCTATGAAACCAATTTTCATGTCCATCCACACCATCTGTTCCTCATGAAAATGGAAAATGGGCTGTGTGTTCACCTGGCATCAGTTAGTCCCATTATCTGCAACTGGTTCATTAAAAAAATATTAGGGTTTCTTCTACCAGAATATACCACTTTATTTTCTTCCTTAACTCACCATCTTTGTAATCGCTACATTATCTTTCTGCTCACTATGTCACATCTTCAATACTTTATGATATCAATTCACTTATTTTTATAGTCTTATTTAATACTTGCTGAACTGGTGATATTACATACCCTGTTCCCTGCTTTCTGGGAAATATGGATTCAACTTCCATCACGAAATATTCAGCAAAAGTCCAATTCATTCTTTTTATGTTAGAATTAAGTTACCATCTAGGTATACAGCATTATTTTAAAACAGTTATGTTTGAAAATGGCTTCTAATTTTTTTCATGAAGTTAACTTAGAGAAAGATACCCAAGAAATATAACAGACTGTAGCTAACTATCTAAAATTTGTGAATGAATTAAATTACTGTTTAGCTGCATCTAATCTCTTAAAGCTGAGTTTTGAATAACGAGTCACACTAGAACGGGGAAATGGGTAACTCAAATATGATAAAACACATGTTTATGAAAATATAAATAAAACTTTGAGTATTCATAGGGATTATCAGCACTTTAATACGAATTGACACTAACTTACTTTTAATAACCTTTCAGTAATACATTTAAAATGATTTATTTCAATAGAAATATAGTTTTACTACTCTTTTTAAACTCTCAATAAATTTATTTAAATGCATGAAGCATTTTTAAAAAAATTCTAAATGACATGAAGACAATAATGAAACACATGATTTATATTGAAATGGTAATATCTCGAATGGTAAAATAATTGTTGCTCATGGAAAGTGTAAGATAAGTTTATAGCAGGTTTATTCATAACTGTCACAAGTTGGAAGCAACCAGGATGTCCTTCAGTAGGTGAATGGATAAATAAACTGTGGTCCATCTAAACAATGGAATTGTATTCAGCACTGAAGAGAAATGAGCTATCAACTATGAAAAGATATGGAGGAAGCTTAAGTGAATATTACTAAATGAAGGAAGCCACTCTGAAAGGCTACATAGTGTGTGATTCTAACTGCTGTATATGGCATTCTGGAAAAGGCAAAACCATGGAGACAGTAAAAGGATCGTTGTCAGGGGTTGGGAGGCGGGGTGGTGGGAGAGATGAATGGGCAGAGCACAAAGGATTTTTAGGTCACTGAGAATACTATGTCTGATATTATCATAATGGATAGATAAATGTCGTTATACATTTGTCCAAACCTGTAGAATGTACAAGAAGAATGGATCTTAAGGAAAACTATGGACTTTGGTTGATTACAGTGCGTCAATGTAGGTTCATCAATTGTAACAAATGCACCAATCTGTTGAATGATATTGGTAATGAGGGAGGCTATACATATGTGGAAGCAGGAGGGATATGGAAAATATCTGTATTTTTTCTTGATTTTTCTGTGAATTTAAAACTGCTCTAAAAATAAATTCTTAAACAAAACAAAACAAAACAAAAATGTCAGGGGAAGGGTGGGAGTTTACACTAGATTCATTTGTTAGGATGAAATTCATACTGATGTGGGATGTGTAGTTAGCAAGGCGAAGAACACAGGGACCTAGCTAGACAATATCCATGCATGTTTACAAAATTACCATTATGGTTCTGGGAATAAGTAATATGTCCAGAAAATGGGCAGAGCTTGACAGCAAGAAGCTTAGGCCATCTCTTAGGATATCCAGGCATATGGCCTGTTGGGCGCACAGGAAGGTGTGCACAATGGGTGTGGGAGGGGTACCAGTGCTCGCTCTGTCGCAGATGAGTGGCAGATGTGTTTTCAGAACAGCCTGTGTTTTCAGATCGCAGTGAGGAGTGGGAGTTGAAAATTACAGTGTTTTCTTTGCCACTTGAAGAACAGTGCAGGAGACAAATACATCCTTGTTCTTGCCATTCCACCTGTAATGACTGATTCCAGGGGCATTCCTGTTCTTTCGAGGGGATTTTCCTTTTGTTCTACCAGGCCTATCACTGTCTGAAGTCCCTGATTTTAATGATTTTATGTTGGAATCACCAAAGTAGTATATACTCGATTTAGAACACTTCACTCAGAAAAGCATAACTGGGCTTCGTTATTTTCAAGCAATGATTATTTCCAGAAACATGTGGAGAAAAATACATCCCCTTACAGACAATTTTATTTATACCCCTTTATTTTGGCTTGCTTTCTGTGTATGCCTTACTAACATGACATTCCTACTCTCCAGAGTTCTTTGTGTTTATCTGGTTTCATATCTGTTCAACTTCCTCTTCAAAACACATGTGGATGGGAGAACACTTCTATCTTCTGTGAACTGGGCTTTCTTCTTTGAGATAGCGTGCATTATAGATTATTGAAGAAGTGGGGGGTCTCTCTAAATGTCACCGTATTAAACATGTTTTTTTATTGAGCACCTTTTTCATGCTACAAGCCACATGTTACCTCTAATGTTAAGCAATATATTACTAGCAGATATGATTATATTTCTCTGATGCCTAGAATGATTTGGGCTAAATACACTGACATCAATAAATATGTGAAGAGTAAAGTTTTGCTCTTATGGAAATAAAACCATGTGCACAAAAAACATTTTATGTTGGTTCACTTCCACTAATTTCTCAGCAGAGACGTCAGTCAACCTGTTTGCTGCCTTGAATTCCCAGGCATGCTGGTGGGCCTGAGAGTGCATTCCAATCCAAGTCAAATGTTGAGCATCATAGAAGCCTATCATAATATAGCATCGCCAGCCTGAAGTTCATCTCTGTAGTTGGTAATCATGTGTATTAGTTTGTTATTGTTGCTGAAATAATTTACCACAAATTTAGTGTCTTAGTAAAACACACATTTTTCTCTTATGGTTATGGAAGTCAGAAGTTTAAAATCAAGGTGTTGACAGGGCTTTGTTCCTTCTGGAAATTTCAAGGGAAAATCCATTTCCTTGCATTTTCCAGCTACTAGAGGTCACATGCTTTTCTTGATTTGTGGCTCCTTTCTCCATTTTTAAAGTGCACCACTCCAACCTCTGCTTCTATTATTATATCTCTTTTAAATCTCTGCAGCTGACTCTACTGCTTCCCTGTTAAAGGATGCTATGGTTGTTAGATCCATTACAATAATCCAGGATAATTTTCCCCTCTCATAGACCTTAACTTAAGCACATCTGGAAAGTCCCTTATGCCATATAAGGTCACACAGTCACAGGTTCCACTGATTGGAATAAGGACATCTTTGGAGGCCTTTAATTTTTACTACAACATGGAATATGCAAATTCTATCACCAGGCCTTTTTAAAACACAAATTAAATATGTAAAATGGAATAAAACTGGAACTGAAAAATTCACAACCTAAGCTTAATATAACTTAAAAGCCTCTACAATTCTAGCATTCTAGATGACTGTTTTCCTTGAACACTGGTTAAAAAATATTTGTAGCACACATCACAATGACTAACACAATCTATAAGTTTATTAAATTGTACATTTTCTTGAATATTAAATAATCCTTTTTACACAAAACAAATATCTAAAAGCTAAAATTATATCATAAATATATCTACATTAAAATTTTCACAAACTAAAAATATTTTTTTAAAAATTATCTTTGATTCAGGTCATTTTATTCAGAAACATTTCATTACCTTCTCAATCATGGACAAACAAAACATAACAGGGCTGAAAGTCTGTTCTAAATCATGTACAAAGTGTTTCAGTAGAATGTCATGTTGAGACATAAGAGACTCAGAAGATATTTAAATATTAGAATCAATAAAGCATATTTATCTGTAGGTATTGGAAGTAGAGGAAAAAAAGAATAAATATTCCTAGAGTTCTATTACCTAAGATGAGGGGTTGAAGAGGGGATTGACAGACAAAAATGTCTGTTTTCTGTTTTGATGTTGAACTATTTATGGAGCATCAAGTGATATGTTCATGGGGAAATCATAAGCCACTCCTACTCAGCATCCTGGTTACTTCCTTATAGCCATCTATCACCATTCAGAGGCTGCAAAAGCTAAAACAGCTTTTCTAAAATACTTTGCTTTACCATTTTGATATAAAGTAGGTACCTCCAGTTAGATGGACTTCTATAACATTTGGAATGCAAGAGAGTTGGACAGAGAAATCATTTTTTAATTGATTGACTCTCACTCCTGTCAAACATAGTGTTAGGAACTTAGGTTCTTCTATAACAATCTACCCACTATCTTTGGTGTGTCAACAGGTGGGGGTACAAGTAGGGGCACCACCCTGATATGAGAATCACAGCTACAGATGTGTGCTCTTTAACTCAACATTTCCTGTTTTGGCTTCTAGTCTTGGACTTGAGCATGCATTTCTAATTCCTTCCAAATATTTAAAAAGCAACTGATCATTGTATTGAGTCCCTTTCTGTTTAAAATAGCTAGAATAGATTCTGTTTCCTATAAATGGCTCCCAATTGATAAACTGTGGATAGCGATTAGTTTATGCATCATGATTGTAAAGCAAAGGATAGAATTGTGGGTACCCATTTGGAAATCATTAGAGAACAGCCCTTAGTGATGGGCATGAAATTGAATGAGGTCATCTGGAAAGTTTTGAGTGCATAGAAACACTGGGAGCATCAGTGCCATAAGAAAGCATAGGAAGAAGAGCCAGCCAGAGATGTTAGAGGAGAAAAAAAAGTATAATATAAAGCCTTAATGATTTCAAATGTTTTAACATTTTGCCTTTCACTACTTTACTAAATGTTCTCTTCATTTACCCTCTGTGTTCTCCAAATTCTCATTATCTTTTGATGTTGTCAAAAGATGTTCTAGCTCCATTTGCCTATAGTGGGGCCAATGGTAAACCAGTTCAAATATGTGTAATCTATAATCATGAAATTATTCTTTTATTTTGTGCTTGTAATCATTTCTTCTCAAACTCTAAGCTGAGGAATTCTCATATATTATAGTTCTCTATTCTTGATTTAGACAGCTGAGCAATTATGTGGAAATTTGCAAAATCAAACATCCAGTTGTCTACAAATTTGTATTATTAAATGTGAAATGTTCACTCAACAGTGCTTGATAACCTTTTGCTAAGGTGGTTTTAACCTAACTTATTTTCTATTCACATTTGCTTGCAATACACACACACACACACACACACACACACACACACACACACACACACACACACACTTTTACTCTTGCCTTTACCTCTCAAAATAGCATGTTCATTCTTTCCAAGATGATCCTTCTGTTATTTATCACGCCTCTTTACATTTTATCCTTAATTTATTCATTCATTTCAAATTTTCATTTAAAGAGCCACAGCAAGGCAAGGTTCATGGGGTTTAAAACAACAGTGAACTAAATATAGAGTCCCTGTTACTGGCTTTCCTAGAACTTGCACAGAATATGCAGTGGAAATCATGCTAACCTGATTAGAGAGATTTTCAGGATTCTCTGGGTTTTTGTTTTTTTGGTTGTTGTTTGTTTCTTTCTTTGTTTTTATAGTTGTCAGGGTAGAACTCTTTAAAGGAAATGTTTATACTGAGAACTGAAGAAAAGTCATCTGTCTTTCTGCTGTTGATCTTTCATATTGGTTTGTATCAACTTTTCAATATATTCAAAACATACACCTATTTCTTATGTGTGATACATATTGCTTATGTTCTGTTGGATATATATTAATGTTTCAATTATGCAGCTTAATTATTAAACTTATATGACTTTTGTACTTTACATGAGGATTAAAAATAACTTTCTAATCAAAAACAAAAATATTAAAATTTTATTGAGTATTTATTTAGCATTTAGTATTTACATTGTACATTTACTAGTTTACTATTTCTTTGATTTTTATACTTAGAACTTGGATCCATTTGAAATTTATTTTTTCCATAAGGTGTAAAATACTGATTCATATGTCTGATAGATAGATAGATATGCAACTGTTTCTACTACATTCTTTGAATAGTCAAGTATAATCAAGCTTTTTTATATTAATTTAAAATATCTTAATTTTAAACTAAATGTCTGTATATATTTGGGTCTATTCTGAGCTTCCTAATGGGTTCCACTGAACTGTAGAAGTATTATTATTAAACGTTAAGTGAAATAATATTTAAATATAATACAGTATTTTAGTAAGTGATTGTTAATCCAGTTAAAACTATATTATACTATAATATATTGCTAACTTGGCTATATAAGCCTTAGAATAAAGCTAGGGAGACGACTTTACTAAAAAGTTGTATTCATCAATAGAGTATCAAAAATCCTTCCTCATGAGAGATTATTGTTTTTGTAATTTCCTGTTCTTTATCCTGGTCGAGTTCTCATGACCTTTAAAGCTATAATAAGGTCCAGTGAACACAGTGTGAATAATTTGCTGCATTCTTTTTTTTTTTTTTTTTTTTTTTAAGTGACATTTTTGCATAAAACCTTTGTCCTGTTTCAGTAAGGCACTTTAGCATACGGTGGTTAAATTCTGTCTTCTTATTACAGCCTAAATCTGTTTTCATTCAAGTTCTTTGCTTTATGCCTTCTAAGCTAAAAAGAAAAAAAAATTAAAATCTTGAGAGAAATGATTCACACTCTTTTTGGCAGCTAAAGAGACAATCTTTGCTTTTTGCTCACTCCTTGAAGTTTGATGAGCTAAAAGATTAAGATGGCCACGCCACGTGTATAAACCAAATGCTTTTAGTCCTCATGGTGACAACACAATCGCTTGTGGCTTCTCAGAGAAGCCACTCATCTCTGTTATCAAAACTGTGTCATAGACTCAAAGTGATAGGAACTTGTCTTAAGAATTTTTTCTTTTTTCTTTTATTTTAATTTTTTGAGTGATGCAGAGGTGGTTTTCCTTATTAAGGAAAATGAAAAAGATCAATTCTCAGTGACAAGTGTAAAATCTAAAGCATGCACAACTCACTACTTGGCTTTTTTGGGAAATCCCTGCTAAGATGATAAAGTTTGGTAATATCAAGGAAAGTTAATCATGAGTCAAAGAGACACTAGACATACATCTATAGATCTAACACAAAGCATTCCAAAAAGGAAAAGAAATATAAGCAGTTTGGTTTCCATTAGATACAAATACCTTTTATATTTAAAAAATAAAATAAAATAAAAACAAATTTGCCCGGTTGAAGTGGCTCAGTGGTTGAGCATCAACCTACGAAACAGGAGGTCAAGATTCGATTCCCGGTCAGGGCACGTGCCTGGGTTGAGGGCTCGATCCCCAGAGGGGGCGTGCAAGGCAGTCGATCAATGACTCATCATTGATGTTTCTGTCTCTCTCTCTCTCCCTTCTTCTCTTTGAAACCAATAAAAACATGTTTTAAAAAAATAAAATTTACTGAACACTGAAAAAAATATTGTGATAAGCTCTATGGAGAACATAGAAATTCGAAATAAAGATGATGCTAAGATTTAGCAGATAGGTCCTTTAGCCCATGAACTTTGGACATATTATCTTATTAAATAATTAACATCACTACCATGTTATTACTATGAGAAGGAAATCTCAGAGAATTTACATCTGCTTCCAAAAGTTCCTACATAGAGTAAAAGAAAAGTTAGGGATATAAAGCAAGGGTCTGTAGAATTCTGGACCCTGTCAAAACAGTGTTTTAAAACAATACAATCAGTCTCTGGCATCAGGGGTTACAATCCTATTAATATAACTCATGGCCTCACTGAGCTTAGGCAAGGTACTCAGCCACTTTGAGCTGCTAGAACCTGGTCGTGTGCTTTTGAGGCAGTAAATATAAGAATGTACAAGATATGCTGAAGCATAAATATACAATAAAACTTAGCTATTTCCATTACTATAACATTCTTATCCATAGAGTTAATGTACTTTTCAAGAAGATCCATTCTTGTTCTTAGGAATCTTACAGTTTAGGGTTTGAACAAATCATCTAATTACACAGTACACGGTGGCATCTTATGCGATCATGACACAACGGTGAATAATAAAGACAGAAGAAGAAAGCATTCTATGGAGACTAAGAAAGACGAAGACCAACTCTAGCCTGATAATGGGTCAGAAAACTCTGAAAAAGAAGTAGCCTTGAGATGAGCACTCCAAGACTGAAAGAGAAAAGCCCTGCAGGTGATGATGAAGGTGTGGTGGAGGAACCTCTAGGTGCAGGAGAGAACCATGGTATAGAAATAGCTTTTTTAAAAATTTTGAGACTATGTGTCTTGACTGGGATCTATGAAAAGTTCCCCAGTGTTAGTAAAATAATCAGTGAAAATCAAGTTTGGAAATATTAATTGGGACGGCACGAGAGGAGTCTCAGCGCCTGTTTGTGCTGTGGCAGGCTAGTCGTCTTACCCTCAGTATCACACGCTGGATGAAGAACAATTTGGCATGAAGAATCACTTCCAAGGTTTATTGCTTTGAGGTTTGTATTTAATGCTTTTAATGCTTGTTTGTTGACAAATATATGACAGTAGCTAATATTAACATGGTAAAATAACACCCCTTAATTGAACAATATTGCCCCAGACATATGCCATGGTAATTATTTTTTATGAGCTTATGGATGCTTTTGAGAAGCATTTTGTAAAAGACATTTTTTGCCAATTTATTTACATTTTTGGTAACGTTATGTGGCCAAGAAAAACCGGAGCTATGAAACACATTTGAAAAATCACAACTTAATTATCTTCAAGAATTCATCAGTCCTTTATTCTCGCCCTTCTCTCCCTCTAACTAGACACATGAGTCTGCTTCTGCCTTTGTTTCAATATCTCTAAACAAATTCTGCACTGACAGCCCTGGTCATTTGTGGCCAGATCATTATATCACTGCAGTTACATTAAATACGCTTTTGACAAGAATAAGAGAATCAGAAATTAGGTTATACAAATCAGGGAAAAGGAGGGAGGGACAATAAATAGGGGTATAAAATTAATTTATTTAAAAATAGACCTTTTAACTTTTTGAAAAGGTGATAGCATCAATTTCCCTGTATAAAAGAACTTAGAAATTTTTAATAACTTTATTTCAGATTAAAAAATAATAATCTTTTTCAGCTTTTTAGTCTCTACATGAAATTGCCTATCCCTCCAACTTTATCACATCCCACTCCTTCCTTCACTCCATTACTTTTGGCCATGCTGGTTTTCAGTCAGTTCAAAATTATGCTAAGTTAGTGCATACTTCAGAGTTACATTTTCTTCTGCCTTAAATGCACTCTCTTGGATAGTCACATGGTTGGTCTCAATAAGGATGTCAATATTTCAGATAGTTATACTTTGATCACCAAATATAAAGTGGCACTTCCAAATCACTATACGTTACAATTTTCTTCTTCACACTGAATATAGTCAAAACTATTTTTTAAAAATTTTGATTTAGCCTGTGTGGTTCAGTGGTTAGAGCAGTAGCCCATGCACCAAAGGGTTATGGGTTCCATTCCTGGTCAGGGGCAGGTACCTGGGTGGGTTGCAGGTTCCATCTCCAGCACAGTCTGGTCGTGTATGGAAGGCAACCAATTGATGTCGTTCTCACATAGATGTTTCTCCCTCTCTTTCTCTTTCTCCCTCCTCACCCTCTCTCCCTTCCACTTTCTCAAAAAAAATCAATGGAAAAAATATCCTTGGGTGTGGATTAACAAACAAACAAACAAAACCCAAAAACATTTGTGTGTGTGTGTGTGTGTGTGTGTGTGTTAAACTATATTTAGCTTCCCAACCAGGATAAAAGCTCCATAATATTGGGATATTATCTTTATTGTCAACAGTGAATTACCATTTAGAACTGTGTCTGGGATACAGTATCTGTTTATTAAATATTTATGAGAATATGCATTATTTTTCATGGTGAAAATACCTGAAAAATTCAAAGTTCAAGATAATAGTATAAAGCTATATAAGTAAACATTTTTATCACGTTTCTTTAAAAGAAAGTAAGAAAACAGTTGGATTTTCCCCATGATATTTAGTGGAAGAGGGATTAAGTATCCTTGCATAGATAACAGAAATCTGTCTTAGTATTTGAGGTGGATTTATAACTCATTTGAATCTTTGTAGGCTTATAAGAAAAGCACAAAAATGAGAATTTTGAAGAGATTTTCCTATTAAAATTCACAAGGATTCGAAATAGCAATATTCTAAAGAGCTTAGGTAAGTAGTGGTTTTGAGATTTCTCCACTTGGAAGAGCTCTGAGTCTTCCTGATGTATTTTATCAGAGACTAAAAATTAAGTAGATCTGCTACACAAAGATTGGCCATATGCCTTCTATCAGGGCGATTTCCTTCTTCAAGTGATTTCTTCTTCCAAGTGTTGACTCCCCATCAAGATAATCTCCTCCCCTCTCCTCCCCCCTCCTCCTCCTTTCCCCTTCTTCCTCTTCTTATTATTTTACTTTTTTGTTTACTTTTTTGTTTCTTTTTTAAGCACCCATGCTCTATAGTTATTTAGAAGAGCACACTTTAAAAAATAACTGTCTGAAGAATGCTGAATCTCTATCTTTCTAAATTTCATGGTCAACGTTTGCTTTTTTTTACTTCCAAGTTTGTTCTCATTAAGATAAATGAGATTTTGGAAAGAAAACATTTTTTTTTTTTCCTCTCTATGCATAACTGAAAATCGATTTTTCTTTTACAGTACTTTGAAATATTTTTAAAGACATCATCAAACAGAGACCGTAATGGCTCAATTCGTGTCTGAAATTCTTTTCATTAAACATTGATTCTGATATAAATAAAACATATTTTACTCATTCATCACTCATTCACTCACTTAACCAGTATTTATTTAGCTCTGATTATATGTCACACATTTTTTAAGTAATAAAAATGTAAAGGTGACTAAAACTGGCAGAGTCCCTACAGCTTAGTAGGAAAGAATAACATTCAATATAGTGTCACACAAACAAAAAAAATCCAGATACAATAAGGACTTATGAAGAAGAGGGGCGTGCTGATAAGAAAGTCACTTAGGCATTGAGGCTAGTGTAGACTTTCCTGAGAAAGTGACTATTGAAGTAAGATCTGACAGGAAGTAGGATCCGACTAGATAAAAATTATGTTCAGTGGATGAGCAGGGCCAGGCTAAATTTCAGTCTTTGCTCAGAGATCAATGGATATCAAAATAATCATTGTTGTAAGCTTTAACAAAATTCACAGGCTGAGAGTATGTGTTTCTTGTGTTTTTGGATAATTAAGATGACTTTCCTTCATTTAAATCACAAAGATTTGCCCGGCAGGGCGTGGCTCAGTGGTTGAGTGTCAACCCAGGATCCAGGAGATCAGGGTTCGATTCCCGGTCAGGACACATGCCCAGGTTGCGGGCTGCAGACGATCAATGACTCTCTCATCACTGATGTTTCTCTCTCTCTCCCTCTCCTTTCCTCCTCTGAAATCAATAAAGATATATTTTAAAAAACAAAACAAAAAATAAAATAAATCACAAAGATTTATCTTGATGCTAATGGAAGTTTGGCTAATAGTTTGATGAGGTATGCAATATAGATCAGGTCTTATTTCTTTTGGAATAATTAAAGCACACTAATTAGGTGCAAATCTGCAAGTAATTGTAAAATATCTAGAAGAAACTCTAGGAGGTTTTAATGTTTTTCAAAATCACAGTTTATGAACTCACTAGGGCATGGTCTTATCTTTCTCAATCTTGTAAGATATATGAATTATGTACATTGTTTTGTGGTGTCTCAGAGGAGTAATTATATAGTCATACACAAGCAGACTTGAACCAATTACAAACAGTACTTAGAAATGTATTTCTTATTTCTGAAATGCCAGCTTCGATACATAAAAATTACCAATATTTATATTAAAAAATAAATAGAATTTATGATTGATGAATACTTTAATACTTTAAACTCATCTACATACCCCTTTTAAGTTTGAGGGAATGGGGTACTGTTGAGAAGTCTCAGATGAAATCCAGCTGTATTTTAATCGCATTTCAATCTATCATCAGAAAATATTGACTATTTTTTTCCTCAGACATGCAGCTGTCAACTATCCAACTATGAGTCTAGATTTACATTATAGTTTTATTTTCTACCTATTCATTTTCATCTAAAACACTTGTTCCATGAAATAGCTTTTACTGTCTGAAAAAGGAAAGCAGGATGTGTGGTTTCATCAACATGTCAATGAATGTTCATGGGTACAGCAAATGATTTTTGCTAAATTCAAGGGAATATATTTCTACTTTAAGAAGTGGTAAAATCACTATACACCCAAGTGCATTATTAATGTCATATTTACCATTCCAGAATATTTCCACTGTGTGCCAATAGTTACAAGACTCCTCCACACTACCCCCTGAATCTATTACACATTCAAATACCCACACAGTGTGTGTACTCACTTGGAAAGTAAGCCAAGATACAAAATCCCCTGGATAATTGTGTATACCACCTCCATAAATGACACACTCAAAGAGCAGACTCAGCAGGCACCAGAGCCCT
The DNA here is from genome assembly GCF_054644295.1 of Miniopterus natalensis. Lineage (NCBI taxonomy): Eukaryota > Metazoa > Chordata > Mammalia > Chiroptera > Miniopteridae > Miniopterus > Miniopterus natalensis. The sequence continues at coordinate 15,200,835 of NC_142083.1, read as the reverse complement.
TCTAAAGTGAATCCTGCTTTGTAGAGTCAGCCGCAACACAACAGCTTCTCCACTGTAGTCATGGCCAGTCCTCATGACCAATCAGCCTGAGGGTGAATCCATCCCAGTGACATGCCACCAGTAATCAAGGCTCAGCTACAACAAAAGGGCACACACGATCTACACAAGAGACACACCTGGAGTACCCAGCTCAGATGACCAGGGAGACCCTGACACTGGGCCCCACAGGACACCTACTATATAAGGCCTCTTTACAAAGACCAGAAGTTATAGCAGTTCTAGCTAATACATGAAAACAAACACAGGAAATTGACATACAAATCCAGGAAGTGCAGAGAGTCCAAAAACAAGATGAACCTGTATCTTTCGAAAGATGAGTGGATAAAGAAGTGGTGCATATGCCCAATGGAATATAACTCAGCCATAAAACAGAATGAAATCTTGGCATCTGCAACAACTCAGATGAACCTAAAGGGTATTGTGCTGAATGAAATAAATCAGACAGAGGAAGACAAATGCCATGTGATTTCACTTATATGGTATCTAAAAGAAAAAGTAAACAAACAAAACAGAAACAAACTCAGAGATACAGAGAACATTTTGATGGTTGTCACGTGGGAGAGGGGTTGGAGGGATGGGTAAAAAAGGGAAGGGATTAAGATGTACAAATTGGTAGTTACACAATAGTCATGGGAATGTAAAGTATAGCATAAAGAATATAGTCAATAATATTGTAATGACCATGTATGGTGTCAGATGGGTACTAGATTTATCAGGGTCATCACTTCGTAAGATATATAAATGTGTAATCACTATGTTGTACACCTGAAACGAATATAACATTGTATGTTGAGTGTAATTGTACAAATTTTAAAGAATATTTATGAGTGGACGTAAATACCAGATGAAAGAAATAATGTAACATAAAAATAATAAAATAATCAGGACTTGAGGATAGGAGGATACTTCACTAACATCTCATTAGATTTTTTTTTTTTTTTTTACTTTTTAAACTAGGTGTATGTCATCATTAAAAAATAAAATTATTCAAAATCATGTATTTTTTTGTTCATAATTGGCTTCAAAGAATCAGATCTCTCGTTCCACAATGGTTCCAAGCAGGGCACTGTCAAATTTGCTTTCTATTCTGGGTCTTAGTTAATTATCCCCTCTATGGGATACTGAATAAGTGAACACTAGCAGATTCTCCAAATGTGGCTAAGAAACCATGCAGACAGCCATTGCCTTGACAGGAGGGATAAAGAACGAAGGCAAATCCCTTCCAAGTTGTCAGGGGCCTGAATTAGAACTGGAACAGATTTTGAAAGTATGAGCCAAGTTGCTTTGTTGATTTTTAGCCTGGGGCTGACAGATCAGAGTGGCCAGTTTCCACTTATTTCTATCAGTGTTTTTTGCTTATGTCCAGAGGAGAGAAAAGATCTAACATTTGGCTAAGGATATTTTCTAAAATATGTTTTGAAGTTTATATACTATAGCAGAGCTCATCAAGTTGGATAAATCTTGCCCACTGGCTATTTGTATATGGCCATTTACATTTTCAAAAAAATTTCAGGAGGGAAATATTTTGTAGTACATGAACATTATTTGAAATTCAAATTTCAAGGTCCATAGTTAATGTTTCTTTGGAACACAGACATGTCCAATCATTTATGTTTTGTCTCTGACTGCTTTTGAGCAGTTGCCAAAAAGACTAAGACCTGCAAAGCCTAAAATATCAACTATCTGACCCTTTATTGACTTGCCAACCCTATAAGAAGATATATACCATTAAGACATTTAATTTTTTAAACTCTTCCACACATATTCCATGAAAGAAATCTGAGTAATTTTAATGAACAGTGAAATTGCTGAACAAGTTATGGAAATTAATTGCAACAAGACTTAGATCATAGTTTAAGGTCTCGCTGTCATTTGATAAGTCTAATTAGTACAGGCAAAGCTTGCCCCAAACCAGATATCTAGTTAGATTTGGGGGATAGTTAAAACTTCATTCTTTCAGCTGCCCCGAAACTGAGGTTATATCTGAACGGGCAGGTTTAGAATGCTCTCGAACCATGGAAAGTTCTTGAAGACATGAAGAGGAGCAATTTGATAAACAAGGTTATAAAAGCAACCAATTTGTTGGTGTGCATCTCCTGGGCACTTGGTTATAGTGAAATTGGTTTATGTTATTTCCTTTCAATGGATAAAGTGACTATTCAGTTGGCGACTCAAAATAAACAAAACAGGAATGTAATTGGGGAAGAATCCCATGAAATAGCAAGCAAAGCAATGTGAACCTTAGAGACCCTGAACTTCTCAGCTATTGTTCTCTAGTCATTTGAAAAATGGAGAGGCAGTCAGATAATCCAAACTGAAGCAACACTGGAACAAAGTGTTCTGCCAATGGAGCAAGGCTTGGGATTGAAGATTAAATACCACTCTAGTTTTCTTATGTTTAATAATTTTGAGTGGGCTCTAATAAGAATCTTTCTGGATTATCATAACCTTTCAGTAGACTCTTATCCCATCTTTAAAAATATATATTGGAGTTATTTTTAACTCTAGCCAGCATCTCTTTCTTCTTCACAGGCATAAAAGGAAACTGAGAAGACAACTCACCAGGAGATCTTGGCAATCCTGCAGAAAATGGATGGGCACCAAAATAGAAATGAACATATTAGAGGATGGCTGCCTGACAATTGTTGCCAGAAGCCTGAATAAATCGTCTGTAATCTGCCTCCTCTGATGAAAGTCTGTTAGATGCTTCAAAACTAAGTTGTTCCTCAGTAAACCACAGGTAGTGCCTAATAGAGGATGTCTCATGTGAAATAATTACACAGCTAGCATTACTTCCAGCATCATAGCACGCAGATCCCAGGCCATTTTCCTACCACGACATTCAGTAGTTATAGGTCTAGAGACTAGGCCACTAAGAGGACAAGATTCATACGGGAAAGTATAGTGTTTGACAGGAAGGAAAACACACTTGCGCACACACACTCACACACACATTGGTTTATTCATTCATTTAACAAATGTATTTTGAGAACCACTATATACAAGGTGACATAATAATTTAAAAGCGAAGGCACACCTATTACGTACTATTATAATTAGAGAGTTGCTGTTGGTACAGATGAGAAAGTCTTTTGACATGTCTTATATTGCGGACTCAGCTGTCTCCAGGGTTGTCAGTTCTGTGACTACATTTCCTTAGTGTAACTATAAAGACAAATTATGAAGTAAGAGAAAAGGGAATTCAAGGATAGGTATATAGTAAAATTGAATTAATTAAACTTAAAAATTCTAAGGAAAAGAAGACAAAGATCTCAATTATCTTTATAGAACTATGAGTAGACATTAGGGAGAGTTTTTGAAAATATTCCATAGCAGGAAAAAAAGAAGATCTATTGTATATTTGTATAGTAAATAAAGTCAATATGCTCTTAAATAGTACAGTGATTGTAGTTTTTCACATTTCCTGTGTACTTATTTTTAATCACTTTAAAATATAAAGGACTGATAGTTTATGGATATCTAACATCATGTTATATTCCTATCAGTAGCTCGGTGAAGTTCATTTTTACATCCATCTATATATCTATGTTTTGTCCCATTAATACTCGCAACAATAACTTCATTATAGTTTACTTCTATAATCATTTTAAAGAAAGTTCACCTGTGCTTTTAAATTTTAATTAATATTTATGTGACATAAATATTGTGATGCTTGATTTCTAAGGTTTTTATTTGTCTAAATCATGTGGATGATTTTCTTAATTTTAACTTTTATAGTCCTTTAGTTTTTGTTTGGAGCTATGCAGCCAAACTTATTTTTTGGTCTCCTAAAGTGAGACTTTTCTCTCTTAATAGGTAAGTTTACCATATAAAATATAAAATGTGTTTGTTTGATATTTAAGTTTCTGTGTTTTATGTTCCTGGATATTTCTATATCGCTATGTATTTCCTGTGTTACTAAATCTTACTTTTTCCTTTTACAACTTAAGTTATAAAGTCTGTTTTCTAATAAAATGGTTGACATATATATACATCAGTTATAATTATTAACTTTCTATGTTCAGAATAAAACTGGCCCTCTTAAATAAAACAGGAAAATATATTCCTTATTTTCCCTATCCTTCTTTCTTCTCCAAACCCATCCAAAATAATTTTCTGTTTTGGGTATAGTCTTGGCTTTTACTTAAAAGTAAAGTCTATGAATGTTAATTAATGTTTATTTTTATTTAAAAAGTCATTCTGTTTTGAAACTATAATGCTGTAAAATTAAAAAAAAATAGTTCTGTGTCTAAATTCATTGAATCCTCTAAATTGCTTCACCTTTCATAATTTCATTGTTGAGATGTACATAACTATTGACTAGCTTAACTTCCTAGTCTTTTTAGGAATCAAACTTCTTTATTAAATCACTTTAAATTTCTGTTTCTCTTTTTTTCAGTCTTGAATAATAGCTTGCCTTAGTATGGAATTAATAAATCACAATCTTTGCATTTCTCAGAGTGATTAAATAATTATGATTTTATTTAAATTAGACAGGAAAGGTTATTTAAAATTTGGATTTTTTTTTTATTTCTCTTGGTCAGGAACACCAAAATCTGTTTTCCATCAGCTGTGCTAGCAAATTGGAATTTTGGTTTTATGTCTTTAGGTAATTTGTATATTTTCCTGAAACATTTGTGATGTTTTCCTCAAACAGCAACTCAATGTCTGTGATTTGTTTCGGTGTTTCGATTCTGCTCTTTGCTAGTTTTGACCATGAACTGTACAATAGCATCTGCATCTTAAACACTATAAACACTCTTTTTATTGCATTGTATTACTTTATCATTCCTTTTTTTTTTTTAAGTACTTTTTTGGGGAAGAATTTCTGAGAGAATGAGTCATGCTAGCCTGCAGCTTTGTTTTACTTCTGTTGCAATGCATCCAGCAAGGTATTCATCTCTATACTGTCTGACATTCCCCTTTTCCAGTGTTTCTTTGCTGCACTTAGAAAGGAACTGTGTAAGATTAATTTTGTTGCTTTCATCCTGTAGTTTATTCATTTTTGAAGAGATGAGTTCTATCTGTGACTAATCTTTTATCAAATACTTTGTGATTGGAATTACATTTATTTTTCCTCCTGTTAGTATGGGCTTTTTTGGATAATTCTCATAGAAATTGTAAGTGGGTGGTCTCAGGGTAGATATTTTATGTATTGTATTCAGTACTTGGAATGCTTTGGATTTGGGGGAAAAAAGAAAACTAGGTTTAAACAAACTAACACACAGGGAAACCTCATTTTAGAACGATCGTCTCTCTGCTTACCTAAATTTTATGAAATTTGAATGCTGTAGTTGCAGTAACATCAAGGAACACTTTTGTCCAGTTGTGGGGTGCCCTCTGAATATGATATAACCTAATTTTTGACCGAGAAGCGTGTGCTAAACAATAATGAAATAGAGACTGAGAAGCTTATAGAGTTTCAGAAAGAAAATCTCTGAGGTCACATTTTATCTAAGTTTTATTAGTAGATATTTAGATTCACATTTTAGGTTCATGAGAGTCTGTGAAATGTAGTCTTTAATATACAGACTTTACAGATCATTGGGTCATCACAGTTGAGAGAATTAAAAATGTATACATCAAACTTAATTGTCTTGAGTTTAATAGCCATTTGTATTTGAGCCAAAGTATTTTATCTGGTTCTTCATTTGGAAGTTTTACCAGGGATATTAGTTTTTATAGCTGTTCTAAAAAACTACCATATACCTGTTGGCTTCTAAAAACACAAACTTACTATTTTAGCCCTTAAGATGGAAAATGAAAGTTGAGAACTTGACTAAACTGTAAAGAGAGATATTTAAAATAAATAAATCACAATTTTATTGTTTAACTTTTTAAATGACATTATAAATAAATCTGAAAATAAAGAAATACTTTGTGGAAATAAGGTTAAAAAAAGTTTGTTTTTAGGGAACAAAACAAGAAGCTTTTCCTCGGATACAGTGAACCTAATAATGCCCTCCTTCCAAAGATGTCCATGTCCTGATACCCAGAATCTGTAAATATGTTACCTTACATGGCAAAAGGACTTTACAGATTTGATTAAGTTAAAGACATTGGGGTTATCCTGGATTATCCAGGTGAGCCCAGTCTAATCCCATGGGACTTAAAATGGAAGAATCCTTCCTAGATGTGGTGAGAAGATGTGACTTTGGAAAAATAAACATGCAAAAATAAAATTTAAAATTGCTGGCTTTGTAGATGGAAGAAAGGGGCTATCAGTCAAGGAATGTGAGAGGGTTGCCGTAGTAAGAAAAGGCAAGGAAACGGATTCCTCCTCGAGCCTCCAGCCAAGGACACAGCCATGCCACCACCTTGATTTGACTGCAAGGAGACCTATGGACCAGCTTCTGACCTAGAGAACCAGAACATGATAAATTTGTGTCTTTCAAAGCCAATAAGTGTGTGGTAATTTTTTACAGCAGCTATAGACAACTGATACATGTGGTATAACTTACAAATGAAAAACCAGATGCAGTACTTCTGCTCAAACACCAAGAGAACTAAAAAAGGTAAAGTGTTATCTTGTAGGCATTTCAGACCTCTGCCTTTTCTAGCTCCTGCTGTGCCCTCACCTACTTTTTCAGGTGATTTGGGGTAAGAAATTTGATATTCACACTTGTTGAGAAGTACAAGAATGGCAGGGCCAGGCTCCACGGAGGTGATTTCTGGGGAAAGGGGAAATCTAACTGAGCAGGATCAGATGACACAGATATTTCTGTCACAGGGCTATTCTTGGGGCTTCTGCCTACAGGGGGCCTAGCTGGGAAGAGCCCCATCCAGACAGGGAAATTGTTGTAAACATTTGGCAATGTGTCTCAGCACCTGCTCTTTTCTTGCATAAGATTTGTTATGCAGCTGCAAAGATAGCTCATCTCCAGGCCTCATTTCTCCAAGGTAGGAAGCTAGATATGAGACATGTTTTTGAATGCATATTTTGGCAGGATACTGTTTTTTTCTGGCTCTTTCATTACTGCTGATAAGAATATAGTATCCATACTCCCTACAGTTTGGCCCTGTCTCCAACCCTTACTCCACCAAACCACAGGATAGACTTAGTGTGTACTTCAAATCTGGGCCACATCCTAAGACATCTACCTTCATTTGTAATGGAAAAATTATAGGTTTATCTGAAGATCCTTTTTATTTAATTTTGTTATATTGTACTATAAATAGCAGGTGCTATTTAATGTTTATAATATAGTAATTTTCAGTATTTCCTTGTAAATAATGTTTCCTTATTTTCAGTTCATGTTTTTAAGTGAGTTGCAGTAAAGGGATTTTAAAAAAAATGATATTTAAAACCATCATCTTTTCCAAAAATTCAAGCAAGCTTGTTAAATTGACTGCGCCTGTAATAGAAAAAGCAGCTCCCTCTGACTGAGAGTCATGACTTCCCAAATTAGCTGAACCTCTTGCCACTCACATGGAGGAAGGTGGAAATATCTGAACCAATGGATAGTCAGAAAGCATTAGAGATTATGTAACTGGGTCAACACCATAACCAGGATGAACAAAAATCTAGGTGCGAAAACAAAATGGGAAGAGAGATGGAACGAGGCAAATGTCACATGTCTTCTTTATGATGAGCTAAGGATTGAGCAAGACTTAGATGATCTCTTATACACATATTTACATAATAAATAGCTACGCATTTTGGTATTTTCATGCTTCCTACCATTTTACTTTTAGTCTTAACTTACACTGAGCATGTAAGTAAGTTATTTTAGATATTTTTTAAACATAAAAAATACTCTAGGACAGTGTGCCAAACACTAATGTTCTGTAAATAAGATCATGTTGCATGTGCTTATTATAAATATAAAGCTTTGAATGTTCTCTCCCTTGCAAAGCTTCTGAAATAGATGTTATTATTGAGCTTGACACAAACTTAATAAAATTCCAATACAGGCTTAAGTGAAATAAACATTGTACCAGAAAAAGAAAAAAAACAAAAAACAAAAACGTTTAAAACAATAGCTGCATTCTAAAGACAGATTATTTTCGTCAGGTTTCACTGGTGATTAACACTGAACATGTTGTGGGAAGAATGTCTGTTTCAAATCCCACCCTGGTGTATAGGATTTGACACCAGATGGTGTCATACTGACAAGGAATTAACAATTTGTGGGCTGTTAATTGTTCCATTATAAAGTACGATTGTGAAGTAAATAAGAAATACATGTCCGTGGCATGCAGCTGAAGATGTAAGGGTAGGATAAAATAAAGTGTGGCCCTGGCTGGGGAGCTCAGCTGGTTGGAGCACTGTCTCCTTACTGTCTCCTTAATGCAGCTTCACTTCCCAGTCCAGGCACATGCCTGGGTTGCGGGTTCGATTCCCAGCCGGGGCTCAAGCGGGAGGCAATTGATCGATGTTTCTCTCTCACATTGATGTTTCCCTCTCTCTCTCTTTCACTCCCTCTCTCCCTTCCTCTCGCTCTCTAAAATCAATGAACATATTCTTGGGTGAGGACAGAGAAAAGTGTATAAAATTTTCAGTAATTGCTGAAACGTGAGGGAAAGGGCATGGCACTGCGTTGCTGCTGTTGTTTAAATCACTGCTTTAACTTTTTATTCTTTTTTTCCTTTGATTGTTTGAAGTCATAATCACTACCACCATCATTTAAACATATACATAATATTTATGAATATAATACACGATATTATTGAATTTACCCTCTTGCACATTTCAAGTGTTATCCATTTAACTTTCTGACATGTCGCTATGCTGTGTTCATCCTATTTGACCACACTGTGAAAGTTAGGCATTGCATCTGACAGTTATGACAGGGACAAGAGTCTGACCTCAAAGACTTAAAAATCATGCTGGAGATTTTTATTATAATTACTTTTTATAAGAAAGTGCACATATTTAAAGGAAATAGAATTCAATGAAAGGCTAAGAGAGAAGTTCTCAATTTTTTTGTTTCAGGACACTTCTGAACTGTTAAAATTTATTGAGGGCCCCATAGAAATTTGTTTCATGGCTTAAATATTTTAATAATTGCTACATGAGAAATTAAAGCAGATTTAGCAATACTGATTTACTGATTTTTAAAAAGCAAGATTAACCTGTCACACGCTAATCTAAATAATACACCTTTCTAAAAATATATTTTCAAACCAGAAATAATTGGTGAGAAGAGTAGAACTTTTCCACATTTTTGCAAATCTCTTACATATTTGGATTATTAGAGCACAACTGTAGTCTCAAGAATATATTTATCAGCATTTAATCTGCTATAATATGTTTTTTTAGTTGAAATATGTGAAGAAAATTCAGCTTCACACAGAATTGTAGTTGGAAAAGGGAGTAGTATTTTAATAGTGCCAAAGATAATTCCAAGTTTGAGACAAAATTATACAGGCTGTTTATTATTCATGAGCTTGAGGCCCTAAGGGAACCCATCTATGGCCATGTTCTTTTCGGTAGGGTTCAAAGGTGCCTGAAAGAAGAGTCAGGGTTATGGAGGAAGCGGAGGGAATCCTGAGACAGTCGATGGGCAATTGCTATACTACGGTAGGAGTCTTTGGAAGTGGTGAAGACTTCCTAATTGGTCTTCAGGTACATTTTTCTGTCCTTGGTCGGCTGCAAGTGGGCAGGTGAACAAACTGGAGAGACTTCAGAAGAGGAAAACACTGTTTAATCTTCAGAGTGATGAGTTCTCTATGGCCAACCATCTTCTGAAACAATACAGGGTGTTTCAGTCAAACACAGGGTGTTCCTCATGGTAAGCATTTCTCAATAACAGCTGTAGGTGATGGCAGATATTCTCCTTTGGTACTACCCCAAAATTCCACAAGAGGTAGTTTCTTAAAGGCCAATTGCAAGTTGTAATCTGAAGCCATACCGGTAAACATTTCACCCTCTGGCACATTAGAAGTCATTGGTCTGCCTTGCATTTGATTGGATCGTTTAGCTGCACATGATTTTGTAATGCTGTGGCATTTGTCAGTTGGAAAATATTGGTCCACTGATTTATACGAATCTTCCAAATTATGGCACATTTAATTTTATATATATATATAATTTTAAATGCATTTATTTATATAATCACTGACTTAATGAGAACAGGCTCCAAATACTAGAATACTGTCGAGCTTACAGTCATGGATACATGTTTTCCAAAATTCTGATTCTCACAAAAACTTCAAATTTTACTATTAGCAACAAATAACATTAGTTATTTTCCTTGGAGTGACATGATCACTTTGCTCATTTTGTAGAAAATGTCTACAAAATACCTGAGTTTGAATGACAATAGTAACAATAGTCAACCATTCTTTGAATTGCTGTTTGAACAGGAAATACTTCAGCTAGTTCAACTTGCAACTCAGTCAAACAGTACTTTTCTTCAAGACAGCTATCAACCATGTCCCTTTAATGGGCAGCACAATTCATCATGAACACTTTTCATTTTATCACACAGATTATGAAAAGGATATATATTCAAAGGTCATTGGTAATAACAATCATTTTTTTTACTGCTACAACAGAAACATTTTTTTTCTTCCTTTCATTTGTGGATTGAATGATACAAAGACTAGTAGTATAGTTTGGTCTTCACTTTCTTGATTTGTTGTGAGGCACCATTGTTTACCCACTACTGCTTTTATGCTATAAATTCAAATATTGACACACTAAAAAAGACAAATAACAACTTAATATCATTGTGGAAATAATTTTAGCTCAAAGGCCCCACTGGAAACATCTTGGTACATCAAAGGTACATGGCACAACTCCTGAGAACTGCTGTGCTACTGGAAATGAGATCTGGGATCAAGCCTTGGTTCCACATCTCTCTCCCATAAAATAAAATGTGGGAAAACAAAATAAATTTTGAAGTTAATTAATATGTTATATTAATTGAAAAGGATTATATAAATGCAAGTCAGTAGTAGCAGTATTGATTATTTAGTTATTATGGATTATTATATTCACTTGGCACATGAAATTTATGTGTATTATAACTATAATAAAATTTAAAACTAATTGTTTTTGGTCAATGTGCCAGAATTCCATTTTAGTTTCTGTTTCTACCATAAATTTGGAATAACCCTATTATGGTTGAGAATTATTCAAGCATATGATTAATTTCTCCTCAAAGTAGACCCAGCAATTGTTCTTTCAATGCCTCTTCTGCATCTTCGTCACAGACATGGGGTCTAGGCTTCCCCAATCAGATTCACCCAGGTGAAGATTCAGTTCAAACTGAAACACCCTGGGGAAGGTGCCTCCATGTGAATGAACCTTGTCGATAAAGGTAACTGTAGATGTTTATGAATTATGAATAAAGCATCGGTGTCTCACTGGTTCCCTGCTGTGGTAGCCATGGTGTGGAGGCCGGTAGCATCCCAGATGACAATTTAAAATCCTGGTCGTAGGGTACTCTGGGGACCTGTGGCATCCTTGGCAGTGGTTGTAATTTCATTTTTCAGCAGATCTGCCTATGGTTTTTGGTATTCTTTCTGAATGTTTATACTTGAACAGTCTGGTAGTCATTCCCAATATTCTTTAAAACGGCTTTCATGTTTAATCATCTTTCAACCAAGTATCCTGTCTAAAAGGGATAATGCTTTGTGTTGGGTCATTCTTGTATTCTGTATACTCTGAGGAACATTTCATGATACATCTCTTTAGTGATAATAAAAGCATATAATCAACATAACGAAATGTGCATATCTTACTGCTTTTTGTGGGCGGGTTTCATGGGCCCAGATCATATAAAAATAAAATTGCTTTCAATGTATATATATTTTAAAGTGATGTTAAATACAGCACATTTGTTTAATTTGAAGCTTCAAACTCATCTGTGTAATATTTAACTATACATTTAATAAAATGCATTTAATAATTTAGGTTTGGCTAATGTCACAAGAGGAATTCTGCCTAAAAGTAAAAGGCTGTTAGGAAAACCTTGAAAGCTACAAGAAGTCTCATCATTTTTTTTTTTTTTTTGATGTTTTAGGAGTTTTCAGATAATGAAAATATATGAATAATTGATAAATAGTATCATAGTTTGTACCAGACATTGTTTTCTTGTGCTTACAAGGTATTTACTAGATAGAGACTGACAGCTGTTTTATTAAAGAAAGAGTTGTCTCAATACTCAAGATTACTGTTCAAAAGTATGAGCCCACAGTAGACTCTTGTTCTTTTAAAATTCTCCTGTACGTAACGCCACTAATTCATTTTTATTGATCTCACAAATAGTTTGAAAGCCCTTTCTAAGTGTCTGGAATCATAGTCCTTGTTCTCCTCGCAGCTGTCTGTGGGAAAAGGGACCTCCACTCCCACTTATTGAATTGCTAAATCTTCCTACCTTTCTTTCCATTTTTCCCTTGTTTGGGGAAATTGGAGGGTGCTTCAAAGTATAATTTTGAATTTGTTTCAAGATTTGTTAAGAGGGTTTTTGTTCTAATTGCATGGATTTTTTGGGTTAGCAAAATAGAATTGAAGAGAGTGGGTTTAAATCTCACACCCAGTTCATTGCTATTCCTTCACTCTGAAAAGATAGAGTGACTATGTCTATAAAAATGTATCAATAAGAGGCAGTATGAAAAAAAATAATGATTGAGTACAATGTTGAGAGATGAAATTGCATGAGCATTAATTATTGTTATTACTAGTAAGCTCCTTTGAGGGATTATTTAGATATATTAGCAAAGCTGTACAGACGTGTGCTAAATACATCAGAAATAGTTTATCTGTCATAATATGCCTTCCTGAAACTTTGGACACGGCTACAGCCTCGGTTTGCCTAGTATAAGAGAGAAAACTCTGTAACTCTTTAAAAGGATGCCTGAAAAAAAAGGATTTTCTCTACTTTCTCCCTTTGCGTGTATGTGTGTCTGTCACCTGAGTGGAAGATGACAGAAGCAGATAAAGCTACTGGAGTTTTCTAAAAATAAAATGCACTGCAGAAAAGCTCTGCGATCTTACTTGGAATGCCAAAATATCAGTACATCCGTAGGCAAGGGGATAAGGGAGGTATAAAAATTCCATTTCCTTAAACGCCACACTTTCCTGAAACAATGGAGAGAAGAGAGCAGTGCTGCCAAATAAGCCCTTAACTCGAAATGCCAAAGTCTCTCGAAAGCAGTTTCTCAAAGATGGTATTCAGGGCAAAAGATCAGCAAGCCTCTGCTTCCTCGTGTTTCTTTATCTTATTTATGTAGCTGCTAAAGCTGAAAATAATAAATTTGGAAACTGGATTTGAACATATAAAATAGGGTATTTTAAATGACAATATCAGGCATAAATCACCTTTCTTGTGTTTTCTCCCTAATGCTGCTTTCAGGCATCTATCAATTTATACAGACTAATTCAAATCTGTTCCTCCATAAAGCCATCATCAGCTCAGCAGAAACACTCTTTCTTTATCGCAGGAATTCCAGGAGCATTTCTTTGTGTAATTTTCACATGGCTGATTTATAGAATCCTGATTAACTAGAGTAATGATTTGAAGTCCAGGCCTGTCTTTACCTGGATGAATTAGCAGAATGATGGGAAGGTCTTTGCAGAGATTAATCTAAGATAAAGAATGTGACCAGCAATTAGAATTAAACCCTTCCCAAAGTGTTCTCATTCATGACATCACATTTAATTCAGTAGCCATAGCCTGCGGATCTTCTCCAATCTCACTATTTAAGTCTAATCCAGCTATTATGTCCTTCCTCTCAGTGCTTCTGGGCTGTTTTTATAGGAGCTGGGGACTTACGTGGTTGCTCATACAGTTTTGCATTGGAGAAAGACTGTTTTCATTGCAGTAAGAAACGTTGGTAGTATCATCAACTAAGACGCATTGGTCAAGCATTGAATTCTTTATGCCGAAGTGATATGCAGTTCAAAGGTTTAACTAATGCATGTGAGAATGTATGTCTGTGTGTTTCTGTGTATACTTAAATTATATATACACATGTAAATTATTATTACATGTGTATATATATACACGTAATAATTTACTTATACACATACATATAATTTTTTTATCACTCTAAAGAAAATTTTAATTTTAAGGGATCTAGGGCATACAGTTATCCTGTGTCAAGTTTAATTAATTTCCAAATAACTACAAATGGTTCCCATATGTGTGGTATTGGTTGTTCAATACCCCAGATCTCTCCTGTTTGACAGTTAGATAGCCTCCTCTATCATATCGCACACTCTAAGGAAATTCTCCACCGCACGGCAATATTTGGTTTATTGCCCGCCTTCCCACTGCACAGTCTAGCTACATCACTTATTTCTATTGCCTTGTAACTAGAATTTAATCATATACATGATTTTTAATTTATTCTTTATACCAAAGGTTACTAAAAGCAATGGTTTCTCCTATACTTTGTTTAGGTATTAGCTCTCTAAGGTTGCCATGTGTAAAGTAAGAGGAAGAGGAAGAAAGGGGGGGAGGAACGGGAGGGAAACTCCTGGAGAGATTTATTTTGGAATAAAATTTTGATTTATATATTTAGGCCTCCCCAATATTTGTTTTCTACTTAAGGCATCTTCAGATTTTTGCTTTTACTGCAAGGAGAGGAACTGTGACATGTGACCCTCTTGAACAACCTTTAGTAGAGCTATGAGGAGTCATGCATAAGGGGCCTCACGCTGATTCTGTATCTACTTTTATTTTTATATCTCACTCAAGGGGGAGCTCAAATATAATAAGCTACCTTTGTGGATATTTAATCATTAGTCACACTTCTTCACATTTTACAAATAAAACTTGTTCCATTAAATAACTGCTATTCCAATTATAAAACTCAATTGACATGGCTCAACATAGATTTTTAGTATCTCTAAACTGGAAACCTCCAAAAATACATTCACCACTTCCCTCTCTGTCTACCTCCAGTTCTTCTGTTTACAGTCGCCTTCTGCACGTCTCTGTGGTTTTACATTTGAGCAACTGATTGCACATTTTGTGGTAAAAGAACCATAAAACAAACAGAAAAAGACCAATGCTTTCCAGCCCAGATCAATTATGTTTCTCCTCTTTTATCTGTGTCCTTTAGTGCCAGCCCCACCCCCTTAACTCCCCAAGTCCCCACAAGTCCCTCTCAGCCCCCACGCCAATGTTTTTGGCTTGAGGCTATCTCTGAGGGCCCTTTACATCTCCTTCGTTTTCATCACCCCATTCCTATCCAAACAGTGGCCAGGCACCTCCTTCCTGGATGAAAATCACTGTACAGTAATCACTTTTCTCCTTGTTACCATGGCCAGTGTTGTTCCTGAATTATTTCCTTAAAATAGGAAACATATATTAACTCCGAAGAAATTAGTTATTGTACTTAAGTATTCAATGCAGTTAAAGGCTTACCTTTTCTATTATATATATATATATATAAGTTATAATTACTTAGCATATTTCACTGTTAGAATAAATAATCCTTCATTTTTAAGCTCTCTTTGTTTAAAGTAATAACTAAGAATATTAATAATTTCAGTATCCCCCTTGTCATCATTATTGACTGTAAAATGCCTGTAGTATTCCTTTTCTATTTATCAGCAGAAACTGTCTTGTATGAACCTCAACATGAAAAACAGATGAAGCCCTGAAACATTGGGGCAGAGGGGACAGAGATTACACTGTTGTGATCTCTCTTCCATTTTCCTAGTGAAGGTGTCTACTGATGGGCCACCATGAAGTGTTAGGGCTCTGAAGAGTGTGTTTCAGAAACTACTACTGTAAATAACTGACATTTTGTTAACAGTTGTAGGCACGTTATAAAATCATTTAGAAATTATTGAGAAAACTAGCTACAAAACAATGGATTGTTGTTATTTGTAGTAGCTGTGTTCTATAAATTACTCTCAAATACTGAATGATCAAATGCTGAACCATTCTTCTATGGGAAACACTGAATTAGGTTTATGTGAGCATCTGGTCGTAACATTTTCATCAACCAGTCAATGCATAACCTTATTTTATGTGTGTTTTTGTTCAAAGATATCTTATTTAATATATGCTGTGGACTCATTAACATTGAACTCACAGCTAAGACCCCTAACTCATGGCTGAACAAATCTTATCTAACACACGTATTTTCTTTGTAGCGCTCATCACAGCATTCTTGCACTTAGGGACAGCAGATAGCACTCTGCACTATGTTTGGGGGCCATTTCAAACAATGAACTTACTTACAAAATGTGAAGAAGGAATAAAAATGTGGCACTAAGTAAAACATGAAAAGGACACTTGTTTACTACTGAAGCTGACACAAGAAGGCAGAGCCTTGCCTTGGTCAACTTTAGCAAGAAACATGTGAATCAGGTCACTCTTTTTTTTTCACTGATCTGTGCATGTCCTCAAATGATGGAGAAAGCACTATGATTATTGATTTGGAGTTCTAGATATATTTTATTGAGTAGGCAAATTTGTAAATATGAAATCCATAAATAATAAAAATAGATAACAATTTCATGCATCAGGAATGAAAAACAACATGTTTGATGTTGACATATCTTCAAAGCTAACCCCACCTATTGAATATTATCCAGCTCCTTAAGAGAATGTGGAAATAGCTTCATGCATGTTCTCTCATTAGCATAACCTTCAAGCTTTTCCTTTAAATCATAGTTTTTATTTAGTGATATAGAATCAAAATGTTCTTTGTAAAATGTGGGAAATACAAACATTAATTCATGACAACTAAATCCCAGAAATTAAAATATCAATGATAAAAAAGTCTATTCTAGTTTATCATTTCAAGATTTTATATAATTTAGATAAATGTATTTTTCACTATATTTCATGGACTCAACAACTTTCCCAAAATTTTAAAACAGAATGTTTGGTAGCTACATGTGTTGCCTAATATAAATCAACTATATATTTAACCAATCAACTACTTCTAAATATTTTAATTCTTTCTACATTTTACTGCCTTGAAGGACTGTGATTTATCATCTTAACCCAGGTGTTTATTTTATTATGTCTTTGGGAGGTAGTCCTATAAGTAGAATTCATACTTATATTAATCAAGATCCCATCGGTAAAACAAAACCCTTGACACATGTTCAATAGTGGGTATTTAAAATGAGAAACTAATTACAAATCTACTTTCAAATAACCTGTTTGAAAGATAAATGGGTCAGTGTGGTAAAACCCAGAAATTAGCAACAGCTTGAAGCTGCTAACCCCACTTCGGTTTTAAAAGGCAACAGAAGAGGTAGTGTTTCTGTCACCCAAGAATTGAGGATGGCTGCTGGGTGGCAGCTGGAAGCATAGCCTGGACAGTTCAATGGAGATTTGAAGCCACACATCCTCAGCTAGATACAGAAGTAGAGACACCCTCTCTCCTTTCTTTGCCTACCTGCAACTTCCCATCACTGTTTATCTTTGGTTCAACATTCCTTGAGTAAAGTGGGGGAAAGGACATGGGAACAGGTCTGTCCCATTTAATCTTATCACAGGTTTACTAAAAAAAATAACCAATAACCATGATTAAGCCAGTTTATAAAACCCCTTAAGTAGTGTATGAGAGCTCCATATACTTACACTACTTATAAATATTATGTTGTGACTTAGTTACCAAACTGATGGGCAAAAGGCAATCTCATTTCTATTTTACATAATATTTGGTGATTACTATTGTGGTTTAATAACTTTTCTACTTTCTTTCAGACTATTATCTGTCCCAGTTAAGTCTTTTTAGCTATCTTCATATGGGCCCTAAAAATTTCTTATTAAATTTGTTCTTACATTGCTCTTGTGAGTAGGAAATTGCATTCCATTTTTATTTTCCAGTGACTTATTATTTTTTAATTATATTTTTTTAATTTGAAAAACAGCAGACTTTCATAAAATTTGCAAAAAAAGAAAATCAAATAGCTCCTATAATTCTTTACCTAAGTTCACATATTTTACCTATACTTTGTTTACTTTATATTTTATGGAAAATGATGAGTAAGTTGCAAAAATCATGTATCGTCTTCTTAAGTTCTCATGCATGCATTTTTTAACACTAAGGGCATTCTCCTACATACCTTCAGAACAGTGGACACATTCAGACCATTGACATGTTCAAAATTATCCATATTAATGTGTAATAGAATACAACTCAGTCTCAAGTCAGGGCACAAGCAGTGATGGACAATGCACTTCTCTAGATGTCTGGTTAGTCATGATAATATCCAAGCAATTGTTAATAATTCTTGCTGTATTTGCATCAATGAGACAGGCGTGGCAGAACAGACTATACATTGCCTTAAGGAAAAAGCTCTTTGACTCTCTTAAGTTTTATACTGAAAGGCTATATATTTTCCTTGGCCTGGATTGGGCACCAATTTCTAATTCCAAAGTACTTTGCAGATTCCTTCACTGATGTCTCCTTCTCCTGTGTCAGTCTGTGATTCACTGAGCTGAGCTGCCTTCTACACTCTGCTTGAACTTCTAGATCCTATTCCAGGAGATTGCTTAATGTGGGCATTCTACTGGCCCACCTTGGGCCTCAAACACATTGCTCCAGGCACTGTGGCCTTTCTCTACACTTGAGTTAATCCTACCTACAGGCTTAAGAATCAAATTATTTCAGAAGGGAAGGGAATAAAGAGAAGAAAAGGGCCTGAAAAACAGGAGATGGGAGGTCCAAGTTGTTTATTTATACTGAAAATAAACATGTGTAATAATGTGGTCTTCTCGTTGCCACCCACTGATATATTTTAGGGAGATGGGGAGTTCTCTTTTCCCTGCCTCTGAGCATCAGGAAATGTCTCAACACCCTATATACTGACCCTAGATTTTGCAGGTTTTTTCCTCATTTCATGATTATCGAGAATACCTCGGAGAATTTCTCTAAGCTTCTCTGCCCTACCTCCCGCTTTAGACAACTGAAAGCCTGGAATGCTTCGCAAGGACACCTGTCAGCTCTTCATTTTTCTGTCTTGGGTAGCTGAAAACCTGAAGCGCCTTGGGTAGATTTCTCTCAAGCCCCCTGATGTGCTCTCACTCTTTGGCCTACGATCCAGGTCCTCAATGAAAGACTATGGGAAAGAGTAGGACAGTAAAGGAATATTCACTCTATAGCTGGGGCTGGTCAGAAATTTAAGCTATTCCACCAGTCTATCTGCAGCCAGACCACATGCCACCATTATATTTTATGAAAGGTATGACTAGTTACTCTATACCAGTGAACAGGGCAGATTCCTCCCCCTTCTGCAACTCTACTGAGAATAAACTCGTTCTACTACATCTCCAGTCTCTCTTCTCCTACAAAGAATTTGTCACTTGCTAGAATTTAGTTTATTTTGGTTTCTTTGCATCATCGGTTCTTTGATACGTTAAAAACAACACATCATTTTCTACCTTATTGTATTTGTATTGGTGATTAGAATTAGATTAACAATCTATATTTTCTTTAGCATATGTAAGAAAAGACAGTTCTCATTATTTTTTAAAATGCTTCTTCTTAACTATGAATGGATTTGTGACTGGTTGCCAAACTCAGATCTGTTTGACACTCATACCCCTGATGCCCAGCACCGATCCTGGCATTTTTTTACACAGTAACCTACTTGATTCGCTACTGCCTATCGAGTACATTCAGCTGATTCATCTTTGCATTCTTTCCCCTTTACGGGCACACACCCCTTCTCTTACACACTCTTCTTTCTACTAATCTTACATGCTTAAATTTTATACATCACTCAAGAAACAATTCAAATGACAACTTCTCCAACCAGACTACCCTGATCACACATACACACATAAAGTACATTTTCTAGCATCCTAATTTTTATTAAAGTATTTTTCCATTCTGGTCATCAGTTTATTAAGTTCTTTAGATTCTACATATAAGTGAGATCATGTGATGTTTGTCTTTCTCTACCTGGCTTATTTTGCTTAGCATAATATTCTCCAGGTCGATCCATAGATTCAGTGACATGGAAGCATGGATCAGACTGACAAATCTCAGAGGGAAAGAGGGGGGCAGGTGGGGCGCGGAGAGGTTAACCAAAGAATTTATATGCATATATGCATAACCCAAGGACACACAATGGTGTAGTGAGGGACTGGGGAGGGGTATGTGGCGGGTGGAAGGGGTCAATGGGGAGAAAAAAGCACATCTGTAATATTTTGAACAATAAAAATAACTTAATTAATTAATTTTAACAAAAGTATTTTTCCAGATCTAATATGTGTGTGTATATATATGTGTGTATCCATACAGGTATATCTATATATGTGATCTATATATGTGTGTATATATGTATATATATATATAATTTGCCTTTCAAAAAGTATCACATTTATATATTTACCAGCTTTATTTCCCTTACTAGATCTTACATTTATTAGGAGCAAAATCTGCCATTTCTATTTTTCTATCTTTAAATATGCCTTGGATATAATATGAGTAATAAAATATTATTGAATGCATACATAAAAGAATATTTGAATAAGCCCATAATTGACCTCTTTATTAAGATCTTATGGACTGTGTACTACCTATCACTTTTTAAATGTCTATTTGCTACATATGTATATATTTACTTGTAGTTTCCTGTCCATTTTTTATTATATTTTAATCAAGAATTAATAATGCTTTATTTTATTTGTATGTGTTCACAATGTCGACTACAATAAATGTTCTGTAAGTAGCAAGAGGTCAAAAAGCAGCATTTATGATGTGATGTTTTAACAAAAAGAAATCTATATTTAAGGATATTTGTTTTGCAGGGGTTGGTAAAAGTAAGTTTACAGTTTAAGTATGTGAAACACAGTTTATTCTTTTATGATTTATTAGTTATTGTATTATTTATTTGTATTACAACCTACATTTGCCCACCCCTGGATTTATCTATTCAAAGTTATATGGAACATTAAGAATAGTATGTGGAAATTAATTATTTTCAACACATGAAATAGTATAAGTACATACAGGGGCTACATTTACAGAAAATGTATTTGTGAAATAAAAACTAAGACCATAAATTATTAGAGAGAACATAATCTTGGCCGATAAAAAATATACTTTATTTACTTGAAAATAATTACTATTAATCAAAATGATACATAGATACACCATAAGGGCAGATTTAGAAGTCAAGTGTTATTAGTATTAATTTATTGTGTTTCCTAGATTGTATTTTGTGGTTATAATTTGCATATTTCCATTGTTTATTTTACAATAAATATCTATAGCTAACTTTCAATAGCATGCATTAACTAATATTTTAAAAAGCAATTAAATATGACAGTGTTCATTTTAAAAAACAATTCTATAAAGTTTTGTGAGACATACCTAAAAATGCAATATTTTATAGACAAACACTAACACATACATAACTCATAACTTTCTCTACACATTGATATTTCTTTAGATGTTAGGTCAACATGTGAAATATTCATGTAGTAGATTTTACACCTATGACTTTAAAAGATGACAGAATTTTATTTCTGCAAGATAAAGTTTATTTAATATGTAGGATTATTAAATCTCACTAACTTTTATTTAGAGTAGTAAGATTTTATTTGCTTTTATTTGCTGTTAGCTATTATATGTGACTTTTTAATGGCTAGTCTTGATACAAATTATTGTATACATTTTGTATTGTTGATTATATCCAAAGAACAGATTCCTAGAAGTGAATTTACATGTTTTTAAAAATTGAGATTCTTTTAAAGGTTCTTGCATTTTCCAAATTTTCTTTCTAGAAATATATAAATTGATATAAACTCTGACAACAGATTTAGAAGTGTTCAAGGAACTGCCTATAGTCACTTGTAATAATTAGTGATTATTGATAATTATTTTAAATTTGATAAAAATTTGCATGATATATTTAGAAATTTAAAATATTTAAACTGATGTCATGACTAAATATTTTCTAATGCTTATGTAATATCTGCATGCGTACTTTTGTAAATTGTTCAAAATATTTTCTATCTTCTCTAATAGAGTTTCTTAATTTTCTTATTTAACTGCTCTCCAGGAGGTACAGAACATATGCTCATTAAAATAATTAAAATTATTTTTGCTTTAATGGAAGATAATTATTTCCTGTCACCTTCCCATTCCAGTCTACTGAACACTGCATACTCTGAGAGGTAACATCATTCAGATAGGCAGGCTTTTATCTGTGTCTTGTAGTTTGCAAATTACATATCATATAGCTTAATGTTTCTTTCAAGTGATACTCTTCTACTCAGAGAGTGGTAAATGCTGTTGATTTTGATGCTACTTGAGGGAAACATCAAAATAAACCTTAACCTTAAATACTTATTCTAAAGTTTCTTACTCCTGAATAGGCCCTGACCAAGGCACCTTTTTCTTTAGAAGTGTTTTTGACTAACTGAAGAATACTTACCATTTTCAGAGGATTCCCCTCAAACTCACTCTTTCTCAGCATGAATTTACTGAACCCTTGGTTATTTATTTGATTTAAAATAGTTGCCTTATTCAACTCTCAGGTTTCCATATATATTAGGAATTGCACATTACTTTGATGACTAGTTTGTCTGTAATGTTTTCTGAAAAAAATTATTGACTTACATACAAATTATCATTAAGCAAAAAAGCAGATGAAGGTATATTAATTAGAAAAACTAGAATTAAGCATAATGTAACTGGTCTTTCCACTTAAAAATTATATTATATACACTGGCTTACTGTGTTAACACACCATCTTAGTCCTAACAGCCCTAAATTTGTCCTTGTAATAGCATAAAATTGTCTTCTTACTTTGTATGCATTCTATATCCTGTAAGGTAAGAATAGTTTTTACATTTTAAAGCTTTTTTGGGGAGGGGAAGAATATATGAAAGAGACTGTATATGACCTGCAAAGCTTACATTATTTAATATCTGGCCTTTTACGGAAAAAGTTTTCTAACTCTGGTAGAGAGCATATGTGAGGCTTTTAACTTACTTGGAAAAGTTAAGTTAAATCATGGTGGCATTGTAACTTCATTGCTTAATCTCTCCAGCTCAGCACAAAAGGGGAATATTAACAGAAACATTTAAATAGACTTATCTAAATTAAAATCCAAAATGAATATATCCATGGATAAATAACAAAACAATCTTAGAAAAGGCTGTCTATGCAAAGGCAGTAAAATATTTAGCTCCTGAAGGTTAACTAGTATGTGTGTCAATGGGGGGAACCAGGTTTATGGTTGGATATCACAAAAATAGCATGTGCACCGTAAAACATAGACTGCAACTCAAAAAACAAAACGGAGAAAACTCTGACTATTGCCGGCAGCTATGGATTTGACAAGGGTTCATAACTAAGTAGGTGAGTGGAAATATGTAGCAACTCATTGCGAAGTGCTGAACTGCCACCTTATTTAGTGCCTAAGAATTAAACATAAAACATCTTGATAATTTGCTAGGACAAGAATACAGCACCACCATTATAAGACCATCTTCTGTGTTGGTCATCTTAGATAGAAGAAAGCACTGGACAGTCAGACTTAACACAAAATCCAAGAGAAAAAATATAAAGAAATCAAAACAAATTTCCAGTAAAGATGAAAGACAGTGAGATATCTCAGTACAATTGAAAACAATGCATGCTAACAGGGAGTACTGACAACATAAAAGCAGAAATAAAATATTAATTTTTAGTAAAAAGGAAAGCATTATAGTAGTCTAAATAATTTTTAAATGTCTGCTGGAAATCTTCAAACTCATGGAAGATATACTGTAAGTATTGAAAATGTGAGAATTCTGAACAAAAAACAGAAATGAGTGAAAATAGATTTTTTAAATAAGAAAGAAAATAAGAAACAACCTAATTAAATAATTTAAAATAATTAAAGGTATAGAGAGGTCAACTCAAAATATGGAATAAAATTTAAATTGAGAATAGTAGACAGATAAATTATTTATTGAAAGAGAGTTTTGACAAATTATATCATAATATTGTCCAAAGAAACAGGAATAAAAATATAAAAACATTAACAGGCAGGGAGAAAAATGGCAAGATTACTCTATAGGAGTCTGAGAACAATCTATAAATAGATAGACTATTTAAGGAAAAATATTTAATAAAATAATGAATATGTGTGGAAAAAATCATTTATTCCACAACTGAATAAATACTTGAAACATCACAACCAAAAAGTACATCAAGTGCTAAGTAGCATGATTAAATAAATGAATGAAAGACTAAGAAATAAGTCTATCAGAGCTTATTCAGACAAGGAGAACCATGGTAAGTGATACAGATGAAGAGATTTATTGGAGGTTTTAGAATATACACCATGTGGAAGTTGGTTAAAAAGTCTATGCAATCTTAGCTTCTGTATAATGATGTGGGCTAATGCTATTGGTTAGTCCATACAGGGGTCAAAAAAAATAGGAGCTGGACTTCGCTTAGGAAGTAGCAATAAAAACTGGACATTTTATAACTTATGAGGATAAATTGGATTCCTTATCTGACTCACACCACCTCCAATCATAATTATGCGGGTGACTTGAAGAGCAAGCTAGTACCCTTCACGATGGAATTGCACATTCACACGTATTTGACCTAAGCCAACAGAGAGATTGTGTAGAAGGTGGAACCACTGAGCCCTGGGTGCTGCCCAACCCAAAAAGGTGAGCTGGTAGATCCACAAGTACACAGGGACTGGTGCTCTGCCCTAACTGTCATAAAACAAAAAGAGCTGTTTCTTTACTGCCTTCCAAATTGGATTGATTTTTATCTTGTAACCAATCCTGACCTTGGACAACAAAGGGAAGCAAGCTCTGGGAAATAGAATTTTAGCTTCCATAGGTTGACAGTGCAATCTCACCACACCGCACACTTAGAAAATTTGAAGTCAAATTGCAGAATGTCAGATATAAGAAATCTTAAGATTTGCCAGAGATACATGACAGACAACTTAAAAATATGTGAATACTATCCTGACAGCAGAGACATCATCATAAACAAATGATGTCAGTAGCTAATGGAATAATATCTTCGTGGAGGTAAAAAATTATTTTCCTGGAATCTCATTTCAATCAAGCTATCAAGAGTAAATCATAAAATAAGCATATTTCCAGATATTCAAATGCAAAGATAATGTGGATACAAAATAGAACTGCAGTGAAAATACCATTTGCTGGTTTAAAGATGGCTTCCAAATAGTATGAGTATAGAAACAACAATCCAATAAGAAAACAGTTACCTAAGATTATAATATCAAAGCATACACATAGAGCAGAAAACTAACAGAACTAAATTTCTAGGAAAGCTGTTTAGACTGATTGGCCTGTGTGGTTTCTTTGGCTCTTGGTTTGTCTCACGTTCCATAAATATAAACAGGATTTTGATAAAGTACCAGCAGTACTACAAATTTGAGGACAAAACATAAAGGTCTAGCAATGTAGAAGGAGCCTGGTCCTCCTTGATCCCTGCTACATATAGATTACAATCTTTGTGGGAAAATAGTCTGCGTTTTTGTTATTCTTAACCAGGTTTTCAGTTGCTTGAATACAAAATATTTCCAAAGATAATTGAATTCAGTGTAGTCATTATCGTCAATTGGGGGAAGAGAAGCCTAATTGAACCTAAAGTGAACAATCAGGGAAAAACGTAAAAAACAACATTATTATCCACAATTGCAACAAGTGCTGTAGTAAAGTTAAGGAGGGAGACCAGATAATAACTGGCTGGAGAGTGACTCTAAAGGTTTCATTTCTGTTAAATGAAAGGAAAAAGTTCAGAGCTGGAAATGAATGTAGAAAAAATAAATGCAGGTTAAAAAATTGTGATTAGCCCAGCTGGGTGTGGCTCAGCAGTAGAGCATCAACCTAGGATTCAGGAGATTGGGGTTCGATTTCCGGTCAGGACACATGCCAGGGCTGTGGGCTCGATCCCCAGTCAGGAGGCAGCCGATCAATGACTCTCTCATCATTGATGTTTCTCTCTCTCTCCCCCTCTCTTCCTCTCTCTCTGAAATCAATAAAAGTATATTTTTTTTAAAACTTGTGATTAATATTACATAGACTTGTAGAATTTGGGAGGTGTCCTGAACAAGCATGTTTGTTTTTGGTTTGAATAATTCCTGTTCTGAAAAAATAAATCTGAGACAATTATTAAAGGTAGAAATAAGTAGTAGTGATTGTGCTGTTCATTCATTTATATATTTATATTTATACTCTTTCCATTTACATAATTCAAAATGTTTGACTAAGGTTCTCCACACTCCTAAGCACAATTCTGTGCACAATTCTATGCATGATTAAGTGAGCCAATTCTGTATACATTTCGCACATACATTTGTGAATAAAGTTATTCTTAATATATTTTGATACACAATGTGTTAAATATGTGGAGAAAGGATTAAAAAAGGACAAATATATATATAATCAAGTACATTCTAATTAAGTGATCTTGTACAGTGATGAAAAAGAATGACCCTAGGGCCCAGGGAGAATAGGTATCATCAAAGTTGTTCCATATTGAACGAGCCTTGCAGGATGATTATTTTTATTCCTGCTAGAGAGCAAAGGTGAGATCTGCAGTGTGTCAGCTGGAAAACTATATACCCCAGAATTCCTACCCTGAATTTTTTGGTTAGCCAAGACCACAAGAGAGTTTATTGAGATTTGGGGGATGAAAGAGAAGGAGCAGCCAGTTACAGGTCACTTCGTTGCCACTGATATGCTCACGCAAATCACTGGTGTGATATGCCGGCTGGGCCTGTGACTTCTCCAAACTTCCCTTGACCCTTCCTTCGGCTTCTCTACCACTCAGCTGGGTGTGTATTTTTCAGGTCTCCATGAAGGATCCTGTTTCTACGGGACTCCCATACCACCAAGGTAGAGGCAAGTCTCGTCTTTGTGGGGTTGATGCCAAGTTGTAGGTTCCAGCCTCATTGACTATCCCCCACTTAACATCCACCTTCCCTTCCTGTCAGCCTGCCCTGTGCACTTTGTCAAAGCAAAAATTACACTGAACAAAATTAAATAGGCAAGTAAGACTTTATGGAAGGCAACCTCTGGAGTAAGGAAAAGATGGTAGGCTGTATCTTGACGCTTACGTGCCAAAGACAGGGTTCCAAGAAGCTTGAGAAAAAGATTACTGGGTTATAAACTTGGCAAGTGGTTTTTAAAAAGATTTACATTTCAAAGGACAGATAAAAGGATTTAGGGTTACTAACGTAGAAGTTCAAAAAAGAAAAGAAGGAAGGAAGACCAGGGGCCTTAGAGATTAAAGAAGTTTATCTAAAATTTAGTTAAGGGAAATTTAAGGCCATTTTGGTCAATTTCATGGTGCAGTTTCAGAGGCAAAGCTTTACAGAGACTGCCTGCCAGCTGAAATAGCCCTATGTTTGTGAAGGTTAAGTCCAGTAACAAGTCCAAATCTGTCTGGGCCTATCTCCTAGCAGTTGTGCTTCTCTAATTGAACCCTAACTGATACAGAGTACTCAGACTGAGAGAATAAAGAGTAGAAATAAAATATATAGAGGTGTAAATTGTATGCAGTGTCACGTGGAGATAAGCACGTGATAAGCTGTATGAATGTGTTAAAAAGCATTTCAGCTGGAATTTTTTCCTGCTATGCATTCTAAAGCAGAAACAGTGTGTTGGGGGAAGGGTAAAGGGATACTGAAGGCTTGGCTTGGTGTTTGAGACAGCTGATGTATACGTTTCATCACATTCCTACAGGCAGGGTACAACTCCCAGGCACGTGTACAATAAGAGCAGTTCAGAGGACAGAGAGCTGGGATGCTGCACGGGGAACAACGGGGCAGCAATTCTCAAAGTGAGCAGGCGTAAGCACACCTTTGAGCCTAATATAATAAAAAACAAAACTGCAGAGAGCTTGGACATTCTGAAAGGAGCTTGGGGGATATTAGAAAGTTGGCAAAAGGAACTGCCCTACTTAAAAGACAACTGCACTGATGTTTAACAAAGAAAATGAACAAAAGTATAACTGTTTTCCACATGCTTGAATAGAGGAGGAGGACAGATGAAAGACAAAAAATTAAAGTACAGGTTCTCCCCAAGATTTTAAACCAAATTTATTAGGAAAAAAGTCTACCTTATCATGGGTTTTAGTATTAGGAGTGAAGCTTACTTGTTGGTCCATTCAAAGCCATGCCCTCCAAAGTGGACCATACTGTTTGTTCTTATTAATAAAGACACTTGTCAGCCACTCCTTGATCATTCCTTGAAGTGTTCAAACCTTGAACAGTAACCGGGGGCCTTGTTCATTCACACCCTCTCTGTTACTCCAGACTTTTTGTATACATGCTGGGAAAATTAATAAAACACAAGAGTAAAATTTTGGAGGCCAAAAATTACCCATGGAGAGATTTTTGTTGTTTCAACTTGTATGTTACAGAGCTTAGATTTTAGTTCATGTTATGTTTTGGGCATTTTTTAAATCTTGTAGTTAGTAGAACTTTTTAAGGGTTTCCTATTTTTTAAAATTTAGGTTTATTGATATATAATTTACATTCAGTAGATTTTGTCATTTTTTTAGTTTAGAGTTCCATGAATTCTTTAAAATGTGCATGCCACCCTTAGATAGCTTCAGAATATTCTGTCCCTATAGATTTGTGTTGCTACATCACTTTTTAAAATTAAAAAGTTCTATTTACATACAGTAAAAGCCACCTATTTAAGTGTACAATTTGATTAATTTTGGTTTAGGTGTTTTGTTTTTTAATATGGTTTTTTTTTTAAATTTCAGAGAGAGGAACGGAAAGGGAGAGATAGAAACTTCAATGATGAGAGAGTCATTGATCAGCTGCCTCCTGCATGTGCCCTAATGGGAATCAATCCTATACCCTGGGCACGTACCTTGACCAGGAATCAAACCCTGACCTCCTGGTTCATAGGTTGATGCTCAACCACTGAGCCATGCCGGCCGGGCAGCTTTTGTTTAGTTTTTAGTGTCTGTGGACTGTGCATGAAGCTTTAAGCTGGTCACAGCTACATTGGCTTTAGAGAAGGATTGTAACTTATGGCAGCTCATTCTACAGACAAAAGACTCTTTCTGCAGAGGTCAGGTACCTGAGCTGAAACATATGCAACTTGCATTTCAGCAAGGACCACAGGAGAGCACATAATCAAAGTCACAAGGAATACAAGTGACCTCACCAGATGGAAGCAAGAAAATAAGACTATAGTCATCAAGCTAACTTAATGAATTTGATCCCAAGGTCCATACTGGTGGCAGAACCTATTTCTGGGGCATAGTAGACATGGGGAAGCAAAGTCATGGGTCTGGAGAGCTTTTAGTAGGTGTGCCAGCCTTTGAATATAGACTCTTGCACCTTAGCAAAAACACACAACTTCTTTCAAGTATGCGTGTCAGAGGCAAACACTTGATTCTAAAGGGCAGAGGGCCTTATGTGCTTTGGGAGTGGAGTCCAGGGGAAGATGAATGTGAACTGCTTCTCAATGGCAGTCAGCAGAGTTCTAATGTGACTGGGTGAGCTGCTGAGATTTCAGCTGTAATTGCTAGTGCTAGGCTAGCTAAGAAATTTAGATCACCAGTCTGGGTTGTGTCCTCTATTTAGGGACCCTCCATGCAGGAAAATGCAGGCACCACCTGTCCTTGAGTTTGATGGTAGCATCTGCATGTGCTGAAACACCATCGCTCAGGGTATGATCTACAGGTGACTGCTGAATGCTTAGGTATAAATGACAAAGAAACCTTTTCCAAGAGGCAGGTTTCTTAGTCCTGTGGAATGCCATTGCCACGCAGGACTTAAAAAACCAGCTCAAAAAATAGGAGCGATGCTATGTCACGTCATAAAATTCACAATCAATCCAGTCCTGTCATGTTAGAAATAGGGCTCAAAGGGAAATGGAAATTACAAGATTAAGCATAATGGAACAATCCCTAGAGGTAGTGTACATGTATTATATGAATATAAATTTTGTGCTAGTTTTCCTCTCAACTGAATTTAAAATCCACAGAATGTGAATTCAGGACTGTGTACACCCTGACTGTTAATTTGATGAGTCAAAACCAAGATTTCCTCATTTTCCCCTCAACCTCTCATGTTTAGGTGATTTCATTCGAAAGCCATAGGCAATTTTAAGCACTAGCTCCTGGCAACATAATTGTATCTGCGATAAGTGGATTGGGTCCTGTGTGCTTGTGGATTATTAGATGTAGAGGGTATAAGGCCAGGGTAGTAATGCTCTGTGTGACCTACTAATTCTTTGAATACTTTGAAAGAGAAGTATATTAAAGGCAGACCTTGAAATAAAACACTTCCTAAGGCCCTGAAGGAAATGTGCGTATTTCTGTGAGAGTGAGCCCTGTGTCTGGAAGCTGAAGAAGCCAGATCCTGCCTTGGCGTTGAGAACACCTGGACCTTCGATGGAGCAAAATACAAAGGTAGGGAAGACAGATTGTGGATGTTCATTTCTTTGGAATGGTAATCTCACCATTAGGCAAGAGAAATGGATTTTTGAACTTTTTTCCTGTGTTTTGTGATTTAACTTTAAAGAGAATTTAGCATTTAGAATTTATTTCACCAGGGTATGTAATATTAGGGCAGGATATGTATTAAAAAAAGGCATATCTATTTATTATTTTTATCACTCAGTTAGTCTGGGCTTTGGACTACCCTAATATTTCCATTGGTGAAGAATCTTGAGGCTTCATGGAAAATGTAGCTGGACACAATTTGGGAAGAGAAGTAGATTAGTAAGTGAATTTTCAAGCTTGGCAAAACAGTGGCTTTGGAGTTAATGCGATCAGTGTACTGTTCTCACATTTCAGTTTTTGGGGTAAAAATCCAGGTTATCTCAACTTGTCCCAGGAAGGTGCATAGAAGTGCCAAGTCAGTACAGGGGAGATGTTCTCACAAATAGCGATCCAGAGCTGCCTTCCTACTCACCATCTCCCCCCTAAGCCGGTGAGCATTTGTCTGCCCAACCACAGGCTTAATCCCAAAGGCTAGTGGTCTAGGGAAATGAAAAGTTGATGGAAATTATTGAAGAACACCTTTTTATCTTCTCTTGGCTTCCATGAGGAGGAATGTTGTTTTCTAAATACCTGCCCTCTCAATGTATTCACTCCTAACATAGAGAAGTGATGAGTCAGTGACTGACACATTCTTGTATATACCTGGGTAAACGCAGGTCACCCCTCCATTCCTTTTCATACAGAGAGAAAGCATTCAGAACGATTTTTATTTGAGTGAAAGCATTTTCCCATTGTGCTTTCACCAAAAATTTTCACTGGGGGCACAAGAGTGCCTGATCCTGGAGGCGCATATTATGAAATTCACTTGCCCAAATATATGCAGTGAACATCAATCTGGCAATTATTAGTTATTAATGTGAAGCATTTACTTAATTTGTGACTCCTTTGTTCTATTTTCTGCACAGGGAAGAGAGTAGTCTTATTGAACCCCCCGATGACCCTAACAAGCATCAGTCTACTTTAACATGTTACATAAATATTACCCCCGTCTTTATGGAAGTAATCACATGAGTGAGGAAGAAAGTAACAGAATAAATGTCTGGTATTTTAAAACTTTAACTCATTAAAGAAATACCTAGACTAAGATAAGATACTTTTTAAACTAACATACTGAAGCTTATTTGTAATGAGATATCAAACAAAGCCATTTCCTTTCTCAGTTCTGCTAAATGGCATAAGCAATGAGAGAAAAAATTATTACACACTTTGAAATGGGAAGTATTGTACATGCCTGAATTTAATAAAGCCTAAAAAGGGATTACTGACAAAAAGCTTCTGTAAAGTTAAAAAAAAGTACTTACAAAGATAAATAGGATACTTGAGGACAACCAGTGAAGAAAGTATAATTGGAAAGACTATAAAATGCCAACATAATGAATCTCTCCAACATCAGATGTTCTGTGAACAACTGTACTTTTTTTATGAACATTGTGAGTTGCTAAATCATGAAAAGGCCAATGACGAACAAATGAAGAGGCACAACGAAGAAATAAAGACCTAGGAAATTAAACAAATGAGTAAGAAAACAACCAGCTTTAGGGTCAAATGAGTAAACAAATTAAAACTATTGAGTCAATTGTAAAGTAGTTAATGTTAATAAACTCTAGGCACCACCTAAAACCATTCTGTGAGATTCTAACATTCAGTCTGCATATGCCTAAGTCAAAGTCTAAAGGGAATATTCACAAGCAATAAATTGTCAGAGCACTCAAGGCCTCAAAGAAAAATATTGATTCAATAGGATTAAGTTTGGAGAAAGTGAAATGAGAATAAATTAAATTTGAAAATAATTAATTTCATGCTTTGCATCCCTTCAGTGCAAAAGAAAAAAAAAAAAGAAGAAAAAAAAAGAGAGAATCAAGAACAAGAATATAAGAAGTGGAAATTTAAACTTAGGTAATCAATTCCCTTTTAAGAATTGTAAGAACTAAAACACAATGGAGTAAATGTATCACTTAATTTTGTCTGCATTCAAAAGCAATGTTAATAACAAACTTAACTATGTTTGCCTTTTCTTATTTATTTATAATGATAAAGATATAACTTGAAGATAACAAAAATGTCTAAGCAACATTTCCACTAACCTACCGAAAAACAAAACCAAAAGTGAATCAACAACTGAGAGGGAGATTTATGAATTTTAAAATCCAGGTGCGAATGAGTGGAATAGCAGATACAGTTAACATTTGCTCATCTCTATAAAGCAAATGTAAAAAGAAAATAAGACAGAACCTTTTTTTTAGGTCAAAATAGTGCTTATGTGGATGCAAGGTTACTGACGTAGGGATTTCTGAGAAAACAGCACGTGGAAGCTGTGACGGAATCATTACTTCTCACTTCCCCAAACTGAAGATCTCCAAACATTTCAAAGAGAAAGTAAAGAACACTTTGTTATTCGTAAGTTAAATCTAAAGGCTCTGTCCCTACCCATCCATGTCACAACCCACTAAGACAAGTATATTTATCATCTATATGCCAACAAACAGTTGAGGAATTCTCAGGCTATAATACATATGATGTAACTTTTTTTATATTCAGGAAGATAATTAATTTGCTTTACCAAACAAATCACTGCCAGTTATTAGTATAATTCTTATTTAAGCACTGATTTTTTTAAGTGAATTAATTTCTATATGGTATTGACAAGTACTTCTATTATCATTGGATGACCTGCATAGAAACTTTTATTTTTAACAGAAGGTCTAGGCATAGACGTAGAGCCACGAATTTCCAGGGTAAAACATAATTAACAGTTTGTTTACTTAGTGTTTCGCTGTCCTTGTATAAAGTTAAAATGATTTCCAATATTAGTTATGCAATGACATCTATAAGATTAAAAAACCTATCTCAGGCTTAGGCAACACTTTACATTTTTCAATAGTTTGAGCAAACTATTTCCAAAAGAAAACTATTACAATGCTGAACATAATAGTTATCCTTAAATAAGCAACCAAAATAAATACAGAGAAAGACTGGTGGTTGCCAGAGGGGAGGTGGATTCAGGTACTGAATGAAAAAGGTGAAGGGATTAGGAAATATAAATTGGTGTTACAAAATAGTCACGAAGATGTAAAATACAGCATAGGGAATACAGTCAATAATATTGTAATACTTATGTATGGTGCAGGTGGGTGCCTGAAATAGCAGGGGGAATGCTTTGTAAAGTATATGATTATCAACCACTATGCTATACACCTGAAATTAATACCAAATAATGTTATATTAAACTGTAATTGAAAAATAATTTTAAAAATCATCCTTAATTCCTGCAAATAGCCATTTATTTTATCAATGTAGGATAATATTCTCTGGAAATACTTAATGTGATTTCTTCCTATTAACATTTGATTCTAAAAGTTTATATTTTAAAATTACTTACTGATCCTTCTAGGGAATAAATCTAAGTGCATTTACCTTTAATCAAATTTTATTTAAGAACAGTTTTATATGAATTCTATGCCAGAATGTTACACAAATTATAAAATAATATGAAGATTAATATGAGTATATTCAGTGACTTATGTTTATAATAAAAATGTTAAAACCACTGACAACATCTAATTTTACTGCAAGAAGGTTTGTAAAAAAATTTATAATCTCCCTGTGGAGAATTAATCAGGAGAAAAATAATTTTTCTTAGTGGATAATCAGATAATCTCAGTGGATTTTATATTATATGTACACAACAGAATTTAAGCAGAAAAAATATTTGGTCTTTTCCATTAAAGGCAAGAGAGAAAGGGAAAAGATGTACAGGAGAGAATGAGAATAACTTATTTGGAAGAAATAAGTCTCAGTATAACAGTAACTATAGTTAATCCAAATGTATATATAGTAAGTGCATATTTATTAATAAAGGACAAATTCCCAGCCTAGATTTTAATATTAAGCAATACGTTGTATAAGTGAAATAAGCCAGTCAGAGAAAGACAAGTACCACATGATCTCACTCATATGTGGAATATAATAAACAAAATAAACTGATGAACAGAATAGATCCAGAGACATAGAAGCATGGAACAGACTGAGGGATCTCAGACGGAAGGTGGGGAGGGGAGAGTGGGTGGGGAGAGATTAATCAAAGAACTTATATGTTTATATGCATAACCCATGGACACAGGCACTGGTATGGGGAAGGCCTGGGGGCGGGGTGGATGCAGGGTGGAGGGGATTAATGGGGGCAAAAAGGGGACATCTGTAATATTTTCAACAATAAAGATTAAAAAAATAATAAATAATAAAAGTTCTTATTATCTAAAAAAATAAAAAAGTAATATGTTGTATAGAAGAAAAGTTAACTAAAAACTGTGATATGCAATCATATAAGAACTAAGAAATGCAATCTTACAGTATGTATTCTTGTACTTGACCCCTTCACTTAGCATAATTGTATGCATTATAATGCATTTTATTTAATTGCTGGACAGTATTTCATTGTATATAAAAGTAATATTTTTAATGTAAAAACTATTTGTAGACATTTGGCTTATTTTAATTTTTTTCTATTTTGAATAAAACTGTTGTACATAATTTCTTTTCCAATTTTTCTTTTGCTGGGCAATTTGGTTGTTTCCCATTTTTTGTTGCAGGAATATCTCTACCACAGTCATTTTTGTAGAAGTCTTACTGTTGATTTGTTTTTATTATGAGCTAAATGCTAAGGTATGGGAATACTGCATCATAGAATAGGTTCACTGTTAATTTTATTTAGAAAAAATATACTGCCTGACTCTTCTACAGTGTTTCAACCATTTATACTCCTAGAAAGATAGGAAGCTTCGTTTGTCCTCAAGAATTTCAGACTTCTCTTGCCAGTGTCTTTTATTTTACCATCCTAGTGTGTAGTGACATCTCACTATGCTTGTGTTTCCTTCATGATTAGTTATGTTGCATTTCTTTTAATTTTCTTATTGAAATTATTTTATCTCTTTCATGAAGTGTCAGTTATTTTGGCTTACTTGGGATATTTAAATTTTATTTTTAATTACAGATTTCTGAGAGTTCATTATAAATTTTATGTAATAGACCTTGCTCAGATGTATATGTTGTGAGTAATTTCCTTCACTCCATGACTGGTACTTCGTTTTATTAGTGGTGTCTTTTGATGATCAGACATTTTAATATTAATAAAGTCAATTTTGAAAATTTTCTTTATAGTTAATGATTCAAGTATTCTCATTAAAAATCATTTTTACCATTCTTTAATGTGTTCTTCTAGAAGTTTCATAGTTTTAGTGTTTAGATTTAGGCATGTAATCCATCTTTAATTTTAGAGCCTGCAGTATGGTAGGGTTTGAGATTTATTTATTTTCTCTATCATCCAAATATTACTGAACTGTCTTGTCATCTTTGTTTAAAATAAATGTTGGATTATCTCTAGATTTTCTTTTCTGCTTCACTGATCTATTTGATTTTCTTTACACATACCACACTCTAGTGGTTAGTGTAGCTTTATAGTAATTCTTAACACCAAGTTTAATTATCATTTCAAGATGATTCACCTATTGTAGGTCCTTTAATTTTTTATATAAATATTATGACCAACTTGTCTATTTATATAAAAAATAATTTTGGATTTTTATTGGGAATGCATGAAATCTAATTGATTGATAAATTTGTTTAGAATTGACATTTAAACAACATTGCATTGTCTAATGCATTAACCTAGTCCATCTGTCCATTTATTCATCCTCTTAAATATCTCTTGTCAATAATTTAGTGTCTTAGTAATGTTTTTGCATGTTTTTTATTTATTATATTGATAAATATTTTATATTTTTAGATTTAAAATTTATTTTTAAAATTATTTCTATCTGGAAATAATTTCTAAGTTTTGCTTCCAGTATCTAAAATGTTATTGTTTTTGTATATTGGCCTTTTATCCGGCAAGTTTGCTAAATTCACTTATTCTTTTAGTTTTTGCAGATTCCAAAGGACTTTCTTTGCAACCAATCATACCATCTATCAAGCTGGAAGTCATATATCTTTCTAAATGTTCTTACTGATTTCTTCTTTTTTGCCTTATGGAAATGCTTTTGGACTTCTAGTATAGCACTGAATAGAACCCGTGGTAGTGGATAGCCATGCTTAGTTCCTTACCTAGGTGCTAAAAAGTTTAGTATTTGACCAATAAGTACAACACTAATTGTTGGTGTCATATAGAAACCTTTTCAAAATTGAGGGATTTTTTCCTAGTTTCTCAGCCTTTTATCAAGAATATTGTTCATTTTTGTCAAGTGCTTGTTTTGTAAATATTGTGTTAATCTGGAGTTAAATATATATATAATCAGTTTTATTTTTAATTGAATTTATTGGGTTGAAATTAGTTAATAAAATTATATAGGCTTCTATAATACATCATCTGCATATTGTATAGTGGGTTCACCACCCCAAATGCACCACCATTTATCCCCATTTACCCCCCCTTTCTCTCCCTACCTCGGTCCCCCCCGCCCCGTTTCCCTCTTGTAATTACCATACAGTTTTTGTCTATGAGGTTTTTTCTTTTTTTCTTCTGTATTTTGCTTAACCCTTCACTTTTTTCATCCAGCGCCCCCTCCCAATTTTGTTAATGTGGGTATTTCCATTATTTTCAGTCAACTGACCTTGCACCTGTTGGCCAGAATGCAGTTGGTCATGATATATTATCCATTTGATATATTGCTGGCTTTGATTTGTTAATATTTTGTTAAGGATTTTTCTATTTTTATAAGGGACACTTACTTTTAATTTCCCTATTTTTTCCTAAAGATAAAAATTTTATCTAAATATAACTATTTTATAAATATTAATACAAATATAAATACTAATACAATTATAAATATGAATATAAATACTGAGTACTAGGGTCATGGAGACCTTAAAAAACATTGGGGACATTCCTTTCTCCTTCTTCCAGATGAGTTTCTACGAGATTAATATTAATTATTTCATAAATATGATAAAATTCACCAGTCTTGCCAGAGGATTATCGGTTTTATTAAACTTTTCAAATAATAAAATTTTTTCTTTGTTCATTTTCTTTAGTTTTAATTATATTTTATAAATATCCAGTCATGATTATTATTTGCTTATTTCTATTTCTCTTCAGTTTAATTTCCATATTTTTATCTTATCTTCCAAATATGAAAACTTAGGTCACTAATTTTTAAACTTTTTTTGCCAATTCTTTCTAATTTGTCTAATGTTTGAGTAGATATTTGAAAGCCTAATCATAGTAGCTCTCTCATTACTATAGGAGGAAAAATGTTTATCTCTGCTCTCTGTCTCTCTCTCTCTATATGTATGTATATGTGTGTATATGTATATATATCACTCTACATATCACTCTCAGCATATACTATTTTTATAATTCTAACAAATATTCTCCAAAAGCAAAAAATACTACTGAAAATTTAATTATGAAATATTTTAGTAATCCAAATATTTACTTTCAATAGACATATCTATATACTTGACTGAGATATTCTTCTATTAACGTGGGGTTTTGACTTGAGTAGACTGAACCAAATGTTTATTCATTCAATAAAAAAGGATTCCCCTGAATGTCCTATATTATTTGAGAACTTTAGTGATATATTTGTTGTGTAAGTAATCTAAGCCAATATCTAAATTAAAAATGCAAATCAGAATTCATAATGCTTTATAATTCTTTATGCTGGTAAAAACTTTGTTGCCAAATAGAAAAATCTGCCTACCAATTGAGTAAGTTCTGTACTTTAAGTGGCTGCATTAGTAATAAAACCATGTCATCAAAATAAAGTACCAAACAAGAATAACATTTCTTAGCTAGAATCTTGAAATATTTAAATGAATTTTAAAAGTAATCTAAGTTTCTTTAAGGAAAGAATATTTTATGTAGGAACACAAAATATGACTAATCCGGACATGTTCATCTCTAATTAAGAAAATTTGTCACTGGTAACCTGATTCCTTTTCTTATAATTGCCACTGCATAAAAACGTCTAATCCACATAAATGTTTGATTAGTAAAACATTTTATTACTTACAATAACGCATATCATAATTGGCTCTGTATGTAGAAGATAGTGATTTTGGTGAGTCCTATAGTTAGATAGTGAAATGTTAATTAAAACGGAAGTAGTAAACTGTTTGTTCCAAGTCCAATTACTTAATTATAAAATTAAAACAATATAAAGCTAAATAACTTGCCACTACCACTCTCACTGGTATTATGAAATGATATCCAAATGATTTCCAAAATGATTAGCATGGCTCTAATTGGCATGAACTGCAGGTTGCCAGGTTATTGAATCCTTAAAACAGCTCATAACTATTTTTTTTTTAATTCTCTCCAGTGGCAGTCAGTGCACCAGTGCAACATAGCAATATAGGAAAGCACATATTTTGGAAACATTAGAATGGAAAAGATTATTGCCTTTCTTTCATTCAAAATTGCTATTGTAATGGCATGGATTTCTGAGATTTATTTATTTCAGTTTGCTTCAGAATTGACCTTATCGGTTCATAAAGTTGACACCATATAACAGAAGTATTAGTTCAGATTTAACTGCTTTCGATCACTTTGTAGAACAGTGCTTATAATGAATTACATTTAAAACAAACATATCTTTTTTTCTGCCCAAAGCAATGGGATTCTTCTGTTGAATTATAGTTATATTGTTAAAAAATAATTAAGTGATATGCATTTCAATAGTAAAATGATTATATGGTTGCATCTATCAAGAAACTGGACCTATTCAATTACATATGTAATTCAAAACTTTTAGCTTCTCCAATGTAATGGAAAAACAACAAAACACACTTAAACAATTAATCTAAAAATGCTTACCTTATATTTCTGTTTACCTTGTAATGTATTACTACCCTACCTTTAAATGGAAGCCATTTCACATAAAATTTCATGGAATAGATTAAAAATGGACTATCAATGACTAGAATATGGGTAGAAGAAATAATCGTTAGTCTTTCGTGTTGTTATGATATCCACCTCTAGGACAAGATAGTGATTCCTACTGTTGCTGCTTATTGCCTTACACCCTGAGGTTAGACTAGCTCTCAGCCATACAGATGGGCACTATACACATTCTAGACAGACCATAAACACTTTAAGGAACATGAGTTGCTGCACTATCAAGCCTTCAAGATAACTTCCAATGATACCCACACTCTGGTATTTTATAACCTTGCAGTTTTCTCCCCCATTGTACCAGGGTTGGTCTGTGTGAACAATAGAACATGACAAAATGTGATGGCATGCCGCTTCTGATTTAAAATCAAACAAGCTATGGATTCTATCTTGGGCTCTCTCTGGCTCCCCTGCTCTCTTTTCCACTTGGATCACTCACTCAGGGAAAACCCTATTGTGAGAAAACCCTACGGAGAGATCAACGTGGCAAGAAATGAAAGCCTCCTGCCAACAGTCATGAGAGTGAGCTTAGAGGTGAATTCTCCAGACACAGCTGAGTCTTGAGGTGAGTGCAGCCCCAACCAGCAGCTTACTTTCAGCCTAGTGAGAGACCCTGAATCAGATAACCCAGCTAAGCCACTCTCAAATTCCTGATCATTAGATAATGTGTGAGATAAATGTTTGTTGTTTTAAGCTACTAAATTGTGAGACAATCTGTTATATAGTAATACATAACCAATACAGTAAGAAAAAGCCAATAAAGTTTAAATGCCATCATGCATCTCTTAATGAGCGATTTCCTGGCTGTGCAAACATGGAGTGCACTTAACACAGACCTAGATGGTATAACTGCTGCACATCTGCGCTATGTGGTGTAGCCTCTTGCTCCTAGGCTACGTATCTGGATAGCCTGTTACTGTACAGAATCCTATATGCAACTATAACACAATGGTAAGAAAATGTCTGTCTAAACATAAAAAAAGTACAGTAAAAATGCAGTATAGATAGAAAAATTGTAAGGCTGTATAGGGCACTTATCATGAATAGAGTTTGCAGGACTGTAAGTTGCTCTGGGTAAGGCAGTCTGTGAGTGAGTGGTGAGTGAATGTGAAGGCCTAGAACATTTCTGCACACTACTGTAGACTTTAAAAACACTGGAAACTTAGGTTATGCTAAATTCATAAAAAAAACTTTTTCTTTAATAATAAAGTAACCTTCATTTACTGAAATATTTTACTGTTAAATTTTTATTTTTTTTAACTTTTTGACTCTTATAATAACACACGGCTTAAAACTCCACTTTGAAAAGCTGTACAATCATCTTCTTTCTTTATATTCTTATTCTATAAGTTTTTTGTTTTTAAAATTTTTGTTTTAAACTTTGAACATTTTTGTTAAAAGTGAAGACACCAACACACACATTAGCCTAGTCCTACCCAGGGCCAGGGTCATCTGTAACACTATCTTCTGCCTCCACATCTCGTCCCCCTGGAAGGCCTTCAGGGGCGATAATAGGCATGGAGCTGTCCTCTCCTGTGATAACGCCTTCTTCTGGAACATTTCTGAAGGACCTGAGCTTTAGTCTTTTCAGAAATATGTCCATGGTGGTGTGCTTTTTTTAATTATAGATTTTCTTGTAAGCAGATCATACACCATGGACATTCTTCTCTATTCATGAAAACCTTTTGGGGTTGGGGTTTATGTTTTTAAACTTTTTAAGGTGCTTACAAAAACTCCTGCTAAACCCTTCACTGTGAATTTTCTTGGGGGTTCTTCTTTTTTGTTTTCCTCTGCAGTTTCCCTTTCTCTTGCTTCCACTATGCAGTCTTGTTCCAGTTTCAACTACTCCTCACAAGTCAGTGCCTCGGGAGCCACCCCTAGGAGCTCCCTAATGTCATCCACAGCCAGATTAAAGTTGTTGGCCATCTCAACCACAGCCTTATTGATTTTTGCAACTTTCTCATCCTTGGAAAACCCTTTGAAGGCAAACCTCTTGAGTGTTTTCTTCCAGAAGCCATTCATACACTGCTTGGCGACATGACCTTAAGCCCAAGCAAGGTTCCTGATGTGGTCACAAATGCTGTAATCCTTCTAGAATTGCATGAGCGTTTCCTCAGTTGTCTTTCTAGTTGTAGCAATAGCCTGGGCAAAAATCCTCCTCGGGTAGTAGGCCTTAATATCTACTATAACTTCTTGATTCATTGCTTGGATCAAAGAAGTGCTGTTTAGAGGGAGAAACACCACTTTGATATCGGGATGCAGATCAACGATAAAAGGTGATGTGTTGGAGCATTATCAGCAATAAACAGAATCTTGAAAGGTTGGTTTTCTAGACAGTGCTACATTTTGCTGGCCTAGCAATTCAGGAGGGCATCTTGGAAGAGGAAGTGGGTCATCCCTGACTTCTTATTGTTCCTGTGGCACACGGGCAGCATTTGATTCTGATATCCGGGGGGTTTCACTGGGCCAGATCATAATGGGCTTCAATTTGTAGGCTATAAAATTGCCCCTAAGCAAGACTGTTATCCTGCCCTTAAAAGCCTTGAAATCTGACAGTGACTTGAACTCCATATGGATGAAAGTCCTTTCAGGAACCCATTTTCAGAGCAGGGCGATTTCATTCCCTATAACCAGCTCGTTTAGAGTTTTCAAAAATTCTTCAGCTGACTTCCCATCCACACTCACAACACCACTCACTTTCACATTATGTGATGAATGATGATTTTTGTGTTGTTTAAATTACCCAGAGCTAGCAGTAAATTCAGCATCATAGTAAGGTCCAGGCTTTCCTTTCAACACAGACTTTTTGTTTTGGCTGTGGTCATCACGGGGCTGAGAGGGAAACGTTTCTGTGTCTGCTTTTCAATTCAATTCATTAGCAGTTCCTCCCCGTATACATTTATAGAAAGTATCTCTGTGATCTACATATTAAGCCCTTCTCAATTTTTTGTTAGTCTTGGTGTCTTCAGTGAAGTAGGCCCTTTAACATCTTTCACCACGTCGATCCTGTCCTTTAAGATTGCAGCTGTGGTGGGGTGGGACACGCCTGGCTGCTGAGCGATCGCCGTCACTGATTTTCCACCTTCCTCGTCCTTCATCACTTTTTACTTTGCTTTCGTGTCAATCACTCAATATGGCCTCTTCCTGGCAACATTAAAAGTGGATTTTGTATGTTAGGGGACTCGATGGACAAAACAACATAAGATTAACTGAAGCATAAGAGAAAATGATGTGATCCAGGGATGGGGTTGCAGGAGGGATATGAGGCTGCTGCCAGAGTAACAGCGAACTGTTTTACAGCAAACATTTTTATAAAAGTAAACTGAAAAAGTAAATTGAAAGAGTACGCACTATAATAGCTTTAATGAGTATAGTATAGTAAACACAGAAACCAGTAACATGGCCATTTATTATCATTTTCAAGTATTATGTACTGCACACAACTGCATGTGCTATACTTTTATATGACTGGCAGAACAATAGGTTTGTTTACACCAGCACCACCACAAACACACTAGTAACGCCTTGCACTACCCTGTTATCGCAGCTGCAAGATCAGTGTGTAACAGGAACTTTTAGCTCCATTATAATCTTATTGGGCCACCCTCAAATATGTAGTCCATCATTAATCAAAATGTCATTATGTGGCATATGACTGCAAGTCAGTGTACATTTTTAATATTTATGAATGAAATTCACCTTTATTCCTTCCCCTCTAAGCCCTGTATTAGAAAACTCAGGCACTGTTGTAATTATAGTGTTGCTGTTAATTCCATGGTGTTTTACACTTGGGGATTTTCCAGGCATATTATATTTTTAGAAACATTTTATAATGATGTAAAAATATTAATATAGATAACATTATTAACACTTAAGTAATATGAGATTTTAAAATGTTCTATTAGTCCAGTAACCAACACTGTTCATTGACATCATATCCTTTGAAAATGTGTGATTGCTAAAATATTTGGTTGCTGTCTCAACTTTTTTTTACCACTTATGAAGTTATTGAGGTTTAAGTGGAAAGGCTTATATGAGCATTATGTTAATCCTATTATCCCTTTTGTGGTATGATCTGGGAGTTTTTAATGTCATTTCAAGTTAAAATTATTCACTCACACACTCATCTAACATGTGGAAGCAAAGCTAATTGACTTGACTTACAAGTGCTGGTTGGATTCGTGGGGGAAAACATGCCAACATGAGAAAAATAAATATTCCTTAATTGTTTTTCCTTGTGACTTAAGATGTTTGAGTCTTTTACCCTGATTTTATTTCTGATCACCTTATCAAGTGCTATAATTAATATGTAAGATATTAAGATATACCAGTTACTATGACATCTATGTTCTAAGGCAATATTAAAAGTGATTATTGTTTAAATTTTAAGAAAATTAGACTACTTAATTATTTTGACTTAAAATTTGTTAACTAGTTTTACTTGCCATAAAATGGTAGATTATATAGAAAAGTATTCTCCACAAATGAGGTACTTTAAATATTGCAAAGAAACCTGTAACATATGAATAATTGGTTTGATGATTTCAGATTTATTGTTCTCTGTTCACTAAAGTGTTAATCCTAAGAGCTTATTCTAGAATCCAATTATGAACCAGTTTATCAGATTAGTTTAGGTTACTGTATATACTTAATAATATGACTTTTTCTTGAAGAAATAACAATTATTTAATCTGCCCTTCTATCAGGGTCTGAATAACTGATATTTTACTACATTTATCATACATTGAATGCTCATGCACAAAACTGAGGAGCTATTGTGGTTAATGTTTTTAAAACATTAACTTTTTTTTTTTTTTTTTTTTTTTACTTAAGAGTTCTAGCTTTCTAAATGGATGTTTTGCTTTATCAGTAAAATTTCCACTACATATATTACATTTTATTCTAGCTTCTGCTCAATAAATATAAATCTCAAATCAGTGGAGGCTGCTTTAGTAAGTTTATACTATGCTTATAGTAGAGTTTAAACTCAAGAGAGAGTTAATTCTAAATTATTTAGTTAACACTCATTCATTATATATTTTTTGTTTGTTAATAGTTTGGGAAAATTTTATATTTCAGACATAGGTTTCAATATTAAAATTTATTTTTTATAACATCTTTAGAGTAGTTTTAGATTTACAAAAAGCAGTTGAAAAATAGTACTGAGAGTTTCTGTACATCTCTCACAGACGTTCTTCTATTATTAACATCTTAAGCTATATTGACATATTTTAAAATATATATGTATATATATATGTATATATATATATATATATATGTATATATATTGGTTTGTTAACTGTTTTATTATTGTCACAATAAAATAATCAACATTGGTACATTACTCTTAACTAAACTCCAGACTTTATTTGGATTTTGTTTTCCCTAATGTTTTGGGTTGTTTTGTTAGTTTGTTTCTGTTGCAGGA
Source organism: Miniopterus natalensis (assembly GCF_054644295.1). Taxonomy (NCBI): domain Eukaryota; kingdom Metazoa; phylum Chordata; class Mammalia; order Chiroptera; family Miniopteridae; genus Miniopterus; species Miniopterus natalensis. The sequence continues at coordinate 15,156,061 of NC_142083.1, read as the reverse complement.
TATCATCCAAGATACCATATTACATTTAGTTTCAGGTTTTCTTAGGCTCCTCTAGATGGTGAATGTTTCTCATATTTACCTTCTCTCCCCTCTTTTTTTTTTTTTTTATGACCTTGACACAGTTTTGAGGAGGGCTGGTCAGACATTTTATAGAATGCTCCTCAACTGGCATTTGTCTGTTTTTCGCATGGTTAGACTGGGGTTATGCATGTGTGGGAGGTGATATTATAATTTTAAATTACTATATACTATAAAGTTATCTAACTATATCATAGTTGAAAATATAATATGTAATATACATTACAGAATATAAACATTTCTGACATTTATTGATAGTCATGTGTTATATTGAAGTCATTTATTTAGTAACTCATTCATTTATTTGGCAAAATGCTGTTTTTATAAAGAATGTGGTGCTATACCTACAGCTATAAACAGACTGTTATATCCATACTAACATTTAATCCAAGACTGTTCATTATAATGCAATGGGCTTTGCTGGTAATTGGTAACACAAAGGCATCATTAACCAGTACATTAGGACTTTCTGATTCACTTCTCTAGATTTCAGGCTTAAGAGGCCATTACATTCTTAATGACCCTAACCAATGGAGGCAGTAGCTTTCCTCTCAAAGGAGAGTCCTAGAGTAGAGTTGTTTTCTTTGATTTATATGCTAGCTGGATGTAGTTAATTATAAAGTTTTAATGATAAGTCAGAAAAACTGTAGATACTGCTGGTGCTTTGGCAATGATTCCTCAAGAAAGACCCAATACAATTTCAATTGTCAATCTCTGTAAGAAAGGTCAATCTGCTACAACTTTCTATATTTCAAAATGAAAGGAAAAATATTATGGTGACAAGATATAAAAATTGAACTGTCCCAAATGTTCTCTATGCCTGTGGATGGAGAAATGTAAATATTTATGAGTAGATTCTTCATTGTATAGGTTAGCCACTGCTTCAGTTCCTCTGTTCTTGTCTAGCTCAAGAATTGGGAGTCCAGAAGTTTGTCCAAACTTGTGTACTCCACAAACTAGATTCGATTGGCCTCTAAATGCCAAAGCCTATTACTCGAATATTTTTTTCATTTAATGTGAACATATTCCATTTTGATGCAACCAGAAAGAGCAAAACTGAAAAGGACTGTTTATAGTTTCACTACCAACTAGGGAACTTCAAATTTCCTGTATGCCGTTTTACTCAATCATCTTGGCTTATTAACTGTTTTTCCATTTCATTTTATAACAACATCCACATTGTTTTCTATTTGTCCTTTATGGTTTTTATAACTCTTTATTGAAAAGATTTAACAAGCAGCATTATCAGGGCACTGGAAGGGAAACACTTAGCCTCCCCACTCTGTTATTTCATGCTGTTATGAACCAGGAGCAAACCAATTCAAAGACTCATGTCAAAAATCATAGGAAGAAGGACCTGACTGGGTAGCTCAGTTGGTTAGAGCATCGATCGTCCTGATACACCAAGGTAGAGGGTTTGATCTCCCGCCACGGCACGTACAAGAATCAACCCATGAATGCATAAATTAGTGGCACAACAAATTGGTGTTTCTCTCTCTCTCTCAAGTCAATCGATAAATAAAAATTATTTTAACTTAATACATGGGCACTTGTGTGGTTTGGTACTACATATGCTTTCTTTGAATGCCCTATTTTGGGTAATCCATAAACATTTCAAGCCGCTCAATATTAAAAGAAAAAGTGAGGACAAAATATTCAGGACAATTTGATGAATTTTTCAATTAAAAAGACTGATATATTTCTAAAGACCATATTTGGATTCTAATGGAAAAATAGAATTTTGAAAATAAAATCATTTTCATATGAAATGGGCGAATTCTTCCATTGTGATCTTGAACAGATATTTAGTGATTCACAGTCATATGCCTGTTTACGCAGGTGATACTCAAGGGTAAAATTACGATGGATCATGCTGGACTAGCATACAAGGAGAGAGAAAAGTGGCACTGTTTTTGGAGTTAGCTATTTGTCACTCTGCTAAAATAGGAAAATAGGCGACTTATTTTGAATAAAAATTTTAAAAAGTGGCTTGGAGGCATCATAGCTGTAGCTCTCTAGACATCTAATCTGTTGGAAAAACAAAACACTGGAACAATTTAAGCAGAATTGAGATTATACCTACTGGACACACACCTCAGGGTTAAAAGGCTACAATCTGCTGTTATTTCAAATTAACCCTTTTCTAACATTCAACTTCACACATAGATTCTTTTTGTAGTAACCTTCTAGTAATTATTTTATCTAATCCTATACAGTTTTCTCCTTAAAAGAAGAGCACTCTAATTTTTTTATAAAGTTAAATACTTGAACAGTGTTTAATATGCAAAGTAGGCAAATTTATATTGCATAAAAAAACTCCTAAATATTAGCCATGTAAAAGAACAAAGACATTTCTTATTCAAGCTATATATCCATGTGCACAGGCAGACTTTTTCTATTTATTATGTCCAGTCAAGAAGCCAAGATGATCTACCATGAAGCTGCATGATTCGCTTTAACAGAGAAAAAAAGGTGAAAACATTGTGACCCAGCTTTGAAATATTTTAATCTGTAAGAAACATCTGACATTGTCATTCTTAACTCTGAAGTGTGGGGAGGGTAATTTTTCCCCATGCGAGAAAGGGTAATATTACCGTTCACTCTAATGACTACCAAAATAAATTTCTGACACTACAGATTTACATTTTCAGATAATAAAACATTTATATCTGATTTCATTATTAATAGAGGATGTGAGGGAACATTAAAACCTTCAAGGGCTGTTTAGTGTTTGTTTTGTGTTGCGAAGGCAAAAGCGTCTTACAAGAAAAATGAAATTACAATGTTAATGAACACAAAACGACAAAATACTTGCTATATCATTGGCTGTCCTGGGTCTCCACATCGGTAAATGTAGATCTTGGTAAATTAAACCTTCATAATCACATGATACAATTCCTTGTAACAGACAGATAAGTAGATAGATAGGTAATAGATGATAGATAGTATAGATAGATAGATAAATGTATATATATTCTATTGCTTCTGTTTCTCTGGAGAACTGACAAATAGAGATTTTGGTACCACAAAAGTCTAGTAGTTCTAGAAGATCATAATGTTAGAGGTGAGTTTTCTGAATTGGTTCTGGGGTTTCTGGAATTGACTCTCTAATCTGATTAGATTTAAAGATGCTCATGACTCCATTTACACTAGTAGAGAAAGCAATGATAGCCCATGGCATAACCTTGCAAGAGAGACACAAAACATATTTTAATAAAATACTCCTAGTCAACCATTTATAAGAAGCAAGGACCAAGGTGACTGATATACAATACTTCCTAATATTTTTTTAAATAAAACTAAGAAATATAATGAGGTTGGCTGTTTTTTCCTAATGTCAGTGGATAAAGAGGTGAAAGGACTGTATAAGCTCAGGAATCTGAATTCCCAGATCAAGCATCACATAAATGACCTAAATGTTTCTATGTGCACCCTGAAGACGACACTATCCACAGGGCTAAAATTGATGAAAATCAAACACAATGTCATCCTCAAACTAGCTGACTTATAACACAAGTGAAACTCCAGCCTGGCAAGGTTTCTACTATTAATGTGAGGACAGTAACTGGGAAATAATGGGATGTTAAGGTGATAGTCATGTACTTGGTGGCACATTAATTACACTGGACTGCTTCCATTATGAAGGGGCAGATTTTGACCTTATTGGAATAGACATTCACTCTGGATCTTAATGACCCTTCCCTGCAAACAAGAGTCTGCCAAACACTACCCTCCATGGACTTATAGAATGTTGGATCAATAGTCAGGATATTGTAAAGATCATTGCTTCAGATCAAGGAACTCACTTCACAGGAAAAGAAGTGTGGCAACGGTCTCATCCTCCTAGAATTCACTGGTCTTTCCATGTTCTCCACCATCCTGAAGCAGCTGGCTTGATAGAACAGTGGAATGGCCTTATGAAGACTCAGTTACAATGCCAGCTAGCTGGCAATACTTTGCAGGACTGAGGCAAGGTTCTCCAGAAGGCTGTATATGCTCTAAATGAGTGTCCACTATATGATACTATTTCTCCAATAGCCAGGGTTCACTGGTCCAGTAATCAAGGGATAGAAATGATGTGTCACCACTTACTATTTATCAATAGTGACTTTGGCAAAATTTTTGATCCCTATTTTTGCAAGTTTATGCTCTGGTGGCTTAGAGTTACTGGTTCCAGAGGAGAAACGCTTCTACCAGGAGACACAACAATGATTCCACTGAACTGGAAGTTCATCTGGACTGCCATCTGGTCACTTAAGTTTTCTCATGCCTCTGAAGGGACTTACTACCCTTGTTGGAGTGATCAATTCTGACTACTAAGGGGAAATTGAACTACTCCAAAATGGAGGTAAGGAAAAGTATGTCTGGAATGAGAAAATCCATTAAGGCATCTGTTAGTATCACCATGTTCTTTGAAAAAGGTCACTGAAAACTGTAGCAACTCAGTCTAGATAGAACTACTAATGACCCAGATCATTCGGTTTTTAAGGGTTAGGATATCTCACCAGGTAAAAAACCATGACCAGCTGAGGTGCTTGCTGAAGACCAGCTATGACCACATGACCAGTTATAAATGTGAAAATTATAAATCAATATCGTGGATAAAGAAGTGGATATGTAGAAATTTTACAGAAACAAGTTGTTACACACTTTAGTGACCTAGTAAATCTAACTGTATGTGCGTAAACCCATTTCAAATGGTCAACGCTGCACTCAACCATTTTCTATTATATACATTTTAAATTGTTTTGAAGTTGAATGTTTTAAAATTTCAGTTTATTATTTTCCATTTTAACATTATATTGTTTAGGTCTGGCTACATGACTCTCAAATACATGACTTAAACAGATTATTCCACTATGCTTTCTAAAAATAGCTATGTAATGTAGTTTCACATATATTTTTCCCAAATTTTGGTATGTTTTATAGTACCCCTGCTACCAAAAAAGTCAAACAAAAGCTATAATCTAGCAACATTTCTTTAAAGAGGCAGATTGTAAATATTTTCAGCTTTATGGGCCATATGGTCTCTGTTGCCGCTACTTAACTGTCATTTTAGTGCAAATACAGCCACAGACAGTATATAAACAAATCAGTGTAACAATTTTTCAATAAAACTTTATTTGCAAAGCAGACGCACTGAATTTGGCCTGCAGGCTGTAGTTTCCTAAGCACTGTCCTAGATCATTTAAGAGTGTCCATGAGCCTCAAATCAGGAACTTCAATAATTAATTCTTTCCCATATGACAAATGCATGTTAGATTTTCTACAGTAGAGATATCTGTTCACACCTCATGCTATGCGATTCTCACATTAGGAAGCATTCCTTTCAGATTTCTTGTGGTGTGTACAGTACATGCCTTATTCCGGAGTTAACCGTGTTAACAGCACTGCAGAATTCTGGAGTGGGTGGACCTGAGGGGATACATTGCAGGAGTAATTTTTCACATAATGCCCTAGGGTTATCCATGGGAAGGTGGTAATGACTGAACTTCCAAACATCGGTGGGAGACAGCTCATCACAGGATAAGCAAATTGTTCTTGGCACCTGGACTGTTTACCTCCCTGACTGGGAGAATCATTTCACCATAATGCTTCTCCAGCAGGCAGGTTGCAACTTCACGGAGGGCTGCAGCCGTTGGTGATTGCATTCAGCTGTGAGAAGCGGAGAACTTGTTTATCACTGCCTTAAACAATTATGGCTTTATTTTTCTTCAAACAATTAGCAGACTAAAATCATTCCCATAGCTCATGAGAATCAGAGCTGAGATTTCAGCAATTTTCTTGGCCTTCCGCTCAGCGTCCTACGGCTCAGGTTGCTTGGGCTCGTCACTAGGTTTACATTCTAAGCAGGAAGAAAACGCAAGAAGGACGCCTACATTAAGAAAGCGATGATTCCCTCTTTACACACTGTCAGATTGGTGCCCTAGGTCCTTGCACAGGACGTTGGGCAATGTGTCTGCAAGGCTGGTGGTGGGAGCTGTTGTAAAGGCTACTGATCCAACTGACCACTGGGGGGCGCAGCGGGGGCTGCGAAAGTACAGCGCAGTGCTGACGCCCCCACGCAAGACAGGGCCCTGAGGCCTGTCCTCCTCCTCTCCCTCCTCTCCCTCCTCCTCTCCCTCTCCTCCCTCCTCTCCCTCTCCTCCTTCCTTTCCCTCTCCTCCCTCCTCTCCCTCTCCTTCCTCCTCTTCCTCCTCCTCTTCCTCTTCCTCCTGCTCCTTTCAAATCTCTGATTTAGAAAAATATTTTCAAGCTTAAAAACATGACTCAACCTTAAAACAAAAATCCCTGGGAATCTGTTATATTACAGAATACTACATACGTGTTACATAAATATTTTTAATAGTTTAAACAAAATTAAAAGTAAAATACCAGTAATATTCAAAATATAGTGGAAAGAAAAACAAATTCCTTTTTATTATAGCAATATATGTTATAATGTTGCTAAGGAAAAAAACAACAAAGTAAGTGCAAGGTACACATGGAGAAATTTGTAATGAAATTTAGAAAAAGTAAAACACATTTGGTTTCTCATGAAACCTGATCTAATTCCTATGGTTAAATACCAAATATTGGCCAATATATGTAGGTGGCAGTTACCATAAAAGTTATCAAGAGTAATATTATTAAGATAGGACAAACAGCTACTGATGTCATCCACATTGCTCACTGGTCAAACATCACACAGAAGTTGTGGTCTATTAAATAGCTATGAAAAGCAAATGAAAGAATGGAAAATGTCAATGATAATTATGTGCAAGTGTTTTGTTAGCTAGGAGGAAATATACAAGAGTAAAAATGAATACCTAAAAGTTTACCAAATAACTAGGTAAGTAGAGAAAAAGTTTTTTCATGCACTTCTGTAGCTGCTGTGCCTTTAGAGTCATAAATTTAAATATTTAAAATTAAAATTATCTTTATTCTAATTTTTACTGGTTAACATTTCCAGAATAAGCCAATCTCTCAAATACCAGACAATTTAACATAGACTCTCTAACTTTTCTCAATTCTAGTTTATCAATCAGTCATATTTATATTGGAAATTTGCTTCTGATTTATTCTGGGCCCCCCCCCCCATCCGAAATCAATGCTAAATCATGGAAAGCTGTGAGAAAAACTGGCCTATTTGATGAATCCCTGTGTTATGTCTGTGTAATAAAACACAAATGTCTCTTTAGGTGATCACACATACTTTCTTTCCTGTATGCATCTCACTTAGCAAGCTATTTTAAATTTCCAAGTGCAGATAGTTCACCATATTTATGATGTACAGTTGTTATTAAATACTCCAGGAACTAGATCATTTCCATTCGCTTCTCTACACACATAGATAGCCTAAGCCTTTTCTAGTGCTTCTGGCTCCGTGGTCTGTTTTAATTTATCTCCAGTTGCTTATTATTGGACACATCTCCCCACACCCAGTTTACATATTTTTACCCTCAGTATATTTGTACAGTCTTCAAGTTTTCATAGATTTTTCAAACCAAGTTATCTCTTCAGTTGTCAGTTTTAAGACTTTTGGTCTTGTCTTTCCTGCCCTCTTCTCTCAAGTTGGGTGACGTTGCTTTTTAAGGAGAGACAGGTGCTTGAAGTACGTATGCCTAAGGCTGCTGTCATTTCCTTCACTTGGAAAATTATACCATGCAAACTTTTAAAGAGTTCAAGACTTTATTCCTTCTTTCCATACAGTTTAAGTCAAATGAATATATTGAGAAGCTTAAACATATTTCTCTGTAAAATAATTAACACCTGAAGAAAGAACTGGCTCTGGATTCAGAACCCTGGTTCAAGTTCTAGGATGGACAATGACTGGTTATATCAGCTTGGGAAAGTCAGTAAACATTTCCGAGACTCCGTGTCTTCCTATGTAGAGTGGAATAATCATTTCTGACTTTCAAGTTTGTGGTGAGGTTTAAGGTAAATTTAGATGAAGTATATACTGCTCCGGACACCAGACATTGCTCTTAAAAGGAATCAAGAAACAGCCACTCCGTGTATATATAACTTTGTGAGAAAGGCTAAAATATTAAAAGAAGAGTCCCTTAGGTTATATTTTGCAATAGATCACCCCCTCCCTGCCCCTGGTTATCAAATAATACTCCTTTGCTAGAAACTCTTTTAGTTAATATAACATTCTAAAGGATGTCTTGGTACACAGATGTGTAAGAAAATTGAAAGTTCTCCTTACAATATAAATTATTGCAGCATTTGTCTGCATAACCCATATACAATTATCAAATATAAAGTTCAGACCTGGGTTTATAACAATAGTTAAGAGCACCTCCATAAAGGATTTGTGCTATTTCATTTTATTCTCAAACAGACCTATGCATAGGTGATATTATTACACTAGGTTTTCAGATAAGAAAATTGAATCACAGAGAGCGCTAGTAATTTGTCCAAGGACACAGAGCTAGTAATTGTTGCCAGAATCTAAAAGCCAGCAGCCGCCTTCTGGAAACCTATGCTATAAGCCAAAATTCTCTGCTGTATTTCCAAATAAAAAGCACCAAAAATAATCGTTCTAGTTATAAAAACTGTCTCTGTTTTGATGTGTAAACATATGGACTATATGGGGCCTTTGCTATATTACCTTATCATAATCTCCTAAAAAGAAGCTATGCAAAGTATTAAACACACACACACACACACACACACACACACACAAAATGGCTGGGGAAATAGTAGTGACAAGAATAGAATCCATGAGAAGCAGGCCAAGGCTGAGATGTGGGAGAAGTGACGAGGAACTTGAGGTGAGAGTGGACTTCTCTTGTTTCCTTTGGTATTTCCATGCCAATTTGTGAGCACTGGTTCCAGGATCAGGGTGCTCATGTTTTGAAGGAAAAATCAGTGGGTTATAAAGCTAGAAGTGATGAGGCAGCTCTAGCACCTGGTACATTTGGTTTCTTTTGGGAATGGATCCTCAAGGTTATGACTGATCCCGATAACCAGACTTTAAAAAAAAAAAAAAGCTTTATTGAGAAAGAATTTAAATTCTTTGGCTTAAAGCTAGAAAAAAACAAACAAAAAGACCTTGGTTTTCTTTAGACTTTTGACTGAAGGGAAAGAAGAAAACACTTAAGTTTCTTCCAAACTATCTAACCTATTTTCCCAGGAAAGAAAAATAGACAAAGAAATGGGGTGACTGCCTTGTCAAGAGATATAAATGGACTATTGGCTGCAGTATCTTCTTTTAAAATTTCTTTGGGATCTGCTAGCAGAGAGCAGAGCATTGATAAACCCAAATAAAAAGCAACCTAAGGATTGACAGTTTTTTCAAATTTATTTCTGCCTGAAGTTTTGCTTCCCTTATGCTATATCAACTCTGACACCAATGTCTTTTCTTATGAACTTATCTCTGTATTAGCACTTCAAGGTCTGTGGCAGAAGAGAGCTCCATGTTAATTTATGGGTCTGAGCATTCTTCAGAAATTGTTGTCATTTTCAAACCTGTTTAAAATGCCTGTGTGACATCTTCCGTGAGAAAACTGACAGTGGGATCAGTCTGATTGATTGAGGAGAGGGGATAGATGTGGTATCACACTTCAAGCTGGTTTAGAAAATGGAACAGATAATTTAAAATAGTGTAATAGAGGATTGAACTGAAGTCCAAGAGTTGAGTCCCACTTTCATGTCTAAATAACCTGTATGGCTACAGCCAGTTCACTATCTTTACATGTATAACATAAGAAATACAAAACAAATAATATCTATAGATATACCACAAATAAACCACCAGTCTCCCTGAAAAGTATTATATTACATCTTAAATTCAGGGTAAGTTAAATATTGATAAATACCTACCTTTGCCATTTATTTTCATTTCCCACTAAGTCTACCTTATTTACTGATTCTTCCAGAGAATCCCACCCCCACAGCTTGACAGATAACACTGACACATTCTAAATAAAGGTTTGTCATTTTGCAGGGGTTTTTCTTTTCTTTTTTTGTTGTTGTTTTTTTGCAGTTTCTCAACATTAACATTTGCCTCCTGGACCATCTTGTAAAAAGATATACTCACATTTTTCTATAACTATATCCTCAGGGTCCTTGTATTTGGGCAGCTTTATAAGATTTACAACAAGGTCCTTTGGCATAACAGGACTTGGCTGTGATTCAAGATGGATTTGCCTTACAACAATACAGCTTCTGGAGTGTCGTAAGAGGATTGCAAAGCATTTTTGGACATTCATTTACTTTCTCTTTATCACAGCGTCAGTTTTAGAGACCTAGAGATGATGCTTAATAATGCTTTCTGGAGGTTAAATATGTTTGCATTTATGTTTATTCATGTGACAAATCAAACATCCTCCTTCACATTTCTAATATTCATAATTAGTGTTACAATACCAAGTATTTTTCTCAGTCTTTGACTTAGTCTGTATTGTTGTACTCCAATTAATACATAACCTGTGAGAGTCTCAAATCCTTCAGCACCAACTGGGTGTCCAACAATTCAATTCAATTCTTTCACTAACCCCCTGAGTTAATGTCATTCTCCACAGGTTTAGGGGCTTAGTTTTACAAGACTGCCCCACACGTCAAATATCAGCTGCACACACTTCTGTTCCGCTGGCTACAAATTTAAGGGTTCCAACAACCCCTTCCTTCAAGCTTGATATTTCACTGGAAGGGTTCACAGAACTCAGGAAACACGTTTTACTCAGCTTTACTGGTTTATTTTGAAGGATACAACTAGAGAACAGCCAAATGGAGGAGATGTATAGGGCTAGGGATAGGGGTGGGGCCCATATGAGCTTCCCTGCCCTCATTGAACCAGACAAATATGTGTTCACCAACTCATAAATTGTCCAAATATTATTGTTCAGGAGTCTTTATAGAGCTCATTTATTGAAAGTTCCTACCTCTAACCCGATGGTCTTTCTGAAGACCAGCCCCATCCTGAGGCTACTTAGAAACCCTGCCAGGTGGCCCTGCCACCTTATTAGCCAACAAAGTCCATATATTCCAGTGTGCTGGAAAGGGGCTTGTTATTAATAACAAAAGACTCCTAGCACTTAGGGAATTCCAAGATTTTTAGGAGCTTTGTGGTAGAAACCAGGAACAAAGAACAAATACACTCCTTATCATGTCACATGGCCATAATTGACATTACCTCATTTTGATAGACATTCTCTCAATTACGCACACAAACATCTTAAGGCCAACTCCAAGAAATCTGATTTTTTTTAGTATTTCCCTTCTCTGTGCCTTTTATTTATGAACTGTTAAATTAATTAAACAAGAAGGCCATTAAACTGAGAGGACTCTAATACCCTGGTGACCTAGGTAAGCAAACCAAAATCTAAGCCAGTAAAATGTCTCAAGTAATAAAACTGAAACCTAAGGACAACCAATCACAGTCAACTAGGCTTTACGCTATAGCCAATCAATAATTTTCCTGTTTTGCTTTTGCCTTTTCTACATAAAATCTGCCCTCAAGCTCCTATATGTGGAGAGTTTCTAAAACACTTTATTTGGTTCTGCCTATTACAACTTAATTTTTTCTCAAATAAACACAAACCGTTTAATATTCCTCAATTTATTTTTTAATAGTACTTATCTCTTTCTGGCTTATTTATAAAATAAATAATTGTCATTTCTTTCTGGCTTATTTGTAAAATAAAAAACCTGATTAATTCATAGTGCAATACCAAAATTTTATCATAAAGATAAGAAAACAAAGACATTGAAAGATATTAATTCAGGGGATGTTTTCTTCCTCCCTCTCTAACCTCTTTCTTTCTCTCTCTGTCTGTCTCTCTCCCTCCCCTCCTTTCTTCCCTCCTGGATACTCTGCTCTCTTCCTACTGCATCATTCACTTCCCCATTTTTTATTGCTTAGGTTGTGTTCCTTTGTGAACAATTTTATTCTGGCCCGCTGTTTTTAGGACTGGGTCAAAAAAATATTCACTTACCTAAAATAATCCCAGGAGCCAAAGAATACATGTTACCCTACTTTGAGAAAATAAATTGCAAATTACTTTAGAGAAGTTTGCAGTTGACTTATAAGCAATAAGGACAGAGAAGATCAAGCGTCAGCAAACTCTCTTATATTCAAAGTACTAGTAACACTTTCAAAATGAAAAGCTCAGCGCGGCGGGGGTGGCTCAGTGGGTGAGCATCCACCTGGGATCCAGGAGGTCGCGGTGGGTTCCCGGTCGGGGCCACGCCGGCTCCCTGCGGGGGGCGTGCAGGAGGCGGCCAATCAACGACTCTCCTCATTGATGTTCCTCTCTCTGAAATCAACAAACATATTTAAAATAAAATAAAATGCTCTCTGAGTCTCCCCTCTTCCAAATGAAACGCTTTCCAAAAGCTTCTTCAGTTGTAGGGTTTTCTGTTCCTTTGTTTTTATTCCCTGGCAGGCTCCACACATGAGCACCAGAGTTGACATCTTTCTTGCTCAACAATTCTCCTTGAAGGTAACTATGCCTCATTTTGTTTTTTTTCCCCCACATTCTCATAATCAACGGTTCCTCTTCAGGTCATACTCCCTAACATGCTGATATTTTCAGAACCTGGACCTCAGTTTTTCCTTTCGCTGGGCACTTGATCTCTTTCCCAGCCGCTACACACTCCTATGGATGACATACCCAGAGTCTGGGCTGTGATCTTATTTTCCTTTAGCACAACGATGTTTTCCTCTACTTTAGCTGTGACGGCTCCTGACACAATCACAACAGTGCACCACCTCTAAAACCAGTATTCCAAACACCCGACTCCACCTGCAGACTCCGCAATGCCGCTTTTCATGTAAGAATGAGGAAATTATACATTATATATAATTGATATATAACAATATTGTGTACATATGTGTGTATAATTATGCATGTGCACATAAGTATGTATGCACAGTTTTCTATAAAACGGAAACCAGAAGAATGGCTGCCTGTGGGGTTAATAGGGAATAAGACAGAAGTGTGGGAGTCCGAGAGTGACGCAGAAATGATAGAGAAATAAAACCTCTCTGATTATAACCTTATGCATAGTTTTGATTTTTAGAAAGTTGTTTATGTTTAACCTACAAATTAAGTTAAGCAAATAATAAATGTTGGAGAGAAACAAAATTGAAAATAAACAAAACAATCTAACTATATTTCAAATGAATAACATAGGGACCCTGAAGACGGAAGAAACATTTTAAGCACTTTTGGAACACAAATATAATTGAAATCTTCTTTCCATTCACCCAGGAGTTTATTTATGAAAAACTAATTTTGGTTCAAGAAAGTCTGAAGCTGACGAGCAAGATGATGTTGTCGTCAGTGGGAATTCTTCTTAGAGAGCATACTTTGTTTTAACTCTGGTTGGCTCCTTCTAAGAGCCCTGGGTGGTACACGCAAGGACACTGACAAACTACAGGCTGTGAATATCCAACTCAGACAACCAAAGGAAGATTAGACACTCCCGAGGCAGCTTTAAGGAGCTCCTTTCTCTCCAGCTGCAGAGCAAATACGGCTGAGGACAGCAGCCGCAGCCTGCAAGCGGTGCAGCAGCGATGAAAAACTGAGCTCACGGCACTGCCGGGAAAGAACAGGCGGCCTCTGACACACGGGAGAGGGGGAATTGGGAAGATGCAGGAATAACTGAGAATTCTGCACTCTTCTCGCCCCACACCTTTCTGAATCTCTCATGCTAGTGGGGGCACAGCTTCTAACCCTTTCCGAGGGAACCAGACTTTCCCTTCATGATGGATTTCCCTTAAATGTCCTTGGGGACTGTTTACTATGCAGAGGCCACGCTAAATTGTCCTCATTACTTTCAGAGCATTAGACGCGGTCCCAGTATAGGCCAAAGGAGAACCATGTTGGCTGCAAGAGGAGACAGTGTATCCCAGAAAAATTACAGAATTTCTCCAGCTTTAATGACAGGAGGCTGGCGAGCATGTATGGGAGTATCAGATATTCTGAGGGAGCTAGACGGGTAAAATAAAAAACACTAGATGCTACCCAGTCTATTTGCAATGTGTCCTTACTCAGAATATAAGTTTGGATCCAGCTGCTGGGGAGGATATTAATAGTTAGCAGCTCCTTTGACTCACTGAAGTCTGCACACAACATGGAGCTGTAGTAATGACTTAGGTGGTTGAAATATGGGGCTATGTATAGAAAGGGTCGTGAATTTTATCTAGATGGTAATTTTGGAATTAAAGTATTATAAGTAACCTAATCAGACAGTCTTTAATCATGTGCTCTCTAAGAGTCTAAAGATTACCCCTTTATTAGGCATTAAGAAAGGCCTTGATGTTTTGGGGGTGGGAGGAGATTAACCAAAGAACATATATGCATCTGTGCATAACCCATGGACACAGACGATAGCATAGAGTCTGGGGTGGGGTGGGGGGCCTGGGGGGAGGGAGGTAAAGCGGGGGAAACAGAGGGCGCCTATAATACTGTCAACAGTAAGTTAAAGTAAAATTTTAAAAAAGAAAGGCCTTGGTAAGAAAGGCATTAGCATTTTTTTTAAAGCCTATGTCTAGCCATCACCTGTTGACTAATGATTATAGCAAAGGATACTCTAATAGCCTTGGGTTCCTTAAATCTTAATGGAAATATTGGGATCCAAGATTTTTAGAGGCAGTTAGCAGTGCTTGACCTTCAGAGACAAGGTGAGTACAAATATCTCAAGAAACCTCAAGACAGAAATAGCCATAAAAATGTTTTAATCTGCAGAGACCTATAGTGATGGTTAATGAAACATAGAGTCCTTGGGGATAATATAGCCTGACAGTCTACCAGGGGTTGCACGACATGTATTAGCAGACAAATTCTATGTTTTCAGGACAAATAGCTAACTCAGGTGCCAGGCCTATGTCAGTTCACAATTGAGCGAAAAGTCTGGGTATTTTGAAGGTCTCAGCAAAATAACACATGGACTTAACAGGAATCTTCCTCTCAAATTTTCACAGAAGTATCAGACATTTAACAGGATAAGAGATGTGTAGTAAAATAAAAATAAGGAAAATATCCAAACTTTCAGTGGTTTATGATACTGCTTCAGAATTGTCACTGTATCTGGACTTTTACAGTTTACCACGGTCTGCACAGAATGGAGGTTTTTGATGATTGATGGAGTCTTAGTTTGATTCTTCCTTGCAGTGGGTTGGTCCAGTGGGGCCACATATTCATCCATGGTTATTTTTTATTTTCTAAGAATAGACTTACTTAATCTACAAAACGTCCACAGTTTCTCCTATATAGGCACCAAATGGAAATCTCTGTATCTGTTTCCACACAATAAAATAAAATAAAAGGCTGTAGTTTTGTCTTACTTCTATCTTCACTAATTTGCTTGTGAGATATTGCAGCTCTCTTGTTCCCTGCCATAGTTATTTTAGGGTATTTAGGGTAATTTTCCTGGTATCCCTCCAATATCTTTCTGATTCTTTGTACTTTAGACATTATTCTATTTGGAGTTGCTGAGAAAGAAGTAACATGTTACCAGTGTTGAGGATGCACGTTTTTATACTGGGTAAAAGAAGAGCCGATGCTCATGGGAGATGGGAGAAAGTGGTACTCTCACCTGGATTTCTTGGACTGTCTTACCTAAAGGCATTCTCTAACCTTCTGTATACTTCCATGTGCTCTAGAAAGCTGAATTATAGAGACAATCTCAATGACTTCTCTAGATATTATCTGCTTGTGTATAGCCATAAAGTAGTCATGGAGTTAGTAAATGGTTTCTTTTTGTTACTAGGCCCAGAGTATTGCTATTTCTTTGGTATTCCTAAATACTGTCTAAACCTCTGTAAAAATTAACATTATAATCTTCTCTAATTACCCCATTTGAATTTGCAGTCTCTTAAAGGGAACATGACCAGTAGATAATGCCTCAGGTAGCTCTGGATCTCACAGCTTGTTCAAGATGCCACAATTATTTAACTACTTGATGCTAACTTAGGCTTAGTTCTTTATTTTCCCCCATCCATTTATAGTATTTATACTATGTCACCGCTTAATATAGCTTCAAAAATGTGGATTCTCAAATCTAGATATACTCTTTCTATAGAAACTAATTTTTTCCTGTGTTTAGAGAGCTATTTTATTATCCAATTATAATTATACAAATCTTAATTGTATTAAATAACTTAGGAAGAAATGTTGACTAGCATTATAAATAAACATTATATCCCATTAATAATGTTTTGTACTGATACCAATCTTCAGATTTCACACATTCTATATTGATACTGGAATTCTCCCACTTTAATTATTAATTTACTATAAATTTTCACACTAATGAGGACATTTATATGAATTAAGGCTTCCTATAGAATGAAAGAGCAGAGTTATTTCAACTGAGACTCTCATATTATGTTAATTTAAGGGGTTAGTTGTTAGTATTTGCCATAATTGTTAATCCAAAAGAAATTTATTCCAGCTATTTATTAGGAAAACCAATTTCTATAATATTACCTGTCCACATATTTGAAGAGCAGTACAAATAGAAATGGTATTAATTAGATGGATCCTTTCTTTTTCACTTTTATCCTTTTTATGATAAATACTGAAAGACTTCTGAACCCTTAAACTTTGTCTTCTTAGCTATTTGTTTGGGGAGTTAGCCATTCAGTCTGTTGTTAGATAATCTCTTTCTCTCACTATTCCACTTTAGTTTACACTGCAGGAATACTAAATAATCTGTGTTCTTCTGAGTGCATCAATCTGTTCATATCTCCCTGACTTTGCTCAAATTCCCTCAGCCTCTGAAAAACTTTCTATTACTATCTCACAAGTTAAATATTACCTATTTTTAAAACCTTTTTTGACTTGCCTGCCCACCTCAGTCAGAATTAATCATTTCCTCCTTTTGAAACTTGTGTACTCAAGGAATACTTATTATATTTCACTGACAGTATGAAATTATTCAGAAAATAGACTCAGCACCTGTTTAGCACAACAGTTAAGCAAGCACATCACAGGAGAAAAATGAAAATGCTGATGTTTATTACATTTTAAAAATGTGAGTACCACATTTTATCAACTCCTATGTGCACATTTTGTAACATTTTAACATAGTCAACATTAGAATCTATGTTATAATTTCATTGGCATAAAATTTTCTTTGTTGTATATGAGATAATGTTATCTATTATATTTGAAGAGTCACTATGATAATTTTTGGAACTGTATTTTTATTTCCTTACATTTATTTCATAGCTTTATCCCCCCCCCCCCCAAATAAGAATAATTTTTTCTCTAAATTTTTGGTAATGCATACAAGGAGATTTATCTCTTTCTATGTTATCCTGCCCACTAGTGCAATTTATGGTGTGATTAATTGTCTTTGCGTTATTTTGAAGTGCTTACAGAGCAAAACTAATCCATATGAATAGCAAGAAGAATTTGGAATTTTAAATCATAACTTAAATGGTCATGTAAGTAAATTTAAAATGTCTTCAGATTTTATTTTTTTATGAGAGGAATTAACAAATGTGCTCACAGAGAGATCTCAGGCTATAGGTAGGAGAAAAAAGCTAATGTTAATTCAATATACAAAAATGATTTTTAGTAGTGCTTGTAAACGTATTAACTTGCTAGCTCATAAAACACTGGAATAGACTTTGCTATGGCCAGAAGTTTCCAAATAGACTTACTGACTACCTGTGAAGGAGTTTTTAAGATGTAGGAATCAGTTGAAGGACAAAGATGTTGAACAGGTGACTTTTCTTGTATAATCCAATTGTGAGGTTCCGTCCTTCTAAATCCTGTCAAAACAATCTTATTTTAATGCTTTACTTTGGGTTAATTTCAACTACCAATGCTCCTTGACTAACAATGGGGTCATGTGCCGATGAATGCATTATAAGTTGAAAATATCATTGTCTTTGTGCATGTAATACACCTAACCTACTAAAATCATAGTTTAGCATAGCCTACCTGAATTGTGCTAAAAAACACTTACATTATCCTACAGTTGGGCAATCATTTCTCTGTAGCTGTCCAGCATCAAGAGAGAGAGTATCGGACTGCATATCACTAGTTCAGGAAAAGATCAAAATTCGAAACTTGAGGTACCGTTTCCACTAAATGCTTATTACTTTGTTGCCATTATAACATCAAAAAGCCGTAAGTTGAGCTATTGTTAAGTCAGGCATCCTCTGTATAATGAAACATGTAATTAAAAATACAGTAAATAATGAGAAAAAAATGAAGTATTGGGAAAACTATGAGGGAAGACAGGTCACAAATTCTTTCCTAAAATTGTAATAAATATATTAAAATGGTATTAATATAACAGCAAGTCTTAATGAAAGGAACACAGATTGAGAAAAGGCACATGGGGGAAAAAAGAGAATTCTAGGAATCTCCACTTACACTTCCTTTGGGTAAACATAAGTGCATGTAGTAAAATAAGATCCGATAGATTCAGCTTAACATCATCATTCAGTGTACATATTATTATGGCCAAGTTTTATGAGAGGAAGGACAAGATGAAGAAACGTATTTGAATTCCCAATATATTTTATCTATGCATTCAGTGGACAATAAATGATTGAAGATACTAAATTAGCCATATATGCCTTAAGTGCTAAATGAGGGCACTCAATCTTTCACCTTTTGGTAGATGAAAAGTCTGAGATGCTACTTAATTTTAAGACTGATATAATTTATTGTAGGTTTTCAATTACATCAATGTTCCAAGTCAATACATCACAATCCCAGTATGCTTTGTAAAATAATGTTGACCTTGTAAATTAAAAAAAAGAGAAAATTCTGAGAAAGCCAGTATGGTTTTAATCAAAACACTATAAAAAAGAAGATATTAAAACCCAATCCCATATAAAGAGAAACTTAACTATTAAATAGAAAGAAGGCACAGATGAATGATCACTGGCTTGGGTTTGCGTTTCCCATTTAGGACAATGATGTGTTATGTTCAGTCAAGAATCAGTCACCCACACAGCTCTTGCACACTTCCCCAGTCTGAGACAGACTTTTTCCCCCTTTGGACTAGGTAAATTATTCTAAACAAAGGACATTTTTGAAAGAGTATCAGAATAAATTACAAAAGGCCCGTGGCATTAGTCCCTGACAAGTAAAGCAACAGGAAAACAGGAAATAAAAAATACAAATTTAAATTTAGGGCAACAGTCTTTTGAAATCCAGTTTTCATGAAAGTGTGGTAATTGGTTTTGTAATCATCATAAAAGTTGATCATTTTTTCAGTTTATAATATCTAAATCATTCAATGTAATTTGACTTAGATTTGTGTTTTTATTTTGATGTTAGGAAAATAATTTTACTATATCTTTATTTATTTTTAAAAAGTAGTTCATTGGTTTTTAGAGAGAGAGGAAGGGAGAAGAGAGAAACATCAATATGACAGCATAGCACTGATTGGGTACCTCCTGCAAGCCTCCACCGGGGATAGAGCCCCCAACCCCTGCATGCAACCTTTCAGTGCATGGAATGATGCCCAACCAACTGAGCCGCACTGGCCAGGGCAACTTGACTATATTTTTAATGTTTAAATATTTAGTAAAAATTAATTTTATATTCTTAAGTTTTGCTTTCTTATAGTTTAAATCATCTCTTAATAGAAGCCTGATGAATAATGTTTAAAATAATTTAATAATGTTATAAATATATATATTTTTAAAAAATTAGTTTTTTGTGTCCATTCTTGAACAAAAATTTATTCTGATATTAAAGAACCTATAAATTCATTTGAAGTACTGAAAATCTAATATTTTTTACACGATGCATTATTTAGGAACCACTGAAAAAGGAAAAGTTTCAAGACAACTCCTAGTTACAAATTCACTTATAAAGTATGTGCGGATGTAAAGTATATGCTTATTTGGTCTTTCAATACAATTTAGCAAATGACGTAAATAATGGGATATCAATTTGATTGTGGGAAAAAGATACATTTTTTCAACATAGACAGAAAGGTAGGGGAGGTCATTCATACAGAAAGTATGATTCACATATTTTTCAATGTATTTATAGTCCAGAAAATATTTACTTATCACTACTGTGTGTAGATCATTATTATAGACTTTGGGGAAATAATGATGACTAAGACATGCATGATCTCTACTTGCATGGAACTTAAAACCCAGCAGAAAAGATAAGCAAGTAGAAAGAAAAACATTTGGATAATGTAATTTCAATTGTTTTAAAAGCCAAAAAGGACTAAGAAGTACAAATTGGTATATACAAAATAGTCACAGGGATGTGAAATACAGCATAAGGAATATTTTCAATAAACGTGTGATAACTGTGTATGAGACCAGGTGTGTACTAGACTTATGGGGGGATCACTTTGTAAATGATACAAATGTTTAGCTACTATGCTGTACACCTGAAACTAGTGTAAAATAATATTGAATATCAGCTGTAAAAGAAAATAAAAATAAAAATAGAAACCAAGAAGGAAACAAGGTACTAAGAAAAACAATAGCAGGCAGGACCTAGTTTTGATAGGGAGAGGTAGAAGATTTCACTGATGAGCTGACATTTACATTGAGTCATGAAAATTACGATTTACCCATGTGTAGAAAGGAGGAAAGGCAGACATGGAAACCGGTCTTGCTGTAATATCATTCTATCACATGTCATGGACAGGGGGTAGTAGCAGAATATGTAGTGAAGGGCTGAACATAAACCAAATCACCAATATCCTTGCAGGCCAGGTTAGCCATTTAACTGTTACTCAGCATGCAATGGTCAAGTCTTCAGGGGTTTTAAGGTGATGCTATTATCATTAATAAGAGTACTAGTTAATGTTGAGAGCTAACTAAATATATTACATGTACTATCTCAGGGTTCTGCACATAGCCCTATGATCAAATCTTGCCTGGCCATCAGTGATTATGCAGCTGGGTACAGCTCCTGGAGATGGCACTGAGAGCTCTGAACACCCAAGCAGGATGTCACCCTCTGCGGCTGTGCCCTCTTACCTAGGTCACCACCTTCCTGTTTGGGACTGTGGTGTTGGCAACTGGTGGCTTAATGCTAAGATTACAATGCTCAACGGAAAGAATATGGGCCAAAAGATGTAGTTATTCTCAAATAAGAATGAACTGTGGATGACAAAACTACAATTTCTTGAACAAATATTATTGATGATTATATCCAATTAAGTTAATCAGAATAAATACTCTTCAAAATAAGGAAATCACGATCACAAAAACAGGTCCATTCAAACATAGAACAGATATTTTATAATTAAGGGTTTAACAGTTACAGAGTAAAGTGTAAAATAGCAGGTTAAACAGCAGGTTAAAATAGTCTATATGTCAACTATTAGAAAGGAGGGGAGGGCGAGAATGCTAAATGACCTCATCCTTTTCACAAATATTAAATAAAACTGTTAAAAATACTTGCAGTTAAAAATAATATATCCAGCCTGTTAAGGGCTTTCATAATTCCTTGTTTAATCTTAAAATATTTAAGAAAATAATACATTGGGGATAAACTAATATAGTTCTTTAAATTTAGTTCTATTCAGGCTCTCCTTAATTTCATTTTTCTGGTGTTTCAAGTAAAACTTAATTTTATTGCATATTTCTATTGAATTAATAAGCAGAATGCAATCGATTCTTACAGAAGAATGTATGTTTATTTGCTCATCATGTTTGGAAAGCTATGTGTAATGGTTTTCACCTAAAAGTAATTAAGTGTGTAACTGAAAATTATATGTGGCATGATCTTTTACAGTAGTTCCCTTTATGCACTGTTTTGATTTCTGCTGTTTCACTTTCAGTGGTTTCAGATACACATGGTCAACCTCAGTCCACAAATATTAAATAGAAAATTCCAGAAATAAACAGTTCATAAGTTTTAAATTGTGCAACATTCTGAGGGGCATAATGCAATCTCATGCTGACCCTCTGTGTCCTGCTGGGATGTGAATCATTCGTTTGTTTAGTGTCTCTACCAGTTATATGCTTTCCACCAGTTAGTCACTTAGAAGCCATCTGGGTTATCAGATCCACCTTTGCAGTATCATAGTGCTTGTGTTCAACTAACCCTTATTTTACTTAATAATGACCCAAAAGTGCAACAATAGTGATAGCAACAATTCAGATATTACAAAGAAAAGCCATTTAGTGCTTCCTTTAAGTGAAATGATATTTATTGAAAAAACAGTATGTACATGGTTCTGTACTATTCTCAGTTTCAGGCATCCACTGGGGCCTTGAAACATATCTTTAGAGGATAAGAGGGGACTACTGTATTACCTTTTTTCTATATTTATTAATATTACAAAATTTCAATACTGGTTTGGACATTGTAAGTATACTTATCATTTGTATAATAATTATATAGTAGTGATGTTATGATTTAAAAATGAGTAATTTAAAGAGTGAATGAAAATTCAAATCTACCCTAGTGAATAGCATATTGAATTTTGAGAACATAAGTCACAGATTCATATATGAATGAGACAGTTTACAATATCAGTTTCAATGTAATAAAATACATGAACACAAGGCAAACTGAACACTGTGTTCCCAGATGGAAACAAGTAGTTTAAAATAGGATAATTTAAACTTAAGTGTTGAAGTGTCAACAATGCTGTAAAAAACTAATGACAGTGTGAGGAAAGT
Source organism: Miniopterus natalensis (assembly GCF_054644295.1). Lineage (NCBI taxonomy): Eukaryota > Metazoa > Chordata > Mammalia > Chiroptera > Miniopteridae > Miniopterus > Miniopterus natalensis. Next base: position 15,133,413 of record NC_142083.1, on the reverse strand, counting down.
GTCTGCATGAATATGTATAGAAACACATACATAAAAACCTTGAAAAATTGAATATTCCCTACTAAATGTGTCTGAGACATTGAACTTCCATTTTAGATTATGTCAAATTTGATAATGCTCTTCCTGGTCTTTCCATTGATTAATTCATAAAAAATATTAAAACATTAACTTTTTATACCTCTAGATGTTCAAAATAGTGACCAGTTAACCACTGAGCCCAGAAGTACTTTATACTAAATAGACCCAGGGAAAAGTTCAGAGGTAGAAAGAATGGTGAAGATAAGTCACTGAGTAAATTCATCTACAAGCACAATTAAAGCATTTTGTACTTTCTTTGTGGTTCCGCATATATTCTGTAACTATATTCTCTAGCAAGACTACAGAGTATATCCTATGGAAAGGTAGTAATGAGAAGGGGATTAAGCTGGAAGAACAGCATGACAGCCATAGACTTATAATGCCCATGGCTACCATCCACTCTTCATAATAATATGCAATGACACAGAGACTGGGGCATTTCTTCACAGGCTAGCGAACTACTCAGTTATAGAATCCATGTCCCTGCAAAGGTGGCCTATCTCTATGAAAACAACTAATCTTCCAAGATAAGATCCAAGAAGTTTTCCATTAACCTGTGAGTACAGGTGGAAACAAAAATAATTCTCCCACATGTTTATGCACAAATATAGATCCAGATTGATAAAGTTACTGAATAAAATGTAAAGAAGAAAAGAAGGGGACCCTAAAATAACCTCAAACTTAGAGATCCAGTGTGAAATGTTCTTGCTGAGGAGATCCAAGACAGCAGCGGACTGAGTGGAAGCTACACTGACTCTCCTGGGACCAATCTGGATTTACAACTAAAACATTGAAAAACCATCCTGAAAAACAACTGAAGACGAGCTGGAGAGCACCCTCATAACCAAGGAGGAAAAGTGGAGACCACATAGACACTACTAGGAAGTGCAGACGCCAGAGGGCTGGGCTCCCACAGGCAGCAGCTGAAAGTCCAGAGGGATAGCTCAGCTGTGGGGATTCCCACTGAGGACTCTGGGACCTAAACCCCAGGCTGGGCTTCCCAGCCCAGAGCTCCAGAACTGAGAAAGGCGCTCATATAACATTTGGCTGTGAAAAACAACCAGGTTTCTGTCTGCCAGGGAGAGATGGCTGGAAATGCAGGAACCCTCTTAGAGAGCCAACGCACAAAGTTTTGTTTGCCGCCACTCACCTTGGGCTCCAGCGGAGGGGGAGTGGAATGGACTGGAGCTGTGTAGGAAGAGTCTGGGGTTGCGGACTCTGGAGAATGAGATCAGGGGACGCTTGTCTGGATTTCTGTGGCAAGTCATTCCTCAAGACTGTGGAGGACATCTTTCTCTGGCAGTGAATTTTCGGCTTTTGCCTGAGTGGGGAAGCAATTGACCCAACCTGCTGGAAAGCCTCTTGCCCTGCCCAGAGCAGTTTCTACAGCCTGAGGCTTGTTGAGAGACTGATAACAACCAGCTGCCCCACCCTTTGGAGCTTCTACAGCCTGAGGCTCATTTAGAGAATCAGATTAATCACACTGCAGGCAAAGGCAGACCTCAGGGTGCTTTGAATCTTTGCCTGATCTGCTTTGGGACACAAGCCTTAGAAAAGCAGACTTTGGTGTGCATCTTGTTCCTGTTCAAATGCACCCAGCCCCAGCCGTCCAGACCTCAAGCCTAGGGTTCTTGATAGCCCCAAACAGGGTACTTGGGGTGGGTCACAAACTGTATTTGACATTGGCCTGTACCAGAGACCCTCCAAAAAGACTGAGAGTCCTAGCTGATTTACCTAACACTTAAAAACAAAGCCAAAAAAGTAGCCAAAATGGGGAGACAAAAAACAAGCCCCAAATGAAAGAACAAGAGAAGTCTCCAGAAAAAGAGCTAAAGGAAATGGAGCTAAGCAATCTCTGATATAAGTTAGAATACTGACTGTAAGAATGCTTAACAGCAGGAAAAAAGATATGGAAACTATGAAAAAATGACATAGCAGAAATAAACAATACATTGGAAGGAATAAATATCAGATTAGAGGAAGCTGAGGATAGGATCAGTGAATTAGAAGACGGGGTAGAAAAAATCACTCAATTAGAGATCCAAAAACAAAAAACAATTAAAAAACAGGAGGGCAGTCTAAAGGAGCTGTGGGACAGCACGAAACGTAACAATATTAGTATTATAGGAGTGCCAGAGGAGGTCGAAAGTAAGCAGGAGTTAGAGAACCTGTTTGATGAAATAATGGCAGAAAACTTCCCTAACCTGGTCAAGGAAAAAGTCACACAAGCTCAGGAGGCACAGACAGTCCCAAGTAAGAAGAATCCAAAGAGGCCCACACCCAGACACATCATAATTAAAATGCCAAGAATCCAAAACAAAGAGAGAATCATAAAGGAAGCTAGAGAAAAGCAATCTGTTACCTACAAAGGAGCCCCCATAAGGATGTCATATGACTTCTCATCAGAAACTCTTCAGGCCAGAAGGGAATGGCATGAAGTGTTCAAGGTAATGCAAAACAAAGATGTGAAACCAACATTACTCTATCCAGCAAGATTATCAATCAAGAGAGATAGTGAAATAAAGAGCTTCCCAGACAAAAAAAAAAAAAGCTAAAAGACTTTATCACTACAAAACCAGCATTGCAAGAAATGGTAAAGGGACTGCTATAATTAGGAGTAGAAATAAAGAGAATGAGAAACATAGGCATAAAGAAACAAAATGGCAGAAGATAAGTATCTTTCAATAATAACCTTAAATGTAAATGGATTAAATGCCCCCAAAAAGATATAGGGTGGCTGAATGGATAAGAAAACATGACCCTAATATATGCTGTTTACAAGAAACCCACCTCAGGACAAAAGATTAATACATGATGAGAGTGCAGGGATGGAAAATTTTCCATGCAAATAGAAATGAAAAAAAAAGCCGGGGTAGCAATTCTCATATGGGACAAAATAGACTTCAAAATGAAGATCATAACGAGAGACAAGAAAGGTCATTACATAATACTAAAGAGATCAATCCAACAAGAGGATATAACCCTGATAAATATATATGCACCCAATATAGGAGCACCTAAATTTATAAAAGAAACTTCTAGAGGACTTTAAGGGAGAGATTGACAGCAATACAGTCATACTAGGGGACTTTTACACCCCACTGACTTCACTGGATAGGTCTTCCAGATGAAAAAATCAACAAGGAAACAGTGACCCTAAATGACACACTAGATCAGAAGGATTTAATTGACATTTACAGAACAATCTACCCCAAAGCTGCAGAATATACATTCTTCTCAAGTGCACACAGGACATTCTCAAAGATAGACCACATGTTAGGACACAAAACAAGTCTCTACAAGTTCAAGAAGACTGAAATCATATCAAGCATCTTCTCAGATCACACAGGCATGAAATTAGAAATCAACTACAATAAAAACACTAAAAAACATTTAAACACATGGAGGTTAAAAAGCATGTTTTTAAACAATGAATAGGCTACCAAAGAGATTAAGAAAGAAATAAAAAACTTCCTAGAAACAAGTGAAAATGAACATTCAACAACTCCAAATCTATGGGACACAATAAAAGCAGTCTTGAGAAGGAAGTTCATAGCACTACATGCCTACCTCTAAAACAAGGAAAACTTCTAATAGACTCTCTAACCCTACAACTTAGAGAACAGCAAGAAAAGCCCAAAGTAGAAGGAAAGAAATAATAAAGATCAGAGCAGAAATAAATGACAGACTAAAAAACCAGTACAAAAGATCAATGAAACCAAGAGCTGGTTCTTTGAAAAGATAAATAAGATTGATGAACCTTTAGCCAGACTCATGAAGAAACAAAGAGAGAGGACCCAAATAAACAAAATCAGAAACAAAAGAGGTGAAATAACAACTGACCCAACAGAAATACAAAGGATGGTAAGAAAATACTATGAACAACTATATGCCACCAAGCTGGACAACCTGGATGAAATCGATAAATTCCTAGAAAAATACAACCTTCCAAAACTCAATCAGGAAGAGTCAGAAAGCCTAAATAGGCCGATAACTGCTGATGAAGTTGAAGAGGTAATCAAAGGGCTACCATCACACAAAAGCCCTGGCCCAGATGACTTCACAGAGGACTTTTACCAAATATTCAAAGAAGAATTAACACCTATCCTCCTCAAACTATTTCAAAAAATCCAAGAGGAAGGCACACCTCCAAACTTTTTACCAGGCGAGCATTAGCCTAATTCCAAAACCAGACAAAGACACTACAAAGAAAAAGAATTATAGGCCAATATCCCTGATAAACATAGATGCTAAAATCCTCAACAAAATATTAGCAAATTGGATCCAGCAATATATTAAAAAGATCATACACCATGACCAAGTGAGATTTATTCCAGGGATGCAAGGCTAGTACAATATTTGCACATCAACAAATGTGATACATCACATAAACAATTTGAAAGACAAATATCACATGATCATATCAATATATACAGAACAAGCACTTAATAAAATCCAACATCCGTTTTTGATAAAAACTCTCAGCAAAGTGGGAATAGAGGGATCATACCTCAACATAATAAAGGCCATATATAGCAAACCTACAGCCAACATCATACTCAATGGGCAAAAACTAAAATCATTTCCCCTAAGAACAGGAACAAGACAGGGGTGTCCACTTTCACCACTCTTATTCAACATAGCATTGGAAGTCCTAGCCACAGCAATCAGACAAGAAGAACACATAAAAGGCATTCAAATTGGAAAGGAGGAAACAAAACTGTCATTATTTGCAGATGTCATGATATTGTACATAGAGAATCCTAAAGACTGTACCAAAAAACTATTAGATTTAATAAATGAATTCAGCAAGGGAGCAGGATACAAAATTAACACCCAGAAATCGATGGCATTTTTATACACCAATAATGAACTCTCAGAAAGAGAAACTAAAAAAGCAATCCCATTAATCACTGCAACTAAAAAAATAAGATACCTAGGAATAAACTTAACCAAAGATGTAAAAGACCTTTACTCAGAAAACTACAGGACACTGAAAAAAGAAATAGAGGAAGATATAAACAAATGGAAAAATATACCATGTTCAGGGATTGGAAGAGTCAACATCATTAAAATGCCCATACTACCCAAAGTAGTGTATAAATTCAATGCAGTCCCTATTAAAATACCAACAGCATATTTCACAGATCTAGAACAAACACTTCGAAAATGTATATGGAACTAAAAAGCACCCTGAATAGCCACAGCAATATTGAGAAAGAAGAATAAAGTTGGAGGGATCACAATACCAGATATCAAGTTAAACTACATAGCCACTGCAATCAAAACAGCCTGCACAAGAACAGACATACAGATCAGTGGAACAGAACAGAGAGCCCAGAACTTGACCCATGCCATTATGGTCAATTAATATTTGACAAAGGAAGAAAGAACATACAATGGAGTAAAGACAGTCTCTTCAATAAATGGTGCTGCGAAAATTGGACAGGTACATGCAAAAAAATGAAACTACAGCACCACCTTACACCACACACAAAAGTAAATTCAAAATGGATAAAATACTTAAATGTAAGACAAGAAACCATATAAATCCTAGAGGAACACATAGGCAACAGAATCTCAGATATCTCCCGTAGCAATATGTTTGCTGATATATCTCCTAGGGCAAGAGAAACTAAGGAGAAAATAAACAAATGGGACTGCATCAAAATAAAAAGCTTCTGCACAGCAAAAGAAACCATCAACAAAACGAAAAGGGAGTCCACTGTTTGGGAGAACATATTTGTTCATGACACATCAGATAAAGGGTCAATATCAAAAATATATAAGGAACTCATACAACTTAACAAAAGTAAGACAAAAAATCCAATAGAAAAATAGGCAAAGGACCTAAATGGACACTTCTCCAAAGAGGACATACAAATGGATAAGAGACAGATGAAAAATGCCAGTGTCATCAGAGAGATGCAAATTAAAACCACAATGAGTTATCACTTCACACGTATCAGAATGGCTGCCGTCAACAAATCAAGGAACTACTAGTGCTGACCAGTGTGTGGAGAAAAGGGCCCCCTAATACACTGCTGGGAGTGCAGACTGGTGCAGCCACTATGGAAAGCAGTGTTGAGTTTCCTCTAAGGATTAACAATTGACCTGCCATTTGACGCAGTGATCCCGCTTCTAGGAATATATCCTAAGGAAACCAAAACACCAATCACAAAGAACTTATGCACCCCTATGTTCGTAGCAGCACAATTTACAATAACTAAGATTTGGAAACAGTCCAAGTGCCTATCAGGAGATGAGTGGGTAAAAAAGTTGTGGCACATTTACACCATGGAATACTACGCAGCTATAAAGAGGAAGAACCTTTTAGCCTTTGGCACAGCATGGAGGGAACTAGAAAGTATTGTGCTAAGTGAAATAAGCCAGTCAGAGAAAGCCAAATACCACATGATTTCACTCATATGTGGAATATAATAAACAAAATAAACTGATGAACAAAGTGGATCCAGAGACATAGAAGCATGGAACAGACTGAGGGATCTCAGAGGGAAGGCAGGGAGGGGGAGGGTGTGGGGAGAGATTAATCAAAGAACTTATGTTTATAAGCATAACCCATGAACACAGACATTGTTATGGGGTAAGCCTGGAGGTGGGGTGGATGCGGGGTGGAGGGGACCAATGGGGATAAACAGGGGGCATCTGTAATATTTTCAACAATAAAGATAAAGAAACATAATTTAAAAAAAGTGCTAGCTGAGGATTTCAGAAAAAATAAAATAAAATAACCTGAAACTTAAAAAATAAAAAAATTACAAATAAGAGCAAGTGAAAAACAGGTTTACATAAAAAAAAATGCTGAACGATAAATCATGTTGAATGATAAATCATAAATCAATAGACCCCCTCTCGTATTTCCTCTTCTTCCCTGCATTCCTTCCCTTAGGCATAGTGGACGCTGTCAAGGCACTCTGACCACAGGCAAGGTCTGCAGTGACAGGCTCTAAGAGTTGCCACTCTCCCTTACTAAGTTTAACAAGATTATGTTCGTTGTTTCTAAGGTCTCTTCAGGTGATTGGGCAAAGTTACCCTAAAGGGTTCTACATTCTTTTTCATTAAAAGCATAAGTTTCAATAGCTCACTGCAGGCTGTCCATCACAGCAGCAACCTGCTTAGAGATAATAATAGTCATTGAGTACAACTCTGTGTTTGCGGTCTCTGATGTTTTTTGGTTCCATCACTGTAGGACAGTAGGTAGTAGCCAGTAAATTGATGTCCTGGCTTGTTAGAGCCTCCCTCATCTGATTTGACACCAGCTCTCCAGCAAGCTCCTTGACTTGACTGCATCTCCCGTCAGAAACAGCAGTGCGTTGGCTCTGCATGGGGTAGCAAGGCTCACTGTCGCATCTGAGGTCCCCCAGATAAAGCCTTTGGAATTGCCTAGGATTAGGCCTGAATGATCAGAAATAAGTCTTGACCAGGAGCTATACCCCTTAACCATTAGTTGTACTGTGCACAGCACACACATTTACATTTTTTAAATTGAGATACTCAAGTAGAGTACACAGAGTGTGCTAATTTTGCTGCACTGATTCAATTAATTTTTAAATATAAATAACAAATAATCACTGTCCACATCAAGAGTCAGAATATTCATGGCACCCCTGACAGTTTCTTTATGATCCTTCTCAGATGATACCTCCCAAAGGTACCCAGTGTTCTCATCTTAGGGTAGTCTGCTTGGTTGTGTTTTTGTTATCTGTGGGTTGTCCTCCATGTCCCCACTAGTTGCTGGTGGAAAAGGGTTTCTTGGGGTGCTGCAGGAATAAGAATTTCCAGAGGCACCCATGGGAGGATGAGCTATCATGGACACTTTTATTTCTGTGGAATAAAACCCCCCTGAGTTTCCAAGTTCCCATCTCCGTCTGCCCCACCAAGGAAAAAGTCCCATTTTGTCTTCAGCAGAGCTAGGATTAAAGCCAGCATCCGGAGAGTCTGCTCCATATCTGCACAGCCCAGTCCGGCATCGGCTAGCTTAGCCTGCGTTCCCAGCTGCAGTCCGTTGCGTGCGAGGTGTGCATGGCCATGGGCCGTGTGACTCCCAGGATTACATGGTGTGTAGCACGCGTTACAGAACAAGCAAGCACGAGGGAGCAAGAGTTAAGCAAGAGGAACGAGAGAGAGAACTCCTTTGTCTGTGGATTATGTGTTACCAAATTTTCACGGGCTTGCAGTGGCTCCAACTCCTAGCCAATTATCTTTGTTCCCAGGTTAGACTGACACACAAGCACCTTCCCTACATCATCCCGACTTACTGTGCATGTGCCCATCTCCCCCTTGATCCACTCCCTTCCCCCAGTGATCTGCAGGGAATGGACCGGTGGTTCCCTGGGGAGTGTACAGTTCCAGCTTCCTGGTGAAGCCTCCCCGATGGCCATGCTTATAATGTCTAACCTTCCCTTTACTCCTTTCCTATTATTATTAATAACTCGTTAATTACAACTGTAACATATTTTGTCATAAAAATAGATAATAAAGTATGTTCAGTTTTGCACTAACTTCATTTAGCATACTGTCTTTAAAATGTACCTATGTTGTTATAGTTAATTCTTTGTATTATAGTGCAGTAAAATATGGCATGCATATAATGCATTTTATTTGTATATTCCACTGTTTTGGGGCACTTGATAGTTTTTGATTTTTGTTTATGTGAATAAAACTGCTATGAACATAATCATAGCATACCTGAGAATATTCATTCATTGATTTTCTTAGGCCAGTATTTTATGTCCTTAATGTTTTGGGAACTATTTTCTTTTTTCATTGTTTAGAATTTGGTCATTTAATTTTCTGTTGTAATTTCTTCTTAGCTTTGCTAACCAACAGCTTCTCCTTCAGGTGCTTTAACAGATCTTACTTGAGCTTTTGTATATCTCATTAAATCTTTTGGCTACACACACATATTTTGGCAAGATTCTTTATCTGTAATTTTGTATTTCTATTTCTTTCTTCTTATGTTCTTACAGATTTTTTATGTCTTGTGCAAGATATGTTTTAACTATTAAAAAATGCTTAATGATATGAATACTTTTCTGACAAGCTATTTGCAGAAAATATGTGTGGAGAGGAAGGTGTTCAAGGCAGAAAAATTTGTGTGTTTGAATGATTTATTTCAGACCTTGATTCTCCCAAGCCAACTGAGTTTGCCAACTTCAGAGATGTTCCCAATTTAGAGACTCACTAAATAAGAGACTTGCGAGGATTTTTGTATTTCCCCATTCACCTAAACTATCACTGATTCTTCCCTGATGTATCAAGAGAGTCCATGTAAGTCTTTTCCCTTGTCTTAAAGGGTTTTTGTTTGTTTGTTGTCTCTCACTGTGTGCCCACTGTTTTGGAGAAGTGTTCTCCTTGGCTTGGTCTGAGAATTGTTCTTGAAATCAGCCTCTTTAGGCATCTTTCTAAGACCTAATTGGGCATCAACTGTAATCTGTAGCCCTTTCCAGACGTAGTGGCATTGAATATCCTGCTTATGTTGAAGCTCAAGTTTTCATTTCCTTTTCAAGTTGCCGTTGCGTTTTTCATTGGATTTATAAGATACAGGTCATTTTTTGTCCCATTAATAACTTAAAATCAATGTATGTATTTTTCACAGGTCTCATACCTATATTATTAGTGTTTATGCCACTGCATTGAGTTGCCTAACACTAGGTTACCACAGCTAGCATATGTGTCAGGGCAATTTTATGTAGCATTCAAGTAATTTTTTATGTGCTATATGCACATTTTGTACTATCCTAGGACCCTGGAATACTTTTAAAAAAGGTCGTATTTATTTTAATTTTATTGACCTTGAAGCATAATGTTTAAATTGTAAAATTTAGTGGCTTTTATATTTGGTTCACTTTAAACTTTATGCTCTCTGATAGCTGTTGTATACAAGCTTTGCTGATTACTAAACCTTTGATAAGGAAAGCAATCTCAATTAGTTTACTCTTATGAGACTATGCAATTTGCTTTAAAATTGATACACTTCAGAGAGCACTCTGAGGAATTCATCGTGATAAAAATATGAATGGCTTTTTAATACACATCTTCACCATAGCCCCATTTGAGAATCTAATAAAAGCTATAGATGTTCTACCCAAGGGTGAAATTAAATGTATAAATCATATATACACAAAAATATTTTACATCTGAATTTACAGGATTTGCAAACTTCTTGAATACTAACCATAAGCAAAAAATTATTATATCTCAGATTATGATGTCTTTAGATTAAAATACAAATTGTATAAACAGGTTTAACATTAAACATCTTTCTTAATGACCTAACAGTTGACAATTTAACTTTGGTTCTTTGACAGAGATTAAGCGGGATCCATGCTACATATTTACTTACATGTTTGACTGAAATTACATGTTTGGTCCTTTTTTTGTATTTTGTGATTTTGACATTTTCTAAGAGTCTAGGCCAAAAAGAAAGTGATCAAAGAATGGCAAACTTGTGAAATAAAATCTGGAGTCAGCCTGAAATATTCTCATTGGCCCAAATGGGAACTATATGAGCATCATTCAAATAATTAGAGTAGCAGATGATAATCCATAAATAAAATACAAATCCATGAGTCCATATTAATATAAAGTCATTAATAAATATGTATCATGGAAAGAAAGCTTCTCTTTATAGTATAATTCTAACCTAAAAACCTGGAACCATTGCTGGAAACAGAACATTACAATTTGGTAACCAGAATAGTTACAGGAGATTTGGACAAAAATTGTCAATGTATGTAAAAACTAGCAGTCAAAAATATGATGAAATATATTTACAATGTTCCAAATTATTTCCTGCAGAAACTTATTGATGAAAACAGCTAAAACAGCAACCTGATCATGTAAAACCTTACGAGACACTACCTTAACCAAACAATACAATTTAACATCACCATAAAGAGATGTCAAATGTCTCTTAATGTGATGCACCAAGGACATAGTAGCACTTCTGTAATATTCTGGCCAAAGTGGATTACCAGAACCTAATGATAAGGAAACATGAGATAAAGCCAAATTAAGGAACATTCTACTAAATAATCAGCCTATATTCTCCAAAAATAGTATTTTCAAAATGTGTTTATTTTGTTGTTTTGTTATGCCCCTTTCTCCCCTGGGGAACATCCCTATGTTCCGGGTTTACAGTTTCCTCTCTTCCCCCCCCTCATTATATAAAACTGCTGCACATACACAATCATGTACTCTAGATGTCACTATGGGAAACTATATAATTGACCCCCATATCAGTTGAGTTAAAAAAGTATTTATTGTGTGAGTACCCAGATTACAGATATAATTCATCTTTTCCCTATCTATGCAACAAAATCTTTCTTTTTGGCCCATGCACCCCGCGCTGCTTTATAATATGATGACAGTGATGATAAATTTACCTTCCCTAGCAGTGTACATAGCTGGTAAATAAATTGAATTTGAAATCTTTGTCGCATTTTCAGGTCTTGCAATTTTCCCTTTTTGTGTGCACCGAGACAGGACACAAGGTCTCCTCATTGCCCCTTGGCTCAGATCACGTTTCCATAGTCCCCCAACTTCACTCCAATCGAGTTAGCTGCAGTTTACCACGTCTTCCCAGAAGCTACAAACTCAGTTTTCTAAGGGAAATCCATTTGCGTTCACCTCCCTTTAGGTCATGGAGGCACGCATGCTAATATAAGTCGAAGAAGAATTACCGTCACTCTTACAATACGGTTACATACGGTATTTTAAAGTTGTATTAACAAGAGGACTGTTTTTACCCGTCATAGACTTCCAGAATGTGCCCTCATTTCTGAGGCACAGTTCTGGCAAGGACACGTTGCAGTCTCTTTAGCTTTTATTTTCCTAAAGTGTTTCAGTGAAAAATATTTACTGTGACCAGTGACCCAATCAGTTATGCAGCTACCCGATTTTTCTTCTGTTTGCAGGTCGGATATGCTGATTCATATTCCTTACGGTGTTAGAATGAAGTCTTAGAGACTTGAATCTGAGAGTCTTTTATTGTGATATTTTTAAATAAGAAAATGGATAATGAGGAGGGAAATGTGCTAATATAGGTTCGTATGTAATTGTCCATATGGGAGGCTGATAATTAAGCCCAATATTGGTTACAGCTCCCCTTTTTCAAAATCAAGTTTTAATATAAAAGAGACCATTTCTGAAGCACTGCATTTATCCTTGAAGATAATAAACCTAGGCTCTAATCACTTAAATGTCACCGAGTGGTCTACAACTAGTATTCAACCTCATTATATGCATCCATGTGTTTTGTTGGTTGCAATTTTCTCTCCTATTCGCCCTATGGTTTAAATAACCAAATAAAACTTCTAAAAATTTGAAAATATTCTGATTTTTTTATGTAAGTTATGTAATTAGAATAAAATGTGTTGCATGTTATAGAAATCAGTAAGGTTGCATAAAATTAGGAAAATAATATATTGATCTTTCTTGATTAGAGTTGATTTTGTATAAAGAGTCCCCAACACAGTATTCATAAGAATAATTTCCAATATTCTATGCCCTTTTGCATTAACGTATATGGGAAAGGTATAATTGATGGACCAAATCCAGCCAAAAGTCCAAATCTGGCCTGAGACTTGTTTTTGTAAATAAAGTTATACTGGAAAACAGCATTACCAGTTTTTTTATGTAATGTTTATATCAGCTTTTGTACTATAATGAGGAGTTGCCATATATACCAAATGGTCCACAAAAACTAAAATATTTACTGTATGACCTCTGACTCCTGTATTATAAGGAAATTTCCAGGCAAAATAGTTTCCTGATACCTGAGGAGAGGTTATATATATTTATTGATGGTAGGGAATGCTTAAAATAAATGCACATTTGCATTTTGCTTTCATTTAATAGTGAAAAAATTTAGATTCAGTGATATTTATAAATGAGTATCAAACAAAATAATTCCCTAATTGTGCCTTGGCCAGTGTGGCTCAGTTGGTTGAGTATTGTCTCATGCACCAAAAAGGTCAGGGCACAGGCCCAGGTTGCCAACTCGTTCCCCAGTAGGGGGCGAGCATGAGGCAGCTATAGATGTTTCTCACACAGATGTTTCTCTCTTCCCTTCTCCTTTTCTCTCTCAAAAAGAAAAATCAATAAAAACATACTTCAAAAAATAATTCCCTAATTGATAGTGCAACCCATCCTCAAACTGAGCAAGGTAGATAAAATAGTGCTGTATGCACTGGATATTACATATTTTCTAAAGACTTGACCTTTGCAAGTATATATTTTGCCTTATTTTGCTTTATAAAGAGCACAGTTGTTTAACTCACTGTAAAAGTTCTATGTATTGCTATTTCTTTGTATACTTTCATACAGATTTACCTATACATTATTTTAATCACTGATGTGCAGTTATTTAGCAAAATGAATTTCCCTTTTTTTGAAAGTGAAGAGTGACATTCAGGTTAGGATTCACAGTGTGGTATACCTAAAGAAATATTTGAAATATAAGGCCATTACTACGAAAATTCCTTGGCCATTTGAACTGAAGTTAGACCAATATTTTTTTCAGTGATGGTCACTGATTTTTATATTGATAGTTAAAGCTAATTTTCCTCTATATCTATAATAAAATATCCACATATGAAAAAGAACCCTCCTAATTTACTTTAAAATATAGATGTGACGATTTTTAAACTTCTCACATATGCCATTTAAAGTCATCTTAAATACCTCCATGAAATTTACAATTTAGGAATTGCTAACCAAACCCAATAGTTTCTTTAACTACTATGAACACTGAAGCTAGAGGGTGTGACTTGCTTAATGTCATCTAACTTCTCTTAGAAGCTTAATCTGCTTCTATTAGTTATACATTATATGTAAAAATGGTACCTGAATAGTAATTCCATTTTAAATCAGCTTTGCTGGGAGCTTCCAAAACACGATTGTATGCATTAAGTGATAGGAAGGTAATCAAGAATAGAAAATTTAAGATTACTTTTTTTATCAACCTGGTAAATCAGGATTAGACATGAAAAATCCCTGATATCTTTGTTTCAAAATCAGCTCTCTATTTTCGATCATATTTAAGGTAGGATCACAAGGTCTGCCTGAGTATCTGAGTAGCAAAAATAGGTTCATTGTCAGTTACCAAAACTTATTCAACTAATCCAGTTAAAAGAGCAATAATTATTAACTAATTGACTGTCATTAGAATTGAGTGTATATTAGCTGCTTTAAAAAAATCAAATAGTTGCTTGTTTTTGTTCAGTATGTTACAGAATGTAGACTATTTTATGTATTATTGATCTCTTATGTAAGAATAGCCACATTTTCTAAGTAGAAAAATGGGATCTTTTTTTTCTTGGCTTCCTTAGGTATTAATAAAAGGCCTTGCAGGTGAACACATTAATCCAACTTTTAAATAATGCTTCTTGGAATTTATAATTTTATTTTAGCTTTAAATTATTGTCCTGTTTCCACTCTGAGATTTTTCTTCCTTAGAGGCATAATTAACCAATGAGAAATTATTATTTTCAGAAAGTAAAAAGTAAATACAGTATTTGCATACAAATGAGAAAATATGAAGTCAATATATTTAATAAAAACAATGATTTTAGATTACTTATACGCAGTACAGCTTTATATATAAAACTTTTGAGGAAAAAACAATAATTAATCATTGTTTAAAGGTTTATAAGAATATCCAAATAATTTTAACAGTAGAAAGTAGTTTTTATTATAATTTATTATAATTATTTTTGTTATGACTCCAAAATATTCAATTATTTCTTAGGGCTAATGTAAGTATATTTTTATCATAAATTTTATTTTCCTCTTTCAGCAATATGCTGTTTTCTAGTCCTGCATTCTACTCATCTCTGTTTCTTGTTATTATGAACACTGTTTTTTAAAAACTGCTTTAAAATAGAGGTAATCACACTTGGTAAAATATTAATACCTCTCTTAATCTTTCCTTCTTCCTGAATTGTGTCTTCTATTTATCTTGTTAACCCTGGAACAAGCCTATCACAGTCAGACATTGTAAAGTTGTTGAAAGTGAAGAGAGAAAAAAAAAATTCAGTTTGTGTTAATGAAAAAACTTAACAATCTAAACATTTTCCCCATGGACTTATCAATTTGGTAAATACGTTTTAAGATGATGTGATAGTCAATTTTATATGTAAACTTGGCTAAGCTATGGTGGTCAGTTTGGTCAAACTCTATTTTAGATGTTTCTGTGAAGGTATTTTGTGATTAATATCTACAATCAGTTGTCTTTAATGGAAGGGAATTGCAGTTGATATTGTGGGTGGGTCTCATCCAATCACTTGAAAGCCTTCTGAGAAGAAACAGGTTTCCTTGAAAAGAACGAATTCTTCCTCAGAACTAGAACATAGAAATTCTTCTCAGTTTCCACCCTGCTCATACAGGTGTGCAGACTGAAAGTCTGAACTCTGCAAGGCAGGCCGGCCGACTGGAAACTCAGGCAGGAGTCTAATTTGTAGGGCAGGAGGGTAGGCTGGCAACTCAGGCAAGAAATCTTCAGCCTCTTCGTAACTATTGTAATAGGAAAGGGTAAGTTTTCCTACTCTGTTATTTATTATGGCTATTTTAATTATTATGGTTTCCTTGAATTTGCATATAAATTTTAGGATCTTCTGCAAAAAGTCGGCTGGGATTTTGATGGTGATTGGATTGAATCTGTAGATCAATTGTGAAATATTTATCCAAGAACTTGAGATGCCATTCCATTTATGCAGGTCATCTTTACTGCCTTTAAATAATGTTTTATAATTTTCAGTGTACAAGCTTTGTACTTCCTTTGCTAAACGTACTCTCAAGTACTTATTTTTGTTTATGCTACTGTAAATGGAATTGTTTTTTATTTTTGTTTTTGGATATTCTTTCCTAGTGGGTGGAAATGCAATTTATTTTTGCATATTGATTTTGTGTACACATAACATCATGTCATGTGCAAATATAGTTTCCCTTCCAAATCTGGATGTGTTTTATTACATTTTCTTGCCTAACTGTCCTCTATAGCACCTGTGATACAATGATGAATAGAAGTGATGAGAGTGAACATCCTAGTCTTGTTTCAAATATTAGTGGGAAAGCATTCAATCTTTCACCATTAAATATTATGTAAGCAGTGAGGTATTATTTTTTTTTGTAGCTATTCGTTATTTGTTTGAAGATAATCTCATCTGTCGCTAATTGTATTTAAAATGAAAAGACATTGAATTCCGTCAAATACTTTTTCTATTTCTATTAAGATGATGATATCCTTGTTCTATTAATGTTACATCAAATGATTATTTTATATTGAGTTGACTTTGCATTTCTGAGATCAATTCCACAGTCATATTTTGTAAATATTTTAAAGTGCCAGTGGACTTGTTTTCCTAGTATTTTATTGAGGACATTTTATATCTATCTTCTTAAGAGATATTAACCTTTAGTGTTTTGTGTTGTTTTTAAAGATGTCTTTTCCTGGCTTTCAGAAAAGGAAATAGTAGCATCATAGTGTGAGTCAAGAAGTGTCCCTTACGCTCTAGCTTTTTGAATGATTTCTTAAGGATTGATGATGTATAATCCTTTTAATATGTTGTAGGATGTGTAAGTTGTTGAGGATTTTTGCATGTAGGTTCATATGGAATATGTGTCTGTTTTCTTTTCTTGTGAATCCTTTTTCTGGTTTTGTAATCAGGGTGATAATGGCCTCATAGAAAAAAAAAGTTGGGAAATCATCTCTCCTCTTCTATTTTTTGTAATAACTTGATAAAAATGGGTGTTAATTTTTCAAATATTTGATGGAATTTACCAGTTAAGCCATCTGTTCCTTGTTTGTTTGTTTTTCCTGGGAGATGTTTGAGTATTGATTCAATTTCTTCACTTTTTGTACATGTGTTATATTTTACATTTTTAAATCAGTTTTGGGTTCCTAGGAATTTATTCATTTCATCCAGTTTATCTAATTTGATGTGAAATTGTTTATAGTATTTTACTTTAATTATTCTTTATTTATTTAATGTTTGTAATATTGTCCTCACTTTCATTTCCTTTAATAATTTGAATTTTCTCTCTTTTTCATGGTCAATTTGGCTAAAGTTTCTCAATTTTATTAATTTTTCTTAAACAAACAACTTTTGTTGTTTCTCTCTAGTCAGTTTGGTTAATCTCCAATCTAATATTGAGTATTTTCTTTCTTTGTCTGGCTTTGAGTTTAGTTTACTCTTCTTATTCTTTCTCTGTATCCTCGCCAGCATCTGGTATTTTCACTATTTTTTATTTTAGTCATTCTAGTAGCTGTGTAATGATATCTCATTGTGGTTATAATTTGCATTTCCTTTATGGTTAATGTTATTGAATATGTTTTTAGATGTTTATTTTAAATATGTGTATCTGTCTCATTGAAATATCTGTGCATAAATTTTGCACATTTGTTTCATTGTGCTTTTTTTTTTTTTCTTTACTATTGAGTTTTGGGAGTTCTTTATATAGTCTAGATACAAGTCATTCAACAGATATGCTGTTAACAAATATATGTTTCCTGATCTGTAGCTTGTCTGTTCATTTATTTTTTTAACTTTTAGCATAACAACTCTTTTTAATATTGATGAGTTCCAATTTATCAATATTTTCTTTTTTCAACTTCACTTTTGATATCAAATCTAAAAAATTTTTATGTAGTCCTACATGCCAAATATTTCTTCTTATTTTTCCTGGAAGTTTTATAGTTCTACATTTAAGTTCATTACGCCTTTTGAGTTAGTTTTTATATAAAGTGTGTAAGGTTTAGGTTGTAGGTTGAGGTCATGTTTTCTTTTATTAATTTTTTTTGTTTTTGTTTTGTTTTGGCCTTTTCATATCCAATTGCTCTAGCACAGATTGCTAAAAAAGGCTCTCCTCCTCAAATGAATTGCTTTTATATCTTTGTCAAAACACAATTGGACATATTTACTTGTGTGAATGTATTTCTGAGTTCCCTATTTGGTTCTATTGAACTGTGTATCTATTCCTTTGCCAATACCCCAATCTCTTAATTACTGTAGCTATGTAGTTGGCCTTACTATCAAGTAGAATGATTCCTCCCTTCTACTTCAAGTTTGTTGAGAATATTTTCATGAATGGGTGTTGATTTTGTAAATGTTTTCTCTGCATCCATTGATATGATTTTATGATTTTCTTCCTTAGCCTATTGATGTGGTATATAACATTGATTGATTTTCAAATGAGGAACCAGCTTTGTATATCTGGATAAATCTCTGTTACTCATAGGATATAATTTTTTTAAACGTTGTTGGGTGTGATTTGCTAATATTTAATAAAATATATGTTCATAGCCTTTTGAATTTGCCTACTTTCTCTTACCTTAATGCATGAGATTCATTCTTGTTGCATACACCTGGAGTTTATTTATTTTTATTACTTATATGTTTTTATATGTTTATTTTACATGTGTATCCATCTCATTGAAATATCTGTGCATAAATTTTGCACAGTTGTTTCATTGTGCTATTTTTTTTTTTTTTACTATTGAGCCATGCCAAGCTATTCTCTATGGCAACTTGACCAATATATTTAAGAGACCTCAGGGCTCAGGATTGGTTTTATTTTTATTATGGTTTTGGGTTGACTACTATGTTATTAAAATTTTTAAGCATGATTTATAAACTTGATATGCATTTCCATATTTATTTACTACATTTTCAAAAGTAGTGACGGCTTCATGGAATAGACTGAAAGCTTTCAGAGGGGATGAAAGAAGGTGAAGTGGTTTGCCAAAGAGCATGTATGCATAACCCATAGACACAGACAACAGTGTGGTGATGGCCAGAGGGAAGGGAGGGGGCTGGGCGGGGGGTGCAGAGAAGGGGTGGAATGGGGACATCTGTAATAGTGTCAACAATAAAAAGTACAGTTAAAAAGTTGTAGGGACTTGAGATAGCTTCTATTTTCACAGACTTTATATTTGATATTGGAATAATTAGTTTGTCCAAGATATCTGCATTCATGACTTTCTATCCTAGGCAATTGTTTATATTTTTAACAATTTAAAAAGAAACCTTTCTACTACTATTTGGGCTATCAAAGGGAAAAAAGCCAAACTATTTAAAAAATATTCCATACAATGTTGAGATGTATAGATACATAACACAATTTTTTAACCCAATCTCATACTTAAATGTAAAATTAAAATTAAAGAAAACAAGGCTAATATGAAATATATTTAAAGAGACAATAGAGGCTGTTGATGTTCAAAGTATCTATCTTACAACATTCAAATTAGGCAAAAGACTCAGTATGATCAAAAGAAATATACTATAATTAAAATTGTATTCTCACCATTATATGAATAGAAAGACTTTGAAACAAGAGATTCCCAAAATAACAAAAAAGTTTGTAGGCATTAAGAATAGGGGCATATCACTATTTCAAAGGAAAGCTGACAGATCAGAAATAGCAATTGTATTATTAGCAATTGTAAATCATGCCATTCACTGAATAATAGACACTTTTTCCTCTAATTTGAAGTGCCAGCTTTATCTGATAAGTTTTATATTCAATTAATTACTTGTCTTCTGCTCATTGATCTGCATATCTGCTGCTGGGCCAGCCTCACAATCATTTAATCAATGAAGTTGCACAATGCTTTTTTATCATTTATTGCAACTGTACACATATTAATCTAATTTTTATGCATTTCATTTTCCATGTGAATTTTAGAGTGTTTTTTAATAGTATAGTTGGCATATAATATTATATTGGTTTCAGGCATAAAACATAGTGATTTGACATTTATATACCTTACAATGTGATCACTACAATAAGTCTAGTAGCCATCTGTCACAGTGCAAAGTTATCATAACATTATTGATTATACTCCCTGAGTTGCATACTACATCTCTGTGGTGAAACTTTTAAAAAATTATTGGGAAATCTGGTATTTCAAATACAACTATGATATATGACTATATAAAGTGAGGAAATCTGGCCTTTCTACCACTTTTTTTACCATTTAAAAATTATTAATTTCTCTTTATTTATTGAAATGCAATTTTGGTGTAGATTTTAGATATTTTTAACCCATGAGATTTATTTGTTGTTAATTTAGTATTGGGGTATGATAAAATTTTGAGTGCTATTTTTAAAAGTATCTTTAATTTTCTCCTTGTGAGAAGTTATTAAGATTGATGAAAGCTTTTAATTCTAGTAGTAAACTCATAATTGACCAAGTAACCATATACTGCCATTTATTTTTGATTATTCTTAATTAATAAAAATCATATAAAATTATGATCTATTTCTCTGAGAAGTTATAACTATAACACACATATGTATTTTGAGGTTGGCCTAATTTTCAAGTGGTTATATATTTTTAACTATCTTATTAGTACCTTATTATTTTGTTGATTGTGGTAAGGCTAATTTTATTAACAATCCAAAAGAAACTATTTTTTAATAGGGTTTATAAAATACTTTGACCTGTTTATTTCACCTCTTAACTCATGACACCTGTTTATTTACCTTCCTGTTATTTTTCAATTTCTATGCTTACTTTAGTTTTTTTAAAATTTATTTTATTGTTGAGAGTATTACAGATGTCCTCCATTTTCTACTCTTGAACCCCCCTCCCCACATGCTGAAATATATCTTATAATACAAGCACAATGGGAGAAACTTTTATATCTCTCCACTGAAAAATAAAATAACAAATAGGGCTCTTTGGGCTATTTTGTGTCCTATAAATATAAGTATGCTTCTCTCCTTGTTTTACTCTGTTACATCTCAAGTTAAACTCTGCATTATGCAGAAAGCAAAACCACTGTGTACGTTTAGCTTGACATGTACGTCTTCCCATGCCCTTGAAGCCAATGGACTGATCAAGTCACCTTCCGCAGACTTATTTCAGCTATCACAGCTTATGTCTGATTTCTTTCCCCATACCAAAAATGAACATTTGCTTTATATAATTTCCTAAATTCAAGTGAAAGTATGAGTGAGTTTCCTACCAAATCATTACTTAATTTGTCCTATTATAATTTTAAAAGCCATTTTATAAAAGTTCAGTGTAATTATAAAATGCAGTGTTCTGATTATCTGTATAAATAAATTTGCAAAATCATAGTACTAAAGAAAATGTGCACTGAATTCAATTAATTGCCTACATATAATTGTTCTTGAGACAATGATCTTCATATTGTATTTTTGAATGTAGAAAGATAGTGGGATATATATATATATGTATATAGATATTTGCATGTGTTTATAAGCCTATTTTTTATATTAATAAATCTAAATGTAACACTAACAAGTTAATATTTTGATACTGTTTGAACTTTAATTGTTGAGCTATATCAAGATGAATTCTGTCCTGTATATATTTATAGACTGCTTTACAATGGAAATTTTACTATGCACAAATTGTCTCATAGATTCTAGTAGCAAGTCAAAAATAGTAACTTACTTAATATCAAAAGAATGTTAAAACAAATTTATCCTAACTGGTGCAAAGGATTAGGAGAATGGCTGAAAAACCAATGGTTAGAGGAAATGAATTAAAATAAGTTAAAAGCTATAGAGATACCTTTACATTTTGTTTAATTTAAACAAAAACATGAAACTGTTATGGAAAGACTCTGATGTGATGAGTACCATCTGCTCTTATTTGTTATATAACAATTTGCATAAAATCTATTAAGTTTGCTGTATTGTATGCTTCAGAAATTTAATAACCAGAATTATAGATGATCTACAGTACTTGGCAACAAATGTTAATAAACAGAAATTGTACTTCCAGCTTGAAATGCATATAGAAGCTAATATGTAATTTTAAGGAAAATGAAACTATTGCAAATAGTTTTCATCATTTTTGGTAATTAATTTGTTCTAATTAAGAAGGTGTGATTTATATTTCTATGCTTCTAATTCTTTTAGAGTATTAAAGAAAATGGAGTTTCATCATTAACTTGGTTGCACATAATGGGCATCATAAAATTCCTCTTCTTAGTCTCTATTTATCTCACTCACTTTCTCTTCTTTATAAAGTAATGAATCCACATGACATTCTCTATTAGCTATAAAAATGAAACAGTTTGCTCAAAAGCGATTGTTTATTATCGATGCAAACATGATATCTGCAAGATCTCGAGTATAAAACTTCTCAATTCTTTTTATTTTCTTAGAAAGTCATTATTCTCTCTCTGGGACAAAGAATACTGGGGACATATTTTTACATCAGAGTAATCTTTAGTATACTATCTTTATTTCAGGTACATGCATTTCCTTCCTGCACTCTGCTAATGCCAAGGTTATTACACATTGCAAATGTATTCAGTCTTTCACCGGGGTGCTTTATTATCAATTACAAAGGTTCGAAGAGTCTATACAGTTTTTTCTATGTAGGACATTTCATTGTATTCATAGATCCTTGAGCCCAAATTTGGATTTCACCTCATAAGAGCTGAGGGACTTTAGGCAAAGTTATTATCTAATCATAAGTTTCTTTTCAAGAAAAATGGAAAGTCAGTTGTAATTACTACAGTGGATTAATGTGTAGATTAAATAGAATGAAAAATGTGTAACCAGTGCCAGGCACAGAGATATAACACATTAAATGCCAGGATTTTTAAAGCTGTTTATTTTGATGTCTGTTCAAATCCATGAAGCACTGCCTTTGTAAACTGTCATTTGTGGAACCAAACAAATAGAAATCTTTATAATATTCCTGGACACATTTTACAATTTTACATTTGAAGACTGTATTTTCACAAACAATGGCACAAGGAAGAGTGTGAGTCTGTGTGTGTGTGTGTATGTGTCTGTGCGTGTTTTTTTTTTTTTTTTCATCAGTCAGCCCCAATAAAAATAAGTTTGATTGACAGCAATAAAGTGTTTTTGGTATATTCTTGTGATTTCCAATCAAACAAAACCCATTGTTTCAACCCATTAATCTTTGCCAATATTGTTATTTTTGGAGTGAGCTAGCATAATTTTGCTTTCAACTTTGAGATTTTTCTCAAGTCTCTGTGGTTTCATTCACTTTGTAACAAAAACTGAGAAAAATGGCCTCAGCTTCAATCAACCAATCAACAACTAAATACTGAGTTTATATTGTGTGCCAGACATAGATAATAGACTTTTAAGAAACAACAATGAAACAGTCATGTTTCCTATATCAAGAAGGTCTCAGTTTAATCAAATATAGGCAAGTACAGTGCAATGAAATGTGTTTTATATAAGAAGTATGTTAAAGATACTAAGAGAACAGAGGAAGTGACTGACCTTATATACTGGCTTAGGAGAGACCTGATAGTCAATATCATCATTTAAATAAATTTTGAAGTATGAATAAGAACTCACATAGTAGGGGGGAAATAGATCATTTCTTCAAGCAACAAAACAAAAGCCCTGACAAGATTAGAAACAGAGTGATTCTCAAATGATTACAGCTCTTAACAGGTCTATTGAATATTTTTACAAAATAATTATATAGTACTCCATTTCAAATCAGTATAATGCTGTTTAGATTGATTATTTTAGGGCATTAAATTGAGGATAATAAACCATACACAATAAATATTATTTTAAAATCAAAACTACTAAATATTGAGAGCCCTCCATAGAACATTTGATAACAATTTTAGGACAGTTTTCCTAATTTACACAGAAGCATACTGTAGTGAAAGAGGGTAAATGCTTTGCCCATGATCATATAACTGATCGATGGATGCAACTGTGTGCAAGCTAAAATCCAGCTCGCTAAAACCTGTGCATTTTCCTCAAGAATATACTATTTCTGACGCATTTTTAAACTCTTTTGTTTTATCCAATTTCATTTTCATAGAATAATTAGTTTGGTGGCTTGCACAGGGCTATTTATTTTTATCACGTTCACTTCACTCAAAACACATGTGGTGAGTACCTATTATCAGTTTAATACCCTTCCAGTAATGAGAGATTTGGCAGGATACTAGACCACTCCTGCCTGGAAACCTGTCCAATGGGTAAGACCCGTTGGTACACTAGTAATTGCAGTGTATCACCTCAAAAAATGAGTCTGCCAGGCCTGGAGTACAATTAGTCACATTCCTCCTATTTCTCTAAATTAAGTTTGAAATGTTGAAACCTACTGTGAGAGCAAAAATTGAACCAGAGCAATTATGGAAGACTTCATTCAAGGCTATCGCAGCGGGGTAGAGGGGCAAGGACTCATTCTGAACCCTTCTGAGGTGAAAGTTGGGAGAGCTTTTAAGGACTGGTGCAGGGTAGTAGAAAAGTACTGGAGGACTTCAGGGGGAAGATTGATCCATGGGATGAGGCAGGCATATTTAATTGTTCCTGAGTTTGCAAGCTTTTTCCCTTTGATGAGGCCATTTGCGTTTGCTAACTGGGTGCCCATCACAGTTAGTCTCCCACCTTCTTCCAGAAACAGGCAGATAGGGGCGCTATTTTCCTATAATTGCATTTCAGAGGGATGGTTTCCTGCAAGAAGCTTTTTGGAAGATTTGCATCTTAACAAGAGTTTATAAGTTTTCTAGAGTAAATGTTCTAGAAAAGAAAAGAGGTTACGATCCAGAGTCAGGGAGAAGTCTGTCTAAAGTTTAGTCAAACTGAGGGAAACATCAGGTCTCCTTAGTCACAAAACATGCTGGATTGTCAGGGGTGCATTTTCAACATGCTGTGTATTCCTTCTTTAAAAAAATAAAAATGTCTTTATTGATTTCAGAGAGAGGAAGGGAGAGGGAGAGAGAGGAACATCAGTGGTGAGAGAGTCATTGATCTGCTGCCTCTTCCACGCCCACTACTGACAGGGAATTGAACTTCGATCCCCTCAATCATAGGTCAGTGGTCAACCCCTGAGCTGCACTGGCCGGGCCTTTTATTGCTTCTTATCCCCTGTATTATTCCAGAACCTTGGGCACTTCAACCACACTCTGGCCACTTGTGAGCTAGAAAAGTCTTGTTTAATGTATTTTGTTTAGATTGTAAATTGTTTTAAAACTAATATAGGAACATTTTCACTTCAGGAAATCCCATATATTTTAATACCTAGATTTTTGTTGCCCTTAAAAATTTGGAAAATCTGGCTTCATTGAGCATTCCTTTTTGTAACTCTATTTTACATAACCTAAAGAAAAGTCACAAATTCCATAAGCAAATCCTGTGAAGCTCTGGTGTCTAATATGCCATTGCTGCCATTCTGTCACTGATCCTCTCTACCATGTGGTGTAGCTGTTGGATATTAATTAGCTGTTAAGTGGATTTTGGCTTTCTCTAAGCCCAAGACAGTGTGATCTTTCAATGAAGACGTCTATGATAAAACTTCAAACTTGCATTAGCCACAGGGAATTCATCTTGTTCAAGTAGATTTACTTATAACCAAGGCATAGTGTATATTTACTAGATTGCACAGTGTACTTTTTGAAATTTTTAAAAATTGATTTGAGAGACAGAGCAAGAAAGAGAGAGATCGATTTGTTGTTCCACATAGTCACACATTCATTGCTTGATTCTTATATGTGCCCTGACCAGGGATAGAACCTGCAATGTTGGCTTATCGGAATGATGTTCTAACCAACTGAGCTATCAGGCCAGGGCCTGTACAGTGTATTTTAAGAAACTTGTATATCACAGGTGGTGATGTACAGCAGATCATGTTCTTTTTGAAGGTGTTCTAGTTGAAAAACTGTTGAATAATGGACCAGTTTTAAATGCCATCATTATGTATAAGAGCTCCCCACTTATTTCTCTCTGGACACTATTTTATTCAATGATTTACATACAGACAGGGAAAGCTTGGCTTTATAATATTGGTAGATATCTCCAAGTTGTTTGAGGTAACTAATGTTGACTCATTCATATGGTTGTATTGGAATAGACCTCTTTGCCAGCATCTACAGAACAATATTTAACAGAAATCTTCTTAAAACAAGTTTTGGAAAGTAAGAAGTCTAGTTGAACAAAATGCCTTAGAATTTTAGTTTGCCTTGTGACTCTGCTGCCTGAAATAGTTAATCAAGCTTATTTACATTATTCAACTGATAGTATTCAGACATGAAGATAAGAAATAGCAGTCCTCACCTGGCTGGCATGGCTCAGCAGTTGAGCATCAACCTATGATCCAGGAGATAGAAGTTCGATTCCCGGTCAGGGCACATGCCCAGGTTGCAGGTTCGATCCCCAGTGGGGGGTGTGCAGGAGGCAGCCGATCAGTGATGACTCTTTCATCACTGATGTTTCTATCTCTCTTTCCCTTTCTGTTCCTCTCTCTCTGAAATCAATAAAAATATATTTAAAAAGAAAAAGAAAAAATAGTGGTCCTTCTCTTAACTTATATTAGTGAAATATTTCAGTATTGTTGAGTTCAGCCTGTGGACATTTCATGAGTAAGATCTATAGTTTATAGTAAATCCAGTAGCTATATATAATTATTAAATCAACCAATAAATGAATTAATGCAGAGATATTATAATGAGAGGTCTGGAAAACTTATGATTCAAGAAAAAAAGCTAAAATTCTTAATTGGTAATAAGGTTATAGCTGTAAAAAATCAACCTATATTTTATAATGTTTTCCTTAAAATAAATTATGTTCTTTTGTAGAGAACATTATTTTTATTTTACATTTTAACATTCTACAGAATAGTATTTTACATATCTGTATATAAAACAATGTTGGGAACCCAGAATAAGAAAGGTAGAACAAATATGCCATAATATTGGAACCAATTGATTTGTGATCTAACACGCAAAATAATTGTCTTAAATACAGCCCAATAAATTAAATTGAGACATAGATGGTTCCAGTTCACATAGATAATCCTAAATATAAGTAATCTTTCAAGTCTTCCTATATAGGAGAAAATTTTTCTGTAGTATCTATATAATAGCCATTTTTAAATCGGTGCCCGGAAAAATCAATAAAAATATGATTCAGGAAGTTTTTGTAGTTTAATTTCAACCCAGAGCTTATAAGATTTAGTCTTATAAAATTGGGAAAACAAGAAAAATTAAGTTTGTAAAATTGATTTTTAAGGAGCAGAGATTTTCTAGAGCTCAGCAGGTATGTGATAGAAATCTTATTTTCATAGCTAAAAGTATGATTCAAATAACAAAGATGGGTTCAACATGAGCACGGATGTTATGATTGTCTAGGAAATCAGGATTTAACTCTCATTTTAAATTTCACACTGGAAAGTGGTAATATAAGTGTGTATGCATTTGTGTACTGTAACACAAATAGAATGAGAAAAAAACTATCCGGAGGTTAATGTCAATTGAGTTGCTACAGACAGGATAATTTCAGGATCCCACTCAGGCTGACTCTCTGGTTGAGCATCGAATAGAGAAGATTTAAGGGAAGCTTTCTAGTCACTAGTATTTCTGCACTCACTGAGCAAATCAATCAAGTGGGAATCCTCACGCTCGAAGGCGAAAATATAGGTATAGCAAGTTTGTAGAAAATCGACTGAAAATTCTACAGCCATTATCTCAGCTCTTCAAAATGCAAATGAAAGAAAATGAATATTAACTTAAGGAAAGAAGAGAATTTATTGGCTTAAGCACTTGAAATGTTCCAATACGGCTACAGATGAATATCCAGATGCTCCGAAAAACCCTACCCTTGTCTCTAACATCTCAGCTCTAAATTCAGCCCCACCACGTAAGGTGACCTCCAGCCGCACTAAGCTTGCATTCTATTATTTCGGCAACATCAGTGGAAACAGGGTGATTATAACAGCTCCAGCAAGCATTTCAGACCAGCCTGGAGCTCTGGCTGACCTAGGGCTGCACACCCACCTCTGTCACCAGAGAAGTGAAGGCTCACTGCGCTTGCACACACACAGCGGCCTAGCGCAGTGTGGGTTGAGGATGCGATATTTGTTGCTCAAGCCACGGCTGACGCAGGCCAGGGGGCTCTCTGCCATCCTACAGTCCTGTCATCTTTAGCTCATGCCCTGAATGCCGTCACAGCAGGGAAAGGCAGGAGACACGGGGACAGTGCTCTGAAGTGCTTGCCAAGGTGTCAGTCACAGGGACAGGCCCGGATGACGGGAAGGCTGGGAGATGTATTTTCCCGTATGCCAAAAGAGGCAATAAAACAGAATTTGTTCTGCCACATCTTCCCTTTCCAAGTCATTTTTCACAGGGGTTTGACACTCTGCTGGATGAGGCCAGGGTAACATCCACTCTTGAATTTGGGGGAGAGTGAGGGAGGTCAACATCGTCCGGTTACAAACACTGAGAATGGGGCTGAGAGGATTTCTCAAAAGAAGGCAGAGTTGCTTTTATAACCAAATGAGAAAATGGGGACAAAAATGCTAGATTAGGCTCAAAAAACAGACTGTCCAGAAAAATGAACAATTGTTCTTTACAAGGTGAAAAAAGAGAAATATATGCTTTTTTTATTTTACCAAATAACAATGCGGCCAGTCATATGCGAGTTCCTTGTTTCTTTATCATCTTTATCTCCCCCAACCAAATATATATAATTAAGTCGATAGGCTAAAGAAATGATAAAAAATATGTGAACATGGAAAATGTTGTGCTTAATGATTCTGTATTTTATTAGGTATGGTAAAAGTAGAATTTTCACCAATAAATGGTATATTTATTTCCAGAGAAGACTCATTAGACAATGTAGTTTATAGATTACTATGTGCTACAAGTAATTTGTGGCATTAAGAAGGACACAGGAGATAACCAAGTTATGGATAAATACCCAATTTGTGAAGAGATATTTAGATTTTTTAAGGAAATAATTAACTCATAACATCTTTAAATTTTAAAAATGCAATGCATAAAAGTCATCTCACAACAAAAATCTTCTGTGTAAATGCATTGCTGATCACTCCATGCATTGTGTATTTGAAATATTTGGTGACTGCAGTCTTTTTTACATTTAGATTTAAGCCATATACTAAAATATTAATACCTAACACATTTTATTCATAAAACTATTATCAGAGTTTAATGAAAATCAAGTTTCACCCAAAAGTTTTCATGAGATTAATAGAATATTCTATTCTCACTTAATAAATGTGTTGTTCAGACAAGAATCAGAGGTTCTGAAAAGTGTTGTATGCAAAGCTAACATCACTGTTTTATTTTTGTCAGGCCTATTATCTTGGTATTTTATTCTTTAGGTATAAGTTGAATTGATCCGCTGTCTCTAATAGAAAAATTTTCATCTTATGTATTTTGTAAATGAATTGCTAATCCATCATAGTCCATTTAGTTCTTTAAAATACTATAAGGCATGCATAAATTATAAACATTGTCAGCTACATTCAGTTTGGATGTGCCTGATGTTAGCACATTTCCCATGGCTTTGAAGACATTCCATGTGGAGATGGGCTGTCTGGGATCCTGGACGGGTGGAAATTGTTCAGGGCCACCTGAGAAAGGATCCTGCTGCTCTCACTATGAGGACATAGCTGAGCCTTTATTTACCAGGGGACAACAGTATTTATAAGTATTTATTATAAGAGAAGTGCTAAGATTAAGAATGTAAATCTTTTAGAAAGATGCTGCAACCTGGAGTATAAAGAGATTATTGAAAGGCAATAATGTGGCTGTGTTTTCAACTTGAACAAGACATAATCTGCATGTAGTTGTCCCCTAGAGAGAAAAAGAGCAGGGAAAGGCACGCTAATTTATATTCATTTACTTGTGCTCTGTGCAGTCAATTTACTGCCTCGGTTAAATAAATCAGGAATAAATACGTTTTTAGTGTCTCTTCCCAATAATCCATATTCCATCTGATAATTTTTAAAGAATATTCATTGAGTTTTTGTTTCTGTTACAGCTTACTGTTGTAGGGGAGCTAGTTAACGTAATACCCCACTCTTGCCCTTTCTTAGTAACTCAGAATGACCTCTCAGGCATTTATCAAGTCTCATAATCTAACTTGCCATTCACAGAAAAGTAACGCAATAGAGGAATATGTTAAATGACACCATGAAGATTAAAAAAAATCTAAATCTAGAGAGTAGGAAATTCTATAGTACAAGTGAACACATTCAATAACTAAATAAATAACATACATGAAAAGAAAAACTGAGGAAGATGTTTAACATATTAAAAAATGGATCATATCTGGGTCTTGATTCAAATAACAACTGCTAAAATATATATTTGATATTGTGGAAAAAATAAACACAGATTGTTTTTATATAGTATAAATGGATTATTTTTAAACTTTTAGGTGTGGTAATGTTGCTACATCTATAAAATCCTTATAAATTTATGATATATAGTAATGTATTTATGGGGGAAAAAGGATTATACAATCTCTTAGAGCTAAAAATGAAGCTGGAATAGACTGCTGTTTAAATGAGTTTCCTAATTTCATTTATGATAATGGCATTCGGGAGTGACAGAGCCATGTGGCAGTAGTTAACCGAGAAAGAAATAAGGTTATGCTTAATATATCAGGCGATGTCACCACTGTGGCGATCAGAAGGATTTGGAAGATTCAGTTGTAGCAACAGTCGTCACTAATTCCCATGCATATGTGTAATATATGTAAATATCTATGTACATACACCAACATACACACATATACATTTAATTATTATTTTTTATTTTCAATTTGAATATTTCTCAAGCTTTTTAGAGGAAACAAAATCATTTAAATCGGCTATTTAAGAAATTTTGATATAGAGTCTAAAGGAAAATAACTTAGGAATTCTGCCTCAGCTTAGAAAATTTTAATCCTACAGCATTTGAGAGGGATGTAGGCCACACAAAAAGAAAGAAAAAAAAAGAATGAAATTAAAATTTTGCAACTTTTAAGATTCCTTCATATATTTATTATCAAGATGGATATATTTTACTTCAGATTTAGCTTTAATATAACTACTGACATATAAACATCATTACAATCTCAATAATTTGACTTAAAAACCTAAAATGTTTTGAGATTTTAATATAAGATTCAATAAGCATTCTGTATGTACTTACTTGTATAACCCTACAAGAGTTTTAAATAAATGTTTAGACATTATGAGTAAGGCTATACCAAATGCTATGATTAATGTTACTAAACAGTTTCTATTATAAACTGTTTTCAGAACCTGACACGATTCTGAAAAAGTCTCAGTTTGCACTAAAGTGTTGCATGTTTTGCCTCTTTCCCAAGGTGATTTTTTTCTCACACGTGGGAGGAAAATATGTTCCCTTTTTCCAGCAAGCGAGAATGTGGGAAATATATTTTTTATTGTAAAAATAATTTGTTACCTATTTGTATTTGAAGTAGTTCAAATGACATGCTTATATAACTAAGTAACTTTGCACTTTTATTTTGATTATAAAGTTATACAGAATAATTGTAGAACTATTTAGAAACACAGAAGTATTTAAAGAAATACAAAAACCCCCACACAGAGACCACTAACAGTTCATATAGTTTGTTTCTTTTCCACCTTTACAAAATATAAATATTGAGTATTTTAAAAATTAGAATATATAAATACATAGCAGCAACCCATGTTTTAAAATATTCTAACTGTAATTATAAGTGACTTTATAATAAATCATTAATGCAAAAGCTGTAATCATTTAATCAATCATCAATATTAGAACAAGTATTTTGCCTCCAATTTCTTACTATAAAAATTACAATATGATATATAATATTAGACACATGTATTTGTGTGGCTAAATATTTTTTCAGAAACTTTCTTGATTTGGAATACTGCTTGCTGTCAACTGATAACTGCCCTCCCACTTATTGACGACAAAACTAGATTGTTTTTCTCATACTCCTTTACAATTAGGGGTGGCCATGTGGCTAATTTTTCTCCAAACAGCAGAATTAATGGGTATCACTCTCAGACCTCCTTAATAAAACGATCTCTCATATTTTTTTTCCATCTTCAGTGAAAAACAAGAACGCCAAAGGTGACTCTAGAAATATTTGCTGAATTTAATATCTACTTTGGCTTTGGCTTCTTAATGACTCCTGGGCAGAAAAGTGTTCTACAGACTTGTACACCTTCCTGACACTGTTATTTCAGAAACAAAATTCTTGTTCTGTAAGCTACAAAATTGTGGAGTACCTTTTATATGACTGTTTAGCCTACCCGATAACTAATAACATTTTTACATATTTTTAATATAGGTGATCAAACTGCCTTCTTAAAACTTTGTATTAATTTATTTCTAAAGCAATACTTTATAATATTACCAAGTCAGCACTCTAGCAAATGTTGGGTAGCTTATGAAACAGGGCCCAAGTAGGAAAGAAATGAAAAGCTTATATTCACATATTTGCTTAGAGTTAATTTACATGACTATGAACCACTTGTAAGGTCAGAGAGTGGATCTAAAGAGAAACCCACAGAGTAGGCACAGCGCACCCCGACTGTCCCTCAGTATGTGTTTGTTCTTGCTGTGAGAAAAAGGCACAAAAATCTCATCATCCTCTCTAAATAATTCAATTTCTAGACTTGAAAATAATATCAAAGACCAAATCTAAAGGTGTAGGCTTTACATGAATTACATGGTGGCTTCTCACCTAAATATCTAGCCCATCTCCTCTCTGACTTACTGCTGCCACAAGAGCTGCAAGTCTATTCATTGTTGCTTTTCCACAAACACTGTTTCCCTTTTTGCTCTTTCAAATCACTTAGAATAACTCCGTTTTCTTCAATCCTGTGTCTACCTAAATAGTTGCTAGTGACATTGGTCACTGGTCATAATTTTCATTACTCTCTTATGTTTATAAAATTATGGAATAGTTACAATTAGAGGCTGTTCAAAGTCCTTTGGATGATGTTTTATATGTGTTTGCTTTCATCACCTTGAAATTTGATGTGTGCTTTTAAATAAAAATATCCAGACAGTTTTCAGTCTTCTTATTTCCTATGTGTCTGGAGGAAATCAATTTTGGTCACTGTTTAAATTTGTTAATTAATATGGTTGAGTGAGGCATATGGGGCACAATATTAAAATATATCTATACAAATATGTTTATTATAATAAGCATGATTTGTATAGTTTTCAAGAGGACTTTTCCAGTTCATTAAAATGCCATATCCAACGTTATATATTTACAGTTTTATTTAAAAATACTGATAATGTTAGTTTTATTTTAAACCTAAAGTATGATGTTTAAAGTTACCTATTTGTATACTTATAGTAATTTACATGATAGTACTTTACATTACATTGTTTTACATGACAATAATTTATATAATGAATGTAATATATCATTTATACACACATATATGATATATATATAAAAGTATTATAAGACTAAATTTAAAAACTTACAAATGCAATAAAAGGAAATGTTTCATAAAATGATGGTAAATTAATATTACTTTCTTTGGGACTTTGTAAAAGTTCATTATTTTTACTAAGAAGATATTAAAAGTTTCTAATAATCATTGATGTTCATTTCTGAGTGTAAAAATATTGCCCGTAACTATTTCTTACATATAAATATGTATTATTTATGTTCATATTTTATCTCTTCTTAAAATTCTCTTTTACTTTGCTTTTCCTATATTCAGCCTTCAAATTCAGATTACCAAAACTCTTAAGATGTTAGGATAAATGAAACTATTAGGCTTCTATGGCCACAGGTAAAACAATGAATTATGTCTTCACTTTATAAAAAAAAAATATGAGGATAGTTCAGTTTGTTTGACATCCTTTAAATTTAATTATCTCTCAATTATTGTGAGAGCCCTTTTGTTTACCAAATCCAGGATGAAAAATACATATGCCAAAAGAGAAGTGAAGTCATTCTAGGTTAATTATGTATAATTAAAACATATCAATACCTGTATGTTTTAATGACAAAATACTTCTCCGGTTATAAGCAACATACCCAAGTTTTATGCAAGCACTGACATAATTGTCCACAAATCGATTTTTAAACGAACAAAACAATTGAGAAATACCCTGTCAATCATTGACATCCACAATATACTTCACAGAATAAATTCAAGACTCTGGAGGTCTGCTAAGTCCTCATTGCCACTTTCCTCTCAAACTCCTACCCATCACTAAACACCCTGAGCCCGCTGACTCCATTAGGGAAATAGTCATGCCTAGTGCAGAACTAATAAAAACTCCTTTCAACAACACACATTTCAGGTTGGGTGTTAATGATTCACTCCAAATGAGTGTCAAGCCAGCTTTAGGGTCACAGACATAAATTCACCACTAAAATGCGAACACCTCCCAGAAGTTAAACCGACTCAAATGACTAAATTGTTTTCCCTTCTACAAGCCATCCAGCCAACAAAAGATAAAAAACACATATTATATAACGGTGGGTATGCTTTTGGGGTGAGCATTGGTCATTTCGAATGCTTTATCGAAAGAGACTTTCTTCACGGGAATATAAAATGCAGCAGGGAAGATAGTCAATACTGTTGCAATAACTATGTGTGGTGCCAGTCAGATACTGGTAATATCGGGGCGAGCACTTTGTAAAACATATGATTGTCTAACCACTGTGCTGTACACCTGAGACTAACACAAAATAATATTAAATGTAAACTGCAACTTAAAAATATTTTTTAAAAGCCTTTTAAAGAAGTCTTTCTTACTACTATAGGATCTCTGGTAAACAGAACAGACCAATTAAGATACATTTCAGACAACTGCTGTTACACAGGTAGCAAAATTAAAAGTGGACCATCATTCAAAGCGCTGACTTAGAATCCCAGAATCTCCTCGCCGATGATCACGCTACAAAGCACCATTAACCAAACCCAATGTCCTTAAGAATGGGCTGTAAGTATGATCTGGTCATTGTTAGCTGATCCTCAGGATGGACTGAGGCTTTTCCTTTCCAGAGAGCTACTGTTCTAACAGTAGCAAAACTCAGAAATTATTTCTCAAGTGGAGAATTCCAACCTACCTCTCCACTGTCAAGGATACAACATTCACTGCGACTGTCATTAAAGAACTTTGCATAGTCTTAGTTTTTTACTCAAAATATCTATTGCCCATATCATACTCAATCTACAGGATTAAGGATACCCATAAAACTCTAAAATAAGGCAAGTGTGCTATTTAGGAGTGTTCCCTTGAGGAACTTTCTCTTCGGGTGTGCTGTGTGATCTGCACTCCAATTGTGCAAATACAAAACTTTAAAAGACTTCTGAGTTTTGTTTCTAACCCATTTTTAATCAAAATGATTGTAGATCTGCTCTGAAAGCCCAAAGTAAATAGATTATATTCAAGAATCAGTGTTGTCATGGAAGCATGTAACAGACTGAGGACTCGCAGAGGGAAGGGGGAGGGAAGAGAGCAACCAAAGAACTTATATGCATATATGAGTAGCCCATGGACACATGCAATAGTGGGGTGAAGGCTTGGGGAGGGGACAGGAGTGGGAAAGAGGGGGGGTCAGTGGGGCAAAAAAGGGGACATCTGTAATACTTTCAACAATAAAGATACTTATTTTAAAAAAGGAAAAAAAAATTATTGGTGTCTAAGACAATCACTTGGGCCCTGACTCTCCCTTGCCTAGTCAAGGGGAATTTGTGCTGTAGCAAACACTTCCGTTGCGCCTATAAGTGAGAGACACTGATCAGGCAGAAAGATATATGAATAGTGTTATGAAAATTCCCTCTTGGCTGTTGAAGACAGGCCTAGCCATTCTCTGAGGTATGCTCTCCTGGTCTGTGCTATGTCTCTGCCTTCAGAGTTTATTATTAAGACTCATAATTATATTACAACTGGAAGTAGCCTGCATTGCAACTGGCCAATACATTCTGCCCAGAACTTATATGTTACTGTGCAGGTGTTATCACAGAGCAGGATTAAACAACACCCCCTAGAGTAAAAAAAAACATGAGGTACTTATTCTAATCCAACTTCTCATCAACAGAATTCTGAACATGTATGGAATTAGGCCCTAGAGAATAAACTACGAGTTGACTCAGCCCTGACCACTAGGTCATTACAAACACCACTCAGAATATACACAGACATCCTACAGACACTACACATTGAAAACAATAACCAGTTCTTACCTTCTGACTACTACTTTTACACTGACAACACTAGCCAAACTGCCTTTTGCCTTTTAGATAAAACATAACAAGGTACCCCTAAACCTAATTGCCCCTGCTCCTTGCTGGCACTCAATCCAGCTTCCCTAAACTCCTTAAAATCACCCAAACCAGCCCAAAGTCCTATAAAAAGGCCCTTACAACTCCCTCTTACCAAGACAGCCCTGGTTCTTATATTTCCTTACTGCTAAAATCTAGAGGCCTAATTATGAATCTGAGAGCATTCTTGGTGGTCTTTGAAGAGCTTCTGTGTTTCTTAGGGCCTTTATATGAATTTTTTAATATTCTGATTATTCTTTCATTTGCTATTTAAAAAAATAGAAAACAAATAATATATCCCTGAAAAGACAAAATCATAAGCTCCGTTGGGATAAATATGCACCTCAGGAAACTGCTTGGGCTGCTGATTGTGAAATATCTCAAATCTAATAATTCCAGTTCATGTTTTCATGTCTGTCCAGATCTGTAATGCCTGCAAATCTCCAAGTTTATTTTCCTCTGTTCTCTAAGATCACTATCTGCAGAATCAGTGCGGCCTTTCGCTGTTTACTCACTTTTGTCAAAGTCCTCTGAGTCCACAAACATGCATGTCATGTCAAGTAACTTGGGCAGTGGATGCCATTTGACCTTCAGGGAGCACAGAAAGTTATTTAAAACAGAACGAAGTTCATGTATGTTATTTGTTAAAAGGCA
Source organism: Miniopterus natalensis (assembly GCF_054644295.1). Lineage (NCBI taxonomy): Eukaryota > Metazoa > Chordata > Mammalia > Chiroptera > Miniopteridae > Miniopterus > Miniopterus natalensis. The sequence continues at coordinate 15,096,617 of NC_142083.1, read as the reverse complement.
ATATAAATAAAATATATATGTGTATGTATATATATACACACACATACACACACATATATTAGCTTTACTTAACACATAAATGCCTTTTATATGAGGTTTTGGGCAATTTTTACTTTTCCTTTGCTAAAGGTAGGTTGAAAAATTACTATGGGACTTGAGTGCATACCGTGAATATGAAATACACCGAGCAACAGAGCTTTGGATTTGCTTTTCCCATTGACACCCTTGCCGGCGATTCCTCCTCTGTCGGGGTAGCTTCTGACCTGACAGCTAATTTGCTGCACTCTTTGGCGCACGTGTCATCTCCTCTAGGACTCTATCCCTGGGTAGTTTAGAGTGAATTAGTCTGCCCTTTCCTGCAATTCCACGGTACTCTGTATAAATCTATCATCACATATACTTAAATTATTTTCCTGAGTTTGTTTTTCCTATAGCTTATGGGTTTCTTAGAGAAATCTTGCCTTACTCACTTCGTATCTGCAATGTCTAGCTTAGCGATCGTACAAGAATCTTCCAGTACATGTGTAAAAAAAAAAAAAATCACCGGTTATATGTTATAATCACCTCCTATTTAAGAAGTAATATTTAGTAGAGACAACCAGGTGCTTCTTACTTAAAAATATATCATTTGGAAAACCTAACAAATACTCCCATATTTCCTGTTATGACAAAGTGTTCTCTGCAGTGTATAATAAAATCAATCTCTTTGTATTGAGAGAGATTCTATTGCACTGTTGAAAATATCAATTAGATACTAATTAGTCTTGCTTTCTGCTTGTGGGGGCTTGAGGTAAATGGGCGTAGAAGAGAATGGGAACAATAATTAAGTAAACACTGAGGCAATTCAAAGTGCCTGCTCCTTGCAGATAAAAATGCAAATCAGGTGTGTGGTATAACCTCCATACAGAAAACCAGGGCAGGCGCTAATGAATCTAACATATTTGTTTGTGATGAGTAGTTTAGTTTAAAAACCACTGGTTTCTTTACAAATAGGAGCAGTGAAACATAACCTAAAGTTTTTATGCTGCACCAAACCTGAAAAATTAAAGGCTTCTAATGGTCGTCTGTAATACAGTGTGAGGGTGATGATTATGAAAAAAACGCAGCAGCTTGGAGGAATCACTCTCTTTTGGCAAGAGGTCCTGACAGAAGGTGGCTTGCATAGATCAGCAAAGAGAAGTGAGAGATAACAGCTATTGTGTTACATAATAGTGTACTAATGTAACATTTACAGGGTTTTAAGTGCAAGTGAGAAACAATATAAGTGAAGAATTTCACAGTTAAAGGAGGAAACATACCAGTCTGCCCTGTAGCAGCAAGTCACAACCTAGAATTGAGGGACTCGGGATCCAGGGCGCATGGTGTGGCTGCTCGCTTAAAGAATTAAAGAACAGTCTGTCCCAGTTATTCAAGTCTTATATTATTTCATGTTTTAATACTGAGGAATACACAAACTTTCTTTATAATGCCTGGATAACCTTCCTTAAACTTTACGATTTTACTTCCCTACTCAAAAAACTACGTTGGTGACTAATTTCCAATTTTATGAAATCTATGCGCCCTGGCTCAGCTCTCCTGTATATCAGAATGTGGGCTACCACACTTCTCCAAGCTTATTTTCTTCTCTATCCCAGTTATAACCTTTAATGGAATTACTGTCTCCTTGGTTAGTACTAGACCTTTAGAGCTTTTATTTTCATGAGTCGGTCTCCTTCCTTGTGTTCCTCCACTTTCCTATGTGGAACCCACAAGAATCATACCCATATTTTTAAATCCACCTCAAGTCCTCGCTTTTACAAGAATAACATTTAACTTTTCTTGGATTCTTATTATGGGCCGAAATTGGCTGTGCTATTTATAAGCGGTATCTTATTTATTCTTCATAAAATCCTTGAGGAGATCATAATATTACACTCATTTCACAAATAAGAAAACTCATATTTAAAGAGGTTACATAATGTTTCCTAGGTCTCATACCTAGCAAAGAGCAGGATTTGAACTTGGTTCTGATGGACTGATTACAAAGATTCCTGTCTGTGTTCCTTATGAATTTTATGACCATTAACTCAGAAATTGGCTATCAATTCTCTTATGATTTTCACATGAAGTTATTTACCCAAGGATAGACTATAAGTATGAGATGGAAGACCTCATAAATTGTTTCCTTTTGAATTCTCAGATAATTTAACATGTTTACTAAGAAATATTTCTGAACAAAAAAATAGACACAATAAATACTTACCAATTCTGGTTTAAAAAACAGGCATCAGTTTAAAATATAACATGTCTATGAAAAAAGAAATTTAATTCGTAATCTGGCTAAAAATAATGATAATTGAAAAGACAAGATGTAGATATCTGATGAAACCACAGAAAATAACACCAGGAAAGATAGTTTTATTGAGTGTTTATAATAAAATTTTGCATGAGCCCAGGCCTGTGCAATCCCCCATGGACTTACAGCTTATAAGAAGAGGTGGATCAGTAAGCCAATATCTCAAAGGGAGAAAAACAAGCACAATGAGAAACATACACTTCAGGAGTTATTGTACAAACAGAAACAATGTAGACTCTCATAGGAATATCTTCCTATGTATAGAATGGTCACTGAGGAAGAGAGGTAATAGCACATTAACGGAAATGCACAGGATTCAATGAAGCTGGACTCAGAAGTGAAAAGGGGGGTCGGGTGGTGATGTAGCCAAAGGAGGTGAGTACACGCTGTGCCCCTGATTGTCTTTCCTGCCCCACTAAAAAGCTGTGAGCTTTTCCTGAGGACTCTGGCAATTCAATAGAACTTTTTTATGAAGAGAGGTATGCAATTAAATCACTAATTTATAAAATCACTGTGGTAGAAATGCTGAAGGTGACTAGAGAGAGGTTAGACGGCGAAATCCACGATACACTGCTACAAATCAAGAATGAAATAGCAAAGCAGCAGGAAGGAATGTCCAAAAGGCACACAGAAACCAGAATCGGTGGGGCTCGGCGAAAAACGGATCTGAAAGAGCAAGAAAGGAGAAACTGCACAGAAAGAATTCCATCATATAACTTCAAAAAACCTGATAGGCAACCGGCTGTCGTGACAGAACAAGCATACTGATCACACACTGGAATGATGCTAAGATCAATTTGAATATTTATATTTGAAATGCCAGGACACTTTCAGCTGCCAGTCTTGACCTCACAGTGAGATTTCTCATGAGATAAAGATATGGGGGAGCATTCAGTATTTAGGCAATGGAGTGAATTCCATCACCTGGGGAGTAAGTATATAGCACAAAGAAAAGTGAGCCAGTAATTGATTCCCCAAGGAAAGATAACATTTAGAGCATAAGCAATAGACGTGAAAGCAGAATAAAAAATGGGCCAATGCATGGAAAAAGAATGCAGCAGAAACACAGAGGGAAAGTCTGGCAGTCAAAGTGTGTTCTGTAAAGCAAACCACTTTGTATATTTCAAGGGGAGGGGATTTGATATAAATATTTGGTTACAAATATGTCATAAAGGCTGGGGATTCAAGAAATCCCTACCACCTCTAGGCTCAAGGAGCAAAATTGTACTGCCCATATTGCATAACTGCTCTGTCTCTGAAGCTGCAAGAGATCCTGCCTCTGTCTTGGCCGCCTTAGAACAACCCTACCACACCATCATAGCCTTCCGAAAATCCAGGAGCCCACACTACTTCTTATGCTACAGTAACCAGTAAGCTCAAGCACATTTATCCTGATGTGGCCTCCAGAAGAACCAGAGCCCTTGACAAGGTCAATGCTACTGAGGCTGCCCCACAACCCAAGGGTTCTATGCTTACAAGGTGACAGCCACCGTCTACCACTGTCAATGCTGGAGCCGCACGGCCTGAGCAGAAGCTGCACTTCTCTAACGCTGTTGGAGGCACATTCAGAAGCCAAAGGAGATGGGCACATGACTTAGTTCTTTCTCCTATAGCCCAGACTCCTGCCAAAGCCTTCCATTGGGAGAATCCATGGGGAATGTAGTTTCCAGGCTTCCAGCAGAACAGAGGATGGAAGTAGAGTTGAACTGAAGCAGACAAATGACAGGTACACTAAATTTCAGGAAGCATGAATGGTCAACATAAGAGATAGACTGAGGGATTTGGTTTGATTGCCAACCACTCACCAAATTGCTTTTCTAAAATGAGGCATCAATTTATTTTCTTCTTAAAAGAATATGAGGGTGTGTTGTTTTATTATTTTTTTTACCAATTTTCCAAGGCTAGATATTATCAAATGTTTTATCTTTGTAACTTTAACAGATGAAAACAGATATCAAAGCACTGCTTTCATTTGTATTCCAATAGCTAGGACTGTCCTCTGCTTGTTTCCTTAAAAGAGCTGAGCTTATTTCCACATGCACAAGGTCATATGTATGAGTTAAGGTACAATGTTTAGTAAAACCATCTTTGTTTGTTTGCTAGGGCTGTCATAACAAAGTACCATAACTTGAGTGACTTAAACAAAAGATATGTATGGTCTCACAGTTATGGAGGCTAGAAATCCGAGATTAAGGTGTTCACAGGGTTGATTCTTCTGTTCCATGCTTCCTCCCCAGCTTCTAGTGAATCCGGAAATCTACGGCATACCTTGCTTTGCAGATCTCTGATTTCACCCCACAAGGCTTTCTCCCTACTTACATATCTGGGTCCAAATTTCCCCCTTTATATGAGGACACTTCTCATAATATGGACTCAGTCTACTTCAATATGATTGCATCTTAACTGAATACATATGCAACAACTCAATTTCCAAATAAAGGCCACGTTCTGAGGTACTGAGGGTTAGGGCTTCAACATGTAGTTTTACTGGACACAATCCAACCTTTAACAACATCTGTAGTTACATGGAGTCCATCCTGTCTCGTGGATTGTGTGTGTGTGTGTGTATACGCGCGTGTGTGCGGGCGTGTGCGCTTCACTCTTGACTGAGCCTGCTCCTAAATACACACATGACTGTAGTTGGGCTCACCCAAATCAATGCCCTGGTCCCCTAGTTTCTCGATATAATCAAAATTAGGCTCAAAAGCCTATCAGGTCCAGCCGGCGTGGCTCAGTGGTTCAGTGTTGACCCATGCACCAAAAGGTAGCTGGTTTGATTCGTGGTCAGGGCACATGCAGGATTTCGGGCTTGGTCCCCAGCAGGGGACATGCAGGAGGAGGCGAATCTATGTAGATGTTTCTCTCTCATCAGTGTTCCTATCTCTTGCCCTTTCTCCCTTCCTTTCTCTTTAAAATCAATAAAAACATTTTTAAAAAGCCTAACAGGCATTCCTTTTTGAATGGACAAATGTTATATGCTGTAGAAGATCTTTCCCCAGAATCCTAGGGATCTGCATGAAGTCTCTCATGTTGAATCTTGCCAGAGACACCATATGCCATTTCTGTCTGTCACAGATAACTCTAGCACAATAGTCTGCTGAGTCAGGCTGCTGAAAGCAGTGCAGCTTGTACCAAAGCCTGAACCTGCTGCAGAGCTCTTTGTTCCTCTGGATGCCCCTCAAATATGGCAACCTTCTGAACCACTCAGTTGGACCAATATTCTCTACTGAACTATATACTGTCGGCAAAATTCAAAGTACTCTGTCATCATGCGCTGTGCCACTTTTTTTCTTGGTAAGGATTGCAACATGCAATAGCACCCTGTATCTTGGGCATGGCATCTTTAAACCATTTGATATTTTAAAAATCCCTAATATTGCAGGGCCCTCAAATTTTGTAAGGTTAATTTCCCATAATTTTGCAGCGCTTGTAGAATGCTTTGCACTTTTGTCTTTGTGCTATCCAATCTGATGGGTTTTTCAGTTTTCTAATTGACTCCCTCGACTAAAGGGGGAGCAGTGTTTAGGGCTTCAACTTGACTTCTTTTACAACAATCCCAGTTACTACATAAGTCACAGAGCTACTATAAGGATTCTAGTGTATAGTGTTCCTGGTAAATGGCTGTAGATCCCTTTGGGAAATAATTAGAGAAAAAATTTATCATAAATTCTTTCTGTGGAAATTCAATTTTCTTCCTCAAGGGGACAGGCTTCCTCTTCAATTAAGGTTGTTTTTTAGTCTGAGAACTGACTTTTTAGAGACTGGGTGGGGGACTGCCAAAAGTTCCATGTGCAAGATAAAAAATATTTTAATTGACTAGTTTAAAAATGTGAAAATTTTCACGGGAAACAAAATATCAAAAAAAAATTTAAACCACTTTATACAGGTTTGATTTACATTAAAAAAAAAAAAAAAGCTGTACATAGATAATATATATAACTTGATAAGTTTGGAGATAAATATACATTTGTGAACATTCATCACAATCTATGCCATAAACAGTCATGGCCTCCAAAATTTTCTCCCCAACCTATTAATTTACTTATTATTGTTATTATTTTAAGTGTAGCCTTACAAGGCTACTGGTCCTGCTCTATTTGCATTACCCTAATTACAAGGTCCTGCTCTATTTGCATTACCCTAATACCACCCTAAAAGTAACAAAGTGAAGCCTAAGTTGAAAAGGTGAGAAACATACTTCACCTATGGAGGTAGGATGTGAGAATCAAAATCTTTCTGAACAATGATCTAACTAAAAAAGAAACAATGCGGCTGTCGCCAGAGGTGGAACTGTCTGGAAATCAGTTCTTGCCAAGTCCCAGGAAATGAATTTTGGGGACTCATGTGTAGGAAAATTTTAAAGTATAGTGGCAAGATTTGGTGCAAGTGCTTGCAGGGCACAGATGCCCCTGAAGAGGCTGCCACACTGCCTCATCCCCAACCAGGCAGTTCAGCTCCTCATTGCAGAAGAAGTCCAGCTTCCAGGGCTGCAGGTCTGCACTTGGGCCCACCAAGCCCAAAAGGAGGAATGGGACCCGGAGATGCTGAGGCATTACCCCGGCATCAGCAACGAGGCTTCAGTAGTCTACCTTAAACCCTGCTCCCCTCCAACCCACTTTCAGTTCTGTGCTTCAGTCCCCGCGCTGTTACGGAGATGTAGAGACTGGGGCCTTTGTTAGCTTTGACTCTATCTCCCTGGGCTTGGGCTTGGGGGAGAGGTAAGCTTTCTTTCAAACTCTCCGGTCTCTTTCCTGACTCTTCCCGGGGCTATGCTGGACCCTCCCCCATCCAATCTCTTTCCTGGCTCTTCCAGGGTTTCATGCCCTTATTCTCTCTGATCCTTTCCCCAGATTTTGCCAGGCGAGACTCCTCCCTGTTATGGTAACCATTTGGCTCCTACTGCACATGCCCCATATTTCTGCTTCATCACCTGGCTTCTAGTGGGCACAGTGCCTAGCAAAGGCATTTCCCCCTCACTGTTCATCCCTCTGCTCCCTCCCTGTAATCCCTGCAAAGGGCAGTTGTTCCCCATGGAGACTGGAAAGGTCTCTCCTGCCTGCTTGGGGATTAATGTCCCTTTGGCAGAAGATGTTCCCTCCCCTGGGTTGTTTGTGAAGCTGTAGATTCCTGACTTAATCAGGCTTAATGTCTGATTCCATTTGTTCCCTTTCTTTGTTAATGACTAACTACTTCCTGTAACACATCTAAATATCTCAATAAAGAAATTAGTATGTCTGAAGTAAATCCGTGTGATAGAATGATAATTCTAGTAATGAGAAGATGTTGAAGGAGTAGGGAAACATGTTTGTATAAATAACGACAAAAGACCTGTATGAAGATTTTAAGGTGCATTTCCTGATACAGTGATTTGACTAGTTTTAAATTAAAAGTTTTCTTAGCTGTTCTTTTAAAAGAATTACATTTTTGGAAGGAACTGATAAAAATCCTATTTGACTGTTTCAGTTAAAAGGCTATTCATTAGCACAAATAACTAAATTGCAAGACTATAGTTAATCTTTTGAAACAAAGAACAGGACCCAAGAATTCAAACTGGATGACCAGTTGCACTGTTTGAGTATGCAGAAGCGATAGCTGGCATCTCCTAAATCATATCCCTCTAGATTCCCTGTAACAAAAGACCACCCTCTTCTCTTGGCTACGTGTCAAGTATTCCCAGGAAAGTTTTCTTATTAGGTACGAAAGTCTGAGGTGATAATTTACACTCAATACAAAAGCCAATTGGATATAATACAAGTTCCCACACAGTAGCTTGCTTGAGAGCGAGTATCTTGTAAATCACTGTCACAGTGTCTAGCTTTCAGAGCAGTGTTTGAGCACATGCATGTGAAATAAAGCAATTCTAAACTAAAGTTAAAGCATGAACCCCGTCGTGGGTCAGTTCATTCATTATGCCAACAGTGTTCATCTTTTTCTTGGACTCTAGCAGTTCTCATTTTCAAATATGGGAATTTGGTACAAACCAACAAACAGGCAAACAAAAACAAAAACAAAAAACAAACAAAAAATACCTGGTAAATTAATTTTTAAAAATTCAGTTTTTCTTTCCTACCACCTGTTGCCTGGAATTAAAAATGGCCCCTTTGGATTGAGCAAACCCCATGATTCTTAAATATAGCTGGAGCAATTGGAACCTCAAATAATCTACTGAAAAGGAAAATAAATTTTATTAGTTCCATATACTAGTGAAGCAGCACTGACTGGAATTACCTATAATGCTCTTCTTTACCTATATATTACTTATAACATAGACCAGCATTTCTGGATCAAATCTCTGTTGCTTATTTCCTTATAATTTACTCCCTTACGGGATTTTAACAGTTACTGTATCTTGGATTAGCACTCTGGGCAATATCGTGTTACGCATTAACTTAGTCACAAGGAACATAAGTGCTGCCACCCAGCAGAAGTGGCGATGCTGGGATTTGAATCTAGGCATTCCAGATCCACAGTCGGCAGTGCTAACCATGGCGCCCTCAATGCCGAGATGTGCGTGCCGATACTACAGCCCATGATCAAAAAACTCCCCATCTCACTTAACTCATGGTGAAGGCGTTGAATCTTTTTCTGATTTCCAATGACACTTTCAGCCTTTGACCTATTTCACTCTCGAGAAATCCTTAACTCAATGCCTCTTCGGGAACCTCTATGATATCAATAATTCCAATGCTCTTGAGGTTTCCAGTCTCATTTTACTCTTTCTTCCTCAAACACTTCACCACCGCTCCAGCCACTCACTCCTCTGATTCTGTCCTATCGCCAGCGTATTCACTGAACCCAAACAGTTTTCTCCTTCAACTTGACCTACTTTGTGTGCTTTTCTCCCCACTCGTGTTTTGAGTTCATTCTTTCTTTTACTTTACCTCTACCACACACAACTGTGTGTACTCCCCCTTCAAAATCAACTTAACTTCTAAAGCCTGTCATTTAAATGACTTCCTAGGATCAACGCTCTGCTTACGGTTGGGAAAAACCCAAACTGAGATTAGATTTACTGTCAACCTTCTCTGAGAACTGTTCAGGCTGCTGAGCATCACTCAAGGAAATCTCAAAGTCAAATGTATTTTTAAATATAAATCCATGCCTATAAACGACATTTTGCCCTCAATACTGCATGGGGAAAAAATGCTTTTCTACTGAGAACCTCTCTAGTTCTCCATTCCGTCCAAGACACCAGAATATAAACACTCCTGCCAGTCTCAGTTTGTTACCTTGCTTCCAAATCTAATGAGGTATCAGAAGCCATAAGACAGAAATATCCAGAGGAGTCTGACTTTGCCCACTATGTTTCTTCCCTTCTCTCATTCCAGAGCTGGCTTTACTTTTCACAGACTATTATATTCAAAATTTAAGAAGTTCCAATTGGATTGTGATATTGTAGAAGACATAATATAAAATAAAGATACAAATGTTTTTATCTAAAATCATTGTACAATTGCCAGAATCTGCAAAGATTGGTATTTAAGAATAGTGAAGGCACACTTGGTGGATCTACACAATTTTGTGTTTTATTAATTATCTAATAAAGAGATTTTTGTCAAATATGCTCTTTTGAAAGAGAGACACTATTAATCTTTTTCATTGATCCTCTGTGAATCTTCTGAAGCCTCATGTTCAACACTGATAAAGTTGTGTCTTGTTACTAGAAAATTCTTAGTTATGTACTACTTGGAGATTTTTTCCTCAAATGTAGTATATGATAATTATGAATAATATTGTACATGAATCCAAGTTTTGTTTTGTTTTAAAGCAAATCAAGATTTCAGTCATTTGGAAAAGCTGGATAATACCAGGAATATTAAAAACAAAAAAACTATAAATTTGATTTGTAAATATTTATGCAATACAATAAATATATGCTTTATATTTTCTGTTTTATTTTAAAGCCAGTATTTTCTTCTCATTTTAAAATATATTTAGTTTGCCTCTTAAAAAATTGAGATGAACATAAATAATTATCTTAATACCACTTTAAGGAATAGTATTTGTTGAGATATGGATAATTCTAAAATATATTAAAACTTTAGATTTTGTAAAATATGTATTTTTTCAGTTGAATTGAAAATGTCAGAAATTTTCCCATAATTTCATTTTTTGGTGAGAATTTTAGAAATATGATTATTTTTCATTTAGCTCAAAATTTATAAGTACACTGTGGTCATCTACCACTAAATTTGTGAGATTGATTTTTTTGTTGTTGGTTAAGTTGTATATTATTTAAGGACATTACAGATTTACAATTAAATATACAAAAACAAAAAATAAGATATTTAGTAAGAGTGCTTATTGCCATTTAAAACACACAAATTACATGTTCAGTAGACTATCTTCCATATTTTCTTACTTGATCGCAATTACCAACTTTTGTTTTTATTTGGAATACTGAACATTATATGGATTTTCATGATACTCTAATACTCATAATAGTAATATTCTGCACTTTATAAACACAAAACAATTTTTTAAAAATATGTCTTTATTGATTTCAGAGAGAGGAAAGGAGAGGAGAGATAGAGAGATGGAAACATCAATGATGACAGAGTCATTGATCGGCTGCCTCCTGCATGCCCCTCACTGGGGATTGAGCCTGCAAGCTGGGCATGTGCCCTAAATTGGAATCGAACCATGATCTCCTGGATCATAGATCGATGCTCAACCGCTCAGCTATGCCTGGCTGGGCAAACACAAAACAATATTTAAAAGTATATTGTCTTACTGGTTTTGCTTAAGCATACTCTATATCATAGCCTTTTCTCTGAACAGTCTTAACACATATATTGCAATATATTTACCTATAAAACCTTATTTAACTGAAAATATGATAGGCACACTTCCAATTGATATTCAGTAGCATCTTTACCTAGTTTTCATTAAAGTAGTTTAACTTTATTGGTCAGAGTTAGCATTTGTATGCAATTGTGCTACATAAGATGACAACATTTATTATGTTGAAGAATAACTTTTAAATAGCTGACACAATTCTTTAGTGATAAATCACCAAAAGAAAAATAGGTCTTCCATTTATAAACTTTAGTGAAGATGTTTACAAAGCCCTGAAACTATTTTCTCTCCATATATGCATTATTTGGCAATCCTAAAATATTATTCTACTTAGACAAATATGGTATAAAGTTTTATTGCAATTTAAAATAAAAATATACAATGGAGTGTGGATATATTTTCCAAATTCATAGCTTTCATCTTTAATATTTTGTATTCTTGTGCAATAAACTGAAAATTATTATTTTAAACAGTATTTTGGGATTTCTTCATATGATTAAAATATGAATGTTTTTCTACATATCAAATAGCCACTTTATTTGCTCTATTTAAAATGTCATAGAGTTAAGTTATAACTTTAAAACCCATAGTAATGGTGACAAGTATCTGTTAAGGTATGTAGACCAATATTAAAGTAGAAACTTTAAAGACTTGAAAATAATTCTGTTAATAGGTGCACCCTCTACCAGCTCAACCTGACGGAAGTCATACCCTAGATAGATGCATTCAAGAATACAAAGTGTTGCCTGGTCGGGTGTGGCTCAGTGGTTGAGCATCGACCTAGGATCCAGGGGATCAGGGTTCGATTCCCAGTTGGGGCACATGCCCGGGTTGCAGGCTCGATCCCCAGTTGGAGGCGTGCAAGAGGCAGCCAATCAATGACTCTCTCATTATTGACGTTTCTGTCTCCCTTTCCCCCTCCCTTCCTCTCTCTGAAATCAATAAAGACATATTTTTAAAAAAAATAAAAATAGAAGGTGCTTTCTGTCTCCAGCTCCTACTATAAGGCTGACATTAACTCTAAGCCCCTATCTTGTGTTGCAGAGGTGCTATTTCAGGAAAAAGCAAAGAGGTCTGGACTTCGTACTTCCACCAGGGACATAAACTGCATCCCCGATAGGACAGGCTGAGAATACTCAGGCTCCACTCACTATTGCCTCAACTCTCTATTAAGGCGTAATTTCCATGAGGAACAGATGGGAACTGAGAAGACCAGAGGCTACGCTCACACCAATCACCCTGCTTGTAAAGGTAGGCTTTAATTTCATAAGTGGGCAGTTGTCTCCATTCCCAGCTCTTAAGTAATGGCTCAAAAATTTTGCCCAGTGGGAGAGTCAAGGTGTAAGAATGGAAACTGATGAGATTCCCCCAAGAACTGACATTATTTCCAACAGTGTGGGTAAGTTTAAGCCTAAGGGCATTCTCTAAAACAATGGAAATGCTAGTGCCAAGTAATTAAAAAGAGGCCACAAGACTTGTTCCATGAGAGCAACAAGTTAAATGATAGGATGACTAAAAATTTACCAGAGAAAATGAGAAAAAGAGACTGGGAGACTTCTCACCCCTTCCACCAGGTGAGAATGCGGTGTGAAGATGGCTATGTACAAACCAGGAGTGGACTTTCACCAAAAACCTGACCATACTGGCACCCTGGTATTTTGCATCCTGTCTTCAGAAATGTGGGAAATAGAATTCTGTTGTTTTAAAGTCACCCAATCTATGGTATTGTGTTATAGTGGCCAAAATTTTGACAATTACTGTTGATGTTTACCCCATTCATATGAATATCAAGGAATATCAATAGTTTGAACAGAGTTTACACCAAGAGTCTACTCACATTATCTATTCATAACTCAAGATCTATTCATTATTTACATATATGGCATTCTGAGGGCAATATTTTTGTTAACACAATTACTAAAATATTATATTTAAATATTAATAATGTATCTAGTTTCTTCTTTTTTAAATCCTCACCCAAGGACATGTCCACTGATTTCTAGAGAGAGAGGAAAAGAGAGAGAGCAAGAGAGAGAGAGATAAACATCAGTGTGAGACAGAAATATCATCAATTGCCTCCCACATGTGCCTCAACTGGGGCAAGGGATTGAACCTAAAACCTAGGCATGTGCCCGACTGGAAATTGAACCCACAACCTTCAGGGCAGAGCACGATGTTCCAACCAACGGAGCTACACTAGCCAGGGCAATCACTTATGTAGTTTCTATGAATAGAGTTGCCACAGACAATAATAGCACTGGAAAAAAAAAACAAAAAAAAACACTTAGCACATGTGAAGTACACATCATAATAAAGCTCATTGCAATAAAAAGTTTAAATTAACAATAATGAAGAAATGACATGACAATTTATACTCATTATTCAATGTTGACTAAAGTCAGGTGGCCACTGTTGTCCTTTTTGGAAATACACATTCAAAGTGTATTTTGAAGAACATAATGAAATGTCCAAGAAAATTAATAAAATTTTATTCAAAACATGTGAGATATACATGTGCAAAATTAAAGCACCTATCTGTCTTCTGACTTTACCAGGCAGCCACTTGGTATTTTATTGTCCCATGATCTGAGCACCATCCATGGATAAGAACTGATGAAGATAAGTAGCAAATATATATATATAGCATAATATATATATATATATAGCCTAATATATATATGGCCCAAGAACATATTGCTCCAAGATATCCAAGATGGTGGCAGACTGAGTGGAAGCTACACTGACACTCTTCCAGGACCAATCTGGATTTATAACTAAACACAGAAAAACGGTCCTGAAAACCAACAGAGGATGAGCTAGAGAGCACCCTCATAACCAAGGAGGAAAAGTGGAGGCCACACAGAGACTGGTAGGAAGTGAGAGGGCTGGCTGGGCTCCCACAGGCAGCAGGGGAAGGTCCAGGGGGATAGCTCAGCTGTGGGGGTTCCCACTGAGGGCTCTGGGGCCTAAACCCCAGGCTGGGGTCCCAGCCCAGAGACCAGAACTGAGAAAGGTACCCACGTAGATCTGGCTCTAAAAAGCAGTGGGGTTTCTGTCTGCCAGGGAGAGATAGCTGGAAATGCAGGCACCGTCTTACAGAGCCAACACACAAAGTTTCATGTGCAAACACTCACCTTCGGCTCCAGCAGAGGGGGAGTGGAGTACACTGGAGCTGTGTCGGGAGAATCTGGGGAGAGTCATTCTTCCAGATTGTGGGGGACATCTTTTTCAGGGAGTGAATTTTTGGCTTTTGTGTAAGGGTGGAAGCAACTGACTCAATCTGCTGGAAAGCCTCTCACACAGCCCAGAGGAGTTTCTACAGCCTGAGGCTCATTGAGAGAATCAGATTAATCAGTGTGCAGGCAGAGGCAGACCTCAGGGTGCTGTGAGTCTTTGCTTGATCTGCTTCCGGACCCCGGCCTTAGAAAAGAAGACTTTGGTGTGCATCTTGGTCCTGTCCAAATGCACCCAGCCCCAGCAGTGGAGACCTAAAGTCTAGGATTGTTGATAGCTCCAAACAGGGTACTCAGGGCCAGTCACAAACTGCCTCTGACATTGGCCTGTACCAGAGACCCTCCAAAAAGAATGAGAGTCTTAGCAGATCTTCTTAACACTTAACAACAAACCCAAAAAAGTAGCCAAAATGGGGAGACTATAAAATAAGCCCCAAATGAAAGAACAAGACAAGTCTCCAGAAAAAGAGCTAAATGAAATGGAGATAAGAAATCTCTCAGTTATAGAGTTCAGGATACTGATTGTAAGGTTGCTCAGCAGCTTGAAAAAAGATATGGAAACTATGAAAAATGACCAGTCAGAAATAAAGAATGACATAGCAGAAATAAAGAATACATTGGAGGGAATAAACAGCAGATTACAGGAAACTGGGGATTGGATCAGTGAATTAGAAGACAAGGTAGAAAAAATCACTCAATCAGAGACCCAAAAACAAATTTCAATTAAAAAATAGGAGGACAGTCTAAGGAAGCCGGGTGACAGCATGAAATGTAACAATATTTGTATTATAGAAGTCTCTAAAAGACCAAGAAATTGAAATGATATCAATAATCTTTTCAGACCACAGTAGCATGAAATTAGAAATCAGCTACAATAAAAACACTAAAAAACATTTAAACAAATGGAGGCTGAAAAGCATGTTTTTAAACAATAAATGGGTTACCAAAGAGATCAAGAAATCAAAAAATTCCTGGAAACAAATGAAAATGAACACAAAACAGCCCCAAATCTATGGGACACAATGAAAGCAGTCCTAAGAGGGAACTTCATAGCAATACAAGCCTACCTCAAAAAATAAGAAAAACTTCTAATAGGCTCTCTAACACTACAACTTAAAAACTTAGAAAGAGGAAAACAAGAAAAGCCCGGAGTAGGTAGAAGAAAAGAAATAATAAAGATCAGAGTAGAAATAACTGACAGAGAGACTAAAAAAAATACAAAAGATCAATGAAACCAAGAACTGGTTCTTTGAAAACATAAACAAGATTGATGAACCTTTAGCCAGACCCATCAAGGAACAAAGAGAGAGGACCCAAATAAACAAAATCAGAAACAAAAGAGATGAAGTAACAACTGACCCAACAGAAATACAAAGGATGGTAAGAAAATACTATGAACAACTATATGCCACCAAGCTGGACAACCTGGATGAAATGGATAAATTCCTAGAAATATACAACCTTCCAAAACTCAATCAGGAAGAGTCAGAAAGCCTAAATAGGCCGATAACTGCTGATGAAGTTGAAGCGGTAATCAAAGGGGTTCCCAGCACACAAAAGCCCTGGCCCAGATGGTTTCACAGGGGAGTTTTACCAAACATTCAAAGAAGAACTAACACCTATCCTCCTCAAACTATTTCAAAAACTCCAAGAGGAGGCACACTTCCAAACTCTTTTTACCAGGCCAGCATTAGCCTAATTCCAAAACCAGATAAAGACACTACAAAGAAAGAGAATTACAGGCCAACATCCCTAATGAACATAGATGCTAAAATCCTCAACAAAATATTAGCAAATCTGATCCAGCAATATATTAAAAAGATCATACACCATGACCAAGTGGGATTTATTCCAGGGATGCAAGGCTGGTTCAATTTTTGCAAATCAATAAATGCGATACATCACATAAAAAAAGTGAAAGACAAAAATCACATGCTCATATCAATAGATGCAGAAAAAGCATTTGATAAAATCCAACACTCATTTTTGATAAAAACTCTCAGGAAAGTGGGAATAGAGGGATCATACCTCAACATAATAAAGGCCATATATGGCAAAGCTACAGCAAACATCATACTCAATGGGCAAAAACTAAAACCATTTCCCCTAAGAAGAGGAAGAAGACAGGGGTGTTCACTTTCATCATTCATCAACATAGTACTAGAAGTCCTAGCCACAGCAATCAGACAAGAAGAACACATAAAAGGCATTCAGATTGGAAAGGAGGAAACAAAACTGTCATTATTTGCAGATGACATGGAATTGTACATAGAGAACCCTAAAGACTCCACCAAAAAAACTATTAGATTTAATAAATGAATTCAGCAAGGTAGCAGGATACAAAATTAACACCCAGAAATGGATGTCATTTTTATACACCAATAATGAACTCTCAGAAAGAGAAACTAAAAAAGCAATCCCATTATCACTGCAACTAAAAAAATAAGATACCTAGGAATAAACTTAACCAAAGATGTAAAAGACCTTTACTCAGAAAACTACAGGACACTGAAAAAGGAAATAGAGGAAGATATAAACAAATGGAAAAATATACCATGTCAGGGATTGGAAGAATTAACATCATTAAAATGTCCATACTGCCCAGCTGGGCGTGGCTCAGCAGTTGAGCATCGACCTAGGATCCAGGAGATTGGGGTTCGACTCCCGGTCAGGGCACATGCCCGAGTTGTGGGCTGGAGCCGATAAATGACTCTCTCATCATTGATGTTTCTATCTCTCTCTCTCCCTCTCCTTTCTTCTCTGTGAAATCAATGAAGATGTATTTTATTTATTTTTATTTTTTATTTTTTTAAAATATATCTTTATTGATTTCAGAGAGAGGAAAGGAGAGGGAGAGAGAGACAGAAACATCAATGATGAGAGAGTCATTGATCAAGCCCGCAACTGGGCATGTGCCCTGACCGGGAATCGAACCCTGATCACCTGGATCCCAGGTCGACGCTCAACCGCTGAGCCATGCCCAGCCGGGCTGAAGATGTATTTAAAAAAAAAAAAATGTCCATACTACCCAAAGCAATGTATAAATTCAATGCAGTCCCTATTAAAATACCAACAGCATATTTCACAGATCTATAACAAACACTTCGAAAATGTATATGGAACTAAAAAGCACCCCGCATAGCCACAGCAATCTTGAGAAAGAGGAACAAAGTTGGAGGGATCACAATACCAGATATCAAGTTAAACTACAAGGCCACTGTAATCAAAACAGCCAGGTACTGGCACAAGAAAAGACATTAGATCAGTGGAACAGAACAGAGAACCCAGAACTTGACCCATGCCATTATGGTCAATTAATATTTGACAAAGGAGGTAAGAACATACAATGGAGTAAAGACAGTCTCTTCAATGAATGGTGTTGGGAAAGTTGGACAGGTCCATGCAAAAAAATGAAACTAGACCACCAACTTACACCATACACAAAAGTAAATTCAAAATGGATAAAGGACTTAAATGTAAGATATGAAGCCATAAGAATCCTAGAGGAAAACATAGGCAGCAAAATTTCAGACATCTCTCGTAGCAATATCTTTGCTGATACATCTCCTAGGGTAAGAGAAACTGAGGAGAATATATACAAATGGGACTGCATCAAAATAAAAAGCTTCTGCACAACAAAAGAAACATCAACAAAACGAAAAGAGGGCCCACTGTATGGGAAAACATATTTGCCAATGAAACACTTGATAAAGGGTTAATATCCAAAATATATAAGGAACTCATACAACTTTACAAAAGGAAGACAAACAATCCAATTAAAAAATGGGCAAAGCACCTAAATAAACTCTTCTCCAAAGAGGACATACAGATGACCAAGAGACATATGAGAAAATGCTGAACGTCGCTAATCATCAGAGAGTTGCAAATTAAAATGCCAATGAGGTATCACTTCACACCTGTCAGAGTGGCACCATCAACAAGTCAATGAACTACAAGTGCTGGCAAGGTTGTGTAGAAAAGAGCCCCCTAGTGCACTGCTGGTGGGAATGCAGACTGGTGCAGCCACTGTGGAAAGCAGTATGGAGGTTCCTCCAAAGATTAAAAATTGACCTGCCATTTGACCCAGTGATCCCACTGCTAGGAATATATCCTAAGGAACCTGAAACACCAATCACAAAGAACTTATGCACCCCTATGTTCGCAGCAGCACAAATTACAATAGCTAAGATCTGGAAACAGCCCAAGTGCCCATCAGGAGATGAGTGGATAAAAAAGCTGTGGCACATTTACACCATGGAATACTATGCAGCTGGAAAGAAGGATCTTTTATCCTTAGGCACAGCATGGAGGGAACTAGAAAGTATTATGCTAAGTGAAATGAGCAGTCAGAGTAAGACAAATACATCATGATCTCAGTTATATGTGGAATATAATAAACAAAATAAGCTGATGAACAAAATGGATCCAGAGACATAGAAGCATGGAAGAGACTGAGGGACCTCAGAGGGAAAGTGGGGAGGGGTGCAGGTGGGGAGATTTTAATCAAAGAATTTACATGTTTATATGCATAACCCATGGACACAGACAGTGGTGTGGGGAAAGTCTGGGGGTGGGATGGATGTGGGGTGGAGGGGATCAATGGGGATAAAAAGGGGACATCTGTAAAAATAAATAAATAAATAAACAAACAAACAAACAAATAAATAAATAAATGTAAAAAAAACATATTGCTCCATAAACATTATCTATCAGTCTAGAATCCTTTTTAATGACATAGAGCTTTCAGAATTGGCTAATGAGATACAAGTGCAACATTGCTGTTTTTACTAAAAATAGTAATAACATTTCCTGATTTCTTTCATAAAAAATATGTATGCTGTTTACATTGATTTAAGATAAAATTTAATCATTAGAATTATTATTCTGAAATGCATATAGGTAGAAGCTGATATCACTGCACTATTTTTAAAAAAATTGTTTTGTGAATCAGACAAAGCACTGCAAGTACAGAATTCTGATTGCTTCTTGTATGATCTATGACAAGCACAGCAGATTATCTAAGAAGCACTATAATCATTAAATAATGATAAATTAGAGTAAAATGATCAGAAAGATACATCAGATGGCGTCTATAGAAAACCATCATTGACTTAGTACTTACTTTTTTCATAAGAAATTTACAATAAAAGGCATTCTTTATGAGTACTTAAGTAACCACAGAATGGAAGACATTCTTGTCATTCACAAAAGATCATTTAAGTTCAAAATGAGTTTTATAGTTTCTGGACATGCTCAGCATTTCTTAAATTAAAATTTACAGAAAAAGATGCAACAAAGAAGTGATACAAATAAAAATCTGGTAATACAAGTATCAGAAGCAATTACTGAATGAGTTATCAACATTAAGTATTAGTTATTAACTTCAATGCAAAAAATAATAAAAGATATATACTGATAATCCAGAAAAATTTATAAGAAAGATTAGAGTATCAGAGTTTTAGTAATTTTCATAGGTACATTAAATGTCTCGATTCTGTTATAGTTTCTATAATTTAGGATAAATCAGGATCATTTAAGAAATTACAAAGGAAGAGCAATTAAAAGGATTAAGAGATTAAAGTGCCAAAAATGTGTATTAAGATTGAGGGATTTCAGATTATTCAACCAGAAGATGATAGTCTCTTGATAATTATGGAATTCCTTAGATCCTCTGAAGGGAAGCTGAACCTTCATGCAAGTTTGAGCTTGCATAACTGTTTTTAATTAGTATTGATTTCATGACAGATTTTGCTCTAACTGAAGAAAGTGGCAGCAGCCACAATGACAATAAACAGAAAAGAAAAACAAAACAAAAAACAATCATGAAAACTTGTTATCCAAACCCACACCTGCCTGCTGGTTGAGGTGTCCACACCACCTATGTTCACACACTGCCCTCTGTCCTCACTGAATTTTCTGGTGTTCTGGCCTGTCCATGAAGTCACCGGGAAAACACCGTCAAGTTATGTCATGATCTGCCACTGACCCCTCTCTTGCTGTTGCTATCAGTCTTCAGGGTTCTGCTCTTTGTAGGCAGCTCTTCCAGACCGTGGGCACCCACATGCCCAGTGCTTGTCGCCATCACCCTCTGCCTCTTTATGAGAGCCTTGCAATTCTGATCACTCAGAACAAACTCTGAGGAAAACAATAGCATTTATTCATCCAAATAAGCATCTTCTGTCTCTGCTAAAGGCTGTCCATGTCATGGCAAACCTTTCAAACCAGGCTTCCCCATCTGAACCACAGAAGAGAAGAAATTGTTTGAGTGGCTCTTTTCTCAATTGTCCCAAAGATGGTACTTAGTACCTTATTAGATGCATAGGAAGTTTTCATTATGCATAACGGATACGTTAGGACATTAAGGCTTAATTCTCTGTGGACTCCTGGTGGAAAGATTCTAGGTTCCTAGGTCACGCTCCCGACTTCACTCAGGTAATCCATAATCACCTGGTTACTGACCCTGAGGGTACAGGCTGGGGGCTGAGGAGATGACTCTGAAATCAAGTCTGTCCCCTCAGTCTTTACTCTCCACTTTAAATAAGTGGGAAAATACAAACTTATCTCTCTTTGTTTTTATTTTTGTTTTGTTTTGGTTTTGAAGAGACTTTTCCAAGTTATATTCTTTTTCTGCTCATTAAAAAAAAAAACCTCCACAAGAAACAACTCTGTGGATCCAAGTCCACCACATATGACTTTTGATACAAGAGTTTTAGGATGATTAGGAATTACTGAAAATAAGAATTATTGGTTTAATATTGCCTTGATATTTTGAAAACATTAACCTTGTAAAGCAACGATCTGAATATAATTCTGAAGCCATTTGTAGCTTGTCTAAACTTGTGAATCTCTAAGGGTTTACCAAATGGACACCAACAAAACACCATGCATATTTTAAAGTAGATCATTTTTTGAAAATATAACAAAAAAAGAGGGCAAGTTTTTATGAATTCTGTCACCTACAACCTGTGCGACCTTAACAAGTTTCCAATTCTCTTTCAGTTTTGCTTTTCTCTTCAGTAAAATAGAAATAATGACCTACTTGTCTCACAGTATGTTATTAGAATCATAAGGCATAATTTTTGAAAAAGGGATATTGCAAGCCATAAATTACTTTTTCTTTAAACTTCTAAGGTGGAAAGTCTCTTCTTAGGCATGCTTGAACATTCAGTATCATTTTATTTGGAGAAACCAGCAGTAATTAGTTAAGATTTGGAATTCATTGTCACAGCTTGTACTTTCTAAGCACTCACTCGTACAAACTGCACTCATTTCCTTTGCACAGCTTGACCTTTTCTAATTAATGCACAGGGTTGCCTAACTGCAACTTGCATTGACGTGCTGTGCCTATCGGGAATTGAAAAAGTTCCAGCTCTACGAATTTCCCAACACTTGCACTGAAATAAATATATCTTTAAAATTTTAGTTTGTTGGGTAGTACCCAAATTATTCTGAGTTCATTAATTCTTAATTGTCAGAAGTGAATGTTGTCATCTACTTCTTAAATTCATGTTAAATCAGTAATTTTACTCTTTAAAACTCTCCTCTTAAAATTTTGGATGAATTTATTTGTTAACAAGTGAGAACAATACACGTAAAGTAGCAAGCTGACATTAGTAAAAATTGTTGGGATGATCTACTAAAATGGATAATCTGAAGTAACTTTAAGTAATATATCTTATACATTTTCTGTCTTAATTTTTTTATTAATACATCCTAAGTGTAGAACTCATCTTTTCTCTTAGTACTCCAAAGTCCATTAATGGATAAGAATTAACTTTTACCGAAAACTGATTAAGTTCAAAAGAAAACAAAACAGACTGTAAACCACAGCTACTTCATAAGCTGGGGGATCTTTGGGGTCAACTAATAAGCTACTTTTCTGGCTAGCTCCTAGCCCTCCCCCATCCCCAATATAGGTAACCAGCCTAAGGGTTTCCACCAAGGCCTTGCTGACATCTCTCCTAGAATTCAAATCAAACATATTTAAGAACATGAAGCAATCAGACAACACAAGCATAACTCAGAAAATCTGTAAGTACCTGTTTCTTTCCTCTATCTTCTTATTACCGACCAAAATTATAATGGATGACCCAAAAAATGCACCAACTTTAACCTATGACTTCTACTATTTCCTGGAACATACATGTATTCACTTACCGTTTAAAAAGAAATTCAATAAAGGAATCTCTCTTAAGGGGAAAAAACACCAGGTTGTAATAATAAGTTGCTGAGAGTTGACCCTTACCTTGCCCTCTCCTTAGAAAAATTTCCACAGATAGGTGACAGATGCCCTGAGAGGAGTCAGGGAGGTAATTGCCTGTTATTTTAGATGACATCATCAAATTTCAAAATAGATATATTTGTACTGTATATCTTATAAGGAGGGGAAACTGAAATTTCCATCCAACAGCTGGTCATCTTTTGAAATGAAAGAAAATGGAAACATTTTTAGATAGATGGATAAAGGGAAAACTAACGTATTTTTTGCATGTGAATTTTCAAAATGTTAATGTTTGGGGAAAATATTCATAATATACTTCTAAAGAAAATCAGGTAATAAAACAGCATACGGAAAAGCGTGATGTTTAAAAAGTATCACACAGTCACACACACATATATACAATCCACATGTCCTGATGTCTCAAGCCTGTATGTATGGAATTAGTCCCATTTCGTGTTCAGTTAGAACTTTTATCCCCACCAGCAGGCATTCTGTTCCTTAGAACTACCACCCCTGAAAACTATTCCTTGTTGCTCTTGGATGTCCGCTCGAGAAGGCCTATGCGAGCTTGCCGAACAACTTGTCCACTGCTGTAACTCTGTGGCGTCTGCCCAGAAACATTTCTCTAGCTCAGACCTTCTGTAGCTGATGACTGCCCCTCAGAGACCGCCAGGAGGGCCCTTTGGGAAGCCCCTGCTAATGGTGTCCCTTGTGAAATAAATCCCAGTTCTATGCCAAGGGTGCTGCATCAGGAGTCTCTCAAAGCTGCCACTCTCAGGTGAGAGAGGTGCTGGAGAGCATGCAGAGTTGGTAAATTGGCTCTATCCACAGTTCCTTCCCTGCAACAAATTGGCACTTAGGTGTCTAAGCAACATTGCTCATTTCCATTGCCTACCAAATTCAAGAAAGCAAATATTCAGCTTTTTCTTTTCCTTTTTTGCCTATAGTATTAGCAAACCAATAGACATACTAAAACAATAATAATAATTCCCCCTCCCAAAAAAGGGAAAAAGTTTATTTTCTAGCTAAATACGAAAAACTCTTAGGCACAAAGACATTTCTCTCTCTCTTTTATTTATTTTTTTGTCTTTTAACACCTACCCAAGAAAGAAGAATTTTTGAAAAAAAATGAATGTCTTTTTCAGTCTTAGAACTTAACCTGACAAATATGAATATTGCTAAACCATAATACTAATACTATATTCAGATTAAACATGACCTCTATTCCTACCCTGAAACAATGAATATGTATGTATTTATACAAGAAAGGTGCCATTTCTGGTCTTTTTTCCCCTAAAGTAATAAAAAGATTTTCCGAAATCATAGAAAAGAAAAATAGTGAAAAGAAAGTTTATAAAAAAATACAACAGGTTCTAAATTAAAACAGTTATCTCTGAATTAAGAAAATAAGTATAATTTACATTTATTTTTTAATGTTTGCACAGGAATACATGGACATAATTAAAGAATGCTATTAAAATGTTATTGTAAATTTATATTCTTAAGGATTGTGAAAATGTTTATGGAGAGGGGTGTTTCCAAATGTTTTATGCATATCCTGTCTGATATTGCCCATTAGCACTCACAGGGGTGGTAGAGTGCCATGCTGTAGGGTGAACACTGAAACTTTAGTTTAAATTTCAGCTCCAATTTATACTTTGCAACCACTAACTTTTGCCTTCTTTGGGCTTCTGATATTACACCTGAAAATAGTTATAGTAAAATAGTTTCAAGGGTTGGTTTTCACAGTAAGCTGATTTAACATATGTAAGATTTTAATTAGTTAATGTTGGCGACTGCGAAAATGATGGATTAGTGGCTGTGTGCTTAGGCCGGCGCTTGAACTCAGGATGAACTCAGTCCTCTTTGACTACCTTTTGAAGGTCTTTGTGCACTCAGTTCTCTTCCATAATTCTGAACATGCTCTTGAGTATCTCCGGATTGAGATGTGGTATTTTTGTTCTAACTTTAAAAAAGTGAAATCAAATGTACAATGTGTTCAGACAATTTTTGAAGTTCCTAAAGAATTCTAGGTTGTCACAGGTGGTGCTATGTTTGATACTTTCAAGTCACAACCCAGCACTCACTCTGCCTTGTTTCAGATGGACGAATGTTTATCTGATAACCCATATAGAGAACTGCAGTCATGTCACTACACCATCTAGGGACACATGCTTCCTTCTTTCTTTGGCAATTAATACAGGATTCTCTGTACTGACTTTCAAATTATTATTTTTTTAACTTTTGCTTTTCCTGCACATTTTTTTTTTCTTCTTTTCCTTAGGCTGCATGACCTAATATTCTGCAAATCCTTAACCTGATCAAGCAGTGGCCTCTACTGGGTTTACTTCCTGCAGTGATCTGTAGTCAGCTGAGCTCTGGTAGGGAAACGGGAAACATCGAGGAGCCTCTGCTTGTCCAGCAGAGCAGCTAGAGCTGTTCCTGAGATTCCTCCCATTGGATTCCTTTCTTTAAGTTAATTAAATGCGATTAGTGATACACACATAGGTCCCTCACTGCCCAAACATTCATTTGGGATACTACCTTGTAATCAAGAATCCAGAAGGTAAAATGAGTGTGACCTTTTGTGTTTGTTTAATAGTTTCTCAGGAGCAACGATTAAGAAAAGCTGTGATGTTGCTTAGTAGTAAGAGAACGGGTAAGAAAGTAGGCACAAAAAATAATGCTACTTTTTTCTAGACATCTTCAACTGCATCGGTGGCAGCCAAGTACCCTCCAGAGTCTCTGGTGTAGGATTAATTCACTGTGGCATATATAAGTCTCTGAAAAAAAGTAGAAATTTCTCAGGGAGAACTAAATTCATAAGTGTATTGCTAGGGACTTAGAAATATAGCTTTTTCTATAATACATACCTTCTTACTCACCTTTGGTGCTTCTCAGGTATGTAAACAATATTTGAGGAGCAGTGATAGTGAGAACTGAACAAGTGATGCTGCTCCACAGCTATATAATGGTGCTAATATTTTCATTAGTGCTTTTGTTTCCAACTAAATCAGAAGATCCATGCTCTTTAAACTTAAGTTAAACAAAGCCTTTTATCTGAGAGTAAAAAGAATATAATGTTTTTTATTTTATAAATTTACATCAGTCAAGCCACGATGAACATCATTCCTCTGATGACTTGCATATTCACAGAATTTCACATAATCATTTATGACACAGATCAGTGATTAATTTTTTCAGTCTTTCAAATCTATGAGTAATAGATTTGGAAAATGTTGCTGTTCTTTAATTACTTTGTAACATATGTTCTAAGTTCCTGCAGGGTACTTTTTCTGCATATACAGTTTTTTATAAGTTTGCTATCCCCACCTTGCCCCATTCTTACTAAATCATTTCTTCTTAGCTTGCAACAGATATCCTGTGCATGTAGGTGTTGGTATGTGGGTTGGGTCATTCTGAATTCTTACGTATACAGAAGAAAGGGGGTGACAGTAGCAGGTAGTTTCATGATGGAAAAAATAATTCTACAGCATTTGAATTTCAGTTCTTATTGTAGTTTATATTGCTGGTTATCAAAGATCAGAATTTTTGAGTCGGAAAACAGAGCATGTGAACAGTCAGCCTAGTACAGGGATTCTGCAATACACACAGTCAAGCAAAGATCCCAGAAGCTGTATGGAACAAAAATAAGAAATCAATTGGGAACATGATGGGATGTTGTTGAGCAAGAGAAATGTGCCTTTAGGAGGCAGAAATATTCTTTGAATGGGTTTCTGAGGGAGAAATGGCAGAAGCAGGGCAAAAACAGTGGTTTCACAGAATTCTGGGCCATAGCTTTTGTATGCAAATAAGCCACAGATCTGTACAAAAGTTAGCTCTCCTTTCAGGAAACCAGACAGTAACCAGTATGGGCCTCATAGGTCTGAGAAGTCATAAAATTATATTTAATCTAGAAAAAATGTAGATGCACATCAACAGGGTGATATTTGAATAAATTATAGTAAAAGGAGGATTATGAAGCCATAGATAATAATTTGGTCCATATATATTAGGATATTTCCAGAATTATGCAACATAGATGGCAGTTTTTAGTCCAGTTCTGTTGACACAAGTAAATGTCTACTATATGGTTTCCCCAGTGGCAAAGAGAAACAAGTTGGGAGGGTAATGCTTTGAACATAGAATTATATTTTTGTAAAAAAATTAAAAATGTGTGTGTGAAAAATGAAGGAAAAAGAAAAAGAGAAAAAGATGTGGGGTAATAAATTTCAGGGCCTGAGAATGGATTTTCTTGGTAGGAAAGCAAGAGAAAGTAGGCAAGTTATCATATTTAAAGTGCATGCAGGCGGTTCAACTCCGAATTCATACTATTTACTTTTTATAATTTAATAAAGATTATGTAAAAATATAAAAAAATCAAGACTCTCCTCAATTTTATTCTTTTCTTTTGCTTTATTCATGGCCTTTGTGATATAGAATCTTTCAATTTTCTGCAGTAAATCTGTTAAGCTTCACTCCTTGTTTGAGTTTTATGTTTTAATATGTCTTCAAATTATTTCAATACTAGTGTTTTATAAGTGGATACGTTTTGGCATAAACTGAGGGGATGCTTACTAATTGCAACCAACTGTATCAAACCTGTGCACTTTCTGCATTAAAGAGACATTATTATAAATGTCTTATCATAATAATCAAACTCACTTTCAAACTTCAACTATACATCTCTTAATGATCATGTTTTTCAAATATATGTTCTCAGGCTGTTCAGGTTTCTATAACAAACTACCATATACTGAATGACTTAAGAAACATTTATTTCTACAGTTCTGGAGGCTGAGAAGTTCAAGACCAAGACTCCCTGCCAATTTGATATGTGGTAAGGGCCCACTTTCTGGTTCACAGCTGACTGTCTTCTTGCTGTGACCTCCCATGGCAGACAGGGCAAGCAGGCTCTCTGGGATCTCTTTTATAAGGATATTTATCCCATTCATGAGGGCTCAACCCTAATGACCTAATCATTTCCCAAAGGTTTTATTATCTCCTAACTTCATCACGTTGGGAACCAGAGTACAAATTTTGAGGGGACACAGCATGTAGTCCATCCATAACATATGCCATAGATTTAAAAGTTCCCAATATTATTTAAGTAAACAAGGAAATAAAAAATGCACAATCTTACAAGAGGCAATTATTTTAAGAGTATCAGAAATAATTTTATATGTAATTTAAATATTTTAAAAACAGTTATTTATATTAAGGGAATTGTGTGTGTGTGCACTTATTTTAAAAAGGTTAAGAGCTAAAGAAGAAAATTTAAATGATTTTTCAGCCTAATGGTTCACTCCCAGTCAGTGCTTATAACTTCTCTTTAGGAGGATTATTAATGAATATGAAAGGTTACCAAATTGAATCTATAATGATCTTTTATAATCTTCTGTTTTAATTCTCTTCATGGAATTGTAATTTATATTTTATTATGCATTAAAATTAATAATAGTACATTTTAGACATTTGTCACACTTGGGTTAATATAATTATGTACTCTCTATAACAAATGCTACCTACCACATTCCTTTAACTCCCATCACCCTATAAAATATTAACTGGTGTTTTGAAAATATATATATATATTAAATATATATATTTAATATATTTATCTTTTTATACAGGCTAAAGTTTAGTTTTAAGTTACTAAACCATGCATAATGTTCTTTCCTTGTGCTGAAATATAATCAATTCTGCTAGTTCCCATTCAGCTGAATTAGTTCTTCATAAGCTTTGATGGGGATATCACTTTGTAGATTAATGTAACTTCAACCCATTATACGTAATGGTGGTCAAATTAATTCAGTAAAACTTTGACCAAATTTTGCATAGCACACCAAGGAAAAATTAATCAGCTTGGTGCTGTGCATCATATTACACTTAGAAGGGAATCATATGAATGGAAATTATTTCTATGTCTTTTCAAAATAATAGCAAGGATAGTGTGCTGTTCAACCATTGTACATTATATAATCATCAAAATATTTCATTACTCATCAATTCTATTATAAAAATATCAAATTGTTTTAATAAATTGTGCAATCATGTACTTTATAACTTAAGAAAATATACTTGGATACATTCATTAATAAAAGAAGTTTAACTGCAACTATAAGAAATAAAGGGATTACAAATGTTTGGTCAAATAACCCAGTATTTTATATATATGCTGTTCTATCCACCTTGTCTCAGGATGTAATATGGATAACTTACTAAGAATGCAAAAATAAAAGACATAAATACTGATAATTTGACTACCCAAATAGACTCTTGAAAATCAAACATAAAATGCTACTTCAAAAAACAAAACAAAAAACAAACACTCTTTTTTTTAAAGAAAATGACAGGCTGCTGATGAAGATCCAGTCAGCCTCAGAGAGTCCAATGGAGCTAAAGCCATATCTGCCCACCACTAACAGAGTAAACACCTCCTGTGTCCCTTGATGATTCATTTGAGGTAATCTCTTTGGTGTAAGAAAGACTTTCTCCCAAGAGCTGGTAGCATGTCAATTAAGGATCATGCAATATAACTATACCTATGTCCTGAGACTTCACTAAGGCAATCAAAACCACTTTGCTTACACATCAGCCTCCCCCTACCTCTTTTCAATCACTCTACCAAGAAAACATAACATTTCAGTACAGAAATGTATTTTTAACTGAGGAAGAGTCTGCTGAAGAGGAAAGAAAAAAATCACATCTCTTTATCAATAAAATGCATTCTTATTGCTATTTCAATAAATATATTTTGATCAACTTTATGTTTAAACCTTGCAAGAACATGGAACAAAGTGATAAACAAGGCAGACAAGAGTCTTGAGCTCATGGATACTACTGCTTGGTTGATGGAATCAAATATTAAAATTTAAAAATATGTAATTTCTCACAATTACAGGTTGTGAGAAATGTTATGAAGGATGCATAGAGGGCGAAATCAAATATATAGGGGGTATATCAAAAGAAACTGACTTGGAAGCAAAACCAGAATATTCTCCTGATTTGGAGAACAATCAGAGTTGGGAAGTTTTGACTTTAGGATTCTCCCATGAAACCTAGCCCAAGGATGGGCTAGATTTTCCCCAAAGCACCAAATTGCAGTGGAGTGGAAATCTACCATTATAGCAAAGTGAAAATAAATAATTATAAAGATGGAGAATGTGTAATATTAATAAATAAAAGTTGGTAGAGAATAAAAGATTCTAAAGTTTGAATAGGTCAGGAGTTTGGAAAAAAATTGAGTAGTTGGTTTAGGATTGATGCCTGTATCAGACAACTTTCTCCAGAGAGCCAATATACTATATCTCTTCTTATATCTCTATAGAGATCAATTAATAAATCTATACACACACATATGCACACGCATAAACATGTAGGTGTATTAAGAGATTTATTTTAAGAAATTGGTTCCTGAATGTTCAGAATGAAAAGTGCAAAATCCATAAACCAGGCCAACAATTTCAGAACCTAGGAAAGAGTTGATGGAGTCTTGAGTCCAAAATTTATGAGATAGGTTGACAGCTTGGAAACTTGGTAAGAATTCACACTGTAGTCTTGAGTAAGAATTTCTTCAGGAAACCTCAATTTTTGCTCTTAAGGCCTTGATATGATTGGATAAGGCCCACTCAC
Source organism: Miniopterus natalensis (assembly GCF_054644295.1). Taxonomy (NCBI): domain Eukaryota; kingdom Metazoa; phylum Chordata; class Mammalia; order Chiroptera; family Miniopteridae; genus Miniopterus; species Miniopterus natalensis. The sequence continues at coordinate 15,066,394 of NC_142083.1, read as the reverse complement.
ATTGTCAAAGGTAATCTTCTTTACTTGAAGTCAACTGCTTGTAGGTGTTTATTCAATCTACAAAATACCTTCCCAGCAACATCTAGTGTTTTATTAAATTACTGGATACTATTCTTTAGTAAAGTTGATACATAAAATTCACCATCACATAGCATAAATAGTGAGAAAATAAAGGTGTATTAAGTGGTGCTTATCAAATTCAAAATAAATAGATCCGTAATTTTTCACATTTCTTCATCCCAAATTTTTAGGTTTAGTTCTGAACCCAAAGAGGCCCACACCAAGACACATCATAATTATAATGCCAAAGGTTAAAGACAGAGAATCTAAAAGGCAACAAGAGAAAAGCAGTTAGTTACCTACAAGGGAGTTACCATAAGACTGTCAGCTCACTTCTCAACAGAAATTTGCAAACCAGAAGGAATTGGCATGAAATATTCAAAGTGATGAAAAGGAAAGTCCTATAACCCAAATCACTCTAACCAGCAAAGCTATCATTTAGAATTGAAAGACAGATAAAAAGCTTCCCAGGCAAGGAAAAGCTAGAGTTCATCATCACCAAACCAGTAAAACAAAGCAAAACAAAAAAACTATGATATAAAAATGTGTTAAGATGCTAATTTTGTGGTAATAAATGTCTATTGCAGCTATAAATAACAAAACTCTTCAGTTTTTCATTTTAGCTTTCTCTTTAAAATTGACATTTGGCTGGGGGCCATTTATAAAGTGTCCCTTATTGTCATTTAAAAATGTTTATAAAGCGCTGAAAAAGATAACTCATGCTCCTATACAGAAATATACCACAACCTTGAAAACAAAAACAACTTATCTGCTTTTAAATAAAATCATTTTCAAACATAAATCACAATGATACCTGCAACGTCAATGGCTTGAAGCAATATTTATTATATGACTCATATGGCTATGGATGTTTTAGACACTCTCCAGAAACAGGATAGACCCACACCTCCAACCCCAAAATTATTTCAGATGTCAAGATAGACAACACCATACCCATAAAAAGATGCCATAAAAAAGTTTATTACTTATATAATGAGGTATTCTGCTGAGAGCAGAACTGGGAAGGCTTCCAAGCTGGTCTAAAAATGGCTCGAATGTGCAAGAAAGAAGATTGGCTTGGGGTCTTTATGGTAGTTAGGGAGAGGGGCCAGGGTGTGGTTCTTGTATGTGGCCAGGAGCTTATATGGTTTGAAATCCTGCCAGCATCACAGGAGGAAGTACACAAATATTCTTATCATCTTTCTGAGATTTGAAGCAGAAGATAAAGAAAGAGTATTGAGACTTAAAACATGTCAGCAGTGAAATACCAAAAAAACCAAAGTAAGACATTCACAATGATAAGCTGAATGATTTTTTCTGGTTTCAGCTCTGCTCTCTCATGAGTCTATAGCTACCTGTAGGCAGCTCTGCTAGAATGGGCATGCCTGGAACACTGAGCCCTTCTCCAGCATCTTCCCCATGGTAGTGCAAGGGACCCGAAAGGGAGATAGAAGCCCTCGGTATTCAGGGATAAGGCTTGGAACTGGAAACCTGCCACTTTATATTATATTAACTAAAAGAAATCACAAGGCCAACTTAGATTCAAGGAGCGGAAAAAACTTTTTTTCTTGATGAAAAGCATTGTAAAATCAAATTGCAAAGAACATGATTACAGAAAGGGGGATAATGAAAGTCATTTTTGTAAACAATCTACTATAGTGCTGACTAGGGGAAGAAATTGAACTATCCATGTTTCATTTTATGGCATAAACATTTTAGTACATGGAATTGAACTGAAACAAGGCAAAAAGTCATTATATATGCCTCACATTCAATCCCCTAATCCACAGGATCAAGATTATATTGACCAAAATTTGAGTGGCAATCTTTATGCAAGATGAATTGATTTTCAATCACTCAGTTTCTTCCTTGAAAACTATTGAATAATTGTAACCAATAAATATTGACTGAAGTAATTTTAAATTAACCTATTTAGCAATAACAATCTCCAAAAAGAATGCAAAGCAAAGCTAGGAGACAGTGACATTTACAGAACTTGTAATTAAATTATGAGGCAGCACCACAAAGAGAAAGTTTCTTAGGAGTTTTATCAACAGATTGCATTTTCTAAATTATTTATTAATTCAGAGAATGAGAAAATGTAGTTGTGATACCTCCATCTTAGTAGTGCATGTGGACCACAAGAATATATGCTAAAAAGTGCAACTGTAACTGGCTGCATGTAAACCTACCCAACAATTATAATTTAATAAAGGATCTCACTATAATACTAGTAGTTAAATCTAAGCCAGACTCAGGCTTCACATGCTCTCCATTGAGACATATAGTGTTATGGCCGATCTTACTTTATCTTAAAAATTAATCATATAATACATATCATCAAGGAGTTTTAGAAAAAATATTCAAACATAAAGGAATAGATTATTTTAGAAGAAAATACCATAATTTGAGATGAAAGAGAATCCTAAACCTGATGGTTAAATCAATCTATTAAACAGTAACATACCTCATGGTAAATCACTAGCAGCAGTCTACTGGAAATTGAAAATAAGAAGAGAATGCTAGCAACAATTATTTAATGATGTTCTAGAAGAAGTAGAAGAACAATGAATGAGATTTATAAATGTTGGTTAGTTGCTCTAATTATCAGAGGATATAACTGTCCACTTGGAGACAAGACAAGGAGCTAACATATCATTAGAACATATTCAATATTATAAAAGGACAGTGCACTACTATGTTACAACATAAAATTATGGAAGTCCATGGCTCTCACATAAATAACCAATAATAAGATAGAAATTATATGTGTTTAGAAACTAAAATGGAATGAAACTCCTGTACACTAAAATAGCCCAAGTAATAGTTCTTTCCTAGAAGTTAATTCCATTGTAAATATGCAATACTGATCTAACTATAATAGTAGAATAAAACTGTATACTTGCATAAATGAATACTATGTGATTCTAAATATAATTTCCATTTACATATACTATCACTATGAATCTAATTTAAAATTATATAGTTATTCCAAAATTTCAATGCAAGCATAAATAAATTGTAGAAACCAAACATATTTGAAAAAATTCAGACTAGCTGTCCTATATTTAAATATGTTATTTATTTACAAAAAGTAAAATGCTATTATATTGAAACAAAAACATATTTTAGATTAATGTAACAAATAGAAAATCTAATTGTAGGACAACTGTTAAATACAAATGTAAGAGAATATATACACACTGACACATTCATACACTCACCTAGAGTGTAATCTCTCTATGCAAGAGATAGACGCAGGGCTTATCAGTAATAAGTAGAATGAAAACAAAACATTTAAGTACTTATATTGAGATACGATTACTTACAAAAATCTGTACATATTTAATGTATGCAACTTGATGAGTTTGGAAACAAGTATACATCCTTGAAACCCTCATCACAATCTATGCTATAAACATACCCACCACCTCCAAAACAGTCCTCCTGCCCTCTTTATTATTATCATTATTACATTTTTGTGTTTATCCAGTGCCCACCAGAGTCTTTGAAAAAATAGTTTGCAATTCTAACCTTGTATTAACACATCATTTAACCAGAATTATGGCCTGTCATTATGGTATAATAAAACATAAATTTATGAGATAATAGTCACAGTGAATAGCAACGTATAATTATAGTTTCATACAAGTGTATTACAAGATTGACATTTGAAAGAGAGTTACATTACAGAGACAATAAAGTACTTCTCTGTTTAAATTGTGTGCATTTAGGAATGTGCTGGTTTGATAGCAATGATTGCTCCATTTTTAACAAAGAAATGTATGCTATCGGCTACAGTTTGAAAAATCTGCATTCCTCTTCTATGTATACATTAATTTAGTGAATTTGGTTGACGTTTTATCTCATTTTGTAAAATCAGGAAATAAATACTATAATAGTTACTTTGTATCTCACTGTTGCATTACCTAATAGAATATCTGACACATATGGCATTAATTATGTATATATTGAATAAATGCATGTCATGGGAACTACCTTTCACTGAACATATGGTATACTTATTGATTATTTGAAGTCTGTTAACCTTTTCAAGGGTATTATATCAGTGAAAATAAAGTGAGTTTATTACTCTGTCATTTAAATGTGGCACTAGGCCAATACAGTCTTCTCAGCTTTCTCTGGTTATAAGATTTGGAGTCGCATGCCTAGAAATCGAATAGCTAATTGAGACTAGACTGTGTCTCTGTGCTGGTAAATAGATTTTAATTCAGACTTTCAGAGTGTATTATCCAGGTAAATGAGCTCATAATTATAAATAAATGCTTTGGTCAAGTATCTAAATCTACCCCAGAGTTGTCTTAGGTCCCAATTTGAAATTTTGGACTTTAAAGATCAAAAAATATTCATTTGGACAAGTTCAGAATTACTTTCACTAGTTTCAGGATGTCGTCTACAGAATAAAATAAAAGCTGTAAGATAAAATATGAGAAAAGACTGGAATTATCACAATAAATCCAGAACTTACATTACAAAATAATACCATACTTCAGAATTGATCAGAATGCAGAGCTGATTTAATGGGGGTGATTAAGAATTGTTGTTTCTAACCAAAATATATTAGAGCCAATAGAAGCCAATAAATAAACCACTAAACACAGTGATTGTCAAACAGACCAATAACTGTCTATGAACAATGTGACTTTTTAAAATGTATTTTTATTGTTAAAAGTATTACAGATGTCCTCTTTCCCCCCCAACTGATCCCTTCTACCTGCCCCTCCACACCCCACAGATTCCTACAACTGGTCGAAGAGTTAGAGCTCCTCATGGTGGCCTTTGTGAATCTACCAACTCAGCCACAGCGTTCAGGTAAAGCCAGCAGGAGTTGTCAACAAATGTGTGAGCAGGAATATGAGAGAAAGAGAGGCAGGGGGAGAGAGGATTATTTCTATGAGGTTCACACTAGTTTGGGGGGGGGGAAAGTAATATATAGATAAAACTAGGAGTTATTTTGAGTCTTTTGAAATTAAAATGAGTATCTAATCATATTCTTCAAACATTTATAGGACAATGTTGGTGTTTTGACCTATTGAATTCAACATGAGAGTCATGCTCCGGAGGAATCAGACGCTTCAAATTGCCATATAGTGTAAAAATAACTCAGAGCTTCTGCTTAGATCTACCGTATTACAAATATGAAGGTTGAACCAGAGAGCTAAGCATGGAGCTCAGAGGGGGGCCTCTGCACATAGACCAGGAAACAAGAAATTATCTGATAGTTCATTATATCCACTGTCTTAACAAAAAATATTAAATCAATGTTTGTTTTCCACTTAAATTATCTGAAATTCAAATCAGAGTAAAGATAATCAATAAAGAATTTATATCTATATTGTATATGTTGTCTGGATAAACTCTAGTTATTATGAAGCTAGTTCTCTGGATTTTAACATTAAAAAAAGTGTTTAAATGCTGATATATTTATATTGAGTATTAAATCAATTCTAATGTTATCTAAATCCATAAATATTACTTACATGGCAGACATCTAGCATGTTTTTTATTTTATTTTCAAATATATACTATAACTGAATGTAAATGAATATCAAATCAATATACACATCAAGCTTCTTAGATTTCCTTAAATATATTCTTAGCAATGTTAGAAACTAAATTAAAAATATTTGATGCTTTTATGTCCTCATAAACTAGAACTATGTAAAATAGTTTATCATTTTAAACTGCTGGTTTTCCAGTTTGTTCTTCTTGAGTATTAATTTTCTGTATGTATGTAGCAAATTTCAGGCAATATTAGTTAAGCTTAAAATAAATTCTGAAAACAATATTAAAACAATTCTGAAGTCATCTTTCAAATTCTGTTAAAAGCTTTATAAAATTATTAGATACAGCTGATGAAAATAGGCTAAAATATCTAGACTCTGGTTAATATAAGTTACAGCCAATTTCAGTTTTAAAATAACATTTTGAATTAAAATTTTATGTTTATTTGTATGTATACAAACCTTTGTCTATACAATACATGCAAATTCAATCTCATACACAAAATACATGTATATATACCCATTAATTTATTTCTAGATGACTTAACATGATGTTGTGTTGTTACTGGTCAGATAAATGTATAAAATTTAGATTTGTTGAACAACAACAAAAAGGTTAATTTGTTTTTAACATAGTAAGCAGAAGATTCAAAACAAGTTCTGCCTATGGAGAACACCAGTCTTTTCACTACATCACCGTGCCTCTTCTTAAAATCATATCTGTGTGGTTAAATGTGAGATCTAATACTTGCTATTGTTTTTGTTTCAAACACTATTGGATTTTATTTGATCTTACAGACTGCAGTGCGTTAGAATATATTGTTCATATAGAAAGTTCAAAACATTACTTGAACAAAGATGAGGATCGTGGTATTATGATAATGGACAGTATATTTTTCTGATCCCAAAACTGACAATTCTTTTTAAATATACATCCAGGGGCTCTATAATTAGCTTAAGTTCACACACAGACAATGGCATGCTCACTTTTTTTCTAAATAAAGCAGTTCCTTTGACACTGATGTTTTTAAAGATTGATGTATTTCTCATTCACTATTCTTACAGACACTTCTTGGCTTTTTTTCCTTCTGTTCTGCACTCCCCTCTCCTCCACTCTCTTCTTCCCCTCCCTTTCTTCTATTCTCCTCTTTACTTTCTTCCCAGACAGATAATAGCAAAAGGCTTTTTTTTTTTTTTTTTTTAAGTAAACTGGTTTTTATCCTAAACAGTACCCTGCAGGGTGCCGGGGGGGCCTCTCCTGCTCCCACGTCACTTAGTCCACAGGTCTGGGGCTCAGGCTGCCCGCTCGTGGGCCAGGCCTCGTCACCTGACGGCGGGCCTGTGCTAGGGGCCCCGGACCCTCCCGGTAGGCAGGCCCACCCCTCCCTGAGTCACCAGGGCCTCAGCGCCCGCCTCCCACTGACCGGCAGTGACACAGCAGCCTCCACGTGACCTGTGGCTGCCAGTGCCACCACTGCCTGCTCTGTGGGGAAGCCCACGCGCTCCAGGGAGACTGTCAGGGCTACCCGAGCCCCCACGCCGGGGGACCCCACCCCTGCCCACCCTGCCCTACCATAGAGAAGAAACGGAAGACTTGGGCGGCTGCAGTGGGCTCTTGGGAACCTGGGCTGGCCCCTCGAGGAGCGGGGCCTGGATCCCCTCCTGCAGCATCTGCTCATCTAGGGCTCCCCACAGCTGGGGCCCTGGGGGGAAGCTGGGCCCGGTCCGGGCCAGGCCAGCCTCTGAGGAGCCCTCCCAGGTGGGCTGCGCAGGCCCCAGGCCTGGGGGAATGGGGCTGAGCCTTCACTGTGGGACATAGGCTAGAGGCGGCCATGTAAGGAGGTCCAGGGGGGGCAAGTCTCATTCCAGGAAGGGTGAGAGGCAGCTCAGCCACACTGCCCGGGGGGGAAGGAGCCTAAGCGGCCAGCACCCGGCCGAGGCCCTGCATAGGAAGCCCTCCTGCAGCGCCTGCAGCCGCCGCTCAGAGCTCAGGGAGCTCCAGCCATGGGGAGGCCCCGCTGCGTAGGCCAGGCCAGCAAGGAGACCGCAGAAAGGCTGCAGGCAGGGTGGCTCAGAGCTGAGCAGCGGTGTCAGGGCAAGCAGCAACCAAGGCAACAGCCACGGCGGCAGTGCCCGGTGGAGCTCTCCAGGGCAGCAGCCTTGCCCCGAGAGCATGGCCAGGTGCACAGGCAGGTACCCACAGCCACCGGCTGCAGGGGACACCCCGAGGCCTGAGCCCGACAGCCAGGGCTAGCAGGGTGGAGGCATGCAGGAACCGCAGCGTGCCCAGGTGGCACTCCTGCCTCCAGCCCGCACGGGCAAGAGCAGCAGGCTCAGGAGCAGGCTGGATGGGGCTGTGCGGCCCAGAGCATGGGTCAGCAGCCGGGGTGCCTGCCAGGGGTCCAGCAGCGGCTCCCGGGCCAAGGCGAGGCTGGGACCAGCTCCCACCGACCACAGGCGGCTCAGTAGCTGCATCAGGACTGAGGAGGCCAGAGGCCCCGCTGGGGACACCAGGCCAGGGGGTCTCTGTCGTACACAGCTTGGCTGAAGGCAGTCGAGGGCAGTCGTGAAGCTGTGTGCTTCCTGGGAAGCCGGAGAGCAGAAGGGGAAGGCAAGGACCAGGGAGAGTCTTCCAGGTGATAGGGAGAGTGGAGGTCCCAAGGCATGGGGCGCACTCAGCTTTGTGACTTTAGGAAAAGTGCTCAAATTCCTTGGGCCTCAGTTTCCCCTTTGCGGAGGGGAGCACAACCCCCCCACCCTGCAAAAGCCGCTCAGGGCCTCGGCTGAGAGTAGGGGCTCCCGATTCCCACGAGGCCCAAGCACTCTAAGCCCATTCTGCTTGCACTCGGACCCGTGACCCTGGCGGAACGGCCCGCGTGCCACCCCTCCCTCACCGCCCACGAATTAGTCCAGCAAAATGCTGCTGATGTGCTTCTACAGTTAAAATGCTTGGGAGCGATTGTAACCGTAACTGAGTGTTAATTTATATGATTGACTATATGAAATAGCCCAGCAGACATGACTGAATTTATTTCAGTATTGGGAGAAATTACATTTTTGTCCTAAGACTCTAAAGAGGAATATAATGGAGAATAATTAAGTGCAGAACATGGTCTATAGTTAGCAAATCAATTTAGGGACTGCTTCTTACTCCTTAAATTGAATATGCTATGTAAATATAAAATGTTTCTTTTAAAGGCTTAAAAACCAAAGGTTAAAAAAATAATAGTCTTGACTTAAAGTAAAAAGTAGGAGTCATGTCAACATTGCTCAAATCACTCAAATACATTTTAGTACTGTTTATTTCAAATCCATGACAGATAGAAAATTATTAAAAATATCTTCCAATCCTGCCCTACTTTCTGAGACTAACTAGGTTTTAAAAATCAATGTTAAGCTATCTCTTCAGGGGGAAATATATATAATTCCTTATTTTGAATAATCCTATCTCATTTCCTTCCCTTAATTTTGGAGGAGAGGTCAAATCAGTTCGTTGATGCACGAAGTTTGTACTAATAAGCCATCTGGTTGCAGCACTGGTTCAATGCTTAACACGTGTTTCCTTCTATAGAGGGCCACTGACTTGTTCCCACTTTCCTCTCCATCCCCCCAGGGGGTGAATTCACTGCCCTTAGATTGCAATAACCATGGCCATTCCTTTCCCTGTGCTAGCGACTCATTCAGGAGTAACATATAATGCCATTCTGGCCAAAGGACAGCAGGTGGAATCTGCAAGAAGGTCTCTGGGGAAATTTTTCACCTTAGCACAAATGCCAAACTGCTCAGGAAGGCAGAGTAGACAAAAAAATCCTGTGTAATATATGGCTTTTTTATGCCTCTGAAAGAACCTACCTTCAAGTAGTCACGCCTTTAGATTCTGAAGTGAACTAGCAAGTGTCTTACTGTTCAAACCATTTGGAGTTGAGATATTAGTAATAACATTCATCAGGATCCCAGTTGATAGTATTGTGGTTAGGAACTGTTGTGTATATTTGAGTCCATCTACATGGACCACGTTCTTTATCGGTAATACATATAAATCTTCCTATCCTCTTTTGAAATTATATAAAATTTTATATTAAATTAAGTTCAAACATAAATGGTATTTTGAGATTTTTTAAAACTGTATTACTCCAGAGGCATAATGTTTTCTAATGAAAATAATTAAGCTGGGAATTTTACTTATAAAGTTCAGATGTTTTCTGTGATAATCCTTATGGAGTTCATTTCAGTCTTACAGTTTGCTCTGTTTTGTCATTATTTGCTTGAAGTGATAAAGTAACCAAAAATTATTATCAAATAATTAAAATAATCACAAAACTTTATTTAGTAAATTAAATGATCTAAACTATCAGTGAATCTATGAGGATTGTAAATGATGTAACAGGTTATTTCCAGAAGCATCAGAATTAAACTCAGACATGCCAGGGTAGTTTTCTATATACCTGGTGCCTGTACAACTTGCTGTCTAAACTGTTGGTTTATAATACAGATACCTCCAAGATACCTGGCATGTGAGTTGGGAGTAAAGTGTAGCCGAGTGACCTTTTTATATTGTTCCACTGTTTCAGTTGTATTTCTCTGATTAGGAACCATCAAATTGCTCCTGGGATTTAGATCAATAAAACTCTTTGGGTGGCTGTCATAAAAGTTAATAGGTAAAGAGTATTTCTTTCTCGAATTTTTTTGTTAGAACTATTTCTACATTCCACTTCACTTCAGCTAAAGAAAACACCTATAAAAACTGCTTTTTAATATTCCAGAGTGAAATGCCACTTAAAGGGCTACATTTCCAAAGAAAGCCTCTGAAAATGACCCTTATGTCCTGTGTGCAAAAGTAATTGCCCTCTTTTCTGCAATGAAAAATTTTATTAATTCTTGAAGTTCTATAATCTTTATATTCATCATATTACCCACTGTATCCATGACTCTGTTCTTAAAAATCAGGACAGTGTTCTGAAATTGATAGCTGACATTTACTTGAAAGAAAAGAGGCATCATTTAGTGTGAACTTTCGTTTTGATCTTTCCATACCCTGATTCCATTCCACATATTTTTTTCATTTTTCATAGACTCAAAACCAGTATTCCCTGAACAAGCTCATTTTTTAAGTGCCTCGTCTAAGAAATAAAATTTATTTATGCCCTAGGTGTCCAGAATATAAACATTCTAATATTAACTTTTTTTATCTAACAGTGGGGTGATTATAGCTAAAGATCTAGAGCATGCATTTAGACCCCGTGACATTCTGTACTTACGAGATGTAGTTTAATGTGAATGAAATTTGTGAAGCCTGAAGGTTAAAATGACATTTAGGTGCCAGATAGTCTATGGTTGCCAAATCCACATGATAAAGAGATGAAACAGATAATGATTTTAAAACAGAATGGTCAATCTCTATAATTTCTCCCAATACTTTAATACGTATAAAGCCTTCAGGTTTTTTATTTAGAAATAAAGTCAATACACATATGACTACTACTATTATAGTAATTTTCCACAGCATAAATCTATAATTCAACAACAAACTCATCTATTTGGAGGGATAACTGGCATTCTCTGAAGCCCTGGACAGAATGTCTGTGACTTTAATTAGCACACAAGTTAAGGAATTTAATGGGGTTGGCAAAGAGTTTGGACCTAATAATTTTGAAATATAGATACCTAACCTTTCTGAAGTTTCCACTTTTGATCAGCAAAATTATAGTTCATGATTATATAATTTCTTATTTTGTGGCAAAAGATATAAAAATAAAAAAGGGTTTAAAGAAAGGAGGTTAGGGAAAATTTTAGATTATATCTTACACTGTTACTGTATATCTGCTTGCTTTGTTGTGATATCTATTTCCAATTTATTTATTTTTATACATATTGTTTTTATATATACTATTCACTGCATGAAGACACTTAAGAGAGTTACAATGAAACTGAAAATGTTATTTATATTTATATTATAAGAGATAAACACAGAGAAAAAAATATTATAAATATATACAATATTACCTTGCATATAATGATAGGCATAGGGGAAATAATATCCTAATCTACATTTTAACATTTTAACATAATTATTATTATAATACCTACTTTTCATTGTATAAAATAATCTTTCACAACTTAAATTTGCTCTCCACCAGGTGCTGAATTATTTTTGGTATGAATCACAATAGAATTCTGGAGGCTCCTTCTCTGTTCTGGGGGCGCAATTTGAAATGCCTCATAAACTAGTGGATCCATTCATTTTAAGATATACGTGTGGGACTCATTAAATTGCAACAGTTTGGTGGGAGTGTGGCCAGTCCATCTCCCAGCCACACCTACCAGTCTCCAGGTGGTTTCTGCCCTTGTTAAAAAGTCTCCTCTTCAGCATGTGTGCAGTTGGTAATTCAGGGTGAATGTTCCCCAATTTAGTTCTATTTCCAGTTTGGTTCTGGGAGGAGGTGCCAGAAAGATCTACCTACTCTGCTGCCATCTTGAAACCAGCTGTCTATGTTAGGATTTTTAACTGGTATATTTTATGAATGTTAAAATATACACTAGAATGGGTAAAAGTGGTAGGTAGGTACCCTGGGGCCTCAAAGTATATTTAAAGAAAAACTATAACAACTAACTACTCTTCTTGTAGTTTTAGAAGAAAACCAGAATACCTAGTTGAAATGTTTTTAACCATGGAGGATGCTATGCCTTCAAAATATGTTCATTAAGTGGAGCAAGTGGTTCAAGCCATATCTTATATGAATATGAAATACTATTTTCAGTTTTTTCATTGTTTTAGAATGAAGAGCTCTAGATTATTTTGAAAGATTGTCAGAATCTTCCAAAATCTTCTGAGTTAATGAGTTTAATGCAACCATTTAAAAATGTTAAGTTTCTGGTTGTCAAGCAGAAACCTCAGTGCTCTGATAAAGTGACCTTAGGAGAAAGAGGAAACTTCGTAGACATGTGATGAGTCAACTCCTACCAGGCATTCATCCTTTCCTACAACAGTCCCACCTTCATAAGATGCTAAACCAGAGTCTCTGTTTTCTACCTAATTATGTCTCATGATGGTGTTCTGAAAAACAAAACATTTCTTTAATCCTAATTAAGACAAATATTCATCACATGATACTTTAGTGAATTTTTTATAAAACCGAATTATTTCCTTATAGATTTTTAATAATGACCTTGAGAGTCATAAATTTTCAACCAAAACTCTTACTTAAAATATTAAAATGATTTTACAGCCATAAAAACTATCTGAAGTAATATATCAAGAAACATGATAAATAACAACACATTATATTGAGGAAGCTGTCTTATGGTCTGTCACAAAGGTCATTCTTTGCCTCCATCTGATTTAATATCCTGTTTAGCATTTCAATTAAGAATTCTGAGGTGCAAGTAAATAGAATATTAATAAGGTTCTCATATGAAACAAAAATAGGTGTTACCAACTATATCAAAAACAGAAATACAAACAGACACAATGAGGTTAATATCAGACACAGTAGAGAACAAAATGAAATATCTTTGTAGAAAAGATGAGTTAATGTGCATTTCACAACTCAGGCATGTAAGTTTTTACAAAAACAAATGTTTAGATGAACAAAAGGAAAAATTACTGTGCTTGGGGAATCCTTGGATGTATTATAATATTGTAACTTATACAAAAATGTTACCTTGGTACAACTACAGAAATTAAGATCTAAACTAGTAAATGCAGTGCTTTTCCAATCCAACATTTTTAAGAATAATTAAGATGCGCATATATTTGATTAAAGACTTAAAAGATATAAACAAGCTAAAAGTCATTAAATAAATAATGCTCAATTCTTCTATTTTGAAAATATATCTTTATAATTACTTGAAGTTACGGTATGAGTTTCCAATCCTCAATTTAAGAATTCTGTCCTGGAACATGCTGGTTTGAGAAGAGCTAGCACCCTGGGCTCCAGAGCCCCTAGCTCTGTAACATACAAGGGTCCTTGTCCTGACCTCTGAGGTAATCCCCACCCACACATTCCAGCACTGTCCAAAACTCTGTAAAGAGCAGCATCATAACTTTCTATCAGGCCTAGGGATAAACACATCAGTAGCATGACCCTCCCTCAGGACAAAAGCTTAGGACAAAGCCAACACCAGCCCTTGACATGAACTCAGTGTTGTGAGAAGTCCAGTGTCCTGGGAGACTGGACCATAGCCTACAGGTGTACAAGAACACTTGGTCCTATTAATACCTTAACCAATGGTAAGACATCAGCTAGGAAAGGTCCAGAGTATATATTCTATATAAGGGCAGCCAATTTATCTCTCTACCCAGCATTTGAAAATTGTACCAAGACAATAAAATGTATAAAAGACACCATTATCGCATCCTTAAACTATTCAGCTGATGGTAGGCAGGATATTAAGAATTATAGAGTGACAGATTTTGTAGGACCTTTTATATATTTGATAAACTGCAACTGAGAAAATTTTGGTTATAACTGAATAGCTCATGGTCACATGAAAATTTTGGTTATAATTGAATAGTTCATGGTGTCTTAGGTTGACTTCACTGGAAAAAGAGCCTGAAACAGGGATTTAGGTGCACATAGTTAGTCAAAGGACTTCTCTATTCATCTCAGGAGAAAGAGAGTTAAGTAAGCAGATTAGGGCAGGGGATGGAACTAATTGGGGATGAGATCACAGCTGGGGGTTAGATTCAGTCTGATTTAATAAGTTCTGGAACATAAAGAGTCCCACAAATTGGTCTCAGCTTGAGGCAAGAGAACCTACGTATCATTGTCAGCTAATCATTGACTGTAGGTTGCTCTCCGTGGTGAACATAACCTATCCTATTTGGATAGCAGTAATTCTTTGAAACAGGGGGAAGCTATAAATCATTAAAAGCTAACTGTCAAGGCAGCTGGAATATACTGTCCTAGTAAAGAGGATCTAAATGGGGTACCACCATCAGCCTCCACAATAGCCCACTCATTGTACTGCTCAGATATACATTTCACGTTTACTTCATTACTTGTAGGCTAATGATTGGTCACAAACTCTGAGAAAATTTACAATAAAATTTGCAATGAACAGCAGCATACACTACTGTAGTTGATTTAAGGCTGTAATTGATATTTATCATCTATCTCTTCTGCTACTCAATCAAGATTATCCCCTTGTTCTTAACTAGTACTTTGACTAGTCTATGTGGTTGCCTGGTGGAGACTTTGACCCATGAAGGATCTGAGCCATAGTTACCTTGCATTTATCAGGGTGTGTCTCTTTACTGACCCATTTTCAGTTAAAATGAGGCAGAGGAGCACCAAGAAATACCCAGAAGACCTCCTGACTGCCAAGTACAATTTGTTTTGTGTTCATTATGGAACAGAAGCCATCATCATCATCACACTTAATTACCTTTGCCAGTATGGCAACTCTGCACCTGCTGATCAACTGACACAACAAGCCCAAAGTCATCAAGCAGCAGTTACAGCTTTAAGCCTAGTGACACTCTTAGTGCATCTCCTTGTGAAAGTGACTCACTCTAGGCTTAGAGAGTCTAGGACAGGAAGACCAAATTCTTCAAATGGGCACTGGGAGGGACAGTGAAGGGACCACTGCTACTTCCATTCTTTCATTCTCAGACCTCTTTATTCTATCTTTTGGAAACATGCACTTTATCACGGGCATTGGTTTAAGAATTATACCCCATTCTAAATGAAAAAAATCTCATCCTCTCAGTTGTATCTTCAAAATGGTACTTCAGCTACTTTATCAGATGAACAGTTCTAGGGCAGTGAAATTTGTGGCTGACCATGGTCATGTACACATTGTTGTAGCACTTTTCCTGTAAATGGTTCTTGGTTTAATTATGTTATAGGTGATCCCGTGTTGGTAGATCAGACACATTATAAGTATTTAAACAGCGGAGCTGGCTGAACAAAAGCACTAAAGGAAAGCAAGCCATTTCTAGAATATGTGCCTCTCCCATTCAGGGTGAATCATTGTCCTTTCCAGGTTCTAAGGAGTTCATTGCAACCAAATTGCCTCCAAATGACTGGTTCTTCTCCTTGATGGGTTGTGCTGTATTGGGGAAGTGGCTTCATTCTCTGTTACTGTCACATTTGACACTCAGCATCAAGAGCTACATCACACTGGTGTGAGAGAGACCGTGCCACGGGACCTATGCATAACCTCCAAACATACTGCTATGGCTATTCCTTTTAAGATCTATGACCCAGGCACTGGGATTCCCAATGAGAAACACTGGCTGACATTTAGTTTAATAAATTGTCTTCTGTATTTGGTTGTTTAGTGCTTCTTCTGCAGTAGATTCCCAATGATGAAAATTGACTTGTGATGTAAGGTCCACATGCCTCTTGTACATCCTTTCTTCAGGTCAATTCTCTTTCCACACAAAGCAGGTGATCAGGTCCACTGCCCACACACTGCCTACTGAGAGTATGCACCTCACCACTGTCTTTTGGGGCCAAGCTTGCACAGAACTATACAGCATAAGCATACCTAGTATACATACATACCCAGCTAATTTATCTCTGTGCTGACCTTGAGCTTTTCCATTCTCCATCAGCTAGGTGTAAGAAATCCCAATGAGCTCATAGATGACATGGGAATTTGGTCATATGTTTGTGGAGCTTATATATGCCCTCTGGACCCATCTGAGCCCAGTTCTGAATTGACTACATCTAGTCTACAATGGTTATCTGCTGGGCTCACTTGAACTTCCAATTTAGTGGTCAATTCTGGCTGCAAAAAGGTGATTTTTAAAAATTTTATTTTTAATTGAGGTATAATTGACATATAGCTTTATATTAGTTTCAGGTTTACAACATAAATGATTCAATAATTTTATGCACTGAAATGATCACCACAATAAATCTAGTTACCATTCATCACCATACATAGTTGCAATATTTTCCTGTGATGAGAATTTTAAGTATTTACTGTCTTAGCAACTTTTGTTGTGCAATAGTATTATTAACTATTGTCACCATTCTGTACATTACATCCCCATGACTTATTTATTTTACAAATGGAAGTTTGCACCTTTTGACACCCTTCATCCATTTCTCCCATCCCTAATTCCCCATATTCTCATAAGCTTGTTTTTCTATGTTTAATGTTTACTTTGTTTTGTTTTAATTTGTTTTGCTTTTTAGATTCAACATATAATAGAAATCTTATGGTGTTTGTCTTTCTCTCACTGATGTTTTTCACTTAGCATTAATGCCCACAAGTTCCACCCATGCTGTTGCAAATAACAATATTTTGGTTTTCTTTATGACTGACTAATATTCCATTCTTTATCCATTTATACATTGATGGACACTTAGGTTGTTTCCATATCTTGGTTATTGTAAATAACGCTGCAAAGAATGGGGGAGGGAGGTATATGTCTTTTCGGGTTAATGTTTTCATTTTCTTCAGATAAATACCCAGAAGTAGAATAGTTAGATCATAATATTATTCTAATTTTTTAATATGTGGAGGAATCTCTATAGAGCCAGATTCAAAAGTGGCCAAAGGCTGCCTGGCCAGGCATGGCTTAGCTGTTGAGCATTGACCTAGGATCCAGGAGATTGTGGTTCAATTCCCGGTCAGGGCACATGCCTGGGTTGTGGGCTCGATCCCCAGTCAGAGGCCTATAGGAGGTAGCCAATCAATGATGACACTCTCATCATTGATGTTTCTGTCTCCCTCTCTCCCTCTCCCTTCCTCTCTTAGAAATCAGTAAAGATATATTTGAAAAAAAAAAAAAAAAAATGGCCAACATTAACAGACACATCACGATGGAGAAGATATACAGGTGGTAAATAGCATATAAAAATATGCTCCACATCATATTTTAAAATAATAATGAGATACCACTGCACAGCTGTTAAATGGCCACAATCCAGAGCCTGACAACACCAAGTGCAGACAAAGGTGTGGAACATAAACGCTCATTCATTGCTGGTGAGAATGCAGAATAACAGCCACTCTGGAAGACAGCTTGCCTGATTCTTTCTAAACAAAATATGCTCTTCTCATGTGATCCAGCAATGGCACTTGGCATTTACCCAAAGAGTCAAAAACTTATTTCAATACAAAAATCTACACATGGATGTTTATAATTACCAAGAAATGGAGGGATCCAAGATGTCCTGCAGTAGATATTTGGACAATAAACTGAGGTATATGCAGACAATAGAATATTCTTCAGTGCTAAAAAATGAGTCATCAAGTCATGAAAAGACATGAAGTACTTTTTTGTTTCTGAAATAGCGTTAAAAGTAAAATATTTATAAATGTGTATTCAGGAGAAACTTGGGCAGTGAAATGCTACCATTGTCCCAGGTAAAACTAAAATATGATTTTTTTTAAATGAAATTGAAATTGCTTCCAGCAAAGTTTACTTAGGTGTTAAATATCAAATATCACTTGATAACACATACTTACACATGTGATAACTTCTATATAACTAATTAAAATATGCTTAGGTTTTCCTGGGATATTCAACATTTTATCATTAAAATTATATTCAGAAATATACATAGGTGTGTACATTTTAAAATTAGAATAAGAATTTCTTTTCAGAATTTGTATATAATTTCTTAAAAATTAAGAAGTATAAAATGCTATTTTCAAATATAGAATAATTTTATATTAAATTTAATGTAGGTAAAACATGTTCTCTATACTAGTAAACTTTAAAATGTATATTATAAAAGTTTATACCTCCAAATAGATTTTTTGAAAGCTCTTCAAATATAAATGACTAAATGAACCATTTTGTGTAAAATTTTATAGAAAAATTACTTGTTCAAGCGTTATATAAAGAGAACAAGTTAAAATAACACCAGACTTGTATGCCATTTACAAATGTTATAATAAAAGTTCACTGTTTTGATTGCATTTCTCATAGGGCTTGTTTTAACTTAATTTTTAAATGATCTCAGTTTAAAAAAAATGATGTTAACTTTCATTACAAATTGCACAATTCATTGGTAACAGAAATGGACTATCTTTTGTTATTATAGTTGATTTTTACTTTTGTTGTTTTTGTTTGGTATTTAGTTAATAAATTTTAAAGATATAAATATATATTACATATATAAATACATATTTAAAATTTATTGTGATAAACCCACTTAACATAAGATACATCCTCTTAACAAATTTTCTGTGTACAATACATTGTTATTGACTATAGTTACAATGTTGTACAGCAGATGTCTTGAGCTTATTCATCTTGCTTAATGGGAAATGTATCCCTATTTATTAATAATTTTCCATTTCCTCTTATCCCACCACACCCCACCCCACCCCACCCCACCCCACCCCACCCCACAGCCTTGGTAACCACTATTCCAGTTTTTGATTTTATGAATTTGATCGTTTTAGATACTTCATATAAGTAGAATCCTGCAGTACTTGTGCTTCTGTGTCTAGCTTATTTCACTTAGCATAATACCCTCAAGGATGTCTAGTCTCTATTTCTTTTTCCCAAGCTTCAATAAACATTTTTTCCCCCTTAATTTATTTTTATTGTTGAAGATATTACAGATGTCTCCTTTTTACCCCCATTGATCCCCTCCACCCCATATCCACCCCTCCTCAGGCCTTCCCCATACCAACGTCTGTGTCCATGGGTTATGCTTATAAACATATAAGTTCTTTGATTAATCTCCTCCCACCCACTCCCCCACCCCCTTTCCTCTGAGATCCCTCAGTCTGTTCCATGCTTCTATGTCTCTGAATCTGTTTTGTTTATCAGTTTATTTTATTACACTGAACACATGAGTGAGCTCATGTGGTACATGTCTTTCTCTAACTGGCCTATTTCATTTAGCATAATATTCTCCAGTTCCCTCCATGTTGTACCAAAGGATAAAATATCCTTCTTTTTTATAGCTGCATAGTATTCCGTGGTGTAAATGTGTCACAGCTTTTTCATCTACTCATCTACTGATGGGCACCCGTGCTGTTTCCAGATCTTAACTATTGTAAATTGTGCTGCTATGAACATACAGGTGCATATTTTTAAAGAATAATACCTTAAATTATACATATATACACATTTCTCATTTAAACTTAAGTGTGAGGGAAGCAACTGTAAACATCTCAAATAAAAAATAAAACAATGGAAATTATGACTGTTTTTTCAAAGGAAATTGTGTACTTTTGGATGTTTAAAATTATTTGGGACATAGAAAAATAGATTTAATAATAAACAAATATTTTTTTTCTGCCATAAATATTTGCCTTTGTTTCTTTTATTTTGCTTGTAGTTTTTGAATATAACACAAGAATGCCCAAAACTTTGGAAAAATTAATAAATGTCAAAACTGCATTTAGTAGTCATAATTTACATCTAAATCTCATTCAACCTTTTTTTTTTTAATATATCTTTATTGATTTCAGAGAGAGGAAGGGAGAGGGAGAGAGAGATAGAAACATCAATGATGGGAGTCACTGACTGGCTGCCTCCTGCACGCCCCCTACTGGGGATAAGCCGGAAATCAGGGCATGTGCCCTGACCAGGAATCGAACAGCAGTCTCCTGAATCATAGGTCGATGCTTAACCACTGAGCCACACTGGCCAGGCTCATTTAAGCTTATTTAACCTACATAAGTTACTTAGTTTCTCAAGGTTTGTATTTTCTTATTTGTAAAGTGGAGCTAATAATACATTTATTAACAACAACGATACTACTTTCAAAGTAATCAGGATTGTTGTAAAAAATTGTATGAAACTATGTGTGTATTTGAAACCCTCATATAAATGTGTTTATGTTCACAACTTTTTATTTAACTGAATTCCTGGATTCTGTAATTTTTAAAAAATTGACTTGGAAAGGGAAGGGGAACTAAGACAGACAGAGGAACTGGGGTCAATGGTCTCTTCAATAAAATAATAAAATAAAGTAGAATAAATTGGTGAGGAAGCTGGAGATAGATGCCAGATTGCTAAAAAGGGTACACAGAGTAAAAATAAAGGAACTAGAAGACATTTCTGTTGGTGCCATGATTCTCACCCTGTAAATCTTTATTTCTCTATATTACTTTAAAAATAATTCTCCTATATGTCCGTGCGCCCCCATTTCTGTTCAAACTCATTTTCCCTTACAGCCACTGCTTTCCCTAAGATTCCTCTTGCCACCGCTCGGTGAAGGAAGTATTGATTGAGTGATAAAGAAAACCCAGTTACAGGGCTGTTGTGATCTCATTTCACAAAAGAGTCTGGAGAAATAAATATATCCTTAGAGTAAACCTCAGATCACCTAACAGTTTGAAATCCTGAAATGCCAACCAAAAAACATTTCCAGGGGAAAGGAATAGCTAAAAAGAGCATGAGTCAGAATAACATCAGAAGTCAGAAAAAGCAAAATATTCAGCCGGGAAGAGAGGCTGGATGACGGCGAGGAAGGACCTATTCTACCTAAACTTCCTCTGGATTTTCCCAGTGTTGGGAACTAGGCAGGCAATATAATTCACCATATTTGTAGAAGTGAATCGGTGACAATTTGTTTCCTTTTTCCCCCCCATTCTTTCATCCTCTGCTTTGTACAAGCCTTTCAGAATATTTATTTCTCAGATATTCTCAGCACTATTTGCAATGCCTTAAGCAAGTGGGTTTAATTTTTAAAAAATGATTGTAGCATCTAGACTGCCTTGGATAGGAGGTGGTGTAATCCTGAAACATGGTATGAAAAGAGGCTAAAGGCTATTCCTGGGGAACTAGAAACAGGGAAAGGGACACTGGCAACAATCTAATGATCCAGCAATTTTCAACCCTTTCCATCTCATGGCAAACATAAATGAATCACTAAAATGCTGAAGCCCACCAAAAATTTATTATTATTATTTTTACCGGTCTAACAACAACAACAACAACAAAAGGTATAGTTTTGATTCTTTCGTATTTGACAATCTAAGGGAAAAGAGGTCAGTGTCCCTGACTAAACTGTCAGGCATTGCATGCTTTAAAAATCCTTGCTGCGCACCAGTTGAAAAATGGCTGGAATAAT
Source organism: Miniopterus natalensis (assembly GCF_054644295.1). NCBI lineage: Eukaryota > Metazoa > Chordata > Mammalia > Chiroptera > Miniopteridae > Miniopterus > Miniopterus natalensis. The sequence continues at coordinate 15,044,808 of NC_142083.1, read as the reverse complement.
CCAATTTGAGATTTAGAAGGAAGTATTGTGTTGAATGTTTAAAAAGTCTTAATGTTGATAGAGAAAAAAAAAACAGTCCAAATTAGCATAAAATCACACAGGGCAAATCGGATTATGGGATCAATGGCAGAACTGTATCTATTGCCTGAGTGGTAGAAACAAGAAGACAGTGATCAACAGTTGATTAGGCTGAACTAGCAAACAAACAGACACAATCAAAATAAAAAACGAGCGAAACAATCCAAGCGATGTGCTTAAACTGGTGCCTAGGTTTATAAGCTCAGGTTACACCGTATTTCCGACCTAAGTGGTAACTTCAGAGCTTGAGAAATAACGGCATTGACTTTTTCTTTGTCTTAAACACTTGACAACCCAAACCATCCCCATCATAATGGCATTCATTTTATTTTTTCAATTCCCTTCCTTACTTTCCTATCTCTATGCAGGCCGGACAGATCTTATTTCTATATCTTAGTCCTGTGCCTATGTGCCTCAAAATAATGGTTAGATTCAAGATATATTTCTTTAGTGAGAATACCAAAGAATGATAATATGTTCTCATTGCATGCACTCAGGTGATGCATGCTCTCAATTAATCCAGATGATACGCACATTGATCACTTTGTCATATTGATCACATCATGTCTGCTAGGTTTCTCTATTAGAAAGATACTCTACCAATTTATAAGACTTAAGTATTTTGTTGGGAGATGATTTGACATTGTGCACATATCCCATACCTAATTTAACTTTCAATGTATATATTTATTTATTTATATCAACATGGTTGAATTTTTTTCTTTTATGGATTATAATTTATTAGGACTATTATTTCAATGCTCAAATTGTCAACAATTTGGCCTTTCAAGATGCCTGCATTATTTTCTCAGTAGTTTCCTGCTTTTTAGAACAATATGTTCTAGGATCATCTTATAATTTTGCTGCTCTAGTTTTGGCATCAGCTGTATCTCCAAGGGATCCTAGTTCTGTTCAATGGAGACTGGAATTAAGAACCTAGATCCGGGCACTGAATGTGCTCATTGTTATTGGAGTGTCACTTCTGTCAGGCCCTCATTCCATCAATCCAATATCAAGATTCATGCTTGTTTATTCCCATTCCATATTGTCATCCATTATCTGGTATGGTATTGGGAATTCTGGCTCCTGTTTCGTTTTTTTTCTTTTATCCAACTTCGCTTATTTGATCACTTCCCTTTGTGTAATTAACCTCTTTTCTCCCCCATCTTCTCCCTAGCACAGATTTCTCCTGATGGGCTTGTGCTCCGATGTACTGTACCAAAAATGATTTTTTTCTGATTCTTAATTACATAAGAAATGGGGGGGAGGCAACCAATCAAACAACAACTAAGTGCTCAAAATCTTGTACCATTACAAGGCTTTGAAGTTTATTCCAATAATATTTTCCCCAGAAAACTGAAACAATTCCTATTATGGGACAGAGGTAGAACAAATGTTTTCTGGACTGACAATAGATCTGAGAGTTTTACCTTAACTTAGAAATGTTTGTCTGTGCGTTTGGAAATACCCTATCATCTAGTTGTCAGTCCTTGGCATATTATGACACTCAGCTTGTCATGTTTTAACTGTGCAGCTCATTTGTTCACTCATGCATTCAACAAATGTTTAGCGAGCATGTACTCGACACTGGAGATGCTGAGGGGAGTGAAGTCAGTCATCATCCCTTCTCTCTTGCACCTGATCTCAAGGTGGTGAAAAAAGTAGGGGAGGGAAACAAGCAAATGGTAATACTTCATACTATGAACAGGAAGGAGCCTTTGGAAAAAGAGAATAGGAACACCACATCTGGGCTTAATCCTATAGAAACAAATGTCCTTTATATATTTCAGGATAGACTGAAATAATATAGTTCCAGAAGGGATACTGTGCCCCAAACTTGAATTTTAGAACAGAATTTACGATATCTAGACAGATAGTTAACTTTTGTAAACATTTAAAGTAGTTTGATCTTTTTAGGGTGCTAATTTAAAAATGAGCTTTTTTATTTACTTATTGAATTTAGAGAGAGAGGGAAAGGGAGGAGAGGGGAGAGAGAGAAGGAGAGAGAGACATCGACTTGTTCACGCATTCATTGTTTGCTTCTTGTATGTGCCCTGACCAGGGCTGGAACATACAACCCTGATGTATCAGGAAGACGCTCTAGCCAACTGAGCTACCCGGCCAGGGCAGGAAATAAAACTGTTTTGATGATCCTTAACACCAGGCTTCCCTCAATCTGGCAGCATTGCAACCCCTAGTTTCCTTGAAGAATCTGGATGGTATCAAGAAACTATTCTTATTGAATATGTGCTAGTTCAATGGTATGCTCTTCTGAAAATATATTCTTCGCACTTTGTTAAGCAAGCTTTAATTATATAAAATTGGTGTGTCACGAGTTATCTATTTCTCCCAGCTCAAAGCCAGCCCACCAAATGAAAGACTTCAGACATCAACTGCGCTATTAGCAGGGTCAGCTTATTCCAATCCTCTTTAACCTCTCTGAGGCATAGCCAATTCAAATTAAGTACTCTTAACACCCAAACTCTTAAAGCAGATAATTATACAATCGTGAAGCAGAATGCTACGTTCCCTTTGCCTCACAGATTTGTGATGGAAAGAACAGAACTTCCAACAGGGCTTTCTCTTTTCAACCTAGAGATTAGTACAGGGAGCATTTTCAGTCCATCTAACCACCCTCTGCATGGGAGAAACATTTCCTATTCTTATTGGAAAAGATCTAACATTAATTCTGTCAAGTTTTACTGGGACATGAACAGAAGCAGAGCAGAAGTAGGAGAACACGTCTGCCTTGTTTTCGGTTTCATTTAACAGGCCCGTTTAAGTGCCTTCTTTCCCTACTACCTGCTGTGCTCCGGGGATCAGGGAGGCGTCTGAGTGGGCAGTGCAGGCCTCACAGAATCCGCCTGGCGTCTGCTTCTTCCTGTTAACAGCTCATCTTTTGTGCATTTAGTAGATAAATTAATTTCAAACTGTACTCCATAGTCCTGAGGTTTTTGTTTAGGGGGTATGTGGTGTTTTCATGGAGGGGCTAGCAATATTTACGCAAACTTCTAGCACCTTTTACCAAAGACCTGCCTTTTCAGAATTTTTCTGTGATGATCACATGACACGAATACATTATACACTGTTTTTGCATTGTAACATGCTTCAGCGGAAGGGAGTCTGAATAAAGTTCTCAGTCAATAAGATCGCAGCAGTTCAACAAGGGGTAATCTTGATGATTCCCATGATGAGATAGTTCTCTGCAAATTTGTGTCCTGGGAGGCAACACCAGAACAGGCAAGTGAGAACGACAATTGTCAAAGCACCCCCGCATGACAAGGGGCTGGGAATAACTAAACCAGATAGGCAACAAGAGCTGGTTCCGAGCTGACCCGGTTCCTTGCCGTGCCACACGATTCACCTAATACCTACACTACACCTGACCACACAGTCCGTACTTTGAGACTTCTGATTATCTCAGGGACAGGAAACACATGCGAAACCTCTTCCTAGAGGCTTCAGCTCGCAGTTCTGTGGGACCAGGAAACAACAGTTAATGGGAAATTACTCTGTCATTCTTTAGCCACTAATATTTTTTTGAAATGCTTTTATGTCCATTTCTCTTACATAATAAGAAACAGACAAAATAATAGAACATGATAAGTTGTTAATTAATATTTCACTAACTAGGCACATGCTTATATCAAAGTAAATATAATACGTTTAATAATACCTAGTAAACCATTATTCTGAATGCTGTATAATTCCATATATCTTCTATTTTACAGTTCCATTTTTATATATATATTATAAATACATATATATTATAAATATATATAAAGTGTTTAAAAATATATATTTAGGAATATATATTAGGAATAAATGTATCTTTTTCGTGGTAAATGCTTTTAATTTCATAGAAAATGTATCATGTTTTATGTAATTTTTGTGATATTTCTCAAATTATAATTAACATTATTGCCCTATTAATGTCAGTCTCTAAATTTTTTTTATTTGAACTGTTTTATAATATCCCTCTGTGTGAATATATCACCATTCATTCTTCACTCTCCCATAGGTACACTTTCTATTTAAAGTGTCTGTCATTGAGAACAATACAACTAAGCCAAAATGCACACGTGTCTCTTTACTTTTCAAACTGAATATTTGCTCATATGCTTATTGACCATATGTGCTTCCTGTTCTGTGAAATACCTGCTCAAGTTTTTTAATCATTTTTGTTGGAATTTGTGTTTTTCTAATTTGTTTTTGTATATTTTCACGGTAATTGGTGTCTACTGTGTGCACTCATAATTTTTTGGACTTGGTTACTTCACTTAGCTAAAGGTAATGAGTATTTTCCTTTCCTTTACATGTATTTAGAGAATAGAATTTTTAATTGCCTGAAAATAAGAAAGGTTATAGCCTACATTCTTTTCCTAATTCAATGGTCCCAATTAAGTGTCAGTTTTGTCAGGAATTAAAACTCCTATAACCCTCTATATTATCAGAAGAAAAATAAAATAAGATGAAACAAAAACAAAAAAACAAAAACAAAGGTCATGGCTGCTTGGCATGACCTTTAAAGAATTTTGTATTTGTTGGTTTTTCAAGAAATTTCATTTACTTCCAAGTCTTGTAAGGACTCACAGTTTGAACCAATCCTAATTCAAGGGACTCTTATTTACACTCAAATACAAATTACACAGTTTTGAAGTGATATACAGGGTGTCCCCCCAAAATGTATACACACTTGAACAGCTGATAGCTCTATTGATACTTCTTTCTTTTCAGATTTAACCCATTGGAATTAATAATTGTTCAAAGTGTGTATACATGTTTTGGGACACCCTGTATATGGGTAGTTATCTTTGCTAATATTTGCTATGGAAAAAAGATAACCATGTAAATTTTTATCCACAAGGAGAAATGTGGACATAGATGTCTATGTAACATCTTAGTTCTTACTAATTGTTAACTGAAAGAAAAAAAGAGAAAAATAATAATTATTAATATAAAAATATTAATAGGAAAATTAAGAACAAATCATCTAAATCTCACTATGTATAAATAATCATAATTTTTAACACTTCTGTTATATTTCTAATATTCTCTATTAGATGTATTCTATATTTACCTTTTACCTTTAATTTTTGGTAACATTTTTGCATAATTATAAAAGCACTGCAATGTTAATGTATAATGAGAGATGAAAAATGGCTACATAAGTAGACCCATTATTAATATTTGGACAGAGAGTTTAAAAATATATTAATTGAACTTAACCTGGTTGTATTATACCTGCACTATCCTGTGATTACACTTACTTATTTTAGACTTTTTTCTTGTCTACGTTCATCTAGGTCTCTTCATACCAAAGTTTAGATCTGTTGTTAGTGGCCCTTTTGGGCAGAGATCAAAGGAAGAATATGCGATTTAGATCTCAGACACAGAGAAAAGATCTGAAGCTGGGAATCGAAGAGTTGTTTCCCTTAAGATTTCGTTTTCTCATTTCTTTTCAGGGTGCTGGAGAATCATAATGTTAAATTCTAAATTCTAAGAAAAAAGTGAACTAAAAATCACTCTGTGCTTAGATTCTAATCTACTCTTAAATTTAACATTTAGTATTCTCATGATTTTTCTCTCATTCAGACGTCAATGACATTATTTTCTTCTTTTATATATTCTACTTGTAAAAGCATTTGTGTTCATGTGTATGTTTAAGGACTTATTTGAAATATTACATTACAGTGCAATGTTTTACACAAATTATTTTATTTAACCTCATAATTCTCAGGTGTAATATTTTTCCACATTTTACAACTGAGAAAAACACATCACAATAGCTAATTGACCCTTGAAAGATCACACAAGGAGTAAAATAAAAAATCTGGACTGGAAGTCATTCTTGTAATTTTAAGTAAAGCTATTAACAAATCTTAATTTATTCATCTTCTCATAATGATGTGATTATTGTCTACAAATCATTAATAGACTGTGTTGTTTTCTTATTTGCTGTCTATGCTTCTACACAGTTATTCTGGTATAGACATGGCCAGGACTAGGAAACAAGACAGTGCTAAATTTTAGAATATATGTATATAATATCTTAATCTTTTTATCATTTTAGCAATGCAAGAAAAAAATATATTTAGATGTTTTACATGGCCAATCTTCCATTACATATTAAATAGTTTCCACTTATTATCACTTCAAAATACATAAAAGTATATTTATTACTGTGTTTTGGCAATTGTAAATGTCTTGTTGATTATGCAATTGCTTGTTTAACTGTCTTTGTAGTCTGCTACCAGGCAAACTCTCCTGTCATGTTCATATTTGTACTCATACAACTGGTATAGAGCCTGAGTCCAAACAGAGGAACTCGGTATTAAATATTTTAAAACAAATTTTAATAATGAATGTTGAGTGGTGCACACAATATATGCTAAGGTGATATTGCATGTGATTTGAATGTAAATCTACAGGTAACAGGGTAAAAGAACAACATATTTAAACACCATTGTAGGCTTGAAATTCAACATAAAGAAATATCAGAATATTTTGAATTTTTATTTTTAACTTGATGGAGATAAAACCAAGGGCTGAATGAAATCAACAGAGAAGACCTTTTAAAATAATTTTTTAAAGTTTTCCCTTTAGTGGTTAGAAATTATTGCATTGTTGTAAGAAGAAATTTGTTCCATCAGAATAATTACATTTTAGTAGTCATATAAAGTTATCTAAGAATTTTATCTTGATTTTCTTAATGGAGTAATCAATACACCTCTGAGAAAGTGAACATTCTGTTATTGTTGTATAATATACCATCTTATTTTTATGTTATTAATAATGTATCATGTGTGCTAAATTTAATTCGGTCCAATCTATAATAAATAAAGTAAAATATATTAAATAAACATTACATGCTGTGCAACTCATATTACATAAATAACGTTTACATTCTAAATGTCTACATAAATGTATATAACTAATTTATTTTCATTATTTGTAGTAGTATAACATATTCATGAGTATGAATTATCCAGTTTGTTAAGCATTTAATTTCACTAAATATTAATTCACTTACTATTCTTTTTCAATAAAAAAGTAACGTTAATTTAATATTACTTAAAATGCCAGTCTATTAAGTGTTACCTCAGTCATTAAAAATAATTTGATATTTTTAATAAGTTGCATTACACAATTATATATATATTAAATTATATATATATATATATATATAAATGGAACCATTGGAACACATAAATAAATCAGGCCATACAAAATATTTTTCTATATTTACTTATGGGACTGCTATGCAAATAATTGGATTGTAGTAAACTCATACATGACAATCACTTCCACACTTTTCAGTTTAAACCTGTTTTTTCAGAAATATTTGCTCTATTTCTTGAAAATAAAAAAATAAAATTGTTATTTTTTCTTGGATAGAATAGGTATCTTCCCTTAGAATTGAAACAGTGTCTAAACATTGTTTTATATAGCTAAGAAGAACACAAAGCCTTATTTTTAAAAATATTTCTGGTGTCTGGGATCCTAAAAGCCATGTTTGGGGGGGAGAATCAACAAATCTTGACTTAATAATTATGGTAAACAAATCTTGGTGGGAAGATAAATGCAAGATAAAAATGATAAAGACTGTGAAGAAAGCTACTAAGCTGTTTAACTAATAGTTATGAAAATTTAAAGAGGAGACTGGCTATTTGTTCTTGTAAACAAAGACTTATAGGGATATAACTGATGTGGTAACGTTTATTTGGGAGAGACACACTTTATGATATAGCATAAAACAGTTGATATATACAACACGGAGGGAAAACCAGACTGTAATCTATAAATTCTTGAAAAGAATATAATGAATAAGATGATAGGTGCTGCATCAAATTGCATTTAATCTCTAAAGTCCTGCAATTGGGGGAAACTAAGCCACAAGAAAATCTCTGAAAGAAGTGAGTATATGCTCTAACCAGCGTCTCGCTCCTAATCATAAGCTAACAGCAGATGCTTGGAGTGGCGGGTAATTAAGTTTCATAATTTCAATTTCCGTTCAATAACAGAAAAATCCTTGGGGGGGTGTAAATGGAAGGTTCATAACCTGGGTCAGTATTATACATTTATAATTTACTTAGGTAATGGACTCTCTAGGGCTGACCTTTGGTTTTGCTTCACAGATGTGTCCCTCTGATCTAAATTAGAGACATGAGAAGAGAATTTGGAGTTTTAAACAAAATTCTGTAGATGGGTAAATACAGACCCTTGAAAAAATTGTCCCGATGTTCACCTTTTAGTTTTTAAAATCATTCTGTCACTTGTTCTGCAACTACTTATTCCAAAGGGCCCACATATGTGGTGTAATGAGGCACTAATGCAATGTTGAAGAAGATGAGGCCCTGCTTCTAACTCGATTGTGTTCTAGGGCAGACAATACACCAGTAAAACATGCCTTGATTGTGTAATTTCCCATGGTGACTAAAACTAGAAAAAAACAGAACTGGGTAACTGTATCTTGGAGCCAGGAATTCAAGTCAGATTAAGCGGCCAGGGACAGGTTTGATGGTACAGTGATGCTTGAACTGAATCTCGGTAACAGGGAGGACTAATTAGTGGTTTGACTGGACACTTGGACACAGGGCATTCCAGACAGAGGGAACATTAGGGACAAGGCCTTAAGCCAGGGACAGCTGCGGAGTACCACTTAGAATTCTAGCATGGTTTAAAATATTGAGAAGGGATGGCCATTTATTGACATAGACAGGAATATAAAATATACTCTGTCCTGAGAACAGTGAACTAAATATTTAAGGACTAGAATACGCCTCCACTCATTGTGATGAACCAGCATTACATGGTAAAGCGTGTTATCCCGTAACCATGGCAAACTAGAGCAGCTCCTCTTCATATTGTTTCAGCAGCTTATTCCAAGTGAGCGTTTATATTTTATATCGTGATGAGAAATGTTGATTTTATAATTTTAATAAAAATAGAAACACGGCATATGTTTCAGAGTTTACATAGTTTATAATCTGTAATTTTAAAAGTTCTGTAATATTTAATAGAGACACAAACCCTGTATACATCTGGGAAGTCATTGAGGTTGAGGGAGGCACACAAACTTTGTTTCTGCACTCTGGTAGCACAGACTGGATGGGGCCTGGATTTTGGCACATCTGCAGAAAGGAATTGAAGGAATAGTAAAATGGCTTTCCTAGAGTTCTTTAAACAATCAGAAGCCACCAGTGATCTATGCTGTAAGGCAAGGCAATGGATTGTATTTTATCTAATTTCCTCCTGTGTGAACTAAGGTGTCACAGATTAGTTATTAAAAAGTTTTTCTGATTTCTAATATCTCATAAGTTAAGAAAATTTGGTAACAACTTTATCAGAAATGCTAATATTCTCAGCCCTAACACGGAACTGAAATACAGCCATTCTCAGAGAGGAATATTAAGCCGAGAAGGTAAGCAGGAGCTGTGATGACGGCCACACTGTGAGATGCAAGTTTCAAAGCCCCGTTTCTAATTTAGGGTTCTTTCACATTGTGTGTGTGCCAATCCTGCATATTGTTTCACTCAGACCCGCTCTAATATTTTCTAGAGTGTTTTGTTCTGTCATAGGGGCTAGAAGAAAGGAAAGGAAAAACATTTCCTACATTTTCTCAAAGCTAAAAGACACACAAGATATGTGCCTCCAAGTAGACACTCAAGATGTGAAGGCAGAACTGAGCAATGTGAAATAACATCCCTCTGGGAAGAGGCCATCTCTTTACAAGTAGAGTAATGGAAACATACGGTTCTCCTGGGGAAGCTGCAGTGGAGTTTCTAGGGCACAGTCTCCACCATCGTGGCAGTTGCAAGATGGACAGTAATAGAGTAAAATCCCTTTTCCTGGCCAGTAGACTCAAATATTTTTTTCTCAACTATTCTATAAATTCTAAAACACAATAACTCTTTGATTAAACAAGCTAGAGTAGATTAAATGTCAGCAATAGAATAAAACAGCACCTGGCAAACCAGATTATATGGCTTAAGCAAATAAAGAAAATTATCGACATATGAAAATCTCAAGACAAGGTTAAGCTATCTTAAGAAGTGTCTGGAGCCAGAGGCTCAGTGTCTGATTGTTCTCTTCGACTGCCCTCTTAGGTGTTATCCACAGGGTGTTGCAAATCAAGTTTAAAACATCCACACTGCTTGCAAACACAAAGGAGAAAAAAAGATTACTTTCATTCAGATCCTATCAAATGACGTAGGAACGAGTCTCCCTGGCTTTACTGCAGTCCCAGGCCCATCACCCCCAACCAGAGCGAGCAGGCCTTCAGTCCCACTTGGACCACACATGAGAGTGGAGAGGGGTGATTTCCCAAGGCAGTAGTTTTACCAAAAGAGAAAAAGAGATGTCAGGTACAAGAAACACCAACACACACCTGAGTGCTTGTGCACACACACACACACACACACTCCATTAACTCCACAACTGAATAAATTAAAATATTGTTGCTGAAAGCTAACACATTTAAATGTCAGTTTTTACAAAACTTAAAACATCCAGAGTCAAAGGTTTCCAGCTTTCGGTTATGAGATGAATAAATTCTAGAGATCAAAGCATGATGATTATAGATGACTATACTATATATTTTATATTGAAAGTTGCTATGAGTAGAGCTTTATTGTTCTTACCAAAACAATAACAACAAAATGATAATTTGTGAGGTAAAGAATATGTTAACTAACCTTATTGTGGCGGTAAACATTTCACAATACATATGAGTATCAATTCATCACACAGTACATCTTAGTGCTATACAATGTTAAATGTCAAATATATCTCAATAGAGCAGAAAAAACATAAAGCAAGGATTTTTATTAAAATGGAACATAGATCTCAGATTCATGGTTTCATCAGGAGTAATTTCAAAAGCTTCAATTCTAAGAAATCTTAATACCTGGAAATGCCCTCATGTTGTGTTGATTGTGATTATGGTTAATGAAATCAAATATCTCTAGGTTTAAGTCCTAAATCAGCCACTTATTAACATATGTTCTTTGATTGTGTTATGTCAATAATCTTTGGTTTGTTTAATTTCAAAATAATAATAGCACTACTAAATTTGAATTATTGTAAGAAATAAGGTAAAATGCTTAGGCCAATTAATTGCCTAATACATATTATTAATTATATATAATTGGTAGAGGAAAATAAATATATTAACTGTGGAAACAAAATTAGAATCACAGGAAATCAGAATTTCAAAGTTTGGTATCACAAAATGCTATTTTCTGTTGTTTCATAGATGGGCCTTGAATACTGCTAAAATTTTAGAAATTATTAATTAATTAGAGTTATATGACTGATTTATATATTAAAATTTGCAGTATCATTTAGTTAATCTCAGTACGTGCACATGGTGGATAAAAAAGCATCTACATTTCTTCTTCAGCATTTCTGTGGACACAAGAGCATTTGTTCAAGTAAAATAAAATAAATGAACATTATTAATATGTTAGTATAAGGAAAGCAATCCCTATGGCATGAGGACATTAGAATATATTAAACTGTGTCTGTCCCACCAATATTATTTGTAGGCAAATTAAACCTAGATTCATCATAGGTGACAAATTTGATGGCAGAAAGATGTAATACAACACATAGCTTAGAAGAAGTGCCTAAAATTATATAATAAAAGAGTACAATTACTACTATCTTAGTAAGATAGTGGACACATATCTGTTCAGACTATGTGGTGAACTGTATGAATCTAAATGCTGTTTAGTCACCCTTTGGGATATGACTTCCTTTGGCAATGGATTCGATAATAATAGGTGTGACATTAAACAGAGGGTACAACAGATATTCACCGGGGGCACTATGATAACCTAACGAAAGAAAATCTCCATACATACATGCCTATAATAAAATTCTATTGTTAAATGAGATAACACTACGAATTTGAAAGAAATTAAATTAAAACTAGGCTATATATGAACACAGAACAGAAATCTAAAGAGGCTCCCAAATTGTCTTTCCCTTTCATTGTCTTTCCACATGTATAATTACGTCCCACTCCGAGCTCCCATTCTATTTAAACACAGTAAGTTAACAATAACAACAACAAAGAAAGAACAAAGGGGAGTGAAGGACAGAGGGAAGTCAGGGATGCAGGCAAAACAAGAGAGGAAAATATTTCAAAGAGATGGTTTTTGATAAAACATTTTCTTCACTTTTGTATTATTTTTGTTAAACTTATTGGGGTGAAATTGGTTATTATGATCATATAGGCTTCAGGTATGGGCTTCTCTGTTACAAGATCTGTATATTACACTGTGTGCCCATCACCCAAAATCAAATCTTCTCTCGTTACCATATATTAGGGTCACAAAACATTTTGATAAAAAGCAAAATAACAAAATAACAATAATAACAGAGTAATTTTGTTACAGAATAAAGAAGCCAGGAATGCAACTGGGCAGAACCTTTAATCCAGATTCTAAAATTTTCTAGGAAATAACTTACTATGTGTCTTATTCCCATTCTCAGGATGTTAACATTTTTCTAGAATATTCCTATTGTGCCTCATCTTTTTATTTACAACTTATGTTTAACTAAATTTGATCCTATTTTATACAAGACATCATATGATAAGGACAGGCAACGATGAATAAGATTGGCCAATTCTTGTTAAATTGGCTTATAGAAATGGGAGGGGGTCTCATACAGCAGTGCCACAAGGATGCAGTCTTGTTAGCAGCCTATGTTTGCAGGATAATGTCAATCAAACATTTCTGTGTCCTAATTCCTGGAACCTGTGAATATGTTGCCTTCCATGGGAAAGGGAAATGAGGATTCAGGTAGAATTAATTTTCCCGGTCGGCTGACCTATATAAATCTTATCCTTAATTTTTTTCATGGGCCCATTATAATCAAAGAGGTACTTATAAATGAAAGCAAGAGGGATGATCAGCGTTAAGTAGCATAATGTGAGGAAAACTCCAGTCCATTGCTGGCTGTGAAACTGGAATGGGGCCATGAGCCAAGGACTGAGGGCGACCTCTAGAAGCTGAAGAAAATGAGAAAATGAATTCTCTCTACCGCCTCCAGGAAGAATACCTTGATTACAGCCCAGTTAGATCTGAGTTAGATTTCTGACCTACTGAATTATAAAATGATACATTTGTGTTGTTTTAATCCTGTAAATTTGTGGTAATTTGTTGTAGTAGCAGTAAAAATACTAATAATACATAGCCCATGGAATACACTGGGGAATCACAGAGCTATGTGGGGGGAAAAAAGTATCATTTTAGTAGACAACTGAACACTGGATAGAAGTAAGCAACTCTAAAGGCTCTAGGGGAGTACTGAGGAAGCATTTTATAGGGACGAGGTATGAACTGTGCAGAGAACTGGTAGGAGAGAGCACTGCACATTTTGAAAGTTGAAAAGAAGTTCAGTGTGCTATATGCAATGCACTTTGTGTGGCGTCTTGGGAGGAAGGATTGGATGAAGGCAGGAAGCATTTGGGATGAGCAATCATGATTCTAAGGTTAATTTATCCAGATAATAGTCTGGGTTTGAAAGCCAGAGTGACAAATTTAAAATTACTGTTAAAGGCATGGAGAAGTCACTAAAGGACTTTAAATGTGTGTGTGTGGGGTGGGGGGGGCAGGGGGTGATCCAATTTGCATTTTAGAAATATTGCTGAGGCAGCCCAAGCAGCATAGACTGAAGCAGGCCAGACTAAATTTAGGAGGCTTTTCAGTAATCCCGGGGAAAATGTAATCGGAGCCTTGATTAGGACTATGATAAGTGGGATCAGTAAAGAGACATGAAATCCAGTAGTTCCCTTTTCTTTAATCATCTGCACTAGCAATGGTTGGTGGGCCTTCCTGAATTTGTATCCTTAGTCTCAAGAATGACTCATTCTGGTATAGAAATAGAATAGGTCTCTGGAAATTATCAAGACTTCTTTTAGATATTTTCTCCAGTATATGATTTTATAAGCATTTATTTGGAATAATCAAAACAATATTGTAATGGAAGTAAAAAAGGTTTTGTTTCCATTTCTGTTTCTGTTGTTAAATAACTATCGATGCCAGAAAAATTCAGATTCTCTCTGGGCCCTACTACCCTAAAGGATAAAATAGGCAAATTGAATTTTATAGTATAGGTTAATTTACATAAAATTGCCAATATTTGACCAATTTTAACTTTCAAAACTAACAAATTTGTATGGTTCCACCTAATATTTTTTCAGTCCCAAAATCATGTATGTTATTTTTCAACATGTTAGAGAATCAAAAATCAAAACCCTACATATTTACTTTTAAAAACCTTGGAACACAAAGCTAACATGCTTTCACATTTGCTTAAAATGACTGATTTAGACTTATAAAAATCTATAAACTAAAATTATGTTTTTACAATTGCAAAGAACTCATAACACCAACTTTTGATTTCTGCTGCATTTTCAGATGCCTTAGGCATATCTCTAAGGATAGGTTATTGTTTAATAAATACATATGATATTCATAATTATAGGAACAAAAATTTAATTTCATGCCCAACTATTTTTCTTTATAATCTTAACAATATGGGGCTCCATGTTCATTATTTCTTGCAATAAAACTACTCCAGAATGCCTCAGGTAATTGACCTATAATAATGATAATTTTCTCTGCCGGAGAAAATTACTTTTAAATTTAAATTTCTTTTTAGTCTTAAGGGAATGATTCACCTTGTCAATTCATTTGTTTTTGATTTCCCATTTTAATTAGTCTCAATTTAATTACAATTGATTGAGTTAAAATATCAAACAAGAAACTACCTGCATGAATAGAAAAAAATCTCATTTTCCCAGTAAAAATCAACTTACACTTTAGAGGAAAATACCCAAACTCCTTAGTGGGCACGCGTATACATGAGTTTCTGGGTTGAGTTTCTGGAGATAATGAAAAAAATAACATATTTGTAAAGTGAATGAAATTATTCCAGGCACCTAGGTCATTATACTCTTCTTTTGTTAAAAAAACAGAAACGGGGAAAAACCCACAGGTGATTCTGATACATGAAGAAGGTTGAGAAGCGCACAATGCTGCACCCTTATTGTCTGTAATTTACTCTCCGCTCCCACTGTTTAATCTAATCGAGCACATTGATACAGTTAACTGCCTCTTAAGGAAAATATAATTGCAATTGGAAATTGTTAGAAAGTTAGGTTCAATCTGTTTTTCTTTCCCCAGGTGATTATAAGAATAGCTGTCATTTCTCCTTACTCTATGTTCATTCATTTTTCCCTGTTGTATAAATGCGATTTAAGAAATTAGTGCCAAAAGAGTATTTTTAGGAAAAAGTCTTATTAAATTCTACCATGTGGGAGACATAAATCCAGGACAATTCTTCTAGGACAGTGACTTCTTTTTATTCCCTTTCCTGCCTCAATACCAATTTATTCATCTAATATTCATTCCCAATTCTGAACAGAATACTTTTGATTTTTTATTATAGTTTTTATAAGATTTCCAAATTATCAGTATAATTTTTTTTTTTCAGAAAAATGCAATATATAAGATTAGCATTTAATCAAACAAAACTAGAACTATGACATTTCAGTTATAATTACAGTTGATTTTAAAACTACTGGGCAATTTTAATACTATTGGGCATTCTTAATGTCCTCTCTCTATATTGTTTGTTTGTTTTTTACTTTTGAAAAAACATGACTGTTTCAATTGACAAAATTTTAAGGACATTCAAAACAGTAAATAAAAATGGCTTCTAAAGTGAAAGTGGTCATCTGTAAATCAGACAATATAATAAAATAGGATTTTAGTTAAACATATATGTTATATATAAGATATACTTTGTATTACATAAGTATAAAATACAGTAATTCATTATTAAATAAGTTTTTTTTAATTTTCATGTATGTAAATAAATGTCAAAAATTTCATAAAGTTTTCTTTGGAAATATATGTACTTAAAAGAGCTAATTGGTTTTCAATGGTTTTACTTATTTTTTTAATCATCAAACATAAAAATTGGTAGTTTTATTTTTAGAAGGAGCCATTTATTCCAAAGTTATCTATTGAGACACATGTTTCTAGTATGAGGAACACAGGCAAACACCAGATAAAATCCTACCCTTCAAATTTGTTTACTTTTATATATATTTTTAGTGGGGTCTATAATTAAGTAGGGTTAAGTCTACAAAATGTTTGGCAGTAACACATTGTTTAGAAATTATTCATAAGACAAAAAACAGAATGATGGTTGCCAGGACTGGGACAAGAGGGGAGTTGTTTAAAAGGTATAAAGCTTTAGTTTTGATAGATGAAAAGAGTTCTGGAGATTGGTTACATAATGTGAATGTACTTACTAATGAATACTACACTTAAGGCCTGGGGTGGGGTGGGTACAGGGTGGAGGGGGTCAATGGGGAGAAAAGGGGACATCTATAATACTTTCAACACTAATGATACATTTTAATAATAGATAAGAGGCTAAAATTTATGATACGTGTATCAGGATTGAGGTAATACTATAGTTATGATCATTTTGCAATAAATAAATGTCTCAAGTTAACATGTACAAGTTAAAATTACAAAATGTGATTTCAATTATATCTTAATAAAGCTTGAAACTTTTAAATAAATGATATACCCATGAAAGGGCCAGTATACAGTGATTAAGTAAAATTATAAAATATAAGAGAAAGACAGATATTATAATCAAGGTTATAATCATATAATCACAAGAGCCCCTAAGGTAACAAAATTAGCAATTTTAAAAAAATAAGTATATACGAGCAGAATTGAAATTTTATCAGATAAAAAAATTCAAATAATTAAATTAAAAAGTGAAATCCAAACTGTATAAGTGACATCTTCAACCATCACACAGATCTGTATTGAGGGAAGAAGGTGATTAAATAGCTAAGTAAAGAAAATAACAATAACAACAGGAAAAATAAAAACTCACTGATATTACTTATGAGAGAATCAGAATAATGTACTTTTATAGCATTATTAATAAATAGCAATCTGCCGGAAGGAAGCTGAGAGAAGCACCAAACAACAGCATCTTTTTTCTCTCTGGGAAGAACCTAGGAGAATGTCAAGTGAATCATTTTCTACAATGTATTATCTCCATTAGCATTATCTTTCCAAGAAGAAAAAGGAAAAAAAACAAGTGTAGATTCCCCTGACTCAGAACAAAATGCTTTGAAAAGTTCTCAGGAAAACCTAGTACTTCACTGCAGGTAACATACCCCACTGTCATGGTTGTGAGAACTCAACATTTAACTGTCCAGCTTGCCCATCATTAGCTAAGGCCATTTTTCTTCAACAGCAAGTAAAGGCTAATCTAAGGAATTTCAACGAAATATTCTGATTCAAGAGATTAATATAAAACCAAGGGAGATGTCCTATATGATAATATTTTTCCAAATGGAGGTAACAAGTGTCAACCCGATGATGTCATTTAACAAAATTTAGGTAGAGAAATGAAGAAAGTGGCAAAAGGCTAACCCCACCCAGTTCAGTGCCTAAACCCTCCAACTGTTTCCTTCCTATAAGAGACAACAAAATAACTGATTATAGATATAGACTGTCTATTACAAGCATTCAAGTGGGAACTCCAAATGGGAAATACAACTCAATTGATAGGGAATGGGAACCAGTGGATGAAGGTCCAGCCTTCTTCATGCTTTTAAGTTTTGTCACAAAAAGTTGAGCTACCCCTTTCCAAAGCAGCAATATCAACAATATACTCTTGTATCAGCTTTTCATTGTGCCTTTTCTCACTCTCCTTGCTTCCTCACTTCTATCTAGAATAACCTCCCAAATTCAAACAAATGATGCAGGGCTTGGGTCTGCATCCAAGTTTGTATCTCATATTTTACTTTCAGAAAACTCAAACTAAGACAATTGGCATCTGAGTGGTGTTAGGAAAGAGACTCTCATGATGGAATTCTGGAATTGGGTTTCTTGTTAGCTATATGGCAATAGGTTTCTATGATCGTTGACAAGTGGGATGATGATACCTCCTATTATGCGATAGCTTTGAAATTACTAAATTAGTCCATCAGAATGAGGCATAAGTAGAGCAGGAAGATTGAGATTGTCTAGAACCTCCAGAAATCTAACAGTATTAGAACAGCAGTAATTATAAATATTGTACAATTGGCTGACTTTTGTCAACTTCCTTAAAGGCCTTGAAAAAAATAAATGGTAGATTCAGGTCAGCCAACTACTGACTAAAGCATGTGGTAAAATCTAGGATGTTTCCATGACAATGTTTCAGAGTCCTTCATCTTTTATGGTCAAAAGGTAGATTATTAAAAATCATGCATAAAATTGACTAAGTGTAGCAGTGTTGCAAATGAAAATGTAAGCCAAGTCTCAACATATTTTCTATGGTAAAATCAGGGGCCTGTTAGGAATGAGTGAGACCCTCATACATAGAATGAGGATATTTGGGATTATCCCTTATAAAACTGTAATCCTCAGGTTCTGCAAAACCTCCAGGTTAAAAAAACAAAAACAAACAAAAATAGAAATTGTTCCTCTTTCTTAAATGAGAGCAAGAACCTCACATTGCCTGGAAACATTAGAGAGACTCACTTGAGGCAGATAATTCTCCATATACAAATCTTCCTCAAGTCCTCCCCATATTTTTGTAAATGCTCCCAGGCCAATAACTAGAGTCAGATTACTCCCTGCAAAGTTGCATAACCTAGCCAAGATGTATTGGCAGGAGCCCAGGAAATGGAGTGTTGAGTTTTTTAACAGAAGTGGTGTATGTGACATAGGTAGTCACTTCATAGTGAGTCTGGATTTAAGGTCAGGTGACAATGCCAAAGAGGATTCTAAAATGTACCTGCTGAAATGGTCTTTAATAGTTGAGGTGGAGACACTGCCCCTATGTCACTAAGGCCATAAAATTACACTACTGATGAGGACATCCAATGATTTTCATCATGATTGGGCCAAAGTTGATAGTAGGAAATAGTGCCATAAAACTAGTATGCCAAAAGATAATGGAGCTATAGGATCCTTGAGTAGCTCAGTTCAGGTAGTGACATTAGTCATCAGTTGCAGAGTGGAATGTATGTAGTAACTAGATTGAGCAGAAGGCCAGGGTAAAAACACTATGCCTTTTCTGTAAGGATCAGTTGTGATACATAATAGACTATGATTTTTCTGGGGGTAAAATAGATGAGTAGCCAACTAGAATGTTTCTCCATTTAGAACTTAGGTGAAGACAGAAAGAAACCAAGAAGAAGAAACCAAGAAGAGAAAGCCAGAGTCGAGGAAGGGTAATGTGGTTTCATGGGAGCCAAAGAAAGAAAATATTTAAAAGAAGAAAGGATGGTTAGATCTATTGAGGGTGTCTTACCTAAAGGCAGTTACCTAAAGACAGAAATCTGACATTTTGATTTGATCACATCTGAGACACCAGTGCTTTAAAAACCTTTGGTGGCTATGAGGTAAAAAGTAAAGGTCAGATTGGAGTGGCTTGACCAATGAAGAAGAGTGTTATTTATCTATGACTATTGTTTTTTGTTTTTTTTTAGAAATTTGCCTTTTACATCTAACTTTTAAATTATAGAACATACAGATCTATATATAGTGATATTTTATACTTTTTGAGCCATCTATAGTTTTCTTTCTCAGTATCAGCAGCAGTTTATCATCTTAAAAATTTCCCGTGTATTACTTTCTTTGAAATTCTTTCAAATTTTAATTTCCATTCTCATATGTTTGAGTCCAGAATTCCTATTTATTTTTATATACATTGTAAATACCCAGTAAAATTTATTTTTTCAATACTCATATTTTCATCATTTTAAAGATTAACATTACAACTCTTAACT
The DNA here is from genome assembly GCF_054644295.1 of Miniopterus natalensis. Lineage (NCBI taxonomy): Eukaryota > Metazoa > Chordata > Mammalia > Chiroptera > Miniopteridae > Miniopterus > Miniopterus natalensis. The sequence goes on along the minus strand of NC_142083.1, from coordinate 15,024,896 downwards.
GAATCATAGAAACATTATGGCCTTATCTGCCAACTCCATTACCTACATCATCTGTAGGTCTGCTTCTATTTCTTTTTATCCCACTGTGTTTTTATTTTTAATTTTTTGAGGAGTGTAAGTATTGCTATTAGCATGCCTGGTGATGTTTTAAAAACTAATGTTACAAATTATATTTATTTACATTTTTCTTCTGCTATGCAGAAAGAGTGAAAACTGACTACCTTGATTTAATTAGGGATATAGTTTACTCAAATCTAGATTGTGCTTTAGTAAGTCTCTGTGAGCTTCTTTTTATCTCTGCCCTAGTGATGATTCTCGTGACCTTCACTAAGAGTTTTGTGCATTTGTTATCCACTCTCTTCTCACCTCTGGATAGTTTCTAATTCTGACATGTTTTCTCAGGGCTGCTGGGCTACTGACTGCTAAGTGCTTGCTCTAATCTTCAGAAGCTGTCTACATAGCTGCTGCTTCTCTTGCCCATTCGATTTCAGCAAAGGCTTGGAAGGGAAAACCAGCTTACGGAAGGCTGTTCTTATCCACTACTTTTACCAGGATCTTCTCTCTCTTAGGTTCCAATTTTGTCTGTCTTCATTAGGCCAACAAATACTGTTGATCTACTTCTCCTTTTTGAGCTCTCTTGCTAGACAAACTGCTAATTCTTGGCCTCTTGCATTGTGTCATGGTTTGCAAATGCCAACAGAGAAACAAAAATTTCAAAAAGTCAATGTTAACTCAAGGGAATTGCACTCAGTGAGAAAAGCTAATCTCAAAAGGTTATGTACTGTTTGATTCCTTTTATATAACATTTTGAAATTAAAATATAAAATGTAGAGATGAGTGGTTGCCAGAGGGTAGGAAAGGGGGTTGGAAAGTTTTGTCAGTAAAAGAGAAGAAAGGGGGAGCCTTCTGTTCATGGAGAAGCTCTGTAACTCGATTGTGGTGGCAATTACATGAATCTACACGTCATAAAATTGCATAAGACTGTACACGCACATTTTTGTTCACAAATGATTGCATGTAAACTTGTGAAGTTAGAATAATCACTGTGTATTAAACCAATGGCAATTTCCTGGTTATATTGATTTATAATTATGCAAGATGTATCATCTGGGAAGAATGGGTGAAAAATATACAGGATGCCACTGTATACTTTTTGCAATTTCCCATGAATCTGTTTTTACATTTTAATATAACACATTTTACTTCAATCAAAATATATAATTGACTTTTAGACACTAATTTGGAATATCATATATATTATGATATTCTTCACCTAAAGAAAAGTTATGTCATGGAAAGTTCTGTTTTCACAATAAGAAAAATGAACCAATTGTTATAAAACTTTTACAAGTATTGTGTAGCATTTTAATGACATTTTACAGATGAAAAAACCTGCAAGGTTACCAGTGTTTCCCCTCTTCTTGTCCTCCCTCCTCTGTCCATGGAGACTCCTTTCTGATCATGGTGTATCATTAAGTTCTACTGTTCTTAAATAATAAATGCCTATCCCACTGCTCTAATTCCTTCCTTTAATAAAAACTTGTTCTTAAACAGCTTGCTCAGTGAAAAAGAGCTTACATACAAATGTACACATTTTCTCAATGCCAGCAAATTTCTGCTAAAAGACAAACAGATGAATATATGATGGCTTGATAACTTTGGTGCACTTAATAATTTAGTCATCTGGTATTACTTTACTCATACTAGTTCCAGTTAATGAGACTGGAAGTCTGAATATGTTAAGGAAAAATTAATTGAAATGAAATAATTTCTGAGAGGCCCTCCTTCTCACACCAGGCATGCATGCTGCTAAGGGAGTTTTACTCACTGAAGTTCAAAAATTCTTCCCTAGTAACATACACAGAAGTATGTTCCAGCATCACAAAAGAAGCTGTTTCTCAAGGAAGTGAGGGAAATAATAGAGACATCCACAATTTAAATATTTCAAATGTAAATAAGAAAAGGATTATTCATAAACAAGGAGAGAGGTGGAATAAGAAACATTGGCTTGACTTTTCAAACTCTTTTCTGGATCCTAAATTCTTTCACTCTATGTTAGTGAAAAAAATAGAGAATTTTTGTGAATAGGGGAAGATTACTAGAAGAGCAGCAAGAATATAAATATTTCTATTTAAAATATTAAATATTATGAACTATGTATTTTATGGATTATTTATAATAAAAATTATGGACTATTAAGACTGAACACCATTTTAAATATTGAATAAATGCATTTTCAAAGGGACAACAGATAGATATACAACACATTGCTAGATATATTTTATGCTGAATTATAATTATTTTTAGCTATTTTCCCTAATTTTGAAATGCCAGAAATTTGAACTACTTTTATTTAACTTATATTAAAATAGCTTATAGCAATAAAACTTTTAAGAAGATGTTTTGATTTTCTATGCTAGCCATAGTTTAAACATTGCATGACAACTTTTCATTTTTAATACTGAGTTGAATTGAATGACTTGAATTGAACTTACTTAAGGATATATATATATTTTTTTTAATTATTAATTCTGTTTTATACTTATATTGTGTACATTTTTGGAAATTAAGAGAAGAAAAACCCAAAATTGCTGTCTAGGGAGTCAAATTTCTTAGCACATGTCCACTAAATACATTTATAATTGATAATTAATAGCATTGTGAATATAAGCAATATTAATATAAAAATACTACAATTAACTTCCAGTTAAAGTTTAAGCATTTTATATTAGATTTTTCTTTGTGCAACATTAGGTTTTATGGTACCTTATTTAATTTTTACAGCATTTAAACCCAAAATATACTCTAAGGATTAGGGCTATATTTTACTTTTTTATTTTACCTGCCCCTTTCAATTATATTCTATTTACCTAATGAATATTCAAATAGATTCTACTATACCTTTTATTCTTAGTAATTCATAAAACTAGCACCACTTGATTATTTACTTTTACTAAAAGGTAAACAATCAAATCATACATATTTATATTTATATTATCTATTTATTCCCTATTTTCACTATTTGATGCCGTTTCACCCCTCCGTGACACTGACATCCAGGAGGCTGACCTCTGTGCTGCTGAGCTACGTTGCCCTCTGGGCTTGGTTGTGCTCAGGTATTGGGAGGCTAACGAGAGAAAGATCAGAGAAAGTGGTGCCCTGGTTTCTCTCCTGGCTGAGCCATAATTTGACAGTGGCTACTTTCTATCTAGTGCTCCAGGGGCTGTTCTGCAGACCTCGACTACGCTGTCAGCTCTAACAGGCTGCAGACAACTTCATCCTACCTCTACAGCTCCGGCCTAAAGGTGGTAAAGATTTTTTGGGGGGGTTTCCCTCTTCCCTCTTCCTTCCATCTCACCAGTGTATAGACTGCTTTCATGAACTGTCTTCAGCCCATCGCCTCAGTTTCTGTGTGTTGCTGAGATGCTGACATTTTCAACTCAGGTATAGTTGAAACACTGGGTTCCAGCTGTGCGGGAACGTTGCAGCGTCTCAAGTTGAGAACCAAGGCCTCCTGCACCCTAGGCCGATGCTCACCTGCTGAGCCATGTCCTGCGGGCTGCTTTAATCTTTTACCACAATGGGGATTCATCACAGGCATTCTAATTCTATCTCAGAATTTACCACTTGATGTTTTTCTTAGTTTTATTGAGTTTTAAGTGACTATTATGTACTTATTTAGCAGCTACTACTTAAAAAGAAATTTAAAAATGGGGAGGTTTTACTGCAGAATTCTTCACTGTGAGCCGGTTACCTAGGCACTTATGCAGGCAGGCAAATACATACAGCCTTTCTGGGGAACACACACCAATATTCATCATACCCTGGGATCTGTAGGCTTTCAGAAGTGTGCCAAACAGTATTCTGTTGGCTTGAAAGAGTTAATGTGGCTCCCTAAATTCTCTTTTTAGCAGGAAGTTGGGAAGGCAGGATACCAGATCTCCCATATGTTATCGAGACGCTTTTTGTTCAATATAGATATTTAAGTTGCTGGGAAATAAATATTAATACATTCCTGACAAATCTATTTTAAAAATATTTTTATCTTTGTTTATTAAAACATTAAGACAATATACAAAATACGCAATGTTTTTTAAAAAGTTATATATGGGCCCTGGCCAGTTTGGCTCAGTGGTTAGAGCATTGGCCTGCAGACCCAAGGATCTTGCGTTCGATTCCTGGTCAAGGGCATGTACCTCTGTTGCAGGCTCATCCCTGGGCCACGCCCAGGGCTCATGCTGGAGGCAACTAATCTCTGTGTCTCTCCCAGATCCATGTTTCTGGCTCTCTCCACCCCGTCCCTGTCTCCCTTCCATTCTCTCTGGAAAACTATGGGGGGGGGAAATCATCTGGTGGGGATTAAAAAAAAAATTATATATGGTATTTCCTTCCCCAAAGGTTTTAAAATATGGCTTTGTGTGATATTTAAGTATTTATTGCTAATGGGGAAAAAAGGGAAGGGAAGTAGATGACTTCTTAAGTTACTTTCCAGACAAATGATTTTCTGATACATGAGAGTGCTACATATTTGCTTATCTAACTTGTAAATACATTTTCAAAACTGTATTTCCTTGTGAAAGTAAAAGTAAAATAAGCCTCTATTTTGTAGTCTAATTTTAAATTAAAATTCAGTCAAAATAGGTTCAATTATACTTTTTATGGGTGCACTAAGTAATAGTATATGAGAACAGCACAAAGGGGAAAAAGACCCTATGTAAGCATACTGGGCTATTTTAGACACATGGAGAGCAGGGAAACAATCCATGCATTTAAAATATTCAGAGCTCTTTGCAGTGCTCATTCATCTGAGCAGCCACAACCCTCGAACTCTAATGATGAGGCAGGTGACCAACTACCAGGAATACTAATCTTTAATCAACCATATTTGAAGCATGAAATTCTCACCCCAGGAAGGTGATTAGTTAATTTAATGGAAATAGAATGGTCAAATGGGAAATATGTAGAGAATAATAACTTAGAATATTGCTATCTGTTATTGCTCTTGCAATTTAAAGAATAAAACGTCTCCTTATCTGGAACTTACATAGTTATTTTTTCCATCAAATAATCCTTAACAGATTAAATAGGAAATGTTTCTTTTGGTGCTCCTTATGGAAGCAAAACAAGTGAGACTCAATTGCCTTCGCACTTTTTATACCTTTAAACCATGATTTCGGACATTTGATAAATATTCCGTTATTAATAAAATAAAAACAAAGCTAAGTAGAATCCCATGAAGTATTTGATCTAGTTTTGAATATATAATGACTAACAGAATAATCCAACCGCCAGTAAAAGATTATTACTGCTCTTCTACTGGAGTGTAAAACTGTCCTTAGAAAAGTGAATTATAGTGTTTATTCAAAGTTTTTAAATGTCAAACATAAATGAATAATTAGATCTATAAACTGACATCTTGGGAGTTAATCAGTTTCTAACATAGATTTTATGGTCTGGGAAATCTATACTGTCTGATTTTATCCCATTTAACTATGATATTTCTACACATTTTGTACCTGAATATATTCCAGGAAAATTATTTTAATTGCCTGAATTAAATAAATAGTACTAGTGCTTCATATAAAAGTTTTCTATAAAATACCCAAGCTATAAACAACTTTCTTTGAGACCAGGCAATTTTCTCTTTAGAATGAAATATAATACATAACTAATGTTGCACATTTGGGGGATAATATTCTGGCATTTAAATTAAAAAAATATTAAACTGTTATAAAAACTATGCAATACATCTAGTCAAGTTGAACTATAAACCTGTTTACACAAAGAACATTCTTAGTATACTTACAGATCTTTTGTCTTATAACTGTTATTTTCTTTGTTTAGAAAATGGTTCATTTGTAGGCGTTTATTGCTCTTGTTTTTTTATTAGATTTTTGCTAATTAATACAAAGCTAAAGTGTTATTTCTTTTTAATTTCATCCTTGTTTCCTAACATAACTTATTAGGCTATTTATTTAGGTGTAAAAATTAGGTGACAAAATTATATTTAGAGAAGTAGACTGATATTAAAATATTAAAGTGATATTATTTTTTGTTTCTGTGAATCGTTACAACCTATTGTCATTAATTACAGTATGTACTTCATGCATGTCCAAATACTGACATCTTTCAAATATTTTAAAGGCAATTGATTGTGGAAATTTTCAGAGGATTTTAATGCTGTAAGAAGAAGAAATAAGTAGGCCCCAATACCAATTTGAAATTAAAGTTAACACCTTACACTGCTGAGAAACAAATAGGAAGTTATTGGCAAAAGAAAAATGATAATAGTGAATTTGAAATTAGAAATGAGTCATATTTCAGTAACTGTATTCAAGAGCTAAATAACATATTTGCTTTACAAATCACCTGCGACTAATCAAAGTACATAGCCCTGTGCTATGAAAAGACAAATTATGTTACTGACATCTAGCATGTTAATATTAGAAAAACTGAGTTGCTCATACTGTGTGTATTTGATTAAAAAGCAAAAGTAGCTTATTTTACTGGATTGTGGTGACATGTAAAATGTGACTAAAGAAATTACATTGTGGTTTTATTTTTTGCTCTATTCTCTTCCCAACAGGAGCTAAGGATACCTAGAAACCTCTCAACATTATGATGAAAGAGAAATAGGGTATTATGGGGTAACCTTTTAAAGATTTTGGAATCAATTAATATTCTCTTCCTGAAGTTTCTGTGATTTTCCAAATTTGTACTGAAAAACAAAAACAGAAAGACAGAATAAAGATTCCATAATTATTTACTCAAAATCCCAGCTTGAAAAGTTGACAATCCTAGAAAAGAAGGCATCATCAGCTGGCGTTTGCTCCTGCCCTGAATGTAATAATAGAGGTCCTTGCTCAGTACTAGTACAAAAATCACAGAGAGATTTGAGAAAACAGAAGGTGATTGTGTCCCAATATGGAAAAAATGATCACAAAGAATGACTATCTGCTGTGGTCACAGGCAGGGAATGGATTATGGGATAGTTTGATGCTTGTACTTATTTGTGTCACCACTTTGCCCTCGGAAGATCACTATCTCAAGTTAAGAAAGAAGCCAAGAGAAAACATAAATCAGGGTGCTGCTGATAACAGCGAGGGTGAGACACTGAGAGCAATAAGTATAGATGGGCTGTGCAATCCCTGAAAATGATCCACCATGGAAGATCCTAAAAGACTGAAAACTTACTGCTGTGGCTCTTGCATGACTTAGCCCCCAGCTGTTCTTTCTGTTCCTCTTACTAAATTCAGATTGACTCCAGCAAACCCAGTCTTGATGCCCCTACATACTTTTCCACTATGATCACAACCTAAAATTCTTCATACCTTCCAAGAAATTGAATAATAAACAATTCTTGGAACAACCTACAATAGACTGACCTTTCCCAATCTGTCATGACGTCTTTAGGCTTCTTGCTTTAATTTTACCACACTAACCAGTCATTTATCCTTATAATTGCTTGGCCAACTAACCTTCTTTCTCAAGTATAATTTTTAGGGTTGAGGTATTTAGGGTTCACTAAAAATGTGAGGACACACAAAGTTGGGGAGAAATTAAGTAGTTGAGGTCTCTTCCTAAACTATGCCCAGTAGTTGAGGTCTCTTCCTAAACTATGCCTAGAATTTTCTTACTCCCCATGAAGATGCAACCAATTCACATATAAGTTCACAAAAACAATTTTTAAAAGATTTCTAAGAACATAGCATTATGAAATAAAGCTGTAGTTGTTAAAGTAGCAGATCACATCTGTGAGGAGAAGAGACTGATACATTTGTGGTTAAGTTAGCATGACTTAGTTATGTTTGCACTGAGTCAAGATAAGGATGCAGTGTGTTTCTACCTCCCTTCCTCATGGACACGCCTGGAGGTGGTGTCCTGTGAGATTATTCCTGCTCAACAGTGAAACACTACATGCAGTCATGATGCCAGGTTAGTTCTTTGCAACACTGAGTCTTGGATGTTAGGGTCAGGGGAGCTCCTATGTCAGGGGCTCCTATGCTCTTGCTCAAAATATATCTTTTTAGCATCAGATACCCCACGATATAGCATCAATGTTCTTTTTTCCAAACAAATTAGAAAACTTCCTGACCTCTGTTGCAAATAAACTGGATAATGTACCTCTTAGCTAGAAAGCAGTTTATGTATGAAAGTGACTTCAGAATGTGTACATTTATGTGTGTTCAAACTTGTGTGACCACTTCACAAGTGGTCTTAATTAAGTAGGGGAAAGATAGTCTTATTTTCTTTTAATCACGGTTAGTCAAACTTCCATAACCTGGCTCTCCTAATACTCTTTCTTATACTGATTTCCTCCTCTCTGCATTATTGTAGTTTACAGGAGGTCCCCCACCTCTGGTATCACTCAGCTTCTGACCTTGGTCATCTTTTCAAAAAGAACATCTCTGATCATATTACATCCATCTCTATAATTACAAAATACTTATTTCTCATGTCTTGCAAATGGGTAAGTCACACTTCCTCCTGCTGTTTTTAGGTAAATTCTCCTTTCTCCTAAATTCCTAAATGTTTCATGTACAAGCATAAAATTTTTTCCCAAACCTGCTCCTATTTTCTAATTTCTACACTTTTGCTATTTTTAATTTTTCTTCTGTCCACGCACATCTCATTTTTTTCTCCCTATAAATATAGTATCTACCATCCCAGTTCAATTACAGCTTCCACATTTCACAGATTTGAAGTGATCACACATTTGCTTTTAAACTGATATAGCAGTTAGTATCCCCGAATGGACATCACCTTATGCTGTAGCTTATGATCATATCTGTGTATCTAACTTCTCAGCTAGATTATGTGTTCATTTTGAGCAAGAACTAGTCACCATTTAAACATTCAATATCTAGTCTTCAGTAGGGTCCAGACACAAGCCCTTATGTTCATAAATTCTAAAAAAAATAACTTTTAAATGAGTGGAAATTTGAACTGAATCACTTCAATATGTAAAATGCTAAAGACTATATATTTCATTTTGGCACATGGTTAGCTCCTTTTCAATTTAAGATAGTTTCCCTAAAATCTTTTTTCTTTCATAAATATGTTAATGCATATTGATGTGTCACAGCTAAGGGAGTTTTGAAAGTTGCTGTCCACACAAGCATTCCCAACTTTTAATTACTGTTACTAATAGAAACATTAAGCACTTAACTATTTGTGAAAAAAGATATATCAACAACAATGTTCCTCTTATCAAGCAATAATAAGCTTTCAATTTTGGAAAAGTAAAGAATAACTTGATTTTAGAAGCACACAAAATTGAAATAATATCGAAAAAAATAGATAAAATTATGTAATGAACTAACATTTTGGAGATAACATGCAATTTACATGCATTTTATATACTGTGAGGATATGATACCTTAGTGTTTAAGTATGTACAAGGGAATATAATGGCCATAATTGTACTCTAGAAGAAATAAACATACAACCTTTAATAATATAGGAGGTGTGGGATGTGAGATATAAGGGAGACTGGAGCAGCATACAGGGTTATAGATGGTCCACAGGAAATGTTGTAGGGCCTTTGAATAATAATAATAAAAAATCTATATTGTAACTGTCTGTTTTCCTCTCTGTCGCCCCCATGCAAATAAATAAACCATGCAAAGTTACTTGATGGTCAGGACTGCACAGTGTTTATCATTTGACACCTAGTTTTCAAATATCTAGTTTTCAGCTTTTTTGATGTCTTTTACCCTCGTTAAAATATATAATTATATATTATTTAATCCTAACTCTCTAGAATATACTTACTGTCTAAGAAATTTTGTATCTGACTATATTATATAATAATACAACATAGAGAAACCCTCCCACAAAACAATGCATACACTAATACATGCACAATTACTGTTTCATCTAAAAATGACAAAACTCTTATCACCTAATCCACAGACAAATGCAGGAAAAATACATGCAATTTAACACATTAAGACAGATATCTCTCAAGATTATTTTGTGATCTTCCCTATGCCACATAATTTGCTGCAGAGTTCATTGCCAAATTACCAGCTCATTTTTCTCTCTTTAACTGCTCACTCATTTAGATCATTATAGGCCTGCAGGCTGCCTAGGTTGCTGAGTTCAACTCAAGGATAGTTCTGTATTGCCTTTGTCAGCATTTCAGTCCCAACTGAGATTATTCAGTTCAATCTCATATTTAACCTTCGACTTCAAGCTTATCTTTGCCTAAAACGCACTGCAGACACTTTGAAACAACACATCATTTACATATCATCGCCCCAGTATAATCCAAACCTAGAGCTCTCAGGATGAGCAGCAGCATGATTACTCCTTCAAAAACTTGAGACGATGTTCCTTCTGTGCAAGTTAGAAGAGTTTCCTAATTAACCTCAAACCAGTTTTAATATAATCCAGAATAAATATAATCAAGTCTTATAAAAAGTTGCAATTAAAATAAGAAGTGAAGGAGAAGCAATGAGGAAATTGAATTGTAATATCTTGATATTCATTATCACTGCATTGTATGAAATAGCACAGTAATTTCATTTTTATAAAATAAGTAGTTATGTTCTCTCTTTTTAAACATTAATATTCTATGCATGGTTCAATGTTTTGGATGTCTACCACAAAAGACATTATTTGATGGTGGATAGTAAAGAAGCACTTTAGCACATTAAACAAATTACTAATTGTTCCTAAGATAATAATAATGACTTTATACCCTGAAAGTATCTTTATTATACTGTTACTGATGAGTTCATTTTAAAAAGAGATAATTTGACTATAAACATTATAATATGTATCATAGATGGTTGATTAGAAAAATAGTCTCAATTATTCTTATCCTGTGTATGTTGAATCACTGAGTTAAAAATAAAAATTTTTTATATTGGATTCAATAAATATTGAATATTGGTATTTTCCTCTACCATATCCCCAAACTTTAAATTATTATTTTAATTTTCATCCAAAAATATGTTTTTATTGATTTTTAGAGAGAGAGGGAGAGCAACATCCATGTGAGAAAGTTGCAATCAGTTGTGAACTTGCAACCTAGGTTTGTTCACTGATCAGAATTGAACTGCAACCTTTTGATGTACAGGGACAATGCTCCAACCGAGCCACCCGACTAGGGCAAGAAAATGCGTGTTTTTAATGCATTCTGCGTGTTTATTTATTGTTACTTCTCATAAATTTATCTGCATTTTGCTTTTCTCAAAAGTATCTCATGGATTTTTAAAAATTACTTCATTTTAATGTTATATGATGTTCATGGTGCGATTCTGCACTGAATACCAATCCCTTTCCGCTCCCGCCATCTTCATTTTCAGGTTTGACACCATGTTTCTGGGGGAGTCTGGTCACTCCAAACATCAATGAATCAAACATTATTTTACATAGGATTCAACAGTGTGGTTCTTTAATTCCTATAAGATAAAGTCCTTGCAATAGACTTCTTGGGACTGAGCTAAACTTTATTATTTATTTTTGTTTTTAATTTCTACACTGTCTTTCCCCCCCGCCTAAATTTTTGCAACAATTTATATTTTTAACAGTAACACAAAAGACTTTTATTCACTGGATGCTACATTGCTCACACCAGTCTGATTTGTGTTTGATATTCCTATTTTTTCTTTGCTTCTTTATGATTTCTAAAGAATTTTGCCCCAATTTTGTTTTTTGAAATTTGATATGTCTGAGAACTCTATAATTTATATTCTCTCTTTGTTCTATTTTTATAATTTTAAGTAAATATTTTAAGTATATTTTGTAGGAATGTTATTTATATACATTTTCTTTCTCACTTGTATTTCTCTCTTATTTCCCAAATACGCAATATCTAATCACCAATTAATGTACCTTTTTCCACATAAAAACTTTATTTTTGTATTATATAATGTATTTGTGTTTTATTTTATAACACAGAATTAATATCTTCATAATTAGCATATTCCTGTATTTGGGTTTTATGTGTTCTCTTTGATATTGCCCTAAAGGTTTTGGTTATATATTTTTCTGTTTGTAATGCTTAATCTATTTGAAATTTTTTTATTGTCAAATTTTATTAATTTTTGATTTAGACTTAAATTTGAATTTGAATCAATTAAGTTTCACATAGGTTTTATTTTTAAGGCCTTTATATTTTAAGGCCCAATAAAGTTTAGTCTTATCCATAAAATATTTGTATAGTAGTATTTTCATGATGACATCTATTAAAGTATACTTCAGTACCATGTAGACTGCTTGAGGATTATGACTTCAGACCTCTAGTGTAAAATTCTTGTTTCTCCTTTCATCTGCCAAGCCCACCCGAGGTGACCTCTTCTGACTTCAGTTCCAGGAAGTTCAGGGCCTTAGATGCTACTAGTGATGACAATAGAATGGATGCTACTGGTGAAGACAATAGAATGGATTAGACCCACTGCCTGAGCTCTGCCATTACTTTTACCAGTTTCCCCCATTATCCAAACGCTTTCATAAGCTGAAATGGAGAAAAGTGAAGAAGCAATTACCTTAGGACACATCTTGCTAATGATGCACAGAATAAACCAAGATTAGTCCCTGGTGCTCACAGACGTGGTTCAAAGCTACGGTGGCTTGATGCTGAGATACCAAGTGTAGTTCCCCAGGAGGGGGCCTGGCCTGCTAGCTCCCTACGACGTGCTCACTGCCTCTGTGATGTCTAACTGCAAAGCAAAGGCTGAACACTCTTTCTGCTTTCCACCCCTGACCGGGAATCGAACCACGACCTCCTGGTTCATAGGTTGACGCTCAACCACTGAGCCAGGCCGGCAGGGCTCACGTTTTTTTAAAATAAAAGTTAAACCCTCTTTAGATTTTTTTTGGTTAGAAAAAACAGGTACTGATATACGTATTTTGTAAAACTGAAGTGGTGTAAAACAAACTTTCAGAAAGCAGAGGATACCTGTAACTATTCCTTTATTAAGGCATGATAAAATAATTATACTTTAATACACAATTAAGCTTGTTAATTACATAAATATTTAAATAAATAAATGATCAAAAGAAAATAAATAAAAATAGGTACTCCTATGATGTCTCTCCTATATGTGTTTGTGTGGATTATTTTTTAATGTGATTTTATCATCTTTATCATTTTATATAAAATAAAATTTTAATACATAATATTCTATGTTATTTTGACAAAAGGCAATTTATCCAGTGAATTTTATTCAATATTTATGATATTTTAACTTATTCTCTGTGAATAAAGATGTAAATTATTGTCTTACCCTTAATCATTACCTTGGGAGCAATCCCTAGATTCTGATTCACAATGATTTTTAAGACTACCAATATGCATTGTTAAATTCCTTCTAAAAATAATTATGCTATAGTGGCAACCCAAGGTGGAAATAATTACATGTTGTTGTCTACTTTATTTGGAACACCAGATTGGATATGTTAATAAGCGTTCTTCAAAAATACATGCTATTGAAAAATTGTGAAAAGTAAATTAACATCAACTCATAGTTACTCTTAATCCTTTCCATTTCTTTCTCCCTACAAATTGGACATTGGCTGATATTTCAGTATCTAACCTAATATGTATTGCATTGCCTGATACAGATTATGTGCTCAATATACTTTAACTGAATAAATTATAAAATTCTATGTTAGGTCCTCACAAATTTGAAATAAAAAGTAGTTTCACCTTTTTAAAAAAATACTGAAATTATATTGCTTAGTTGGAAATCTAATCTTTTCCTAAATTTCTATTTGAAAAATCTTCTCAAGGACCCTTAAACGTTCTTACACAGGTTCACAGTTGTATGTGGGAAATAGGCTTTTCTCATCAGATAGAAACAGCTCTTGCTAATCTTTCTGACTAGTGTCAAATGATTACTGCAACCTTCACCCACATTTTCAAAGCAGCAGCATGGTGTATGCTCTGGTATGAGACATTTTGAGCAAATGTGTCCAGTAACCACCGCTGTTGAAGCCTGCTCTCATCAGTCTCTGGCTTGTGAGTCTGAGGATATAGGACAATTATCTGGTCATTAGTCAAGGCATTGTGGCTCTGAAACAAAAGGAGGTCATTGTTTCCTAAGTCACACATGGTGAAGATTGTCTCATATCAAAAACTGTTAGGTCCCCAACTGTTATTGGTACTTCCAATTCACAGATGAGCCCAGATACCACAGAGACTCGCCCCCCGCCCCCCCCCCCCCCCCAGTATGTGGTGAACAGCTCTGTGCTGTATGCCAAGCCATTTTGTGACCAAATAATCACTCTTCAGTGTTCAGCTAACCAGTGTGGTGGCCAGATGACCAAATCCACCTTTGCTTTTATGGTGAATTATTTTTCAGGGCCTATATTGGTCTTTTCCTTTTAATCACCTTGGTCAGGGTGACCTAATTCAGCTAAATAATGTCTTTTTCAATAAAATGTTATTACCAAGAGATGGAATTGTGGAACCCTTGCCCTTTTAGGCAAATTTGCACTATTGCAGTTAGTCTAAAACAGCCGAGTTCTGTGGTGAAGGGCACCATGGTGACATACACTTACAGAGTTTACCTGTATCATAAGAATGTCTTGATATATGGTCCTTTGTAAAAATGGAAAAACATTCTTTCCATGCAACGGGGGGTTATGTGAATTACTATTCACATAGTTATTCCCAGGGCAAAGGTATACTTTTCCAAGATGAATTGATGTGTCCATTTATAGACAGAAAAAAACATAATAATTTTTAAGTTATAAAATGTAGTGCCAAGAAAAAAAATCTTTTCCACAAGGTACTCGTTTATTTTAACTAAACAATAAATTTTTAAAAAATCAATTTAAAAAATAAAAACAAAAAAACTATACATATGTGTGTGTGTGTGTATATATATATGTGTATATATATATTTATATATATATGTTATATGTGTCACAAAAGCCTTATTGTATATTTGACAAAGGTGTTCATTTATTTGGTTGGAAAATTAAAAGGGTCAGAATGAGAGAGTTGCTCAGAGAATTATGACTGGCTTATAAGACCACTTTTAGCTGTAGGTGATCAAACTTACTTAATGGAACATTTTGTGGGTTTGTGCCCATATTTTCTTTATGCTTATTTTGCCCTTCATAGGAGATGGAAATGTTTCATAATCACTCTATAAACAGAAGCTCATCTGTTAATGTCAAGGGAAAGTTTATTAATATATAAGTTATATAGCCTACATCCACACATACTTCATATTATGTGACAAGGCACCATTTGTTATACGACCTTCCATGCTCAGACATATGTCAATTTATATAGTACTAATATATCAAAAATACATTTTGTAAAAGCATATTTTCTTAGACAAGTAAATCATTAAATGACTTAAATAAACATGTAAGGTAAGTGTGCTTACATGTCTATTTGCCTCTCACAGCGAATATTAATATTGGTATAGTAGCTTAGTCGCCATAAGTAATGGTTTTTACATTATGTTAAATTGAATATTTTCCATGATTACATTTACATACAAAATTAGACAGATAAACTAGGCTGATTTCTTCTGGAGCTGAGTGACATGGTAAACAGAGTCAGAAAAATAATATATTCCCATGCTTCTGAAAGAAAACCTTTGTTCTTTAGATAGTATTTGAAATTGAAACTAGTAAATGGCTTGCATAAAAGTTTGATGACACATTCCTGACATATTAATTTTTATTCAGTTGGATATAAAATGTAGCAAAGTTATGTTAATTTAGAACTTGAGGAGCATTAGTTTTTTTTCCCTTTAGGAAATAATATGCCCACCTATTTCGTATTTGAGGATATCAATAAAAGAAGTAAAATTACATGTTGATTTTTGTAAAACTGAGGATATTTTAGAAATATTTTATTTTAAAATTTTCATGAAAAATTATATATAATTCTAAGTTAGTATACGCATATAACAAATGCTTCTTACAGCTTTATTAATTGGTTTTCTTCTCTTGTTTTTTGTCTAATTCTTTCAACTTCCTTAAAAACTGTGAAGCATTCTAAAGTCAATTGCTCAAATGTAATTGAATAAATGCCATGAAAACAAGGAAAGTAAAATTAAGTAACTGAAGTAAGAAAATGGAACAATATCCCATTTCTGAGGAAATGCTTATAGTTTAATGAATGATTTTTTTCATTTTGAGTAATTGGCTATAATATCAGTCATAATAAGATTTACATTTAAAGTTATTAGGTTTAATGTCTCTTCTAAATATGTGTAACACTCTCCCATTTTATTTTTATAAAAATTTCAAACAGGAAATATTATTAAACATATAAATTTGCCTTTTAATTTTCCTCTGGCAAGTACTATCTTGATGTATTGCTTTCTTATAGGCAAACATATATACATTCACTAGAGACTCCTAACAAGAAATTAATACATACTTCAGAATAATAGGAATTACTTGAGTTTAATTTAATCAGTTATGGTAATACAGAAAGAGGGAAATAGGCTATAATTCAATAGTAGTTCATACTGATATCTGAATGGGAATGTTTTCTTTAGTAGTTTAATGGATCAAATAATTTATTTTCCATATGGCCATTATTTTTTTCCAATTTTATAAATCACAAATTGCTAAAAAAATAACACAAACTAAAGATGTTAAGCAGTACTTTAGATGTCCCTTGGATAGTATATATTTATATTACTCACTAAAGCTCTTCCATACCTTATAATTATATTATTGTCTCCTCTATCACCTAGGAAATTTAAGTTCTTGTATGTAAATTTCATCACTTTCCCACTCCCTCACCAATGAGCTCACTCTTCCCACCTTGCTTAAGTCACAGAGGGAAAGACCTGCTGCTAACTTTCTGACTCATCAAATGTAATAATGAGTCTACAAGCTTCTATCTCCTTTTAGACCCAAGTTTATTAATTACTTTATAAATGTATGAATTACTGAAAGATCAATCTAGATATATTTGTGAAGAGACAGTGTGTGTGTTTTACACTTGTAAAGTTTTCTACATGTGGTCAAATCTATCCCTCACTGTGAGAGATATCTCCAATATCTCCAGTATTCTGAAGCAGTGAAGTATACGGTGTCTCTTTCTCAGCCTGCGTTGCTTTTGAAGTTATTCTTTTACTCTCAATAAATCATATTATAGATACCATTTCTACTACAATTATATTATGTGATTTCAGTACTTCCCACTACCACCCGCAATTCATTAATTGTCTTATTATGCAATTAAATTAAGCAATGCTCTTTAGATAGGAGTGGGTAATTGGTCTTGATATAGAGAAAACCAACATGACAGTGATATTTAGTTGCTTTTTGGAAAACAATAATCGTTTTTAAAATGCTTGGATTGATATAAAACTGTACCAAGAGACCAACCTAAGAGGACTCCATATTTGCAAATTTGTGATGCTATAAAATTTATGCAATCACACACATACAGAGTCAACTAAAATGAGTTGATAAATGTGGAGTTAATGCAGATAAGGAAAAAAATGCTGAACATAAAATGTGCCCAAAATATTTGTGATGCATGCTACTATATTATTTAATTTATTTGTCATAAATAGGCAATATTAATCCATCTAAATTATGTATCGGATGTACAATCTTTTATTTGCTTCTAGTTTACCAGTTCTTTGTTGTAAATATTAAATGGTAAAAAACAATATTTAAATAGCAATAGTAATTATATTTGGAAATACTGTTTTATATACGATAAAGTAGACGGGAAATGATAAAATGTTTTATTAAGAAAGTTTTGTAAAACTTTGTAAAAACATAACCATAATGTGTAATGTTAATTTTTAAAATAATTTGGACATCATGAACTTCCTTTACTTACACCTCTCTATACAAAATATAAATAGATACCTCTCTATTGGTGTGAGTAGGAACAGATAAATACAGTAAACTACATATAATGCAGATTGTCCAAGAAATAGTGAAGTCTGTACTAAAACAGGAAGAGTTATAAGTAGTCACATACCAAAAGCAGAATACAAGAAAGGTTCAAGCCCGCTGTAAGATAAACACCCTGAGAAGAGTTGTTTGTATTTCATTCTCATGTTTTAGGTGATGAACTTTCTGGACACCTATAATAACTATAATGTAGTAATGAGTTAGTTTTCAACTGGTATTTTGTACCCTGAGAAAGAGGCCTAATCAACATGGGGATTGAGGGGAGGTTCATGTGGAGAACAGGCAGATGGAAAGGGTGGGGGAAAGAAAATACCTGATCTTATACCTTTTTGTCACATCTAAGGGTGGATTTTCTGGATGGCTTTGAATCTTGACAAACATGGGATCTCAGATCACAATGAACTGGATGCAGCTGGCCTTGGGCTTATTCAAATGAAGATTGAATACAACTGGAATAACTTGGAGACAATACGGCGGATAGAATTTGATTTTGTGCTACATATTTGAAGCTTTCTGCAGACATGGAGCTAGGCATCCAACTAACAACCAGGGAAAATTTGGACAAGAACTAGTTTTCTCTTTATTCCCATTTGCTTCAGAGTATACTTTGGTCAGGATTTTGTCTTCAACACTCCTCTTGACAGCTCCAGAACACCACTCCAATAATCCCCCCTACACTCTCCTAAAGCAAAACATTTTCCCTCTCTATTGCATCATTTTCACCCATATGCCCTCATGCCGTTACTTTTATCTTAAATAAAATGTGCTCCCTTGCCTACACCTTTCCCTGAAATTTCATTCTCTTTCATCTCTCTGATTCCCTTTACAGAAAAACCCCTTGAAATCACCTATACTCTCTGATGTCAATTCCTCTTTTCCGCAATCCCTCATAAACCTCCTTGCCATCAGTCCCCTTATTCTGCCATGCTCCAGACCAGACCACTTTCCCCTCACTCCAAATTCTCTTTTGCAACATTACTTTCCCCCCATATCAGCACACCAGGGACATTTCTTACTTATATTTTTTACTGGCTTTCTCAGCCTCTGGCACAGAAGTTCTATGTGGCCAGGTTTAGTCTGCTTTATTTTCTGACTCTTCTAGCCACCTGTAATAAAGCCTGAAACACAGAAGAGGCTCAATAAATGCTTACCAAATGAATGAATGTATATTTCTGATAACACTGCCATGTTTGAAATCCATTTATGGATCCCCATTGCTTATGCAATACAGTACCCACACTTTTCTTTGGCTATAGGTTCCTTCATACAGGATCTTAGCAAGATTTCCTCAACCTAGCTCCACCTTCTTCCCTCCCTCCCCTGCCCCCGGAATTCTTTTATTTATTCTTTTTTTTAAAATGATTTTATTTATTTATTTATTAAATATATCTTTATTGATTTCAGAGAGAGGAAGAGAGATGGAGACAGAGAGAGAGAGAAACATCAATGATGAGAGAGTCATTGATGGGCTGCCTCCTGCAGGCCCCCACCAGGGATCAAGCCCGCAACCTGGGCATGTGCCTTGACCGGGAATCAAACCACGATCTCCTGGATCCCAGGTCAATGCTCAACCGCTGAGCCACGCCCGGCCGGGCCCTCTCATTTATTCCTTACACTGCTGCCTTGCCAAAACACTAATAATTACCTTCCTGGGTCAAACTTAAAATCCACTTGAGACCTTAGTCAGCCAAATGCTTATAACTTTTTTTTTCCCCATAGCTAACCCTTATTCTTATTAATCTGGAAACACATATTTACCTTAATCGCATGCATCCTCTGAATAGTTTTATCACCTACCAAATATATCTGACTATGTCCTCTATTAGGTACCCATTATATCCCAAACATATCTCTAATGCATCATTACATGCCCTTAAATAAATTTACTGGTAATCAGAAGTAAAAATTTTATTTATTTTTGTGTCTAATGAATTGCATAATATACCAAAACTATTCAATGTCTGAATATTAAATTTAAATATACTTAAATACTTAAAAGCTCCATCTAGATGTCTAGACCTAGATACTATTATTTATACATGAGGCAGGCATAAAAATGTACCTCTCAAAGTCTGTCTGCAGACAGTATAATTGGCTGATATCTCCAGCTATTGTACTCTAATTCCTTACTGTGGTCACACCAAGGCCATACTTCCCAGAAACTTTAGCCTAAGATTGATCATAGTGAGGATAGGACTCAATCTGGAGGTGACTCTGGATCAGGAATGGACTTGCTGAACTAGTTTAGACCTGCTTTGAGTTCTAAGGTGCTTTCACTCAATCTTCCTTCATTCCCTCTCTCCTTTATCTGGGGCCAGATCTGTGTCACAGTTTAGTACCTCTCCCAGTCTTTCCTGGTACCTTCCCCTTTTACCTTAATAGGCATTGATCTTAATAAATCACATGCATGGGCCCAGCCGGCATGGCTCTGTGGCTGAGCATCAACCTATGATCCAGGAGATCGCAGTTCAGTTCCTGGTCAGGGCACATGCCTGGGTTGCGGGCTCCATCCCCATTGGGGATGTCCAGGAGGCAGCCGATCAATGACTCTCTCATCAATGATGTTTCTCTCTCTCTCCCTTTCCCTTCCTCTCACTGAAATCAATAAAGATACATTAAAAAAATAAAAATATGTAAGTCACATGCATAGTATACATGTCTGCTTCTTACAGGATCAAGACTAACACAGGTGGTAAAAGAAATGTTCCAGGAACACAGGTGTTAAGACGGGGAATCTGGGATGGCTCATATGATATGTCAAAGGTGAAGTACAGTTTCTAGGTGGGGTGCAGTTGTCCTGGCACAAGATAGCCACACAGCTGCTAAATATTTCACTGGCGGTTACCTTGAAAATGTTCCAGTGGTGGGAAGTGTGTGGCAGATGTGATGATTCAGGCATTCAAAAACCATAAGGGGCAGAGAATGGAGGGGACAGTGCTATAAAGACAACAGAACTGGCTGGTTACTACAAAGTTGTATAGATGTCATCAGAGGGATTTTTTTTCTTTTTTCTTTTTCTGCTTTTTTTTCCTTACCTGAGGATGATCTTTCTATTGCTTTTCAGAAAGAGTGAAAGGGAGAGAGAGAGAGGGAGAAAGAGAACAACATAGATGTGAAAGACACATTGATTGGTTGCCTCCAACATGCACCCGACTGGGGCAGGTGACTGAGCCTGCAACGGAGGAACATGCCCTTGACCGGAATCAAACCCAAGACCCTTCAGTTGGCAGGCCAGTGCTCTAACCACTTAGCAAAACCACCTAGGGCCCATCAGAGGGATATTTAGAGACTGAGGACGATTAACAAGCACTTAATAGCTAAGTCTGCAGGGCGGAGAGATTTAAAGGAAGCCCTTATCGCTTGCAGTGAAAAAGCAGACTGAAGGTGAGCAGCAGGCTGCAGACCTATTTGTTACAGTTCAAGACCTGCAGAGACATTTAGATGCTCAGCCATGGCAGGTCTGTTATGTAAAAATCAGGGCTCTTATGGGCAAAACGTGTCTCCTGAAACATGGGGCAGGCACATGTGTTTGAAAATACCCCAAGTATTTTGGCTCTGCAGCCCCTGCTGTGCTCTCTGGGCTTGCAGTGATTGCCTCTTTCCTAGGAAGGGCTAGTCCTTCTGTGATGCTGGAAGATATGGAAGTAAAAATGAAGGTGCTGCCCCACAAGGCAAGAGGGTTTTTCCTCAGGAGCTACCTCTACATTGTTTACTGACTGCCAGGATGATGTTACTGGTAACTCCCAGAAAAACCTGCCTGGGAACACACTGGCCTAACATGGAAAAGAGACTATGAACCCCCAAATTTGCACGAAATGGCCAGTGTGTACAGACTGGAACCAGGGGAGTATCTCTGAGATTGAATCTTGAGGCTTCGAGATTAAGGGGACCAAAATGTAAGGGTAAGAAACTGCTGATGGAATTGGGGACTCTTTCCCAGCACATAGGACTTACTTATCCTAGGAGAGGTCTCAAGGGATTAGAAAAAAGTTGCTCCTGCAGTAGCCCTTGGAAACCTGAAAAAAGCAATTATAATCACTAATTGAGGAGGAAACAGTTAAGCTGCTCCAGGAGGTGGTGTAAAAGAAGGAAGGAGGTTAAGAGAAGTGGACATGTTAAAATGGATTCATTGTATAAGGTCAGAAGACCAATCAGAGACGTTCCACTGGGGAGAGAGGACTCACCATTCACCAAGACCACGAGGTGACTGGGGCACCAGCCCTCCTCTGCGGAGCAAGGCTGACATAGAAGAGACAGCTGAAGAGCTGGCTCCAAAGTACCAGAGGTCAGGAGTCACCACTTAACTCCCAGGAGGCTGCAATTACTGTTTTGACTGGCCAGGCCAAAGGAGAAGATAAGGAGCTTAACGGACAAAGATTTGTGAAGATGGTTAGAAGTACACAGCCTTCCTAGGGGCAAAACAGAGAAGCAGCCCACACGGATGTTGCTTAATTTGTTCAGTGACCTGTTGGGCTCCTTGAGCAACAGTGCGTGCAACAGCCACAGCTCAGCATTGATCTCTGTTCTGACAGGTGGAATGTTCACAGGCACAGTAGCTAGACCTGCCTTGGTTCATAGGATTTCTTACTGATGGGTCCCTATTTAGTTTAAGTCTTGGCCATCATGGCTGCTTAGCTCATGTGCCAATAGTGTCATTTTAGTGATAGGGAAGATGTGTTTTTAAAACTTCATGCATTTACATTAATATCTCAAATATATATTTACTATTATAGCATGTTTACAAAATATCCTTGATTTTAAACTTTCATTTTTTGTTCTCTTAGACTGAAAATCTAATCTTAGCTAATTGCTTAATTGTTATATTTTTCTATCAATACAAAAATATGCATATATATTTCAAAGTAATAATAAGTGTTACTTTGAACAAATCACAACAGAAAAAAATTAAGATTTATTTGCAGTTTTATTTGATTATAAAATATACTTGGTTAAGAATAAACTGTGAGAATATAGTGTTCTCAAGACACTAGAAATAATTCCTTCTGCAGTGTGGTTATGTTAACAACTTGATATATATAGTTAGATTCATTTGTTTTTATTTTCTTTAAATTATTAGGAATTATCTTTTTTTTCTAATTTATTTAATCATGAATGAATTAATAAACTATGATTCTTCATCTGAAATTTCTCACGTCTATTGACTTTTAATAAAGAGATTGAATTATAAGCATAGTGACTTCATAAAATCAAGAATTCTACTCATCTTTTAAGAAAGAATCCATAAATTGATGTTTCATATTTCAACAAATACATTTTACTTCTCTTGATATTATGTCACTTTATTCCAAATTATGCTTCTCATTTTTCTTACATTGTTAATTCTTTTTCTATTTCTTTTATTATATAAAACATGTTATCATCTCTCAACTTTTCTCTATTTTCTTATATTTTTGAAGATGATAAACCTTGTGTTTTGTTGTGTGTGTGAAAACCTTTAAAATGATTCAGTAATATGTGATACTCTAATTTTTTGTTCATAACCACATTTTAAGCAAGAAATTATTTTCCTCTGTCTACATTATACAGAATTTCTGTAAGAAAAGTGTTAATTTCCTATATGTGGTCAAGATGCCCAGGTTTTTCTAGTTCTATATTTAACCTGGAATATTATCCTCTACTTTGGAAAAGCGCATTTGAATTTTATGCTCTTATGGTTTATGGATTGGGTTTTCCTTTCATCACCAAATACCCTCACCAAAGCCTAGCCGCACTGTAGATGGTACATAGATCCGTCTGCTAGGGCTGCCATAACAGAGTGGTCTAAGCAACAGAAATTCCTTTTCTCACAGGACTAAAGGCTGAGATCTAGGTATTGTCAGGGTTTGCTTATTTTGAGGCCACTCTCTTTGACTTGTAGATGACCACCTTCAGGTCCACATGATATTCTCCCTTTGTGTATGTTTGGATCCAAATTTTCTTTCTTAATCAGGACACCAGTCATGTTGGATCTGAGCACACCCTAATGACCTCATTTAACTTAATTACCTCTGTGAAGAACTTATCTCCAAATATGGCCATGTCCTGAGGTACTAAAGGTTAGAACTTCAACATAAGTATTTTGGGGGGACACAACTCAGACCAGGACTGATGGGATGTTTCATTAACTTGACATCCTTTTTATTGAGGAACAGACCTTCCAGGGTCCTGTATATATGAATCTGACTGCCTGTCATCACTTCCTACAGACCAATACTTTTCCATTTGTGACATTATGGTAAAATAATATCTTTAGTTTTTAGGACATATATTTCCTCTTGAATTGTTTCACCTTGATAGATAACTGCTCTAGACTTAAGGTACTTTTTAATTTTTGTTCATAGAATTTTTCACTTTATTCCCACTGAAAAGATTTAATACATTATGTGGCAATTTTGCACTTTCAATTGATATGATGTATATGTTTGCTTAGTTTAATATGTTGGTAGTAATGGAAGGAAGTAATTTTTAGAATCAACATGGAAATATATGTCAACATTTTCAGCAATATAGCAAATAACACAGTTAGTTCCAAAATATATATTTAAGATTGATTGAGTTATCTATCCATCATCTATCTATCATCTATCTATCTATCTATCTATCTATCTATCTATCTATCTATCTATCTATCTATCTATCTATCTATCATCTATCTATCTATCTATCTATCATCTATCTATCATCTATCATCTATCATCTATCATCATTTATCTATCTAATCTATCATCTATCCTCTATCAATCTATCTAACCTATCTATCATCTATCTATCATCTATCAATCACCTATCTAACCTATCTATCATCTATTATCTATCTATTATCTCTTATCTATCTATCTATCTATCTATCTATCTATCTATCTATCTATCTATCTATCTATCATCTATCTATCATCTATCTATCTCTATCATCTATCATCTATCTAACCCATCTATCATCCATCAATCATCTATCTATCAAACTATCTATCATCTATCTAGAATCTACATCTATCATCTATCTATCATCTATCTATCTAATCTATCAACCTCTATCATCTTCTACCTCAGTGAGAATTTTTAGAACATGGAATACCTGACTTTATTCAGGGGTACTGACCTTTTTTCCCTTCCATCGCCAAATGAAAAAATGACAACAGACAACACAACAATAGCCATCCAGTGTGAATGCTCTGTCTTGAACTATAAACATATAGGTATTATAATACAGTTGTATCTTATTGGTCACGATGCATAATGTTTGTATCTGATCGGTAGATTTTTGGTACCAGAAATCCTTATATACAAGTATATATATACCTGCCTTTTTAAAAAGTCACTTTGGAGCAAAAATGGTAGATAATTACTATTATTATTATTTTTTGTAAATCAATCAAAATTATACCTATTTTTGTCAGATTAGATCTATTAGATTTTTTGGTGTGCTGCAGAATTTTAGAAACTAGTTTATGTGTGCCAAGAGATGAAAAAGGTTGAAAGTCATTGTTCTACTTAAATAAATACCTAAGTAGGGAGAAAGAGAGCTTTCCAAAGAGATGATAAAACAAAACTTCTCTACTCTGAGTGTTAATTGTGGTTAAATCTTGGAGACTGATGGTGGGATACAGAATTTCCCCTTTTTTAAATGACTTTATTGAGCCCATTCTCAATTTTCACAATGAACATGCACAGTCTGAGTGTACTTAACCAGGGCATTTGTTTCTAAAACAATTTGAATTTTTTTAGACTATTCAATTTACAAAGATGTCCATACATTTGGTAATTATATGTTGAATAATCGATCATGAAAGAAATAAATACCAAAAGGAAAATTGTATAAACAAAAAAATTCATGCCAGCTGCAAAATATTTGAAAAATCCAAATATCTCAAAATAGATTACCTGTGAATAGTTTATGCATAATTATTTAAATGCTGCACAATTATTAAAATAGTGATTATTTGTAATTTGTAATGGTATTTATAAAATACAGGGGTGGGCAAAAGTAGTTCATATGGAAAATAATACAATTATAAATAAATAATAATTCAGGAATAAACTGTGTTTCACATACTTACAACTGTAAACCTACATTTGCCCACCCCTATATTAGTAAAAAATGTTGAGACCACTATAATGTATATGTATAAATGTGTGTGTACATACATATATACATATATATATTTGTACACAAACATGATGGTTATATACACAAATGTAAAGGGTAAAATCTTAAAAATTATTATTTGGCAATATATTTGTACATGTCTTTTGTAGACTCTATAATATCTAAAGATTTTTTAAAATCACTCTCAGTAGAAGAACAGATATGCCTCAATTTGATGTGACTGTTTATCATTTAAAATAAAATAGACTACCCATGTATGCTACAAATGAAAAACAAGGTTCCCATTCAACAAATAAATGATAAATAAGTACATAGTTTTCGCAGCATGTCATAAATACCTATTGACTTCTATTTTAAACAAAGTGTGGCACCATTTACTTAAATAGGACTAATTATGCTATAGAAACAGAACTAACCAGGAAAGGCAGAGGTGTATAAAACATATGGCCTCTCTAAACTAAATAGCTACACCCAGCCGGGCGTGGCTCAGCGGCTGAGCATCTACCTAGGATCCAGGCGATCGGGGTTCAATTCCCGGTCAGGGCACATGCCCGGGTTGCAGGCTGCAGCCGATCAATGACTCTCTCATCATTGATGTTTCTATCTCTCTCTCTCTCTCTCCTTTCCTCTCTGTGAAATCAATAAAGATATATACAAAAAAAAACACAACACCTTTATAAACTAAATAGCTACCAATACTAGTGGTAAAATGATTACTTTTACTTTTGCTATTAAATGTTATCTGTAACACAGTGATTCAGCCATTAGAAAAACCATTGAGAGAATATATGTTTTATGCATTAAAATCATTGGTTTCACTGGGCTGAATGTGCAGTGGCAGAAAAAGGGTCATGGAACAAAGAAGAAAAATGTGATAACTTGCTCCTGGACTTTGTTTCCTTCTTGAAGTTTGGAACCTCTACTCCTGCTGCACCATCAGCAGAGAAGCCGCTTCCTGAATACATTTAATGATATTCTAAAATAACTCTTTTCTGAGAATCCAAAATGCCCCTGACAGCAAGAAGTAACCAAATACATTCAGTCAGCTAAGATTCAATTTCAGATCTTCATAGAATACTGACATATCATTTTTTTAAAAATTTCTTTATGCAGTGATCACATTCAGCTTGCGAGCAAGACTATATCCATGTTAGCTTTTAAAATATTGAAATGCTTTCTTTCTTTTGGTAAATAGTTACTGCTGCCAGTTCCCAAATCCACACATCCTGTCTCTGCCATCATTACATTAAGAGTTTTGTCCCCTCCTTCGGTAGCTTCAGTACCAACCCACAGATAGCACCCAACATGCTTGATGCTGGACACAGAAATGTCCTCCTGACCCACATTCCAGCACCAGGATGAATGTCTATCCTCACCTTAGTACTTGTATGGTGCTGGTTGTTGAATGATTTCAATTCCAGCCCTTCTTATATGTAGTTATGTACCATTGTGAAGTACGTTAATCATGCTTCAGGGTTATTTATTACTACTTCTTTTCAGGTTTTGAAAAGTTTCTTGGTGACTTTGTGTACCTCCAAGATCTATCTGCTACAAGAGGTTTCCCCTTTTGACAACTCCCCCTTTGTAGCAAGTCCATGTACAACCATGGTCCCATTAAAATATCTCTGATGAACATGTAGCCATCTCTAAGCTCCCATAACTTACTTGGAACAAAATGATTCTGCCTGGAAGGGTGACGGCCACTGGAGTTGAGAAACATGTTCTGCTTGTAACGGTCTAAAAGCTGAAGTAGCTGGAGGGTAAGCGCAGCCACACTGCATTTCACAGCGTGGGGACACTTGGGCTTTCCTCCCTGGAATACGCCACTCGCCAGCCCACCTGTTGGCTGGATCACACTCAGGCTGTGTTCTTGTCAACAAGGAATTTGATTATGCTGAGGAGTCTGTGGCCTGAGCGTTTCTTACTCACCACTCTGAAGCTTATTTCTTATCTGATACTGGGAGTAGCACTGCTTTCCATTTTCTTTGGCAATCATTAGTGCTCAGTAATGCCCTCTCCTTAAAATTTTCAAGATAGAAACATCATGGTTTGAGAGTGAAAATTATTGATGATATTTAGGAACTGTGATTTAGCTGCCAGGTTAGATAAAATAGTAAAAAATACCCAAATAATGGAGAAAGAACAAATAATTTTGATACTGTCAATTTAGGCCTTTATATATCTGAGAAAGCTAATTAGGGGAAAGATAAAAAGAATATAGTTTTACATGCTTGATATATGTTTTGATTAAATGAACAAATTATAAAATAATGGATATATGTGCCCATGTTAAAATGTTAACAGTGCATAACTGCATAATATATAATAGAAAACTGTATTTAATATACCATCATTGTACATTTCAGGGTTCTCCTTTCTTCAAGAATGTATTTCCATTTTTTAAATACGTGGTGATAGGAAGATGGATGTACTTATAGACACATATGCCAGACCATATATTTTTCTAATGCCAAAACACCGGCCATAGGGAGCAAAATATCTCAGCTTCATGATTAGGGAGGAATGTCCTCTTGTTCTATTTTTAGTCACGCTATTGAGATGGAACTCTAACTTGAAAATGTTCTTGCATGAATTATTTATTGTTTTTGAACACTTGCAACTCCTCATGAAAGGAAACATTGAAAGCATAATTATCAATCAGTAAGAGAAATGTGCAGAGAATGTGGAAATCTAAGGAAACTATATTGTCATTATTGAAAATATCTCATTCAAATAAAATATATTACCATCACTACTGTCTTTTGTTTTTGTATTAAGGTTCTGTTGATAACACTGTGTTGATCTGGAGCTACAGATAAATATACATATACTCTGGATACTGAAAGATAAATGGTTAGGTAGAGAGATTAGATGCTTCCAGTAATGTGACTTGGTGTGTGATTAAAACACAGTGTCACTATGGGATATTACTGGGACTACTGGCCTACTATCACTCTATATAAAGTTTCTAGGTACTTATATAGAGAGGAAACAAAATAAGACAGCCCTAAGTTCCCCAGAATATTTATTACTATCTAAGAATTTATTTAAAAATGCCAGTGTAGAAGTTTGATCCAATTGGGAGGGACACTAGATAAGGTAATGCCGTTATGGCCAAGAAACAAACTCACAGAGTGACTGTCTTCCATTTTACGCACCGGACTCTCTATGTCACCTTCTACAATCTGAGCAAAGTGTGCGCCTGAAATACAAAGGAGTGAATGAATATTTATTTCCATATTTCAGGTATAATTGGTGTAGACACAAGGCCTGTCCTGAGTGTAGATATTTGGGGAATGAATTCCTGTTTATTTTTAAGCAAGTCTTACATAGGGCCTTGAGAGAAGATGAAAGGGAATTGAACCACATATAAATGCTTCTAAATATTAATACCTTTGAAAACTCTTTACACCAAAACTACGGTCCAGTTGACAGTTCTGGAACTTGGACAAGCCAGATGAGCTTTCTTGACCTGTGAGATTTAGAGATTTAGCAGTAGGAGCAGGAACGATGGGTTAGCGTTACATGCTGCAATGATTTCTTACTGACTGGTATTGGTGATTAGAATTAGAAACATATATTGCAGCCAAATGACTAAGCATCATAAGTTCTATAATGTGTAGTCATATTTCAGCCTACTGGTAATAGAAAGTGACTAAATGACTTTGAGCAGGGGAGTTAAATGATAAACGGGTTAATTTGAAATTAATCTAAAGGAAATGTGCTATATAGATGGAGGTAGGAAGGCACTGAGAGAGGAAAAAATGCTCATCTTGAACTTCTAGGATCTTTTCTTTTTACTTTTATTGAGCTTTATTGTTTATACTATTTTGGAACATTTCTTTATGCCTTTGTTCCTTTGTCCAAAAATAAGTTTTTCTTATTTATTCCGTTATGTTACCTCGCATTTCTATACAATTAAATTACTAAGGCTAATTTAATATTTCTTTATTATCTTGGATTTTCACTACTGCTTGTCCTATTTAAAACTGTCACAGTGTTTGATTAAAGAGCATAGAAAATACCTATTAATCTTTTTACTTACACTCCTCAAGTCTTTATCAAGCAAGCTATCTATAGTAGAAAGTCACTAAAAAGTTAAAAGAAAATGAGAAATTGGTGGGAAAGTAGCTACTATAAGTTACTCTAAGACACTCTTAACAGTCCTTTAAAGAGAAATGTAAGAAAAAAATTATACATATTTAAATTGATCATTCAATAATATTCCACAAACATGGTAACTTAGTCATTTTATGATTTTAATTTGTTTTATTAGTAAAAATTATTCAGATGATTATTACAAAACAAGTAAAATATCCAACCAAGCCAAAATGGAAAGCCATAAAATATGCATGTTCCACCAGCCAGGTGTAGCTTTATATTTTGTGATATATTTTCATCTCTGTCTACATCTATGGTGTGACATGTTGATGTTGTCCAGAACAAAGACTATGGTGTATATATAAAATACTAAAGCCAAATTTCACCTGTCTTTTAAAACCTTTGTAACTCAAAATTATCCCATGAACATATCATATGTAATAAGTATATGTCTGAAACATAAATATTTATTCATATAAAACCCAGACTACAGTTACCATCTAATATTCGATAGCTGCCCTCTATTTGTCTACTTATAAATTACAATAAATAAACCATATTGCACCCTTGACTTACAGCTAAATCTTTACTCATGCACTCAATGATTTGCTATTGTTAAATTACTAGGAGTCCAAATTATAAGGTCAAAGAGAATGTGTACTTTTTGGTGACTTTTGTATTTGTCTGGCATAAAAACAGCTATATGACTTTTCTATCCAGACTCTTTAGGAGCTTTTACCTATAAAACTTTATCAATAATGATAATAATTATTTAGCCAGTGCCTGTATAAGTAGAATGAACTCCTCCCAATGTACAAAACAAAGAAGAAATTGGTAAGCATCTTGTATTTTGAATGGCACTGCTTCAAATAGGAGTGACATTATTTTCTGGTACAAACATTAATCTCTTTTAATATTTGGTTTGTTTTGTTTTTATTTCTTTCATTGATATAGGATTGTTTTATATGTCAGGTTTATGGACATGTGTTTTATAAATATAGTTTTCCAAATGCCTACTGTCTACATTTATTATGGTGTTATTTTGCTTGGAATTTCTCTCTTCTTCCCCTGATACTAATTTATTCTTTATCTCTCAGATTAAAAGTTACCTTCAAAGAAAGGCATGCCCTAAACAACTGCTGAACAGTATATTGGTTCTGTTATATTTATTATAGTACACTTCAAAATCTTTTCATAGCACTCCTCACAATGTATAACCATAAGTTTATGTGTGTGTGCTCTTAATTTGATTAACTTATTTTTCTCTAATTAGCTTATGACCATTTTGAGAGTGGGAAATGGGTTATTACTTTTTTTTTATTTTTTCAGTCAACAAATAGTTCCGTTTACGGGATATTGTAGGTGCTCAACAAGTATCTGTTTAATAACTTCCCGGCTGAGTTTAGGCAAGAAGATTTGTCAGCAGATAGCATTGTTATAATCACTGCACTGGAGTTCAGGAATAGGACACCAGATCCTTGGAGAGCCTGGTCTTAAAAAGAGCACAGCAAAACCATGCCTTAGACACTCTGAAGGGCTTCTAAATGTAACAGACACTTATTAGTCTTTTCCTTATATGAGCTTCCTATGCCATTTGATACTGCTGACTCTTCACTTCTTAAAAATCTTTCCTCTGTCAAAGTAAGAAATGTTCAAACCTGTAGATAATTTTTATGAGTTTATCTGAGCCAAACTGACAATAATTGCTGGGAAGCGGAATCTTAACAGATTAAGAAAATGCTTTGGGAAAATGGCAGTTTTGCACCTTATTTTATACATTACAATCAAAAGAGGAGATGTAAGTGGGTTACATGAAAATCACTGGTGATAGATTAGGGAAGCAGGTGAAAGCAAAGGGGGGGACCTCTGGGATTAGATAAAATGTAAAATGACAGACACTTTTTTACATAGGTTGGTACAGGATAGTTAACAGTCAACGATTAACACAATAACAGTAACAATGAGGGGATTTATGGTCTCTGCTCTGGTGTGATGCCTGTGTTTTGAGGCGTCCCCAGAAACAGGGAAATTACTTTGTTTTTGCAAAGGCATGTTTATCAGGTATGTTATCCTAGAGGCTTAGTTAAAGTGAAAATTGACCTTTGTTAGCAAAAATAGTGCCTTAGGACTTGACTACCCACCATGAACTGCTTTTAGTTAAAAAGTTTTAATTTCAGACCATCTTATTTGGTTACTTTAAGTCTCTGAGTTTGCAAGGCCGCCACACAGGACTTCACTGAGCTTGTCAGGTTCAGCATTTGGCCCTTTTTCATCCACACTTTCTTGGCTTCCCTAATTTACTATACTTTTTCTCCAAATTTTTCACCTTGGATGAGCTTCTTATTTAATATAATTATACATGATTGGTAGATAGAAGAGAGTTATTATTTAAACTCATAGCTTACATATGCTTCCACATATTCAAACACTGATGCAAAAGGAACAAAAAGCCACAATAAAAATCATACATGTTGTGTTTGTGCTGGAAGAGAATGTGGGGGCTAAATAAATATTAATACTTTCCTCCCACCTTCTAATTCTGCTGGCTGGGTTATAACCAAATGAACAGAGACATGCGCATGGAGTATGCACTTAGACATGATAAATCCATGAAAATTCTAAGACAGTGAGGCAAATTGGGTATATAAGACATTTTCGATAAAGGAAGAAAAAGGGGGGAATGGGTCTTAGATTTCAGAAGTGAGGCTGGGCGATTTATAGGTAGTTGAGGAAGAGTGGAACACACCTGGCAGGAAAATCTTTGCTAGGTGACTCAGAAGCAATGGGACACAGCCGGTGATACCATTGTGATTAGCTAGTTATTAATAATAGGAAAGGAGCAAAGGGGGAAGCCCGACATTGTAGGCATGTCATTTGGGCAGCTTCTCCAGGAAACTGTAACTTTGCACTCCCCAGGGAACCACCAGCCTATTGCCTGCAAAACACCGTGGGAAGGGACCCAACAACGCATGCCTAGTAAAGTGGTGGTGACATAAAGAAGGTACTTGCCTGTCGGTCACACTTGTGAACAGAAATCAATGGCCAGAATGGCCATGGCTACTGCAAGCACACAAACATTTGTAAATACACATCCCCTAAACAAAAGAGTTTGTGCTATGTTGGTGTTCGTGTGGCTCCTGGCTCTCTTGCATTTGCCCATGTGGCTCATGGCCACGCAGACCCCCACTAATATACTAATGGACTGCAGTGGGAAACAAGCTGAGCTAGCCTGATGGTGGACTGGACTCAGCTCCAACATGGAAAGGAAACTGGGTACTGGCTCCAATTTTACCTCTACTGAAGCCTCAGCTACACTTCTTTTTTGGCAGGACAGAGGGAAATGGGACTTTGGAAACTCAGGGATGTGATTCCACAGAAGTAAAAATCACTCCTTCTCCCGTGCCAGTCTCAGAAAATTGTTTTTTTAGAATATAGCAAGAAATCCACTCCCACTAGCTGCTGGGGGACATGAGAACCTCTCCCTCCCGTTAACACAGCTATATAGCTAACAGGCACCCTCTTGTTTCTATATTTAATTCAAATTAGGCTAAGGCAGTATAAGATCTCCTTCCTGAAGCAGGTTTCTCTGTCTGAATCTTATGGTCCACCATAAACAAAACTTCAACAGAGGACATTTACACATTACAATACAGATTGCTGCTGAAGCCAATTATATACTCAGACAACAAGCTGACAATAAAATTAACAGGAAGAAAAAAAAAAGCATTATTGTATACTTTCATTTTACCTAGTGTTATTAAGGGTTCTATTAAAAGAAAAGAAAGGTTATAATATTTGTTCTCATGGTAACTCTAAGTACACAAAAAAAGGCAATGCTTAGTCATTTTCATTCATTTAATATTCAGTATGTTCACTTGCCAAAGCACAAAGGCCAGAAAAGGAATTAACCTTTGCTCTTGGGTTTGAGAGGAATGAAGCTAAAATAAGAACCACCTAGCATTAATATTGTTCAATTGAAGCTGCTGAGAGGACAGATGAAGGCTTTAAAATAACCCCAGATGGTTACTGGTATATCCCTCTCAAAACAAAAATGCCAGTCTGTTTAGTTCAAAGATCATTAGTTCCCTTATTGGACAATTTGGGATTTTACATCTCATAATGCGCGAAATGCACTGTGTTATCTAACAGAGTGTGCGACCCTGGGCTAATTAAAAGGCACACAGGAGCAGGGCAGGGCGGAGCAAGGCTGCTTCATTACAAGTGGTGGTTGTTCCCTGGAGGCAGAAGCATCAAAGGATTCCTGGAAGTGGTCCAAGGCATCCGTCAGAGGCAATGTGCTTCCCAGATAGCAGGCCACAGAGTGGGATTGCAGCTCTGGGAACTGCTGAATCTGACTGTGGCTTTTTATTTGTTTGTCAGGTTGGTGAAATACGAGACCTCAGGGGGAACCGATCAGGCAGACTGAAACTGAATGTGACCTTTGTAGCTGACAGGCCAGGCTTACTTTTGCGGGAAAGGGGGCATTAGTTAGTATCTGTATGTTTTGTCACCCTTTTAAGTGGAGAGTGACAGACTGACGGGAAAGAAACAGGAGAGTATGGAGGCTTCCCTCACGCTATGATTCAATTCCAGGGCTCCCTTCCCTCCCGGGCTACGACCGCATTTCTGCCCCCATGTTAAATTCTAACTGAAAGCCAAGCGTTCAAGGAGAAGCAAGAACATCTATGTGACAATAGCACTATAAAGAGGCAGGCAGGCAGCCTGCAAAGTATTCTGATAATTCCAATTCTAGGACTCTCTCCAACAGAAATAATCCATCTATGTGCAAGGATAAATATATCAGAATTGTTTGCAAAGCAAACACTGTAACTTAAGAACTTCTTAGGGGAAGGGGGGTCAAATACATACCATCATAAAATATAGATAATGATAATTAATTACTTACATAGCATGTATAACTAATATATTTATGTATTTATAATTATATTCATTATTATAATTGTTAATATATAGTAGTAGGGCAATTTATAAATTATGTTATTTTTATAATATATATAATATGTTATATATACAATGTGTTTTGTAATATAAATTTTTATATTTTAAATATAAATACATACATACAAACACACATACACACAAATAAATATACTACAATATACACACTATTGAAAAGAAAGTGTGAGATTGGGGAAGCTTGTGTGTTTATGCATGTAGCTATGCTATATAGGGCTACAGAGAGAAGTATGAAAGTCATACTTTCTTCAACCTTTCATACGCCACAGAAGACTAAATATTAGGTTGTATATAAAGAGCTCTTAATAAATTATTGTTCAAAGATATAGATTGCAATAATAATTTGTGACCAGCCAAAGAGGAGGCACAGATAAATATTGTAATAAAGGTAAAGCTGGGGCATATTAAATCCTTAAGAAGGATTTAAATCCTTAAGAGGGATTAAATCCTAAATGTCATTAGGTCAGGATATGATTCAAAAAAGTGTCTTGCAATCATTTACTAACCAAACACTTTTTTTTTAAAAAACTCCTTCAAACAACCTGAACATATACTTTTAAATGTGTATTTTTCAATAATGACAAAGCAGATTTTGAATATGTCATTTTAGAAGTTTACAACTATTGGGCAGATGCTCAACATAATTATCTTGTGATTAATCTAAATTGCTGCTAAATTTACCCTCGCTTACACACGAAAGCAAGCTATGTAAGCACACTGGATTTTTTAAAGTTGACGTTTTATACTGAAAATAATTTTATAGCTAAGAAAATGAATAAAAAATGTGACATTTCTTGAAAAAATACCTCATGTAATATTACATCTCTCTGGCAGAACTTTTTTCCTTCTACTAGGTTTAGAGAATACTATATAAATTATACTCATTTATGTTTGCAAAAATCATATTTTGTTATGTCTAAAATATCCATAAAGTGAGAAAAATGTTATCCCTTCGATGTCTACTCAGTTTGTTAAAATCTGTACCTTACTGAAAAATTGACATACCAGGAGAATTTATATAATCAGTAATCCACTCAGTGTTTGCAAAGAAATTGATACAGCAACTAAGAGACTCACCATGTTGGTAGAGGGATTAAACAGCCATAGCAGAAGTGTAGTTCATATTTGCTTTAGTAATACTGGTAGAGAGATAGTGTCTATGTGATACTTACTGATGAAGTTTCATTTCCTTCAGCTAAAATACACTGTTTTGAAGGAGAGTGATTTGAGCAAGTTCTTGCCTAATACAAGCACGTTAGTTAAGGCGGCAGGAGGGGGGGGTGCTAGATAATGGTAAAAATTAATATTAGGAAAGGCTTGAGTAATTAACTCAGTGTTGGCTTTGTATCTAGCCTTTTACATGTAAATGCATTTATTATGCACGAGCAAAGGTATGCATTCATGTTAGAAAGGTGCAAAACCCAGCAAAATTTAGGAGGTCTCTTATGGTGGGGAGAGGGACTGGGGAGGGGGATGGGACGGGGTGGAACGGGTCATTGGGGAGAAAAAAGGACATCTGTAATATTTTAAACAAAAATAAAAAAATAAAAAAATAAAAAAATAAAACAAATCTTGGGAAAAAAATAAAAACATAAAGATATAAAAAAAGAAAAAAAAAATATCAACATGTTTTTTTATTTTGTTGTTGCTCATTATGAGTGACTTTCAGAATGTCATTTTGTCCTCAGGGTTTTTTCTTTAAAAAC
This sequence comes from Miniopterus natalensis, assembly GCF_054644295.1. Lineage (NCBI taxonomy): Eukaryota > Metazoa > Chordata > Mammalia > Chiroptera > Miniopteridae > Miniopterus > Miniopterus natalensis. The sequence continues at coordinate 14,988,140 of NC_142083.1, read as the reverse complement.
CCTATTTTTATCTGTCTGCTGGTTTTGACATTGTCCATCTCTAGTCCTATCTTCAATCTGGCTTCCCCATTTTTCCCTAAGAACCAAATTACTGAGTCATGGGGAGTTGGTCATTTGCACATCAGTTAGGGTATTTTTAGAGGCAGCCTTAGTCTAGTACAGCAATAGTCTGATGTCAGTGGGCCTGAAATACATATTCTCTGATAGAATAACCAAGTTCTGAGAAGTTGCAAACTCGTCTCATTTTAGTTGTAACATTTATATAGCTACAATATGTTACCTTTACTTTTAAATGTCCATAGTCTAATATCTACTGCAACAGAATAATATGTCTCATTACTTTCCTTTTAAAAGATGAAACTGAGATTTTTAACCTTAAGGAGGAAGACAAATGCTGAAATGGGAACTAAAGGTTTGAGGACACAAGAAAAATAAATCTCAGCATAGGTAACATAATGATTTGAAAAGGTGCAAAAAAAAAAAGAGAAAAAAATATTGTTCAGAAGTAATTGAAGTGAAAGTGACCTCTAGAATCGCAAATATCAAAAGGATCTTAAACCATAATTGTCAAACCTACTAACAAGTAAGTCTTGCTCAAGTGACACTGCACAAAGAATGCTATGAGCTGGAAATATTCAGAAAGAAAGAGAAACGGTGAGAATACAGGATGACCTGACCTCAACAATCTATTACTTTTTCCGGAGGTTCCTAGGTGGTAAATGCTAAAAGTATGCACTGTATTAAAAATTATCTGAGTTATTCTGAATCACTGTTCTAAATATAATGAGCGTCCACTGGTGAACTATGGTAGGCTATAGGACACTTTCATTCTTGGGAAAGGCCTAAAGTGAGCTCCAAGGCAGGCTGAAAGGCCCTTTTATTTCCTTTTTCTTTAAGTTCAAACCAGATTCTTATACCTATCACTCCAAATATGAGAAAAGGCCTCACAGAATAAGACGATTCATATATTATAGTAGAAAAGACTAAAAAGACAAAAATCCAAGAGAAGTTGAAACTGACAAGAGAGAAGTCTCATGTATATAATTAAGGGAAAACCCTCAGCATGTATTACCTTTTCTATTTAGGGTGATGAATAGAATAAAAATGGCCTTAAGGAGGGATAAATCATAGCATATCTGAATAACTAAATAAAATAAAATATAGCTAGGTCATAGGGAATGAAGAAATGAGGCATAATCTAAAGATGAAAACACAGGGGGCTCGCCTGGAAGGTTCTTCTAAGCTGTATTGAAGATTGCAAAGTTGAAAAAGCTAAGACTAATGGGAAATAATTAAATAACTAGGCAGGATAATGACATGACTGTAAGTAGAATTTTAAAGTATCTTTCCACCCCAAGTTCATGATTATTTAGAGTAAGGTAATGGTGGTACAAGTAGGGATGAGTTAAGAAATTTCAGTGACACGTACATAGGTCATAATCAGGCACTGTGATCCATTTAATATTGGTGAAAAAGAGGGGAAAGTTAGGCTGGTGGTGTGACTTGGATCACCGGATGAGTCGTGCTGCTGACACTGGATTGAAAAGTATAAATTTTGTGCTTGGATTGGTGATATAATGAATTAAGTCAGAAAACAGATAATAATTGCTTCACAGTTACCTTGTTTTTTTTTATATTGTGCCGAAGAGCCAATTAAAAATACAAACAACTTAAAGAAGGAAAGAATTTGAAGCTAAATATAGAAAAGATTAGAGAAATTTAATTCTAATATTAATAAAATACCAAAAAATGATTGCTTTTATGAATTTTCTAAACTTACTTTGCCTTTCTTCTTATTTATTTATTTACTTATTTGTTTATGGCTTTAAGAAAACTACTTAATACATCTGGAGTTTGAAGTTTTTTACCAAAGACTGAGCATTTTCTTTATTATCACTTAGTCTTTCATTCATTGTTCATTTGCAATATCCTATTAGTTATATATTGTTATTCATATGTGTTACGTTTTACGCCCTCGCTTTTCTTCCTCCTATAAAGACAGTATCTTTGCTTTCTCACTTTTGTTTAGTTCTATAAAAGAGTAGCAGTTAACAGCAGTTCCTAAACAATTGCAATGTCATACTGGACAATAGGTAGGTCCCCAAATGGGGGAATTGATTAGGGAGAGAAGCTGATGGCGAGAGAGAGAGAGTGGGCTGGGAAGGGGAGAAAGGCAGTTTTATGTGTTTTGGGTCAACACAGTTTGTTGTGTAGAAATGGGAGGTCTGTAAATACAGAAAAATACATTGTGGAAAGTTATAAAACTAGGCTATACATGTTTCATTAATTCATTTTTTTAAAATTAAATTTGTTGAGGTGACATCGGCTAATGGAATTACATGTTACGATTTTATGATATATCATCTGTATATTGCATTGCGTGCTCACCACTCAAAGTCAGATCTCCTTCCATTCCATATACTTGACCCCCTTTACTCCTTAACTCCAACCCCCTTCCCTCTGTTTTCTGTGCATGAGTTTTTGTTTGTTTTATTTTCTTGCTTGTTTATTGACTGCTTTCAGTTATGTCTCCCACATATGAGTGAAATCATATAGTTCTTGACTTTTTCTGTCCAACTTATTTTACTTTGCATGCTCTATTCATTGCAGCATTATTCATGGCAGCCAACACATGGAGACAAGCAGTGTCCTTTCATAGATGACTGGATACAAAATGTGGTACGTATATAAAATGGAATATTATTCAGCCATAAGAGAAGATGAAATACTGCCATTTGTGACAACATGAATGGATTTTAAGAATATCATTAATTAATTTCTATTAATCCATTAATTCTATGAATTATTTAATGTTTATTTTAGCACTTGGTTTAGATATAACCCAAAGAAGAGACTGATCATGTTTGCTGAATCTTCATAAGGAGTACATTTAAAAAGCAGGCTTCTTACCTTGGTTAAAGGAGACCCTGCCTCTCAGTCTACTGTTATCACATGACTATGGTTAAGGGCCTGACCTACAAATGTTGCACCAATTGTTGAGTAAGGAAAAATGAATACATTTTACTTATGAGTGTAAATTATACCAAAACCAACTATATTACTGCTGATGCAGGTCATTTTTTAAACTATTAAAAATATAACAGTGTGTACTTTGAAATAAAATGTGTATATAATACACAATTATGCAGGCATGTTGAGTTCTTTGGTTTCTTTCATTACATTATGAGATAGCTGATACTTGGTTTTATCTGAAAAGTTACCAGTGAGGTAGTACTGATATCTGTAGGCTCCAGGAAATTATGTCAGTTTCAGGAAATTATGCAGTGTTACATTATCATAATTTAAATCATTTGTGTGAGGTTCCATTATGCGTGCATCATGCTGGTGTACAGATTAATATTGTGTTTATTCTTATTTATAATTATCTGACATTACTATCATAATTATTAAAAATACTTCAAATATCAGCCATCTTCTGATTTTATTAAAAATATTTGACATTGATAATATATTTTTTAAATACATGAGATCTCAGTCACCTTCTGACTTAGTATATTTGAATTTATTACTGTATAAATGAATATATATGCACATAAGTATATGTAACTATGCATGCTATACCTTTGAAAGGATGCATGTAACGCTATATATAGATATGTATACACAAACGTGTGTGTATCCAGGGAGCAGTGTTTGTTTTCTAATCCACTAAATCATCTCAATGTTCTTAAAGAGTGAAATTTTTGTATTATAACTAATCTAAGCCACTGAGTGTTATTATGGATCAGAATCTTGCTATTTAAAATATTTTATTTCAGTAAGAGCTATAATGCACATTATTGATGGCCCATTTGAATATATATACTCAACACTTGAGCAATTACATATATCTTCTTTATCAAAATTAAGCCACACTCCTTTTTTTGTTTGTTTTTTTGTGTCTTTCCACGACATAATTGTAATAAAATTGACATTTTAAAAGATATATGTTTAAAATAGATATAAGGTTATATATCACAGTTTCCTGAGCCACATTTCTGTGACAAAAATGTCAGCTTCTGATTGATTGACTGGTAGATTGTTTAATACAGGGATGGCTGAAAATATTTTTATCAAGCGACATCCTTCACTTTACTGAAACGCAGAAATATGTATTTCCAGTACTGTCACTGGTGTCTTTTAGCTCTCGTTCCCACTGTCATATTTGCCACAACTTTTAATGCTGGATCATGAAGTACGGGTAAAATATAGAAGAAAATTTAAGATTTATCCAAAGCATGTTTAAAAACATAGAATGTGTAGTTTTAATTATCTATTTTACCACAAAATCATCAATATTATAAGCAATATAAGTATTGATAATAGTTGTAATAATTGAAGTACATATCAAGGCTCAAAAAACATGATAGGTTTTACACAGTAGATGGCACACTTCGGGGCCCAAAACAAGAACTGCATGCACTAAGATTTAGACAACTAGGAATATACTTAGTTATTCTTACTGGAGAAGATATAGATATATTGAAGAAAATGGTGGTGAAAATTTATTTAAGTTAATCATAGTTTCACTACTACATTGAAAGAATAACTATTTATCAATGGCAATTCCTCTTTATGAAAGAGTAAACACATATATATATAGATTGAGATACTGAGATGAGTGCATAGCCATGAAAATTATTTTAAATGAATTACATGGGAAAGTATTAGCAAATTTATTTTTATTTATTTTTAAACTCTCACCCAAGGATATTTTTTCCATTGCTTATCAGAGAGAGTGGGAGGGAGAGAGAGAAACACTGATGTGAGAGAGACACACTGACTGGTTGCCTCCTGCACTCGCTCCAACCAGGGCCGGGGATCGAGCCTGCAACAGGGGTACGTGCCCTTGGCCAAAATCGAACCCATGACCCTTCAGTCCACAGGCCAATGCTCTAACCACTGAGCAAACTAGCTCGATTATTAGCAAAGTTATTTTAAATAAGAAAGCTGTAATCATGACACAACATTGTAATGCATATATCCCCTGCAATATATGAATGATGTACATTATACTCACATGATTTTATGCATATAGCTATACTCATATGCACACAGGTATGTGTGCATGCATATATATACATGTATATCATGCATGGAAAACTATCTTGTAATATAAACTAAATACACATTGATTACCACATAGTTTTACAAGAGAAAAAAATTTCCTGAAATAACAAGCTAAACTATTAACAGTGGCTCTTCTTTGTGTTGTGACACTATGGAGGATAATTTTAAAAGGCTTTTATTGTTTATCATACTTTCTATATTCTTTATAATTTGAATTTGTTTGATAATAATTTTATTTTACTTACTTATTTATTTATTTATTTATTTATTTATTTATTTATTTATTTATTTTTAAATATATCTTTATTGATTTCAGAGAGAGGAAAGGAGAGAGAGAGACAGAAACATCAATGATGAGAGAGTCATTGATCAAGCTCACAACCCGGGCAGGTGCCCTGGCCGGGAATCGAACCCTGATCACCTGGATCCTAGGTCGACGCTCAATGGCTGAGCCATGCCCGGCTGGGCTGTTTGATAATAATTTTATATAAAATTAGAAATTATTTGTTTTCTAGTATAACAAAATATAATCCATAAACTTTAATCTTGTTTCTTTTTTAGCATGCATAGTACATTGACATGTTTTGCTATGATAATAAGACATCGTGTGTAGTAAGCATTTAAAGCACAGGGAAATATTTTTAAAACACAATTTGTTTTGTTTGAATGAGAATAAAAATTGAGCACAGTTAACTATCCACACTGACCCTGAATGGGATGGATTTTAACCTTTTTCTAATATATTTTACACTTAGACTGTCACAGATAATAAATAAGAAATTTATGTGTTCAACAGTTTTTTAAACCAATTACTAACCCTATAACACCAACCAGACTGACAATGGAGCCAAGAAGAATATATAAGTTCTAGATCCTTAGATGGCTTGTGGTTGACTCAGCAAAGGAGACAAAGTGAAAATGTAATCACACAAATCATCACCATTCTAATACATGTGATCAAAAGACATCATGGTTGGTTGCTATGTATGTGTTGGTGGGGGGTTTCAAGAGGCAAATCCAGTATTTGGAAGTGACATTTAATGTGGAATGTACACCCTGTTAAAGTTATTAAATATTAATAGATGCTTGGAATAATTGACACTTCAAAAGTAGATAGAGATAGCTAGGTAGACAGGTAGATGACAGAGAGGGAGACAACCACAAATTCAGTTATACTGAAAATTTGCCAACATGTCTTCTTTCTTAGTGAGAAGAAAGATAAAAATTTTACTGTTTCTCTCTATTTTCTGTCTTAATTGATACGCAACAAATGTAAATAGAAAACTAGAATAAGATATACACTTTGTTTGTGCTTTGGCTTCAGTTATCATACATGTTTTATCATGTGCATGCATTAAACTTTTAAAAAGTTACTTAAAAATATATGCCATCAAATAAATGTTGTGATAGAAAAGTTGGACTTACATATGACTTGAAATTAAAAAGTCAAAGACAACAGCATATCTAGATAATTTTACAATTATCTATGTACAATTGAGGAAAAAGCTAAACTATGCAAAATATAGTCAACATTGTAAGTTTTTAATAAAATAATAATTTAAGTGGAATCCTTTCTAGTGTTACTTTAAAAAAGCTATTAACTATAAATTGAATAAATATCAAATGATGAATAAAACATACTAGGTTAGAAAATACATCAAATCACTTAAGAAAATTTTGGAAAGTCAATAATTTAGCCTTATCTTTGACTATTAGATCAACACTAATGAATAAACCTTTTTTTTTTTAAAACATCAAAGCTTATTTGAATGGCCAACGGTCAAAATAATTATAACAGAGTAAGGGGATTTCCTTTACTGCACAAAACACTTTGCCTTGCCACCTGAGAACACTCCACTGAACATGCTATAAGAGAAAAGGCAAAGGCTACACTTCAGAGCGTTTACTGTCAGAAAGCCATACGCAGAGCACCTCAGTGATTCAGATTTTCTCCTTAGTTGGCATTACTTTAGGGTCCTAGTGCCTTGAAAAACATACCCAAATTAAAAATTACTGTGCATTTATAAAGCCCACACATTTATTATCCTAAAGCACAATGTTCTCCAGATTATAGTTATTTTCAGGATACTTTGTGTTGATGCACTCAACTTGTTTCAAATAAATAAAATCATCATAACAACTAGCATTTCCTCTCCTAATTTACAACATGTAGTCAAAAACCTTTAAGAAAACAAATAACTTCCAGCTTTCAGTTCTGCACATAATGAGCTTGGAGGTAACACTCCATGTGAACACATAACAAGCTGAACAAACCGAGAAACCAACATTTCTTGGATCCCTAAAACTGAGCAGGACACAGGACAATGGCTACCTCCGAGACTGAGGGGACACGTTAGTGAATACAGGGAGCTATGACTTACCTGGGCACAGACTCCCAGGCAGATGCCACCTCTGGAACCAGCGCCTGCAAAGGAAACCAGAACTGTAACTGACAGATTTCTGGAGGCTCAGTACAAAAAACATTAAGAGTCAAACCCCAGAGAGACCCAGACTTAGGGGGCTCCACAATATTATGAGATTTATCTCCAAAAGTCAACAAAATTACTGCAGTAAATATTTGAGAAAAATCATCTCATGCTTCCAGATAGATGCGGGGGAAATGAACCATTAAAATACCAGAAAGGTACTGGCACAAGAACAGGCATATAGATCTATGGTACAGAGCAGGGACTCCAGAAACAGACCCACTCCAATATGGCCAAGTGATACTTGACCAAGGTGGCGAGAGCATACAAACTAGACCATGCAAACTTCAACCATACACAAGAATAAACTCAAAATGGGTTAAAAACTTAAATGTAAGTCAGGAAACCATAAAAATCCTGGAAAAAAACAGGCAGTAAAATCTCAGACATCTTATGTAGCCCTATCCTCACAGATATATCACCTAGAGCAAGTGGTCAGTATTTGCAATGGAAACTAAAATATTAACAAGCTGACTGAAGCGTCAATTAAATAATCTGTGATGGAGGTCACTGTTTTTCGTAATTTCTGATGATGTCAAGTGTGAAGTGTTTTGGGACAAAACAATGTCAGAGTCTGTTGTTGAATATTTGAAGTGACTCTAAAAACTCATGGAAGGCACCATGCATTCTAGTAACTGAATGAAAGAAAGCGCGTACAGGCAGTGATTAGTATTGGGGGGGTGAGTGCTTAAGCAGCTTCTCTCTCTACTCCTCACTTCCCTCTAAGGCTTCAGGAGGGACTAAATCTAATAAATGAATCTGGAAAGAAAAATACAGTGCCCACGGATGACTACAGTATTTGTAAGACAATGAATATGCATGTACCTGATTTTAGATAAAATAAAATGTGAAATAACATGGGCCTTAGAGACAAAATTAGTTCCATATGCCACTTTCCTCAGTGTAAGCTTCATCACGATTCAAGGTGTTAATCGGCCGTGCCACTTGTTCTGTGTTCTTATTTCTCAATAGTTTCAAAACCCGAATAAAGAAAAATGGTGCTCTTCATTTCCCTTCGTTCAAATCCCAATAACTATGTTAAGAATTGCATCCCTTCAACTAAATATAAACAAAAAGCCACAGCACCATTTTATGTTGTGAGCCAGTAAGATCAGATTAGTCTCAGAATGTTCCTTTGGTCCTGAAGCAAGAGAGGAAATTTAAAAATAAATAAAATGGAGAGAGTAACATTGCTCACATTTCCATTAAGGTAATTGTTCCTTAATCTAAAAGTGCTACGTTCATTTTGAGGATAATAAATCAGGCTCTGCGAAATTAACTTGGTTAGGATTTACAGACATGAAGCAATAGGCAGTATATTGCTTAAGATTTTGTAAAGCATGAAAACTATCTGAAATTATATAACATGACACTCTAGACTATTAACATACATAGCACATAAATTAAAAGCCATTGCCCTTTTCTGACTCAGATTTTTGAAATTTAGTGAAAGCAACAGTTTATAAATTCCGAAATAAATTCAAGCAACCTAACTTGTTTCAGGCATGAACCATATGTTACAGATGCCATTTTATCCTGTTACCTAAGAAACTACTTGCATCTATCACATTACTCCAGGGCCTATTTTCCTCTTTAAAGAATTCATAGTTAGTCTTCTGTACCCCAGAACCATATTGTTGCTACCTCGGGGACAGGTTGCTTAGATTCTATGAATGCTTCCTGTAAGTTTCACCTATGATGACAATATTATCCAAATAAGGACAAATGACAAAAGCACTTTGTAGCTCATGTTTAGTGTTGTTTGGCCAGGTTCCTTGGGCTGTTGATACTACTCTCCTGTAATCTATTCAGCCAGAATAATCTTTGTGAATTTATAAACTATCAAGGGGCATAAATCATCCTCAACTCCAGCTAGGCCACATTTCTAAATGTGCCAGTCCTTGATCTTCCCATGACTCTAAACCAGTCAGCACTTACCAGCATGGCGTTTTTATTCTTACCTTTCTTACTGAAAATATTGATTCAGTTGAATATCTGCCAAGCCCTCTTCCCTCTCACATTCATCATCTTAATGGAATCGCTATCCGTATAGTATATAAAAAAAATCTCTTTAGTTATAAAAATAGCACTAATTTAAAAGGAAATAATAATGTAAGTTCTCTGAATTGCTCTCTGTTAATTATTTGATAATTTTGGTGTCTAACATAAAGATTTTCTCACAGTAAGTGTTTACTAGGCTTTTATGGACTAAATGATTAAACAGTCCATCTTCAATAAAATATAGATGACTGCAATACGTTTTGCTTATTAATCAAACCGTATGTGAAGAGATCAAGAAATTTGTAGATGATAATGGGGAAAGGGAAAAACATATCCTACAATGTGAAACACAATAAAATCTTCCTAATGTTTTTCCTTTAAAATTCACACATTAAAAAACTATGTTTTAAACTCTATATTCCTGCGTCTGTTCTGTTTGGTTTCTGTTTGGTGTTTCTGTCCCTTTAAGCTCTTGAGTCACTATGTGCAAGGCAGAAGTGTTCTGATTTTCAGAAATTTATCAAGTAAATTTGAAAACGTGTGTTATTTTAACTATAATTTTATCCTTGAGTGTTGTATATGATTTGTATTTGAGATATGATTTATGCTTTTGAAGATATTCATGGTAACAAGTTATCTGTCTTTTAAGAAATTTAGTTGAAATAGGTTACCAGTAACTTCACATAAAAAATACTCTTTAATATGGTTTTTAAGATTACTATTGCTTCTACTTTTCTCTGTTAAAACATAAGGCTCAAGTTTTTCATGGTCATTCTCACACAGGTAGTAGGAGTAGCAAAGCACCCACTTAGTATCAGCTTTTAATTAACAGTAGACCCTGAAACACTTGGCCAATAAAAATATCAAAATAAATAATGAGAGAAAAACATCAGATGATTTGCTATATAAGATCCGATAGAGGGAAAGTTTGGCCAGTCAGTAATTTTATTTTGTTGAAGATACTTGACGTTTCTGACAGAGTTGTCTTAAGAACTCCAATGAAAATCAGAAACCTGGTAGAAATGAACTACTGTCAAGGTAACTGATAGAAGTATTATCTAATGACCCAACACAAAAATTTCGCAAATCAGGAGAGACTGAAATGTGCATAGGTTGAAAGATCGGTGTCTCCGAAAGGGGCTTTTTCTTTTCATTTGGCAAGAAGAGCACTTCCACGTCTGCTCGGGCAAGGCTGTTTGCAAGGGGCACACCGCCCCCGAGGCCTGGGCTCCTCCACCGGGAGCTCGCTTGATTCCACGGTTTCAGTTACTCGAGGACAGCTTACTGCTGGGGTGTAATTTGTAGGGCGCTATTTTTGCCCAGATATGAGACTTTTGTATCTCTAATGGAAGTATTTGTTGTTTATTTTGTGGTTTCTTTATTCATGGAAATTTACTTCCTTTGCCTCCAGGAATGTTTGCTTCTAAACCTGTTTCTGGACACTTAGTTTGCTTTTGATCCTTTGCATCATTAATAACTTTTCTTTTCTAAGCCAGTGGGTCACTAAATTGCATTTATTTTTCTCTCTAAATAAAAAAAAAATAAACAGGTATAACATTTTATACTTTTTCATCATTTAGTGCTTTTTTTCATCCCTGCTTCTAAAGTATACTAATGTATTTATATTTTTCAGATTTTAACATGTCTTCTCAAAGATAAAGAAATGAGTCTGTGAAACTGCATAGCACTTAGAAACGTTTAATATAATCAGTTAAATTTTATAATGGTAATCATCACATGTAGTATCAGGGAAAATATAACTTTAAATCCAACATATTTTTGCTATTAAATTTATTAGTAGGTTTAAATCAGTAGGTCTGGTGTATGGTGTAAGACACTCTGATTAACGGCATTCCAGATGAACACTGATGCATGTTCATAAATGAGAATATTTTCTAAAATGACTGTAATAAATGTTTACATCCACCTGCAGTGCATGAGAATAATGCTTTCTTTACATTTTCATCTATTAATGAATGTGCTCAATAATTATTTTTTATAAATTGACACAAAAACAATAACATGAATTTGTATAAATTTGTTAGTAATATTAACAGTATTTCTGATCATTTGTCTTTATCTTATGTTATTATTTGTTCTTATCCCATTTTATACTTTTTAATTTGTTTGTAAAAACTATTTCTTTCAATCTTAATTTGTACAAACTCTGTAGTATCTTCAAATATACACAAACATACATATGCACACAAATTTATATAGTATAATCTGTTAATTTTTGTCTTCATATGTGGGTCTTTGCCTTGAGTAAAAAACTCATCGAAAAACAAGTTACTGTTATTATACTCATCTATACACTTAATTGTATTTTTAAAGTGTTTTATATTTCTTTTTTTACTTTAGCTTTTTAAATCCATTTGAAATTTATTTGAGATGGTTTGAGGTCAGGACTAAACTCCATCCTTCCATGTGGATATACTGTTATTTCAAAGCTTTTAAATTACTTGAAATGACAGATTCTTAATGAACCATATGCCCATACATATATCTCTCTCTACATTTCTATTTCTGGTTCATCAATATATATATTTTATTTTTTATTCCTGTTTCACTAGACCTTTTCTTTTAAATTTAAGCCTACAGAAATTTTTTTCAACACTGAGACAGTATGGGATAAAGTTCAATAATTGCTTGGTTTCTCTCCTTTAATTTCTTTAGCACTGCCTAGTCAGTAATAGGCTTTTATCCTTAACTCCTTTAACATAGGCACGTCTCTCCTATTTTTTAAAGCATTTTTGCTTTCTGCAACAAGGTGTTCAGCACTATCTCCTGAACAGACATGTCTGCTTGAATACAATCTACATGTTCCTGAAAGACCTTGCATTCTGCTAAATTGCTAGGGACAATCAAAAGGCTACGTATGGGGCCTGGCTGGCGTGACTCAGTTGGATGGGCATTGTCCTGCTCATGAAAGGTTGCTGGTTCAGTTCCTGGTCAGGGCACATACCTGGTTTTCAGGCCTGTTCCTGGTTGGGGAAGACAACCGATCAGTGTTTCTCACATCTCTCTCTCTCTCCCTTTCTCCCTTCCTGTCTCTAAGGATATCCTTGGGTGAAGATTTAAAAAAAAAAAAATGCTATGGGAAGAAAGGTGTTGGTCAAACCTTATGCAGGTACGTAAAGAGAGTACTAACGAAATCAACAATTGGTATATTGAGAAACAACTAGGACAGACCAGGAAAGGAGTACATGTTGTCTAGAGGCTACCTGGGGAATATTAAAATTGCACAAAGACATCACAAGAACCTGCGGGGAGCACAGTGTCCATCCATGTGCAGGGAGGTGGAGCCCTGAGCACTGGGCTAGGAAAGCCGACCTTGGGCCTAGAACTCTTCTGGGGTGTGATCTTGACTCTCGAGAGTGAGTCTCAGTGCAGGGGCCCATTTTCAATTTTCCAAAAAAACAGAGCAGAAGGGACCCTTGCCTGTTAAACACCAGAGCAAAGTGCTTCCTCCTTTTTGCTGAGGGTTACAATTTCTCTCCCACTATTTTGGTGCTCTTTCTTCGGTAAACCAGATAAATATGAAGCAACAGAACTTTTAACTGACACTCATAATTTCCCCTCACTACTCGTGGTATATGAAAAACTTGGGTACATGTTTTATTTCAGAAAGAAACTTCTTGCAACAGCATAGAATCAGATACTCTAAAATAGTTGTTAAATTTTCTTTTCTTTTAAATTCAGAAATAATGTTAAAGATCAAAACCTGGGAGCTCATATTTAAATTTTTGAAAATCTGGGAACTCATAGTAAATAGACTGAAAGGTCAAATCTAAATAACTGTATTTACATTGTGACAAAAGATATAATTTTTAAAAAATATTAGCCCTGATTTTTTATTGATTCTTCTGATTTTCACTCGTATTTCCAAATGCTTTAATTTTTTACAAAAAGCCTACTTAATTTTCTCTGCATTATGCACATTTATATATTTCACCTCTTACCTAAATTGGATTATATCTCATTCTCTATTATAACTCTCAAAGTTCTTATGACCAAGACAAAATATCTCCAAAACACAGAACAACAAAAAAGTAATGCTGATATGTTTTTCTACTGATAAATTACCCCACATCCAGGAATAAGCCCTATTTGTCCTGATTCATTTTGATTTAAGTACTGCTGCATAGTTTGATTTTCTAATATTTTACTTGTATTTTGACATAAATTCAAAATAAAATTTATCCATAGTGTTCTTTGTGCTGAGTTATGCTAGCTTTGTAGGACAATTGGATAATTTTTTAATATTTTCTATGTTACAAAACATTTTGAATAAAATTGAAACTGTTCCTTACATCAGTTTTGTTAATTTATGTTCCCTCTAAAAGTTTCCATTTGCTTAGCTTTTAAAATGCAGTTGTCCAAGGTTGCACAGCATATTCTTTTACATGATTTTATTATCTTTTGTATCCATGACTGTGCGTTAGCTATTTTTTATCTCTTTAATCATAGTCACCCATGGCACTTAATATTAAAAACAAAAACATATTAATTGTTGGGTTATATTTTCATTGTTATATTAATTTTACATATTTTGGTGTAACCGTTATTTTATATTCCCCCAAAAATATCTAAATAAAAATGTGAAGTCCAAGTAAATAGCATTTGTCCAATACAAACAACAAATGGTGTATAAACACAGGTAAGGAGCTTAGGTTATAGTCCTAGATATGTGTGACCTTGAGTATTTGACTTAATTCATTTTCTATGTGACTTACATAATGCTTTCATTATTAACTTGCATCTCAGTAATACCACTTGAAATGAAAAGGTTCTCCTGGGAGATGTGTGTGTGTGTGGATGCGCGTGCACGTGTGTGTGTGTGCATTTGTGTATGATGTGCTCACATTTTACAAACTACTAACTACTCTTAGAAATAAATGATAATATAAAATGGAGAATTAGACTTTTTATCTATTACAGCCATTTGTTTTGGCAGATATATATAAAATCCTTCAGAGGTCTGACACATATTTTCCCCCTTAATAAAAGGTTTTATACCCAAGTATCCAAATCTCATTATCTCTGTCAATATAATCATGGGGACATCCCCAGTGGGAAAACCTTCCTTGAATTTTCCCATTTGATTAACACCTTACATTTTCTAATTTGATTAAGTACTTTAAATTGAATGAAGGACTACAAGGAGGTCTTTTTTTGCAAAGAGAAAATATTTAACCCTGTCATGAGTGGCAGACACTTATCTTTGTTAACCTTTGAATTTATTTTCTCAAATATAATTCCATTTGAATGGCACTATCCTTAAAAAGTTTCCAAACTATTCTTGCAAGTTACAGACTAGAGAAAATGATGTGTTTTAATTGTTCAAATTCCTCAAATATAGAAAAACATTCAAATAAAAAATTTTAAAGGTATGAATATAGTTAATTAATCAATTACTCTTATCTGTCTGTAATACTGTTGGTATATAGTCTTTTATAGGATAGTTGATATAAAGTTAATGATGCAGAGCTATTGCAATCAATAACTTTATTGCTGATCAAATCAGTCCTAATCTAGGTGATATAAACTCACTATAGGTCCAATGTACACATTATTACCAGTGATGTGGGAGGCCTTATAATATAATGGTTTGTGAATTTGTTTGGAATTGGAAAGACCTGGTTTTGTCATTTACTACCTCTGAGACTAAGAGAAAGTCAATTCCTTATATACAACTGTGGCTGTGGGTACAACACTCACAACATGATCTCCTTTCTCACGGACAGTCTGCCTTGATCTACAATCTGCCATAAAACGTTCCCTTAGTTCCTTCATTCTACAATATGAGAATAATTATTATATTCACTTTCTTAAAGGCTTGTTGAAAATAATACATGTACATTATAAATATGCAATGCCTGGTAGCCTGGTAGTTATTCTTATGCTTTACAAAAATGGGCCTGACAAGAATGCTCATAGTTCAATCTCAATGATAAAAAATAGTTTCATCTTTTTCTTTAACATATTTAAAAACCTGAAAGTAGAAATTACAATGAAAATATATGATCAATTGCCATTATTAATAGAAAGAAAAACCTCTGACATCTTGATAATAAACTTAAGATAGTTCGATCAACTGGAGATTATTTCAGCTATATACTGTAAGGGTTTATTCTGCAATAAATTCACTCTTATTGTTCCATAGTTAGCTGGACTGGGGGTACTTCTTGAAATCAGATATTCTACCAATACAGATGGCCCTTATACTTTGTCTTGCTGTTTTCCAAGAATATATTCAGATGTTATGTATATTCCTCTGGTTCCAATTCAGAATTCATTCACACATTCGGCAAAACTGTATCTTGTGTTGATAAAAATTGTTTTTGTTGGCAGAGACATCAATCTGTCTCACCTCCAAAGGTGATCCTCTCATCTCAAACAGAATTGGTAAGGTTTCTTGACTTGCTTTCATAATAGATGTCAAAATTGTTAAAATCAACACAAGGCCAGTGTTGTCAAGTTTCTGTGAGTGTTTTAGACTGAATTGACTGTTAATACAGTTCTTTTTTCAAGTCTATGGAAAAAAGGCCTTCAGTGAAGACAGTTTAATGGATGTGCTGTCCATGCATTTTGTCATGTTTTCTGATTGCTACCAATATAAAAAAAAAACAGGTAAACTCATTCAATGAAATAAATTCAATAAGTTGAATTTTGGTTAAAAATTATTGTACTCAAAACACTTATGTTTTCTATGAAATGATCATTAATATATGACCCATAATGTTGTTCAATATTTCTTTTTCTAAGAATCCAATGAAATGAGTGTTGTTGTTGTTTTTAAACAAAAAATGCAATGCGTTTCTCTTTCTGGAGAAAGAACTGTGTTCTAAAGTGTCTATAGAATGTCAAAACTATAGTACCTACTTTTTGAAAGAATTGACAGCTCAAAGATCATGACTAACCTCAATTAAGGAATATTAGCTTGGGTGATTTCAGTTAGATCTTTTTACAGTTTAATTTTTTCCTTCACATAAGTTTGCCATAAATCTCCTTTGAAAAAATAAAAGTGAGGCTTAAAAACAGATAAATGGGGCTTTAAAATAATCTGATGACTTTCTATTATCATAACTCTATATTTGATTGTTTGCAATATTTGATCTGAATATCACTTCTTACTAAGTGAAAAAATTAGTAGTTTATAACTTCATGATATATTGCAAAAATAAAATACCAGACATGAGTATAACAAAAAATTTAAAGTAAAATATACCTGTGGTATTGTAAACAGACAGGATTATTCAATGAATTTATTCATTAGTTTTAAAATTTCTGTTTACATATTTCTTTTTATGTTAATAATAGGCATAACTAGGAAGAACTGAAGTTTTTACCTACTAAATAAACGTATTATTATTATTAAATGAAGTATTATGTTTTTACTAAAAGTTACCATAACTTATAACCTAAGACTTTTTATAAATGTTTTATTTGAGTTGCACATATTATTTATTTTGTTAACGTAAGCACAAATATACTACCCTTTTTTTAGATGCAAGAGTACCAGAAAATTTCTTTCTGGAAATATTGTTATGGATAAATACTTCTGTCTTTATCCTCAGAAACCTCATTTTATTCAATTGAAACTTTCTTTTTATATTGGATATGAATATCATTTTAAGTGGTTTTGATTTTAAAATAATGAATGTAATACTTTTAAAAACGTGTATATATGCTACATCTACCACGCTTGTTGAAGAGTTTTTTCTCTCTCCCTCAACCTTTGCTGTTTCTGGGCATTTCTGTACCCAGGGCATTGCCTTTAACCAGCCATACTTGACCCGCTTGTGGACAGGATCGAGGCCGGCCTCACATCAAGAGCCAGGGAGGAGCCCGAGCCCTTAGTTCCACGCATGAGGGTCCCTGCCAGCAACCGCACAGGCGAACTACACAGCAGCTCTACCTCAGCCGCACCTTGAGATGACTAGTCTCGTGAGGGACACAGAGACAGCTGAGCACCCAGCTCAGCCCTGCCTGGGTCCCTCAACCACAGGAACTGCAAAAAGATAATGTCTATTCTTTCAAGCAGCTAAGTATTTGGAGAAATCTTTAACATAGCAATTGATAACTAATGCAGCTAGTAAATGTAAATGATGTCATGTCATAAACCTCAACATATCCAGTTCTAGATATATGGTATAAAAAAAGAATGGCTCATGTAAACTGGGAAGTTGACCGAATAAATGGGTTATTCATAAAATAAAATTTCCAAAAATTACATTCCAAAAATTACATTTACAGATACTTTTATATCTGTACAGTAAAGTAATAAGATATTATATATGGTATATAATTATAATCATATATAGTAAAAATGTTATAATATTAATTCATGATATAAATGCTAAGATCAAGATAGTGTCTCCTCATCAAGAAGTAAAAAAAAGTACCATATCATTTATAATGTTTTATGGTTTTCAGATAATAGGTCTGAGCCACATATGGCAAAATGGTATTAACTTTTCTTACATTTTGGTAAGGTATGCATAGATTTTTTATACTACTCTATTTTTCCTTTAAAATATTTCATAAATTTTGAAAGTAATATTTAAGAATGACAAATTGAAACATTATAAATGTGATACATTAACATAAAATTGATAAAAGGGCTATTAATATAAAGATAATGGAGATGAAAATACCTGCATTTGGTTTAGACAAGTTATAAGAAGACCAAATTAGATATAGATCTTGTTTATTGTAGTAATCTGATGACAACAGGATCAGCAACCAAAATACATCAAATAATTTCCGAGACATTAAGCAAACAAATCATTTATATAGAGTAATGTAAACAAATCATTTGTACATCTATTGCACACAGCACATTTCTAAACTATGCCTCAGAGACATCTAGTAAATAGTATAAAACATAGCAACTCTATCGTATTTTGTTATTGTTGGAAAGAACACTTTAAAATGACATATAATCCACTAAATTAGAAGATACATTTATCCAACCATGTAAATCTGACATCTAGAAATATTAATATAATTATGCCAATTGGAGAGCAACACAATTACTCAGTTTTAGTTCCTTGATATGCATTAAATTATATAAAAGGCACTCCAACAGGTTTATTTTTATAATTCAGTTTGTTGTGCCATATAGATAAATTTTCAGGTTATATAGTTCTTTAACTAATTTGTTTGTGGGTTTTTTTTAGCATAAATTACTAAATGAGAACATGCCTAGTTCAAAAATATTCATTGGCTTTGTATATGTTTTGTTACTTTTACCAAAACAT
The DNA here is from genome assembly GCF_054644295.1 of Miniopterus natalensis. Classification (NCBI taxonomy): domain Eukaryota; kingdom Metazoa; phylum Chordata; class Mammalia; order Chiroptera; family Miniopteridae; genus Miniopterus; species Miniopterus natalensis. The sequence goes on along the minus strand of NC_142083.1, from coordinate 14,969,317 downwards.
GGATAATAATTAAAATGTCTATCTTGTATATGTTGTGTTTTCATCATGATTTGCTTAATAAACAGGACCAATAAAACCTGACTTCAATACATTATATTTGGCTGTTTACAAATAAGATGTGATTTGTGCACAGCGGAGGAGAATGATGATTAGTTATGAGACTAGAGTCATTTCCAAACCCTTCATAACTCACTCTCTGAATTCTGAACATTTACTTCCATACATTTTGTTATACACATATAACTATTAAAATGGGATTAACTCTGTGGGGAATATTATGTAATTTCTTGTGACTCATTTAAATTTTAGTGGTCAAATATAATTTTGCAATATGTTTAGGACAAAATATATACAAATGATATTAGGAAATAAAAGCCATTGGGGATCAAAATAGGAAGAACTTAGAATATTAAATTGACATTATTTATACACTTTGTTTAGATTGCATTAAAGGCCCGATTTCTTCACCACTTCCTCTATTTATGCATTTTTCACTGTAAGTTTTCAATGCTCTCCTATTGTGGGCAAGTTTAATTCTTTGTAACTGAACTCAGTTTGTGAGTTGCTTAGGTCAACATGACCTGAAACCAGCAGTGTCCTGAAAAGCATTTGCAAGATAGGACTCACTAGCTCTTGACTTGCTAGATCATCCAAGCCATTGGCAAATTAGCTAATAATAAATTGTGGTTGATTTTAAGTCATGAGATTCTGGATTGATTTATTACACAGTGATAATTAAATGATGTGGGCCAAATACTCTAAAGAGCAATCTGTTAAGTTAAATTTATATAATCTACAAATGTTTATAAGTAATTCACATTAAATTTTGTTCTAAATAGAAAATAGGAATACACACAATTATGTAATAGGGTCTCAAAAGTTATATTATGACAGACATAAGAACATCATATGATAAATATTAAGCATAGGTCATTATAACCCTAAAAATGTGCAAAGTAGAAGACATGATTAAAAAATATATTGCACTCTTTTTCTGCTCTTTTTAACTCTAATACTCATCTTCTTTAAATATGTTGAATAGTACATTGATATAGATTAGAGTAATATAAATTATATAGTTCCACAGGGTAAATTACCATTTCCTAATTGTTTTGTTGTTGTTGCTCATATGGAAAAGTTGCTTTTACCTTCCTGATTTTAAGGTGCACATGGAAAAGTTGCTCTTACCTTCATGATTTTAAGGTGCACTTTAAAAGAACAAATCTAAAATTTACATATAAAAAGAAAAACCAAGCATTGTACTGCTCTTATGTACTATTGATGTTGATATACATTTTCAATGCGCTATTCTTTATGAACAAAATTATTCTTTTAATGAATATGTAAAAATACTTTTATAGAAGGTGTTTTTATATTAAATTAATTATTCATTTTCACCTTACATGTTAGAAACTAGCAAATGCAGTGAATCAAAACTGATTCACTAGGTAAATATACTTGTTTATTATGTGCTCTTCAATTGAAGAACATTTAGATTTAAGAACATGAGAGGAACATGAAAGGGTGGTCTGCCCTAATAATTTACACTGAAACATAAATAATAAGAAAAAAATAATAAAGTTAATCATGCACATTTTAAATATGTGTAAAACACATACTGAAAAAATTGAAATATCCAACTTGGCATTCCAAGGATATAAGTGAAAAAAGACTCTGAAAGCTGGAAAATATATTTCCTTTCTGAAAATGTGTAATGGTACTGAAAAAATTGGGGGGAGTGGAGGGATTGAGAAGAAAATAAAAAAGAGAGAGAGAGAGAGCTCATGGACAAGGGCAATAGTGTGGTGATAGCAGGGCAGCGTTGGTGGGAGTGGAGGAAGGCATACAGGGGTAAATGGTGATGGAAACAAATAAAATTAAAATTAAGATGAAATGAAATGAAAAAAAGAGAAAAGGACTTCTAGAACCCTCCACTTTGATGTAATATTTCCCACTGAAGGGCCACTAGAGGCTTCTCTTGAGCTTGGACCTTTCCCGTAAACTCCAGACTCATACCTGCTCTCATTTGCTGATAACTCTCCTTGTATATCTAACAGGCAGTGCGAACTTTCCACATAAATCACTCTTTCCTGGGCATCCTGTCTAAAACATAAGACCCTGCTCTCAAGTAACAGACCACCCCAAAACATAGTGGCATACAACTACAGTTTATTAACCTTATCAGTTTTTTGAATCAGGAATTTGGACAGGGAAAGACTAGATTTGTTTATTCATAGCTGTAGGGACTTGAAGATTGGGGAGTGAAATCATCTGCAAGTATCTTTAACCACTACATGCATTCCTGTTGGGACCTCAGATGGGATTTTCAGAGGACCTGCAGATCATTTCTCCATACGCCCTGGATTTGACCATAGCACAGGGATAGCAGGACAGTGAGACATTTTATAGGGAAGCACAGAGCTCCAAAAGCTAGTGTCCCTATGTGAAAAATGAAATCTTTATTGTGGACCTGGAGGCAAAATCACATATTGCCATTTCTACTAGTCACATATCCCCCAAGATCCATGAGGCTGTGATCTAGGCTCCAACTTCTAATGGTGAGGTGGTAACACCACACTGCAGAGCAGCATGGAGGATGCGTGATATAGTTGTGGCTATATTTGAAAAATACCACCTTCCGCAACCACATACTCTTCCTGCTTAATTTTCTACCCATCTCTTTTAACATTGGATATATTTGACCTTCTTGTTTATTACACATCTTCCCATTAGAATGTAAGTTTTTGTGTTCTGTTTTGTTGCTTTCAACAACACATGGAAGAGCACCTGGAACAAATAATTGTTTAATAAGTAAACAATATTATTAATTATTCAATGAATGACTAAATGAGTAGTTATTTCAAATTATTTTAAAAAGATGAGAGAAAATGCAAAATAAGCTTAGTATGGATTTAGACACATAAGATAAACTAATATAATGTTTTTACGGCTCTGCATTTTCCTATATGTTCAACTCATATTTTAAAGTTTGATGATTTCCTTATACTATCAAAAATATTTCCTGGTCGCTTTTATTTGTAACACTTTAATATCATCTTTTTCTAAGCAAGAAGATGACAATGTTAGCATATAGTGAGAGATTTATAATGTTTACATCTTTTTTAAATCAATGAAATTATAAATTGAAGCTCTGAGATAAATTCATGTTTGCAATTAGAAGCTATATTGTTCCTAGAAATTTTCTAGACTGTTTATATATATCTTTTATGGACAGATTAGATCATAAATGAGCATAATGAGCTTGCAAATTTTATGTAAAGATGAAGGAAAGAATTAGTGTTTTGTTAAGTATATGTGATGAGGTTAATGACGTTGACAATCATATCGCTAAATATGTATGCTGGAACTAATGATAGTGACAAGAATTTATCAAATTTAGGAGTGAAACAGTGGAGAAAGAAGAAAGGTAACAGATATAAGAAATTAAATGGTCATTGGCTTCCAGCTGGTGGTAACTAGTCAAATAGGGAAGGAAAATTACCTGATTTTTGAATAATATAAGAAAAAAGGAAAAGCTAGAATAAAGACTTTAGCTTGGAGTGATCATAAAATAGAAGCAGTAAATGTGGGTGGTTGAAGTAGAATGAAAATTCTAATTCATAAAATAGAGAAGGTATAAAATGAGGAATATATATGGTTCTGTTACTACACAAAATTATTTGCATACATTCCAAAAGTAAATATATATTTTATAATTTTATATATTTTTATATATATATTTTATAATTTAATTCATTCACCATTCATATGAACATTGTTGATATCTCACAAGTATAATATGAAATTTCTGTCTATGAATCATTTTCCTCCACTTAAGCTGGGTGGTTAAGTCATTTCAATTCTGGAATGAAGAGGTAGTAAGCATATTTTCCTGATCCAAGCCGTGTTCTCCATTCTGCCTTCAACAGCAATAAAGTATGAATTGTGCCTTATTTGCAACTGGCCACTCTGCCCATTTTCACTGAATCAAAATGTAGAGAGAAGTATAATTTTCTCTTTCTGTCTTTCTCTCCCCCATCTCTCTGTCTCTCTCTCTTTCTCCCTCTCTCTCTGTTTCTCTCTCTCCCTGTCTGTCTCTCTGTCTCCCTCTCTCTCTGTCTTTCTCCCCCATCTCTGTCTGTCTGTCCGCCTTTTGTCTTTCTCTTTCTCCTCCTTCTCTTTCTCTCTCTTATTTACATAAACATATATAATTAAATAAAATGCACGCTTTCAAGTGACCCTTTAAATCGCAATTCTTCAGGGATGTTTTCCCTGACACACATACAAGATCAAAGTCTCTTTTTACATTTCTCATAGCAGCTTCTATTTCTCTTTTTGAGAACTGGATCTAATTTAAAGAAGGAAAATATCTGTTGGTGCTGTTTCTGCCGAGGATGGGAGGGGTGTTTCATCACGGCTAGAATTCTCACTCACAGCGGCCTCTGGCCAGCCCAGGGCTCAATGCACACGCGTGAGTGAACACGACCGCTCACACTCATTGCGCTTCATCTTCCTCAATATTAAACTGGAGGGATAAGATCTACACAATGTACAAAACACTCAATGTCTCAAATTTGCTCTACCCTATTCATTTTTTTAGAACATATCTTTATCGATTTCAGAGAAAGGAAGGGAGAGAGAGAGAAACATCAATGATGAGAGAGTCATTGATCAGCTGCCTCCTGCACGGCCCCTGCTGGGGATCAAGCCTACAACCCGGGCATGTGGGAATCGAACCATGATCTCCTGGATCCTAGGTCGATGCTCAATGGCTGAGCCATGCCAGCCAAGCTCTCCCATTTATTTTTATTGGTATTGTTAATTTTTAGTTTCTCAAACTGATTTTCCGTCTCACCGCTAACTACAAAAATTCCATTGCTTTAGATTTGAAGCTGCAAGTCCCTGTAACTGTTACCAAATAGTTTTCAGAATGACAAATAATCTCCCCTTTTCCTTGAAGCTGAATAAAAGCAAGTGATCTCTATTTTAGGACTGTTTGGAATAACTTTGGAATGTACATATTACTTTGTAACAGAAACAAAATTTCAATTGGCTATTTAATATTTATAGACCATTAAATTATCTCAGATTTTCGATATTACGATAGCTATGTGTTGGTCAGTTTCATTTGTTAAGCCAGAAGTTCACTGCCATGATCATTTCCTCCTTCCCCCACGAGTATCCCCTTGGATCATAAGAAACAATAATTACATGAACATCTACTAGACATACTTGATTTCTCATTTTAAAAGGTCTGAATTTCAATGTCTGATTTAAATCAACTAGCTTCCAGCTTTCCTGAGAAGATTGAATATAAATCACCAAGTAACCAGCAAAGTTACAAACTATAAATTAAATGCTCAATTAAATCTGATGACGCTCCATACTCAGCAGTGCTTCATTAGATGGACAGCTCGTTAGCATTTGGGGCAGCTTTAAGTCTGATTTTGTTTTTCATACGTGGATAACAAAGCACACAGTGTCTCTGAAATGATGGTCCTGGTATGAGATTTTTCCATGAATAATTTCCCTCCAGGTTAGAAAGAAAATTAATGTTGAATTTTCAAATAATTACTTTAAACTAATTAAAAATAGAAAGAAAAAAAGCAATGATAGGAACTCTTCAAGATGTGAAAGAAAAAATAACTAATCATTGGATAAATTTTCAGAGTAAACAAGTTTCCCGAATTCAAATCGGGCCTCATATTCCCAGTTTGTTTCCAGTACAAAGTCAAAGTGTCATATTCTATTAGGTGAATAATAAGACTGCACAGTTCATTAAAGCATAAGTTCATTTGCTTCTCTTGTGGTGTAATGTGTTTGCATTTTTGCCCTGAGGACAGATACTAATATGAACATTTATCTGTAATTAGAGATTCACAGACCATTAACAGTAGAGTAATTTCCTTGCCAGTTAAGGCCGGGAAATAAGATGTTTTAAAAATTATTTTCTACCCCATGTGAAAGCCATACGCTTTTTTTTTCTGTTCAGGTTTCCTCCACTGGAGGAACTCATTGCTTGAATGGCTTTCTCCAAAGCTGCAGTAGAACTGCTCACAAATCCACCACCACTTTTTCCCCTCATCATCGTTTGAACATTTTTTTGGATTCTGGCTTTTGTGAGGACTAATTCATCAGGAAAATGAGTGCTCTGAATGCGTCTCTCTGTAGCCTATAGGGTATCTACTGGAACAAATGAAGGTAAAGGTAAGGAAACTAAATGGACAGAAGCAACTCAGCACAGCTCATCATCAAACTGGGGAAGGGGACACTTTATTGATATGAAATTGAATATATACAAAATATGTTCCCACTAATTAAATGTTACATTATACTTGGGTAATAGCTTACTAGTGATATTAGAAAAAGTATTTTATATCACATATCTGGATAAAATGATCTGTTTTATATTCTGGCTAAAATTATTTATTCTCCAATCATTTTTTTAAGAAATATGGATTGAAAACTTGTGTTGTTACAAGCATTATGAAAATAGTACAGTGGGTAGGAGCGCAGCTTTGAAGATAAATTACATGGATTCAAGTATTTTGTCTGTCATGTTCTAGCTGTGTGACCTTGAACGAGTTGTTAAGCTCTCTCTTTCCTGATTTTCTACCTAAAAATGGGGTGTGACAACTGCCAGGAGCCATCACCATGTTTCCCATTTGTTCATAGCTACAGAGCCCAAATATATTCCTCCCCTCACATACATTCACGTCAGTTGAAGTGAATCTGTTCCAGCCAGTGAAATGAGAGCAGAAGTGATTGGGGCACCTCCAGCCTGGCCTATAAAATTTACTGGTGTATAATTCCTCCCTCTCCCATCAATATGGAAAAAGGAAAAAAAATTCTGATGATGTCATAGTCAAAGCCACAGGGTTGTAGATGGCAATCTCCCTAAATGACTGCCTGGAGAAAAAGCTACCCAGCCCCACAAGCAATCTACTATGACATAAAAGAGAAACATATTTTCACTATGTAAATCTATGAAGATTTGAGACTTTGGACTGTTTGTTATAGAATTATGCTTCCCTAAATAAAAGACGAGGTTTTCAATAGTTTTTATCTTACAGAGTCAAGGAGGGATTTGTGGATCGATATATGTAAAACACTAGGAACAGAGTCCAGCATCAGGTAAGCCCATAGAAATAAATTTGCTATTTTATTCATTAAAATGATATGTCAGAGACCGGTCATTTTCTCTAAATATACAAATGCTCTTCTCTATTTTCCAGCTCCCCTTGCTCTTAGGTTGAGCTCTATGACTGAACTTGGGCCAGTGGAATGTGAGCAGAACTGATGTAAGACACGGCCAGGCCTCACTTTAGATGTATCCTGTGTCCACACCTCTAGATCGCTCTCCCTGTCAAGGAAATGTGAAGGCACATGGTGAAGATGGTGTCATCGAAAATATGGAGTCCAGAGTCCTGAGTTACCACTGGACCAGCATAGGGCTCTGATAAATCAACTTTTTTACTGGTCAGCAGTGAGATTCTGGAGTTCACTTTCACCACAGCAAAACCTGTCCATCCCTAACAATGAGGACAATCCATCTGTCATGGATGCAAAACATATGAAGCAGTTTCTATGTTCTTGGAAAATCCATGATGCTATTTTATGCATATTTTAACTGCACAAAGTATACTTATTTTAACTTTACAAAAGTTGTAGATATATGATAACAATACTATTTTTAAAAGAAAGACAGTTCTGCAATTTTTCACATCAGGTAGGTAGTTGACATGAAAGGATACAGTGTTTATATTTGACGGTTCTAAAGGGCATATATTTAGATTAATTCTACAAGTACTAAACAGATATTTTATTTTAGTTATCTTTAAATTAGGTTTCCCCATCAAGAAATGTAGTTACTCTCTACTGAAATATACTGTTTACATAAAAATCATATTTCTTAACATAAAATCAAATTACTTTTCTGAAAATAAGCAGCCTCTTTGAATGTTCTTCTTATCAGCTTTTAATCAAGTGACCGCTGAAGATCTAATCCTGCTGAGCTCTTGTTAACTCCACTAAGCTTCTGTACCCTGATAGCTTTGTGCCTGCAAATTCTTGACTTTTCATAATTTACAACAGATGATTAGGTTTTTATTTATTTTTGTTTGTGTTAAGTATGCTGTATATAATGGTTTGACAAATAGATAAGGCTAGAGATTAAAAATTTTAGAACCTATAAAGTAAATAGAAATCATATTTGATATTTTCACAAAAAATCGAACATTTCTTCCGTCATATGTGATATCCTTAACAGCCCTTTAAAAGAAACATCTTCAGGTTTTCTTATCCTCTAGAAAATTATAGTTTTGAATTACAGGTATTTCTCACCCAGTTTGGAAACGTTATTCTTCCAATTGATTTTTAACAATGAGAAAATTGCTTTAGAAATGTGAGTGATTCCTGTTTTCAAGATGGTATTAAGAATACATGACTGTCCGAAGAAAAAATAGATGTTTGTAGTTCTGTTATTTCTCATGTCTTATGTCAAATTTTGGACACCATTTCTATCATTACACTTAATATAGCATTCAACAGGTAATCAGCAATGTAAGATTTTCCTCTGAAAATAATATTTCTAATAATGATTTGAGACTGGGATACAGACATCTTATCTAATTTAACATTACTTACAAGAGGTAGTAGAGTCAAAACAGAAAGACCTATCCCACCTCTTTGTTTTTAACCAGTGAACTATATACTTTTTGTTGTTTGTTAACCACAATTCACCAAAACTTCATTATCAAAAGGTATCCTATGTTGAACATAATTACTGTATATAATACATTTAGAACATGTTTTCCCCTCATGCTATTATTGTCTAATTAACAACATGGAGTTATTAATAAGATCAGAAACAATATTAGGGGATATCTATATTTTGTTTTCCCTCTGACATATTTAATATTCTTAAATTCCCAATTGTTAAAATTCTTGTTAGAATGCTTTATTATAGTTATGACAGAAAAGTCACTCCTGTTGAATAATAAGTTAGATTGTATTAAAACACACTTGTTAATGATGTCATGTTAAAATACAGAACTTCCTTTAATTTTACTTTTTTATTCACCAGGGAAATTAAGAATTCATGTTAACTCTAAATTAAAATAATTGATTTTCTGATTTCTCAGATATATCTAAATGTCAAATTGTGTTTTTTAGTTAAGGTAATATCCTTCAATTCGTCAGTAAAGGTGTGAATTGGAAAGATTTTAATTTTTTTATTTCTGAAAAATATAAGAAATGGCTACCTTTTAAATTTATTTTACTTAAAATTCCATTTAGCACACATTTTTATTCCCAGAATTTCATAATCTGTCTTATTTTTTATTACAGTCATAAATACTATAATTATCATATTTATATGTGTGTGTGTAATTATATACAAAACTAAATAGTCCCATTATTATTCCTTCCATCCTATATTCTTCTTTTCGCTCTTCTTTCTAGTTTTGATTATACTTTCTTTTTATTTATCTCCTTCTGTTCTTATCAGAGGTCTACACTGTTTGAATTAGCAAAACTGTTATTTATTGCCTGCAAGGTAGCAAAGCTTAAAATATACATGAAATTATTTAATATTTTCTCTGAAACAGTAGGGGACCCCGAATGCCTTTTCTGGAAGCTCCACTAGAAGAGGCAGTCACTGGAGCCCCTTGGAATGAAAGCTATTTCCTACCATAACAGAAAATGCACAACATGGGGAGAAACACAAATAAAGAAATAAAGCAAGAGTGAGCACAAGGCAAACAATCAGACTGAGACACTCAGGCTTAGGAACCTCACAGTTGTCATGCTCTCTTGTTCAAAAAGGAAGTTGAGCCTTGGGCAGTGTGGCTCATGTGGCTGAGCACTGCCCCCCCCCCCCCCCCCCCCCCCGGTGCACGGAAAGGCTGCTGTTTGATTCCCGCTCAGGGCACAGGCTCGGGTTTTGGGCTTGATCCCTGGTAGGGGGAGTGCAGGAGGCATCGGATTGATGTTTTGCTCACACACAGTTCCCTCTCTTTCCCTCTCCCTCTCTTTCTAAAGAGGTCAATAAAAAAATCTTTAAAAAACAAAACAAACAAAAAAAGGAGTTTGATATTGAATCAAGGACCTACATTAGACTTGTTATTTTTTAGGTGGAAGAAATACTTAATAAAATAAAAATGTAAAAATCTGAAATATAGGCACTGAGAGAAATACTCTTCAAGTCTCATTGTATGAATTAAGGTATTAAATATATTTCTTCTAGTTAGCTTCAGAAAATGAAATAATAATCACAAGCAAGTGGACATACAAAAAATGTAATCAGGAAGACAGGCAGTTTTTTCTATACAGTTAACTCTACTTTTTGTAATTCTTGCTTAATACATCGTGTGAAAGGGATACAAATAAAGTACTTATTTAATTATGGAATCGTTAATACTGCATGCTGGACATACTTTTATTTTCATCTTTATATGATTTCCACTCATCTACATTTTTAAACATTTTCTTAACTGACGAGCATATTTTGCTTATGTTAGAGGTAGACTAAATTAATTTAAATTTAACTGCTTATCTTGCATTTTATAATGATTTTCCTTTTATTCTTTCACTCATTTATTCATTTTTTACATATCAGTTTCTTATGAATCACTTCTCTGTTTGTTTACTGAGAGAGGAAAAGTAGAGTACATTACATTGTGAGTCCTACTTAGTATTGGGAAACTCCGTTTTAATAAGTTTCAAAAAGATAAGTCAAAACAACCAGAAAGTAGAGTAAAGATGAAGTAATGGAACTAGGGAGACTTGCAATGAAAAAATTCAGAGAAAGTAATTTTTTAATTGCTTCTTTTCTTTCTTTTATTCTATTCTTATTTTTGAAATTCTGAGACAGAAAAGTGTAAGAAATAGTTCCGATCTATTTTTTTTATCATCTATCTATCATCTCTCTATCATCTATCTATCTAATCTATCATCTATCTCTGTCTTGTTCTATCTATATCTATATATCTAATCTATATCTATCATCTATCTATCTATATGGAAGGTTTATAGATTCAAAGGGGCAGAATCAGTATTTTTTGAAGGTTTAATAAAAAATCATCTCTTTCAGATACTTTACCAAATATGAATGCTAATCACATCCATTTACTCTTAATCTTGTAGAGTAGTTTTCAATTTCCTTAGATGATTCAATTTATTAAATAATCATGCATTTTGATTAACTGTTTTTATAAAAGATTTCTAGAACTGGTTCATGTCATATAAGAAATCATGTCAGTTCTTGCAGATTCCAAATAATCAAATTCAAACTTGTTTGATGCCTTAACGCCTCTGCCACACACATTAAGTCCCTCAACAACTATGTCTCTTCTCAGCTCAGATATCACTCAATTTACATTTATTTCTCTGAAATATATATCTGGCTTTCCAAAAACCACAACATCACAAGCAGAAAAAATGAGCATGAAACATGAAAAATAAAACAACTACCACATATTTCATGTTTTCCTTTATGTGATTGACTAACATTTTTTCCCCCATGAGAGATTACAATGAACAACTTGCAGTTTTCTGTGTTTTTTCTCTGCCATCTGTTTGTTTATTACTTTTAGGTAATAATGAGAATGAGGAAAAAGGAGATTGGCAGCAATGAATTTCAAATATTTCCAGTCTTGGATCATTTCACGAGAGAGTCTTGAGGTTAGCTCGATGCTTTTCTACAGTAAATGTCTTGTAAATACTTATTGATGTGATTTTTCCTCCCCAAAAACATACATTGATTTAAATTCCTTAAGAGTAAGTAATATTACTTTTACCTCAATTTATCTAATGTATTACATAAGCCTGATTCACAGTAGACATTTACCAAATATCTTATGCAGTTTTAGTCAACGTATAATAATTTATAATTAATGAATAATGACTAGAATGCAATGTTAACTTTTGAATGAGTTTCAAAAATGTTTCATCTACTTATTTCATAACCAAAAACAAAGTATATATGTTCTCTGTTTATTAATCTGCTATTTAAGAAAATAACATTACTAATAACATAGTGATGTTAAATGAGCAGTATATTTAAACTATGATGAGACATTATAAGTGCTGTATAAATATAATACTATGTCAATTGTTTTGTGTTAGGGCAAATATTTTTTTATCTTGTATGCTGAGCACCTGCCTAGGCACACATAATATAATTTACTACTTTTAAATGCATACTGCTTTTCAAAAATCTTAGTTATAATCCAGTTTCCTCTAGTAACAAGCTGAACCAAAGAGAGAAACTAAAAATGGCTTTTTTCTTCTAGACTAATTTTAGACCTCCAATGGAATAATGTAACTGTTGGAAGAAATATGATGTCCTTTATATCTTCCACTGAATCCACAACCAAATAAGACTTGTTTGTAAGAACATATTTTATAGTAAGTTCATAAATAAATTTATAACTGCTCACATCAAAGATCTTGCTCTTTGAATTCAGCATGTTGGGGGGGAAAACTTATGTATCCTCAAAGGATTTTGTATTGTTAATACACTCAGACCTATTCTTTTTTATTTTAGATCAAGTGGATTTCATAGTAAAATCTACACTTTTGCTGTAATCAGTACCATCAGGAAGATCAGTGAAGAGAAATATCCAACGCAAATGTTCATAGATTTTCAACTCTATGCCATGCTTATTTATTCTCATTTAGGATAAATGAAATAAGTATTACATTCAATAACTTTTCAAATATTTGTTGAATATTTATTCCATAAGCCACAAAATAGTTTGATCAATGCAAGAATAATCAAATGTTTTGAACAAAACCACTTCTTCATGATTTTCTATTCTATATTTTTCAAACTCACATTGGAATCCAGTTATAGAAATACTGTACAATGATGAAATTATTGTTTCACATGTTCCTGTTTTATATAATGTTGAACCCTATAATATCTAACTTTTATAAAAAATTAATATATCTACAGGGTTTCTAGAAGTGTATTCAGAATCCTTAATATCTTCTTTGTGTACAAAAATGATACACTGTCCACTTTCTTAATACTCATTCTAAACAAGGTTGACTCAGTATATACCTAGATGCCCAAGTAATCAGTTTCAATTGAGTATTAAAGAACTTTTATTAATAAAATAAAAATTGTAATCAAAAGCTTCCCACATACATATTTGACAAAAATAATTATATCACAATGTTTTCTACAAGTGAGTTTGGCCAAAACTTAAAAAGAGATAATCTCTTCCTCCTATTAATGTAAGAACTTCTGCTCAATTTCATACTGGATATTGTTAAAGAAAAATTACAATGAACAGAGTCAAACAGGCAAGGAAGATTTTAATCAGGATCATCACAAAAGTTGTTGAGGGCTGAGATGATCTAATGGAAAAGTACTAGAGGACACAATGGTTTTGGGAATGGGGGTTGGTCAGGGTGATTAAGTCATTAGTATTTGCTTATTTTAAGTTCCTACTCTTGGAGAGAGTTGGGAGATAGGAGTTCTATCTTTATTGATGATTCCATTTCAAAGAGATATTTTCAAGATTCTTTTAAAAAAATATTTAATATATTAGGGTGACACTGGTTAATAAAATTATATAGGCTTCAGGTGTACAAATCTATAATACATCATCCATATACTGTATTGTGTGTTCCCCCAAAGTTAAGTCTCCTTCCATCACCATTTTTTGCCCCTTTACCTTCTACCTCCCCTTACCCCCTTTCTCTCTGATAATCACTATACTGTTATCTGTTTCTATGAGGTTTTTTTGTTTGTTTGTTTATTTAATCCTGTCACCTTTACACTCAGCTCCCCAACCCCCTCACCCCTCTCTAACACTGCCAGTCTGTTTCCCAGATTCTTAAGCAAGACATTCCTGAGTTATAAAACTGGCAAGATGCTTTTAAAAATATTTACATCTAAGGGACCAGAGAAATAATTTGCAATAGCAAATTTTCTAAAGGTCTAAGAAATGGGAGTTCAGAATCTATAGTCAAGAAAAGCCTGTCTAAAGTTTAATCAGCCTCAGGGGAACTTTAGGCCATTCTAATCTATATCTTAACCTTTGCCATAAAACAAGACTAAGGCATGAGATAAAAGAGTGGAAAAAAAAGATGTAGTTTATTATAATATGCTATAAATGTAGATATAGTCTATCAAAGAAATTCAGGACTTTCCTCCTATAGAATCAAAGCCAAGTAGAAAATATAATAGAAAATGAGGTAGCTTTCAAATGACAGAAGAAATATCATGAAATACATTTAATAGAAAGCACAAATCTTTTATAGAAAAATATAAAATTATATTAATACACATGCAGGGATGTTTCATAAATGATATACCATATCTGTATATCAGGAGACACAACATAGAAAAAGTCTATATTCTCCAAATTAATAAAAGTACACCAATAACTAACTTTTTTTTAAACTTCTTATTTTTAAGTCATCATGATCCAAAAATAAAATTCATTTTATTTCTAAGACTAAAAAATGGTAATGAATGTTACCTAAACTTATTAAAATTATAATTTTGCAATGTATACAAATATCAAATCATTATACTGTACACCTGAAGCTATAGATATGTCATATGTCAATTATACCTCAATTAAAATATAAAAGTAAATTTTAAAAAATGTTTACTTTTTTGCATTTAAATATTTAATCAAAAGAAATAAACACTTTACCAGAGTGGAATCCCTAAGTTTCCTTCAGTAGATTTGGTCACCTCAGTCAGTAATGGCTGGTTTTCCCTAAGCATGGCAATTTAGTAGATATCAGGCCAAAAACAGAAAAAGAACTTTCTTCAAATTCTGGTAATTTTCTTATGAAAATAAAAGAAACTGAAACAGGTTAATTATTATTAATACAATAACATGCTGTCATTTCAGTTCCTGAAAGGCAGCATAGCAGTGGAATTAAGGTTACAGGCTCCAGAATCAGTCAAAACTTCCAATTTAAATTTTAATCTGTATTTATTATGAACACTCTGCTTTGAACAGATTTTTACGATTTAGTTTCTTTGAACTGTTTTGAAACTCAAAATTTATTAATTATCAATGATAATAAATGCTGAGAGAGAAAAGTTACAGGCTATTAATTAGGTTTGGGGAAGGTATATATGTGGTCTAAAGCAATCTTGGAAACCCACAATGGTCAAATAGTGACGACAGTTGGATTAAGAGAATAAAGCTAATAGGAAAAATAAGTGGTGAAAAATCTCACATTATTTTGTTTCTTTTTATTCTTTTATGTTACTTTTTAAATAAAAATAGATGTGTTTTGTTTTGTTTTTTAAATATATCTTTATTGATTTCAGAGGGAGGCAGGGAGAGAGATAGAAACATCAATGATGAGAGAGTCATTGATCGGCTGCCTCCTGCACGCCCCCCACTGGGGATGGAGCCCACAACCGGGGCATGTGCCCTGACCTGGAATCAAACCTCAATCTCCTGGATACTAGGTCGATGCTCAACTACTGAGCCACTCATGGCTCGGCTAAAAATAGTTTTTTAAGGCATCAGTGTAAGTGATTAATTACTGGTAGTTTTTTAAAAGGATGATCTCAATGTTGAACGTGGGTCACATTTTTTTTTAAATACCACCTGGTTGTTTTAAGATTATTTCATGTTCCACATTTTGAGATAAGAAAAATTAGGCCCTGAAAAAATGAAATGTAAGTGACAGAAAAATCATGAAGCTAGGTTACTTGTCTGTTAATTACATTGAATTTCTAACACAAAAATGTATATCCATTAAAATGAGCTTTTGCTTCACTCTTAACGAGATGGGAAAGAATTATGGGCTACTGAGAAATGGAGTGAAACAGTAAGACTGACAATGTTAAAAGATCACTTTATTGTGTTGAAAACAGAAAAGGGGGAGGGAGAGATGGAAAAATGAGGGAGCAGGAGGATAACTGATAATGGTCTATTTCTGAAGATAGAAAATCATGACGGGTCTTGTGGAAAGAGCTGGAAATGTTCTGATTCAGGATACTGTTTGAAAGTAGTCCCTACTACTTGTGTTGACAGGTTGGTTATTAGGAGGTTACAGGAAAAAGATCAAGATGACTCCAAAGTTTTGGGGTTACAAACACGAAAAGAGGGAATTGAAGTTTACTGATATAGAAAATACAGTAAGAGTAACCAGTATGTGGGAAGGGAGGTAAAAGAGCAAGTTCTTAAATTTCTTTTCATGTGCAAGTGTAGGCTTTCACCTAGGAAGGATTTAAATAGAACAGCCTGGGCTTGGGAACAATGTCAAGTAGGATTATAAATTTGGGAATTTTTAGAACAAACATATTAAAAGCTATAGAACCAGATGAAATTACTTAGAAAAGAGCAGAAGAACTGCCTGGAAAGCTGGAGAATATTGCAAGTGACTCTAATACAATTATTTTTGTCTGAATTCAATATCAGCTATTGTGCCATGCCCAGGTAGGTAGTAGAAATGGATAACTCTGGGATGTAGGCTTCCACAGGGCTCTGATTTCATCACTTTATGATACTGGAATAAATCAGGGGAGAGAAAAAAAATAAGAAGAAGCAACGATAGTGAAGGAGATGTGGGAAAGAGAAAAAAAAGTTGCATCTTTAAGAAAGGTGTAAAATAATGAGTTGTACTAATACATCTTGCAAAAAGAATTAAAAAGGGAAATGCAGAAGTAATTAAAGTTTTTATAGGCTGTATAACTCAGTTTGCCTCAATTTGAAAATCGTTATCTATTGTGTCAGAGGGCTATTCGTGCTGAGTGAACACTTGCGATGTCCTACCCACATTCCCTTTTACCTGCAGGTGTAACCATTTGCAAGCTAAAAATCCTGGCTTAAATTTGTAAGCTTACACAGAGAATTGTCATTGGCTAACAGAAGACATCTGAGAAAACACCAAAATATTTCCCTAAGCATTTTAGTCTTCCATAGACCAAAAGATGTGTAGGTACAAAAGCCTGGCTTTTTGTCTCAAGATACCACAACTCTCTAGTGCAATTTACAATCCAGAGTCCCCTGTGGATCAAGCCAAGTCCAGATTTTTTTCTGCATCAAGCCTAGCTTGGCTCTTTTTCCTTTCCTATTCTGCTTTCCTCAGTTTCTTCAGGTTTCTCCAGAAGAGCACTCCCTCAAAAAACCCATACATACTAGATTTTTTTTTTTTTTTCCTAATCTCAGGCTTTTTCTAGGCAAGGCTATCTAAGGTTGATTCTGGATATATTTTTAAGGTAAAGCTGAAAAGATTAGTTGATCATTTAATTCTGAGAAAGGGACAGGAAAGATAAGATCAAGGTTGACATTGACTGGTCGTGGTAAGAAAACTCTAAAAATGAGTTGATGGCTTTAGTTTATCAACTGCATGAAATTGAGGACATCTTCACTAAGGTAAGTTAACTATTGGTACTCCCTGACATTCTGTAGCTGTGTAAAAAATAGGATTTGTTCCTGTATTGAGTTATGATGAGATAAACATAGAAAGGAATACACTGACTGGTATAATATTGCTGGGACTTGAAGTAGATGGGGAATAGTAATTATTCGGACCAAAGAATCAAGTGACTGGTGCTGAAGACCAATAATATTTTGGAAGGAAATAATGTTAAGCTCAAAGGACTCCATCATGTATGCAAAAAAAGTGTGCCATGTAGAACTTCTGGTCAACAAAAAATCATCGTATATTGTGTCAGAAGTCTATTCGTGCTTAGCACTAGACTTTGGACCTATTTATGAGTAACAAAACATCAGTTGAGATTGAATCTAAATTTTTTACAAATTTACTATGCCAAAGTCTGGACCCTGAAAGGAACCCTGAGGTACGTCAAAGCAGACTATTGAGAAACATATGGACTCAGAATCCCTTGAAACTGGTGGATTAGCAAGAGTAACCCAATCCTTGTTAAATGAGAGCGCCCCCTTCTTCCCTTGTTTGAAGACTATGCAGACGTCTTAAATTAGGCAACATGCAACAAATACCATTACTAAGGTGAGTAGAGCCTGCCTGATTCTGTACACCAGGGCTTAACAAAGGAGTTGTTTAAACCAAAATTTCCAAAAGCAAAGGGGATAAAAGAAAGCTGAAATATCAGGCGAATGATAGCACATAACCATCAGTAATAAGATTGGTGTAATAACCATAATCAACAGTTAAAATGGCTCCCAAAGAGTAGCCTTCTCTTTAGGTATCTATGGAAGCAGCTAACAGAAAATAGACTTCCAAGGCACAAAACAAAGAAACAACCAATAAGAATTGCCTAATGTGTATGAAGAAAATACATCGACAACGTATAAAAAGGCCTAAGATGATCACTCCAATAGAAAGACGTGATTCATTCATTAGTTTCCAGAAACTAGTACTCAGACTCAGTACCTACTGACTGAAACAAGGAATGGGCACTCATGAAGAAGGACTCTGCAACCACAGGTTAAGTGGACTCAGTACTGATTCATTCTGCCCTTCCCCTATAACCATTTAAGTAAGTAACTATATCTTAGGAAAAGGGAAAATAAACAATATTCCTACAGGCATTACGTTTAGGGCCCAGGGTAACATTAATACCCAAAGACCAAAAGCATTGGTTAAAGTATAGTGTATTGTGATTATATATAGAATAGAGTATTGACCCTAGTCAGTTCCACAGTAAGTCCACTGATTTTGCCATGTAAACTGGTTATCATTCCCCCATTATATTCTCAAATATACAATTAAACTTAATATAGAACTTGGGTTTTGACCTATTTATTAATGGTTATTGCAGTAAAAAAGACCAAGTGGAAATCTTGAAAACGGCCTCTGAATCCCAGTCATAACAGTCAATCGAAAATGATACCAGCTCAGGGAGAAATGGCAGAGATTATACCTTTCTCAAAAACTTAAGGAAATATAGAGGTGATATTTCCTATCCTTTTCTCATTTTATTTAAACATAAAATTTATGGCAAAAGTGAATGAATCATGACAAATGAGCCTAGACTAGCAAAAAATGTCACTAAATTTGAGTCATAATTGTAATAGTTTTACTAAATGTGGTACACTTAATAGGGTAAAGTAACACAACCTTGGTGAGAATTTTATAGCTGTTGGTCTCGCAAATGTGTTTTATTTTCTTCAATGACCATTATTAAAAAAGATAAGAAGCAGTTGGCACTCACATGATATGACTGTCGGTATGCATTCAGACTCTTGCCACAAGTTTGTTTAATTCTACACTCCAATACCATTTATTCCAAACAAAACATTTGGAGAATGTCATACTATATTTATGATATCGATTAAATTATATCTGGGTAGCAATACGTAGCAAGCACTCTAGATTTCCTACTAAAACATAAACATAAAAAACATAGTAAATGCACTGCTACATTGGTGAAGATTTCAGGCCAGGGCATCTCTAAATAAAATGACAAGAATTTGAGAAATCCAAGATGGTGGTGGCCTGAGTGGAAGCTGCACTCACATTCTCCTGGTACCAATCTGGTTTTACACTAAAACATAGAAATACCATTGGAAAACCAACTGAAGACAAGCTGGAGAGAAACCTCATAACCAAGGAGGAAAAGTGGAGACAGCAAAGACTGGTAGGAAGTGCAGATTCGAGAGGGCTGTCTGGGCTCCCACAGGCAGCAGCTAAAGGTCCAGAGGGATAGCTCAGCTGTGGGGGTTCCCACTGAGGACTCTGGGGCCTAAACCCCAGGCTGGGCTTCCCAGCCAAGAGCACCAGAACTGAAAAAAGTGCCCACAAAACATCTGGCCGTGAAAAGCAGCTGGGTTTCTGTCTGCCAGGAAGAGGCACCTGGAACTGCAGGCACCCTCTTAAAGAGTCAAAGCAAAACATTTTTTGTACAGCCACTCACCTTGGGCTCCAGCAGGCAGAGGAAAGAAGGGACTGGAGCTGTGTGCAGAGAGTCTGGGGTGTGGGCTCTGTCTGGAGAGTGAGATCAGGGGACGTCCATCTGGATTCCTGTGCCGAGTCATTCCCCTAGACTGTAGAGGAAATCTTTCTCAGGCAGCAAAGTTTTGGCTTTTACCTGAGGGGGGAAGCAATTGCCCCAACCTGTTGGAAAGCCTCTGGCCCTGCCCAGAGGAGTTTCTATAGCCTGAGGCTTGTTAAGAGACTGGTAACAACCAGCCACCCTACCCTGTGGAGCTTCTGCAGCCTGAGGCTCATTAAGAGAATCAGATTAATCAGTCTGCAGGCAGAGGCAGACCTCTGGGTGCTTTGAGTCTTTGCCTGATCTACTTCGAGACCTGGCCCTTAGGAAAGCAGACTTTGGTGTACATCTTGCTCCTGTCCAAAAGCACCCAGCCCCAGCAGTGGAGACTTCAAGCCTAGGGTTGTTGATAGCTCCAAAGAGGGTACTCAGGGCCAATCACTATTTGTGTCTGACATTGGCCTGTACCAGAGACCCTCCAAAAAGACTGAAAGTCCTAGCAGATCTACCTAACACTTAAAAACAAACCCAAAAAAGTAGCCAAAATGGGGAGACCAAAAAACAAGTCCCAAATGAAAGAACAAGGGAAGTCTTCAGAAAAAGAGCTAAATGATATGGAGATAAGCAATCTCTCAGATATGGAGTTCAGAATACTGATTGTAAAGATGCTCAAGAGCAGAAAAAAGATATGGAAACTATGAAGAATGACTAGTCAGAAATGAAGAATGACATAGCAGAAATAAACAATATATTGGAAGGAATAAACAGCAGATTAGAGGAAGCCGAGGATCAGATCAGTGAATTAGAAGACAAGGTAGAAAAAATCACTCAATCAGAGACCCAAAAACAAACAACAATTAAAAAACAGGAGGACAGTCTAAGGGAGCTGTGGGACAGCATGAAACGTAACAATATTTATATTAGAGTGCCAGAGGAGGTCAAAAGTAAGCAAGGGTTAGAGAACCTGTTTGAAGAAATAATGGCAGAAAACTTCCCTAACCTGGTCAAGGAAAAAGTCTCACAAGTGCAGGAGGCACAGAGAGTCCCAAGCAAGAAGAATCCAAAGAGGCCCACACATAGACACATCATGATTAAAATGCCAAGAATTCAAGACAAAGAGAGAATCTTAAAGGAAGCTAGAGAAAAGCAATCTGTTACCTACAAAGGAGCCCCCATGAGGCTGTCACATGACTTCTCATCAGAAACTGTACAGGCCAGAAGGGAATGGCATGAAGTATTCAAGGTAATGAAAATCAAGGATCTGAAACCAAGACTACTCTATCCAGCAAGATTATCAATCAAGAGAGATGGTGAAATAAAGAGCTTCCCAGACAAAAAAAAAAAAAAAAAAGGCTAAAAGACTTTATCAATACAAAACCAACATTGTAGGAAATGTTAAAGAGACTGCTATAGTTAGAAGTAGAAATAAAGAGAATGAGACACAAAGGCATAAAGAAACAAAATGGCAGTAGATAAGTATCTTTTGCTAATAACCTTAAATGTAAATGGATTAAATGCCCCCAAAAAAGATATAGGGTGGCTGAATGGATAAGAAAACATGACCCAAATATATGCTGTCTATAAGAGACCCACCTCAGAACAAAAGAGTCACACATGATGAGAGTGAAGGGATGGAAAAAGTTTTCCATGCAAATGGAAATGAAAAAAAAGTTGGGGTAGCACTGCTCATGTTGGACAAAATAAATTTCAAAATGAAGACCATAATGAGAGACAAGAAAGGTCATTACATAATACTACAGGGATCAATCCAACAAGAGGCTATAACCCTGATAAACATATATGCACCCAATATAGGAGCACCTAAATTTATAAAAAACTTCCAGAGGATTTTAAGGGAGAGATCGACAGCAATACAGTCATACTAGGGGAGATCAACAAGATTGATGAACCTTTAGCCAGACTGATCAAGAAACAAAGATAGAGGGCCCAAATAAACAAAATCAGAAATGAAAGAGGTCAAGTAACAACTGACCCAACAGAAATACAAAGGACTGTAAGAAAATAGTATGAACAACTATATGCCACCAAGCTGGACAACCTGGATGAAATGGATAAATTCCTAGAAAATTACAACCTTCCAAAACTCAATCAGAAAGCCTAAACAGGCAGATAACTGCTGATGAAGTTGAAGCAGTAATCACTTCAAACATGCCTATCCATCCTCCAGCTGCTTCAAGTTCCACAGCCAGAATCTTCCATTCATAGACTTCCCTGGAGAAATGCCTCTAGCTCTTGTGAGGCTCTTCACTTGGATACACGTTGGAGGTAGCATCACCCCACCTGAGGGAGAAGCCAATGAATAATACCTGGGTGCAAAATCTGGGTCCATGGCTTCAAGGTCAGAAAATTCTGAGTCTAATTTATATTCCCCCTAACATCAAGAATTAGGCTTAGGCGGCATTAAATTGAGACCAAGAACTTGCTCAATTCCTTTCTCTTTTCTCTTCAGTTTACCTTACTCCCTCTTAAGTTTTTCTGGGTACAGCTCTTAGGAGGCCACAAGTATCCTGCTTAATATTTCTAAATAGCTTAAGAACATCATAATTTTCACTTTACTTTATTTCCATAAAATATGCTCAAAGATAATTGGCTTATTTTAAACAGGAAGATGCTATTTTTGGGATAACACGTAAAAGATTCTAGAGATTTTAAAATCAAAATTTTAAAAATTATTAATTTTTGCTTTTGGAATTTGTCAGGTATACATATATATAAACAGACATACACATACTCATACACTCATACATACACATACATGCAAAAACAAAGACAATTTAATGACTTTCCCTTATATATTTTACTAGCCAATTTAAGAGTTTTTATCCTGTTTCTCTACTCTTAGTGTTTCTTAATTGTTATAGTTTCTTTGATACTTTATCTTTTTGGTAGGGTTGTTTTCTTCTAGATTTTTTAAAATATATATATTTAGAGAACAAATCTGTATTCATAGGTATTACTTCTAAATTTCAAATATGAGTGAATTTTTCAAGCCCAAATGAGTTTTTTGAATACAACTCATCATTGAAAATATGAACATAACAAAATCTCAATACACTGAAGTATTTATTATTGTTTGCATGGGCATTTTAAATGAAATTATGTATACATGAACACAATTATTGATATTGACACATTTATGTAAAAGGACAATTATATTAATATGTGTCTCTGTCTTTCTCTCCAGATCTGTATTAGAAATGAAAGAGCAACACCATGTCTACTACTTTTTCTCCCCAATAGAATTTCCAAAGATTTGTGTCCTTAAGTGTCAGGACTGCAGAACTGGAAGAAAAGAGACAAAAGAGCAAACACTAGCAAAATGGCCTCTGTATGTATTCCTGAAATCTCTCCTACCCAAAGCTCTTCTAACTCCAAATATCTAACTCCAAACTACAAATCACTTTCTCCATGTAAAAACCAATTAGTCTCTTTCCTGTTGGTCATGTAACAGATCATTCAATTTCAGATGAATTAATATTAGTTCTGGACATGCTTTTGTTTATGAATATCTGCAGTCACTGGTAGGAATAGCTTTATCTTGCATGATTTTATGACCTAACAAATTACATTTATACTGAATTTGAAGAAAAACTGTCAAGAGGAGGGACTTACTCCCTTCATGAAGAGTAAAAAAGAGCCTGGCTAGGCGTGGCTCAGCGGTTGAGCGTCGACCTGGGATCCAGGTGATCAGGGTTTGATTCCCAGTCAGGGCACATGGCCGGTTGTGGGCTTGATCAATGACTCTACCATCATTGATGTTTCTGTCTCTCTCTCTCCCTCTCCTTTTCTCTCTCTGAAATCAATAAAGATATATTTAAAAGAAAAAAAAAAGAGTAAAAAAGAGTTAGAAAATGAAAAAAAAAAAATGCAGTGTTTATAAATTTCTGTCCCTGGCAGAGAAGCTATGCATTTATTTTAGTTAGGAAGTAGACGTTATTATGTTGAAAGGATTTTCATTGTTTATGCTTCTAGTATATATTAATAGTATTTAAAGCAGTCCTCTTTTTGGATTTGAAAAGGATTTTAGATGAAAACAGAAGACTGTATAGTGACCATATATGACTTTCAGTGTCTAAACTATTCATTAATTCGACTTCCAGAGAAAAGTTCACCAATCGCCACTCAAACTCTTTTGTGTTTTATGATTTGTTTTTCTGTCTGGTTCCTGGAATCCATTTTTCATTTAATTTTAACTTAAACATCACCTCTCTAGATAGGCTTCCCCATTCACTTTTTCCACAACATATCAGGTGATTTTTACAATAGCATATACTATTTCTGAAAAAATAAAATATACGTATATATATAAAGATATAACTTTATATTTTATATACATATATTGTTTTCCTTTCACTTACTTACTCAAACAGAGCTGAGATCTCTTCTGCAGTTCATCAGGGTATCATCATGATCTATCATGTTACTATATTTTATAAATTTACTGAAAATCAATTGTGTATAAATAAATGTTACCTTATGCAAATTATCCTATAACATACTTATCTCTAAATATCATTATAGAATGAATGTAGTCATCAGAGATTTGGAGAATAAAGTTATTTTTGGAGTTAAAGCCCTGTTTGAATGATAGCATTGCTATTACCTCAGAAAAGGCAATGGCTCTACTTTGGTCTCATGAAGTTGATACAATTTTTTCCTTTAAGGTTCACTTTTTCTTTAGCAATTTTTAGAAAATTCCTGTCACTCAAATCTGTTCATTTCCAAAATCTCTACTTTTATTAAATAAGAATAATTGACACAGAGCTCTGTAAAAAAGTGAGGTGCTAAATTGTAAAAATCACCCAGAAAATTGCCTCACTCCTGTTTCCTTTTTGGTTAAGAAGGAAGACCTATATTTGTGAACTTAGGCAGTTGGTTTAAGTGAAGCAAAAGAAACTGTGATTCCATTTGAGACGTAGTGTCTTCATAATGCCAGTGTTTTATTTCAATATTATTTGGGAGTTCAGTACTATTTATAGTACACTTAGGACTTTTAATGCTTTCTCTCTAAAGAGCATGGATATTTTGTGCCTATATTCTTCTTACTTATGGACTCTGGCTTAAAAAGGCCTGAATTGTATGAGGCATCACTATACAAATTAGGAACACTAGTCAATTTTTCTAATTATTGATTACTAAAATATGTATATGTTATCACTATCTAAATATACTAATAAGATGATAATCCAGTTCTCTAAAACTATGTATTCGCATCTGCCTCAGGAGTCCCAGTCTCTCTCTTTCTACACACACATATTTGCATGCATGGAGGCAGAGATTAGATATGTATCTATGTTTCTGGGCTTGTATACATATATGTTTATATAAGTTTCTATCCTTTTAATTCTTTTTTCTTTGGTGAGATAAGGTAAAATTGTATACGTTTTTACTTATTTAATGAAAAATAATGTGTCAATGTCTTAGCACTTGATGTAATATCTTGCATGCACTAAGTTTATAAATACTTGTTTAATTGAATTGACTCTGCTGTTCATATTAGTCTGTTTGAGATGCCATATCAAAATACCACAGACTGCGTGGCCTAAACAACAGTTCTGGATCTCACAATTCTGAAGCTAGAAAGTGCCAAGTTCCTCTGAGGCCCGTCTTCCTGTCTGCACGTGGCCACCTTCTCACGACTGTGCTTCTCTTCCTCCAATGAGGCCACAGCCCTATCAGAATAAGGTCTCACCCCTATGACCTGATTTAAGCTTAATTATCTCCTAAAAGCCCTATTTCCAATACAGTAACATTGGAAGATATGGTTTAACATATGAATGGGCAAGGTTGAGTCCATAGCACTATTTTTTAATAACTTCATTTCTTCATTTTTTCTTAACTTTAAAAATAAAACTCATGAGATTTAATTTATTTAAATTAATAGCCTGCACAGAACAATGTTCTTATTTAGACCATGACAACACTTAACATTTTTCATGTGAAAATATTTATATTAATCTTTTTAAGTCTTCATATTTAGAGTTATGAATATTAATATTTGTCTCATATGCTT
Source organism: Miniopterus natalensis (assembly GCF_054644295.1). Classification (NCBI taxonomy): domain Eukaryota; kingdom Metazoa; phylum Chordata; class Mammalia; order Chiroptera; family Miniopteridae; genus Miniopterus; species Miniopterus natalensis. The sequence goes on along the minus strand of NC_142083.1, from coordinate 14,943,374 downwards.
TTATGATTGGCATGTGTTTATTCCTAAAATAGCTGGCTTTAAACTTCAAAGATTGAAAATTTGTTCTGGTAAACAAATAATTCTTGTAGCATTTTTTCACACAGCTTATAGTTATAAACTTGAAAATCCTTCCCTCTGAATTTACATGCTTTTATTTAAAGTGGCACATTTTTCCATTTCATCATATTGGAAATCGCAATCACTCTTATCATTGTTTTTCTTTCTTTTCAGCAAGTTGTGGCGATCATGCCATTCCACAAAGGAGTTTTATTAAGTTATACAAATTCAAGTTGTATTAAAAAATTTAAAATTAGTGTCTGATAGATTATATAGAGCAATCAGTTTCATCTTCTTCATTATATCACAATAAAATTTCACTTGATTTTCCACAGAAAATATTTAAAAATGTTTCCAATGTTTAATCCAAATCATCATGAACTACTAAATTTCTTCTCTGTTGTGAGCACTTCAATTCTCTATTATGTGACAAAACTTCTAAATTCCCCTCAATCCTCACTAGCCCTTTTATATACCCTCTAGCCTTAGAATACACACCTTTTAGAATACTTTCGTTGGTTTAAGATAATGCAATATAACGATCATGTATCATAGAAATGTATACTTGAACCCTATAATCTTATTAGCCAATGTCAACCCAACAAATTCATTAAAAAATAAAATACACATCTTTTAGAATATGTACATTGGTTTAAGGCATGGTGGGGAACTTTTTTGTGTGACAAGGGCCATTTGGATATTTATAACATCATTCGCAGGCCATACAAAATTATCAACTTAAAAATTAGCTCTAAAAAAAGCTCCTAGATTTATTGAATTTCAAGTCCCAAATGTAGTTGCCTTGGGTGAGCCAGACCAAATAATTTCGTGGGTCATATACAGCGGGTGGGCCAGACATTCCCCACCCCTGGACATTAAGGTAAGCAAAAGGTATGCATATTGGTGTAATCTGGTCAGAGGAAATAAAAATATCTCCTTAAATAAAGTTCCTATTATGGGGTTTATAGCCAGTGCAACTGAGGCTAAGAAATGGTGAACTTACCCATAATAATGACAGATTTGAGAGCTATTTCCAGACTGACCAGACTCTAAAGTCAATAATCATATGCATCATATTAATGTTCTCCCAGAAATTTAGGCAACAGAAAGGACATTTTTGATACTGACCTAGGTGCATCACCTAAAACCATATTTATAATGTTAATTTTCTATTGCGAGTCTGCCAAATATTAAAAAAATGTAGCATGGATAACTATAAACATTAAGTAACTGAATGTGCTGACTATTAGAAGGGTTGGTACTTGGGGATAAATGTTTAAATTACACAGGAGCAAGCAGGGGCCTATCTCAGATAGTTATTGTCCCCTGGCATAAGATTTAAGGTTCTAAACCCAGAAAGTGGAAAGATTCTCTAACTGATCCTAGCCATGTATTCCTGGAACCCATTTGACTTATATGCCAAATAGAAAATATAATTGCTACTATCTTAAAAAAAATAAAAAAAAATAAAAAATTAGTCTTTGGAAATAAGTATGAACCCAGAAGATTACTGTTCCCTGATTTAAATATATATTTTCAAATTGAAATGGAATAGAGGCAAACAATTTTGCTTGATGCCACCTTTAGCAGGCTGCAGAGGCCTCGCCTCACTATGATACAGTAGGCAGCTTTGGGGACAACCTCACTAGAAAAGCCTCCTAACTGTCCTGCCTTACATTACTGAGACCGTTTTTCATTTACAGATTTATTTATTTTTATTTATTATGTATTTATTTATAAAAAATATGTCTTTATTGATTTCAGAGAGATAAGGGAGAGGGAGAGAGGAATAGAAACATCAGTGATGAGAGAGCCATTGATCAGCTGCCCCCTGCACGCCCCCTGCTGGGGGTCGAGCCCGCAACCCGGGCATGTGCCGTGGCCGGGATTTGAACTCTGATCTCCTGGATCCTAGGTCCACACTCAACCGCTGAGCCACAGCCGGGCCACAGGCTTAGTTTTTAAGCTTTATCTTTTGCTGAGCAGAGGCCTCAGCTGGAATTCTCTCCTTCCCCTTCCCTCCCCTCCCCCTCCCCCTCCCCCTCTCGCACACGCATGCACTCGCACGCGCACACGCACACGCACACGCACAGGCCCGCACACGCACAGTCATAAGGCGCCGAGCACAGCTTTGCGGGGCTCTCGGCTCTGAGCGGGGCTCCCGCGTCTGTCGCCTTCCCCGCAGCCCCCGGCGCGGGGCCGCCACCTCTGCAGGCGCCCTAAGCGCTGCAGATGGAAATGAGCTCCGTCCCCTCTGTGAATGCACTAGGCTGCCTTTTCCGATCCCCACACTGTTCCAGGCATCCTGTTACACATACATTGTCTAACTGTACTGTAAAATTTATCTCACTTTTATTAAAATGTTTTTGGCACTAAATAATTGAGATTATCCTCTAGGTACAATAATGGGTAGAGAGGGGTTAGTAATCTGGAGCAAATTATAAACCTTCTCAATTCCATGGGGAGGCTTAATAAATACTGGTTTTCATGGATCATATCAATATTAATAGGAGAAATATACCATAGAACAATATTAAGCTTAATAAAAACTGTCAATATTTGGCATTTAATAGCTGACATATCCTTTGTTCTTTAGTCAAGCGTAGGTAAGGAGTGCTGCCAACCAGTCCAAAATATAGGTTATGTTCAATTTTAAATTCCCTACTTTTAATTAACCCACTTTTAAAACTTGGGGGTCTTCAGAGTGTGATCTGGTATGCTTGGATAAGGCATAGCACCATATTTGACACTCAGGGAAATGCTGTGTTTTTAAATATTCTCATATGTGTTTTACAAATGAGCTGCAAAGGGGTATGTAACTTTCAGAAACAAGTGATAAAAGATACTCTGAGCTCTTAATATAGCTAAGGAAAGAAGGTACACACAACTTTCACATCAACGTATTCTATAATTTGAAGACAAACACAATGCTTAACCTTGCCTTATTTGTTAACAAAATACTAGGCTACTATTTTTTAAAATTTATACATCGATCTGAGAAATTATTTGTGAATTATATGCAATATCTTCAGGTTCAAAGTTGTCCTAAATGATAAAGCTTATGATTAAAGGGAAAGTAAATATGGACTCAACTTTACTTTCAAGAAAAGAAAAAGGACCATCTGGTTTATTTCAGTGTCTTTACTGTGAAAATATAACTATAGTGATTTTGTTGACACCACTTCTAAATCTGATTTTATGGATCATTTCTTACAGTGTCTCTCATAAGGAGACACGAGAGATGACAGGGAGGTTTGTAATGATGCTTCAACAATAATTAGTGGTAATGGTAACTTTTAGAAGACTTTTAAAACAGAAGATGATATAAGGTTAGTTTATCTTCCTTAATTTAGTAGGCTTATGCTTAAAACAATAAAATACATGAATCTAAATACACTCTGACGTCTTCAAAATAACAAAAATGTGTTGTAAGATTTTGAGTGCAGTGTTGCCTTAACCATGCTCATTTATAGAAATATGTTCAAAATTTAAGGCTTCATTAAAATTTTCATGACTTTTTCTAGTGTTTTAAATACATGAGTTAATCTTGAAATGAACTTCATTGACATGAAGCAGTAATACACTACAGGATTTTAATGCTCCAGGCAAAGGGTGAGATTTATTTTAGGAAGAAGTAATATGCATACGTATATGTAGCCAAACGTGTGAAAAATGCAATCTGCTTTATAGTATCTTCTGTTATTCGATAAAGATATTCAAACTCAATAATTGCTGCAAGATATAAAAAAGTTGCAAACCGTAAAATGCTATCTGAGAAGCAAATTTCACGAGAGGGCAATGTGTGAGCTTTCTTGGATTTTTGTTATAATGGAAAAATAAATTAATGGCTTTTTAAAGTATTCTACTTTCTTAGAACATAAGGGTGTGCACAGATAAAGACAAGCAGATCGTGATTAGAACAATTTTTGAGAAAATAGGTCTGCTGGGAATATAGTCTGTCAATGTCAATTTGGATGATTTCTATTATTCATCTATTGATTTTAGCTTTTTTTTGGTAATTGTTCAAAATATTACAGATGTCCCTTTTTCTCCCCATTGACCCCTTCCACCCTGCCCCACCCTCCTCCCCAGTCCCTCACCACACCATCGTTTGCATCCTTGGGTTATGCATATACGCACATAAATTCTTTGGTTAACCTCTCCCCCCTTCACCCTCTCCTTCCCTCTGAGATTCCTCAGTGTGATCCATGCTTCCCTTTCATTGAATCTAATGATACTTCGTTATATGGAAATCTCATTTGAGAAAGGAATTCAGCACATTGAGGATATTTTCTGCAAAGTAATTATATAAACCAAAATATAAATAATGAGATAAAAATCTAACCTAGATCTACATTCTGGAAGTGATTATATAAACCAGAATATGAATAAGACAATAAAAATGTAACCTACATCTACATTCAGTGTGCATCTATTGATTTGTCTGATTAACAGCCCAACTCTGCTACATTTTTGAAAAATAAATTTTCTCCCTCCAGTAAAAATACAGTCATCCACACCACACGAATTAACATGACTCAGACCTGGCCACCGTACTTCTGCTGATCACAAAAATTGTTCCAAATTGAGTATATGTCATAAATCAAACCAGAGGTCTTTCCTACTTGACGGGTGACTGATATGGGGAAATAAACATTTTCCCCTGCTAAGGCTGCTGGACACTACAGTAGAGCTGGCTACATTTCATTGTTATTGTTACCATTTATAGTTGCCAGTTAACTAACATAACTTACCTAATTGTCATCACAACATAGATTATTTTAGATAATTTTGTTTTCTTAATTCAATATAAGTATGCAGGAATCATTGGAATAAATTGCAATTTTTTTTGCAATAAAGTAAATCCATCTTGAAAAAATATTTCCTTTTCATTGATTTTTTTAATAGAGATTTGAGGAAAAAAGTTTATAGCTTGTAAAGAGATATAATCCTGTGAACGTTTTCTGATAAAGAATCAATTTCCAGTAATTTCTAAAGCAAAGACAATTTGAAATTTTTTTGCATAACTATTCAGAACTGAAAATAATGTACTAAAAGTAGAGATATGCTATGGAACCAAAAATTAAAAACAACCAACTATATGTCTCATTCTGATTTAAAATTTTTCAACAGTTTTTTATTGTATTTCATTTTTTAAAGTGATTTTAAAAAATAATGTCATTTTGGGGGACAACAATGTAGCATGACCATCAATGTAGGTTCATCAATTGTAATAAAAGCACCACTGTGTATGGGATGTCAGTATTGGGAGTGGGTATGCAGCTCTGGGGGGAAGGGAGTATATAGAAAAATCTCTGTATTTTCTGCTCAACTTTTCTGTGAACCTAAAACTGCTGTAAAAATAAACTTATTTTAAAAATTAAGTAACAAAACTACGTATGTTCGCATATGACTCTAGAGTCACCACTGAAAACCTCCTTTTTCTGTATGTGCATATTGTATATTAGGAAATAAGATTATAATGACATAATAAAATATTAGCATGAGGACTAGATTATTTTTTCCCTAAATTGCTATTCTCCACTTTTCATAAAGTATGTACTTTAATTAGGAATAATTAAGAAAAATGAAAATAAGATCATCCTTTTCTAGGGTTCCACACTTCGAAATTAGGTTCCTTTTGTCACAGAAGAGATAAAAGATAAGACAAAGACATAAAAGAATAAATGAAAGTTGTACGATAAAGAACTATTTTTGGCTGCAACAACTGAGACTGATTCAGAGTAACTCGGATTTTCCTGTACGGTAAAGGAACAGTCGGGGTTGGGGGTTCGGTAGTCAAAGGATCCATGGTTGCTATTCTTGAATGCAGGCCTTTTTCTCTCCCTCTCTGTTATCCCTGAAAAATTAACCTTTTTTGTAAGGCTTTCTCTCTATGGGTGTGAGGTAGCTATCACAGATGCAGGTTTTAGGTCCTGGCTAGAGAAAGAAAGGGGATGGGGAAAATGTTTGTCTCACAGCTCCTTTTCTTTGGCAGGAGGAACATGTCTTTATAGAAGACCCAAGAAATCTCCTTGGACTTCCAATTAAAAAAGGTCATGTACTCATAGCTAGAGCAATTGGCACAGAGCAATAAAAACATGTCACAATTGGCTTGGAACAATAAAAAAAAATTCCATTTGTTAGCACGTGAAGTTCACCAAATTATCTCACTTGTTTGTTGAATAAGGAAGTAGAGGAGATGATTACTGACTTATCAACCAGCAGCATCTTCTATAATATCTTAGAAAAATCTAGGCAAGATTACTCTTCAGACATGATTTTAGATATCATATTTCATATTATATTTCATTGATATGATATCAAACATAAAGGTTCTACGTAGTACGTTTATATTTAACTTTTAAAAATATATCCATGGGATACGTAAAATAAGAATTTTCATAGCATATACAACTCATTATCAGCAGAACTAGATGTTAAAAATGTTCAAATGCTAAAGACAGGAATGAAGTTTCATAAATGTAGAGGTATCTTACTAAGAACTATATTTTGTGAAACTCCTTTCTCTGGATGTTAAAATATAATGAAATTTTCTATACTAGTGTAGTTTTAGGACCTGAGCTGGATTAAGAAGATGTATAGGAGAACCTCTCATGGTGGCTTTAATTCCTATGATTTGTGATTTGTGTTCCTATATAACTAATCTACTTTGATTTGTTCAAATCACTTCAATTTTTTATTATACATCCAAAAATGGTTAAATGATACTTAAATAGAATTTATAAAGTAGCTCATTATAGTTCTAAATGGAAAAATTATGTGCCATCTTTTAAATTTGTGGTTAATGATATTTTCTTCAAAATTAAAATTTAATTTAATGATTCATTCAAATGAGGTTGGCTATAAATATTACTTAAGTGATGAAGTCTATTTTATCATGTTGGCCTATACATGCTTTACAGTATTAATTTTCTGTTCTACACAGTTGCTTCTAATTAAAGAAGTATGCATAAAATTATAATATACACAATGTAGTTATTAAATAATTCTAAATTAAATATTTTTAGATTAAATGTACATTAAGCTGCTCTGTCCTTTGATTACCTAGAGAGTAATATGAAATTTAGTAGCGCATAGAAAATTCAATTTCGAAACGTTTATCCATCACGCAGAGGAAAAAATTTAAAAATTCAGGTTTTCATTATGAATGTTAGTTGGTCTTATTGTCAGGGAAACATTAAGGACAAGTTAATGTTTTGTCCTTAGTACAAATGTCTTTAGTATCACCATTAAAATAAAAATCTTAATTAAAAATCATATAAATAATTACATAATCCAGGCAGTTTTGCCAACATCATTTAAAGTAATATACAAAAATGAAGATTTCAGTGAAATAATGGCCATGTTCCAAAATACATATTTTGATGGACAGAGCGAGTAAAAGGTAATATCTGAGAAGAGAAACATTATCCATAATTTCTCATCAGATTTTTAAAAAAATACAGTGACACCATATTTTGCAATCTAAAATTATTCTGCAATAACAAGGAAATACAGTCTATGTAACTTATTTCTTGCCTTTCTGTTCATTTCATCCTGCCATTACTAATTGCAGTTGTTTGATTTTTGATTTAATGCTGACATTGATGAGGATCCGTCTAATTTTGAACCATACTGGGTTGTGAAAAACACTTTTCTTTATTTTTTCTAATATTTTGTTATTTGGAACTTCAACATTTTTCCATTGATTCGCTAATTTTTAATAAAATATGTATCTTTTCAATAGCAAGCTTCCGATTTATTCAATAAATGTATCTTTATAATTTACGTTATTCTGTGTATTCTACCATTTTGTCTCTATAAATGAGGATAGGAAAATTTGCACAATTATGACCCAAAGAAGTTGGAGTTTCATTAATGTTGCAATAGGAACTAGGAATTATGTAATATGTAGAGAGGTCTCTATGTTTTATTATTTTTTTCTTTTCAATTTAAATGTCCAAAAGCCTCCATGTAACCCTATTTTTCTTATGGCAATTTGGCTAGCCAATATTTTTAACTGTCTTCCAGGAGAATTCCAGTCCGGGTCCAAACAAACCTGGTTTCTGAAGAAGGACCGTTTGAATCACTACGAGTTCATGTTCCTCTGGGCGGGCAGTTGTGCTCCGCACCTTATCTTTATTTTGATGTGCTATATTCTGGGATGAGTGTCGGTGTTAACACTCTTGTTTTGGTGATTCACTAATGCGTGTGTTTGTTTTCATGCTCTCTTCATTTAAGCCCTTCAGTGGGAACTGTCAATCTAAAATTAAATTTACTGTTTGTTTGTTTTTAAAAATAAAGGATAGTTAATTAAATATATGCTAGAAATTCATAGATATTTAAATAAATGACATACTAAAGTCCATCTTTTGCCACATGTACTCTAACTTAATATCCCATACTTGTCTGAGAGTAAAAATATCTCTGTATGATGTCAGTGTTAACAATGTGGGGGCCCTGTATTGTTTCCTTTCTTGCATTTCTGTTCATTGATTTGCTGAGTGAAATCATCTTCAAGTAACTCCATGTTTTTAAAGTTTGGACTTAAGTAGTACATCAGACTTTTATTCCAGTAGATAGTAGTACAGAGTTATCTAAAGTCTGGCTTATTAATACAACAGTGGTTAAATAAAACATCTTTTTTCCTACAATAGAAATTATTCCTACTTGGACACCAAATATTGATGATTTTTCTTTTAAAATGCATAAATTCTATGTACAACCTCAACATATTTAAATATTACCAAAGATATTTTATTTACTTAGTTGCAACATTCAGCAACATAATTTTTGTAAAAGTATTTAAATAATTGTGTATATTACTTATAAATTAAAATCTAGAATTCATGGAATGGTAACATATTTTGTCTGAGTAAAGAAGATATTCTAAGGTTAAAAAGAAGGAGGGAATTCTGAGCATATGATGTTGTATCGTAGAGATCATTTGTTGCAGACAGAAAACTGTCCATCCTAGCTGTCTAGGTGGTTATCACTGGAACTTGTGAATATGTTATGTCACAAAGCAAGGGGGATATTGCAGAGACGCTTAGATTAAAAATTTAAAACAACATGTGGTATATAAAACTGAAAGCAACAAATGAACAAATAAGAAAAACTTAAAAACAAAAACTCATAGCCACAGACAACAGAAGGAAGGGGGTGGGAGTAGGAAAGGGTAAAAGGAGTCAAATATATGGTGACGTTAGATGATTTGCCTTTGGGTGGTGGGCACACAATGCAATTTACAGATTATATATGGTAGAAAAGTACACTTGAAACTTACATAATCTTATTAACAAATGTCACTCAATAAATTTAATTTAAAAATGAGATGAGGCGATTATCCTGATTAATCTGGGTAGACCCAGTCTAATTACAATCATCATTATAAGCAGAAGCAAAAGATGAAAGTTAAGAAAGGGTGGGATAACTTCAAGAAGAAGAGAGCTCAGAGTTATGTGAGGGCACAAGCCAAGAAAGGCCCCAGCCTCTGGAAAAGGCAAGAAAACTAAATTTTTCCCAAGGGCCTCCAGATTGACCACAGCCCTGTTGACAGCTTGATTTTAGCCCTGTAAAATCCATTTTGACAGATAACCCGTAGAACTCTAACACAATATATTTGTGTTGTTTTAAGCCATTAAGTTTATGGTAATTTGTTACAGCAGCAATGAGAAACTAATACATCACATTACATTATCCCCTTATTAAAAATAAATTGACATGGGTTGAGTTTTTAAAATGACCTCTCTACTTTAAAAGCATTGATTTTCAACACTAGAACCTAAAATGTGTGTGTGTGTGTGTGAGGTTTAATTTCTCTATCTCATCGTGCCTATGTTATTTGACTAACGTAAGTTATTTTACATCACAAAATTAATCAAGAAAAGGCCAACATTTAATTGATAGAATCCAACAGGATATTCTCAAAAGCATTACCAGTAGAAAAAAGTAATTGACAGTTTTTTAACACATTTTCATTTTAGGATGAATTCAAACCTCACAGCATATGGTAATTGGTTTGTCTTGAAGTGATTTCTTAAAATATGCACTTTTCTAAAAAGTGTAACTTCTTGAGCTGTCTGTCATCTAAAATAAATTCACACTTTTCAAGCATATTTGTTTCCACCTACTGCATTTGACTATGGTATCTTGGCCTCCGTCTACATTTGCATAAGCTGAGTGGGCTCATCTGTGGGCAGGGACATGTTTTCAATCAGTGATGAGCCCAGAGAAGGCCTGTTCTTATAGCCTTTGTAGCTAGTGTAGTTCTCAACAACGAGGCCCACCTCGTCTAATAAGATATATTTTTGGTATGACCTTGACTGTAATTGACATTATCTAAATTTTCAACTTGTACACAAGCTAAAATTCAGCTATGTTCAAAAGAAAATTTCCAGAAACTTTTTCCATTTCACATAAAGAGAATGCAGAACAGATAGAAACAAAGAACTCTGAATGAAAATTTTTATTTAAGAAAGATTAATTAAATGAAAGCTAAATTTATATAAGCTTGTTATAAATGAGGTTTTGAAAGATATACTTAAAAATATAACTAAACATAAGGCTGCCAAAGAAACAATGGTAAAATTGGGAAGAAAACTATTCCTTTTGTGGGAGCACTGGCAGCACCCATTACAAGCATATTTTTATCTTTATTTTAGAAAAAACAGTGTTGTTTTCAAAATGTTATTGAGAATTACTGAGATATTTTTGCTGAGTAAATGTTTGCTTTGTGTGTTTCTTCATTTAAAAAAAACAACAACCAGAAATCAAGAAATTGCATCATAATGAAAGGCCTGGAAAAGACAGACGAGTTTTAAAGAAGTTTTCAAAGCATAAGATAACACTAATCAAAGATAATGGTTTGGAGCTGGGGTAAATATTGAGGTCAAGGTATACGAAAATATTCATACCACCTGTCAGTGGCATTGATAATAATTTAACTTATTTTCTATCATTAACTTTATTGATTTTTTATTAAAAAAATTTAATGTTGACATTATTGCAGGTATCCCCTTCTCCCTATTTAACCACCTCTACCCAGACAGCCCCCCCTCCCTTGGCCTTCACAAAACTACTGTCAGTGTCCATAGGGTATTCATATATTCTATCATTAACTTTAATAATGCAGTTTAATATTAGGTTAATTGATGCTTTTTATTAGCTTTAACAATTTATGAGGTCTTGGTCTTTAAAAATGTCACATATTTACACTATAAAATGCAAACAAAGGATTGTCACAGACCAACATTTAAAATTACCCAACTCCTGTCAACAAGGGATAGTTATGGTTCTCTCGAGGAGTGCATTATTACAGATATTTTCCTTGCATGTGCTTTAGCTCACCTTTGGTAACTCACATTTTTTTTTTTTTTTTTCATTCTTTTCTTATTAAGTGAAGAACTTCAGTAATCCTTGAGCGGTGTGGTCTATGAGGGCTCAAATTCAGACCCCACTTCTTTCTATTACTTATGGCTTTTTAGGCAGCATACAACAGGAAACTTAACTAGAGGTGGTTTTAACATGCAGAGCATATATTATCTTAAATTATCAAAAGTCCATGGGAAAGACTCTTCCAGGGTTGCTTGATTTATTTAGTAAGTCAATTATGTCTACAAGAACCCAGGGTGTCCCATGATTGCATTTCCAACTGTTAGAAAGGAATGCATGCTTTTTCAGCATTTTCTCTGTTTATGGGTCAGTGTACAGATCTTGTCCAAACAAATAGCAAATTCAGGCTTTAAATTCATGAATAATAAAGATTTGAATTCTTTTCTGTTTGGGGCAGTTCTTCCTCTCCAGTCTTGAAAAGCTTCTTTTGAATGATTTTTATCCGGACTTGTTACCACAAATCAGTCTCCCTGTCTCTATCCAATATTTTGGCAAGAATAGCTGACTGTGGTAGATGCCTGTCTGGTATCAATCACTCTCCTATTCTTATTCATAGAACCCCCATTTTGTTTAGGAAAGCAACGTGCCCAGCTACAAATATTCACGTCTACATTTCCATAGAGATAATGGTGTCCATATGATATAATTCTGACCAATGCAGTGATAAAAGTCTTTGTTTAATGCAGCTCTTTGTAAAAGAAAAGGCACAACTCTGGAAAGATATGTCTCATTTGACTCCTTTAGCCTTTCCATTCTTCCTGCCTGGAGATAAGCACCAATCTCTAGATGTAGAATAACCATCTTGCAACCAAGGCGGCAAAAATCACATGATATGGGTGGCTGAACAGGAAGAAAGGAACATGGATCATCAATAACTTCCTCAAGAACAAGCACTATACAGTCTCACACAGGGGCAATAGCTCCAAGGTTGATTTACAACTTACGCAATGACCATGAATAGTTTTCCCAGAGGCAGATCCATGAAATTTGAAATAAAATGGGCCATAGGGATCCTCTTAGAATAATAAACTACTGGCAACAGGATTGACTAACCAAGTAACATCATTTATTAATAGAAGTATGCAGTCTTCTCTGTTAAGAAGAGTGTGTGAATATATGTTGGTTAGCCAAAGAGATGAAATGTTGTATAAGGTTTTATTTGCTAATCTAATAAGCAGTCCTGTCTAATTATGTTAGAGGTAGCGATGTGTGCAGCTAAAACTACTCACATTGCTTATTTCCTTGTACTTGGTAGTGTTCAAATGTCACGATTCTGCTAATGAACTTCCTCTGTATCCGTGAGGTCTCAGTTAAGAAAGCAGAAACTCTATGACTATTAAGCAAAAAGGAATTTCCTATGGCAACTAGATTTCACACAATGTGGAAAGAACTAGGGGATTAAATGTTCAGAAATAATCAGAGAAATGTCACTAATGAGCTCCAGGGCAGGCGAACGAATTGGAGCTAACAGAAAGCTAGGTACATTCAACTGCTGTAATTGTATTGCAGAGGAAGCTGATGTTGATGCCTGTGGGAGGTTGGTGGCTCTGTGAACTTAAAATAAAGTTCTTGATGTTAGGTGTGGGGTCATAATTGATCTGCAGGGATAGGATATCAATATATCAAAAGTGATAAAATTGAAAGAAGAAAATAATGGAGAAAATGCCTGGACAAATGAAAATCAATTTCACTGTGTTCTCCCATATTCCTTTTAACAAACTACGACTGTTGCGTAGTGTGATAGCTACTGCCTCATTGTTGCCTACTAAACCTCATGCACACTTTTCTAGTATCTAATCCTTAAATAGAAATATAGAGAAAATTCTAGTTACAATTTACTAAAGGAATAGATTATAAGACCGCTATAATCCTCCCTGAAAGAACACAAAGCCTTGTTAGGGAAAAGAGAACTTGTCTTCCTCATTTACTCTTAATTCTTCTAAACCCTCCCTTCATGCCTAAAAACAAGAGCAGCATCTGGAGTGCTAGTACATTGCCTGACAGCTGGGAGGTGAGGGCCACATGGTAGAACAGGAAGAAAGAAGAAGGCTGTGAGTGACACTGATGACTTTCCTAAATCATTGTGATTATTGCAGACAAATTTTTAAATAACTGTTTACTTAAGCCAGTAACTTTCAAATTATCTATTATTTAGATTCTTAACTGATATATCTAGAAAATGAAAAAATTTACAAAATATCATTGAGGAAATTTAAAGAATACCTTAAACATAGATAGAAAACATTATTATCAATAGATATCAATTTTTGTGTGATTAATTTCTAGAGACAATGAAACTGCAAACAACCACCAAAAAGCTTTGTGGGTTTTTTTTGTTTTTTTTTAATCTTTATATATACACTGCCAAGCTTCTACTAAAATATATATGAAAATACAAAGTACCTAAAGGACCCAAAATTAGACAGTGTGGTTTTGGCATATATACACACACATATATACATATATATACATATATACATATATATGGGTATTTATATCTCTCTCTCGTATATAAGATTTAAAACACACTAAAATTTGTTTAATCATTAATAAAATACAATACTATATATAATTCTGGGAACTAGATTTTTTTCAATTTGATGACTAATTGTGCTTGGAAATATTTTCCATTATCACTATGAACTATAAAGTATTGAAGGAGACATTTTAGGATATCTATAAATTGACTATAATTTATTTTAAGTGGATATAATATATAAATAAAAACTTACTATATATTTATTACAACCCAAATATATATGCAGGTAAGTTTGTTTAGTAGACAGAGTCTTACTCCACCTTATTAGTTAGTGACAAGTAAAAATTGTTTTTGTCATAGTTTGTCTAAACACTATGAGTGTGGCAAAAGTAGGTTTAGAGTTGTGAGTCTGTGAAACAGAGTTTATTTTATTCTTGTATTATTACTTATTATTGTATTATTTTCCATACGAACAAGTGTAAACCGACATTTGCCCCACCCTAATTTTATTCAGCTTGACAAATTCACTGATGACTCATATCTATCATATGAACAAGTTCTCACACAAGATCAAATTATTTTAATTTGTAAGCAATGAACACATCTCCTAAGACATCTTGTGGGATAAATTTAGGTAGAAAACTGAAAAGTGTAGAGCAAAGTAAAATATTTGGTGTGTTTTTCTCCTGAAGGAGCAAAACAACACTGGTGAACTCACTTTGAAATCTTGCTTTGTGCTGACAGTTGAACTATAACTATATTTCATAAACCATAGTGCTCCCCAGTTACTGACAATAAATTGATTTTCTGGAAATATGCGACACACAGGTTCTCAATATGGTCTTGCACAGTCTGTCCCTAAAGTAGTTATTTCCATTTACACCCCTGACCTGCCAGTATCTTCGGTGCTACTGCAGTTTTTCATGTACTTCAAAAGCTACAGATCTCTTTCCACCCTCTTAATCTAATATAAACTGCACATGCTTCTATCAGTAAAGACCTTCATTTTTAGCCTTCTTCGATTTCATGACACCAATGGTTCTATATTTCCCAGCAAAGGGAGCAGAATGAAATTACATATCGCTCAGATTTCAGCAATATCTGGTTTATGTGATTCAGGACCTCCATACAAAGAAGAGGTCATTCTCAATACTTCAGAAAATGACTCATTCTGAGGGTGCTGTGTTACAAATCTGACTACGTGCTTGATTGGAAGCGGTAAAAACATGTTTACTTGGACAAAAGTGAAAATGACTTAAAACAATCAAGGCCTAAAATGGCAACTGTCAATATAAAAATAGGCGTTTAATAAATAAGTGTGAGAGAAGCATGGAATATATTGTTGTATTCAACAAAAGTGGAGCAACTGAGGAAGCCAAGTTGTTGGATTGTTCTAAATCTAGTACAAACATTACCAGTAAAGTTAAAAGTAAAATCCAAAAAGCAACAAAACTCAAAAAAATAAAATATTCCCAATCCTCAAAAAAAACCTGAAAATGAGAAAAAATGATTTTACTAAACAGCAATATTTTGTTATGCTTACAGATAAGAAACACATAAACAATTACATTGTGAGTAAAATTTTTGTTTTTGATGGTGCAGTTCCACTGAAATATTTCCTCCCAAGCTTAAAAGATACAAGAAAAATAAGAAAGATTAAAGAAAGTTGAAAAAGATAAAAAGGAAAAAGCAAAATGAAAGTGCTGCTGAAGAAAAAAAAAAAATCAGCGTGACTTAAATCTTAGGTGCAACAGAAGATAGATTTCTTGGGAGATAAATGTGTACTAAAGATGGAAGCTCTAACAGCAGTCTTTAAGGTTTGTAGGAATGGGAGAGAGTTAAGATGGATAGTCAGGGGTCAGTGTCCAATGTGCAAAGGTGTTACAGAATTGATTTGAGTCAATGTTGATATCTAAGTAATTTTAGTCTTACACTGGATGTGGAAGAAATAGTTCAGATGTTCCAGTGTGCTGATCTGAGACACTGCAATATATTAGCTACCTTCCACGGGACTGCCAGAAACTAGAGAGAATGTTAAGTTCTCAGCCATATAAAATGTTGTTAGGGCAACGATCCAGTTGAAAGCAGAACTCTGAATAGGGATGTTGACAAGAAGAGGATTTGCAAGTGCTATAATCCATGGGGCCAACCAGGGGTAGATTCCAGGGGTCTAACTAGGTAATTGACTGGAATGGGTTGTCTGAATAGGTGTAAGCTGATTTGAAATGATGGAGAATAAAGCACTGCTGGGAACATATTGCAAGATATGAATAAAGGCAGGAGCTGAGGCCAGAAAGCAGAAATTAAACCTCCTGAAAACCAGGGATGTGTGACCATGACCATGTACCAGGAGTGAATCCAGATACAGGAGCCAAAACAAGATCAACAAGGAACAGCTGTCACTACAGTAAATTCTCGTAGGAAAAGGGAGCCAGAAAACATAATGAAGTCAGATTAAGGAACTCTGAGCTAGCATTAGGGTACATCCAAATAATGTACTTTAAAATACTCAAGAGAACCTTATATACTTCTATATTTATGCCCTTTCCTTCAATATACTTAGGATTATGGCTTGGACCAGTGTATCTCTCCACCTACAGTAATTTCTGGTGGAGGGAACCTGATTTAGAGGTCACATTCACAACTGGTTCAGAAACTCAAGAGGATTTATCTTGCAGGTTAACATCATCAGGGTCCACATGTGGAAGAGACTGGGAAATCAGGCAAATGATAATACAAATATACAACAAAATTACTTTGAAATCTGTGTGTCAGATTAGTAATTTCCTACCTTGAAATGAATAAACAGGCAACTCTTTGCAAAGACTGTTGATTTGGTTATAACAGTGATGCTATATATGTGATGTGAGTTAGAAATTTGCACAGGTTAAAACAAAAAGAAGTGATCAAAACGTTTTGGAAAATTGACGTTCCTCTCTTAATGAAAACAAAACAACTTTCTTTTTGCATTGCAAATCACCCAGGCAACTGAATCCTCTCATTCCTCCATGAAATTCTCTTCTCCATATCGGCAGGCAGTTAAGATCCTTGGGCCCACAGAATATTTCTCATAATACTGAACTTAATAACATTTGAATGAAGCATCTTCTATAGGATGGAATTCTATATAATCGTTGTCAAGATATTTAACCTGTTTGCTTTAGTTTTCTCTTTGGTAAAGTGGGTATAACAACATTCATGTATGACTTTTTGAGGATTGTGAGAAAATGCATATAAAACACTTAAGGGTACATGACACATGTGAAGCCAGAAATAAATGTTAGCCAGTAGTAGTAACAGAAGTAGTAACAGTAGCAGTAGTAAGATTGAAAGATTTAGCCAATAAAAGCTGTACAACCAATTAAATTTAAATTTCAGGTAAACAAGGAATATTTTTAGTATATGTCCCAAATATTCATGGTTGGTTATAATGGAAATGCATTGACACATACTTGTAATTTATTATACTAAGACGTTATACTAGAAATTATTTCTATTATACTAGAAATTATATTAAGAAATTATTTACTGTTTACCTGAATTTCAAATTTAATTATGTGTCCTCTCTTTTATTTATCAGTATCATTTACCTGTAACGCATACTTATAAAAATATGAAATGTATGAATGTAAAAATGAATGATAATTAAAATGCATTTAAATATTTCTCCCATAACTACTTTTTCCAAATAAATGATTCAAGCACATAATGAAATACATAGTTTGCACCATGAATTAAAATAGCCATTCTTTCTACTTAGACAAAGAATAAAATCTATTAACAAATGTTGTCTGGACTATTCTTTTCCATATAATATTTAAAGTTGGCTTGCCAAGTTCTTTGAATAACCATGTTGTTGTTTTCAATAGGTTAGACTGAATTTACATATAAATATTAAGTATTGATATTTACATAATATTGTTTCCTGAACCAAAAGAATTCTCTCACTTATTCAACTTGTTTTTTTATAATTTGACATATGCAGCTTAATGTCTTGGGCATTCCTGTAACATTATTTTAAGGCACTTAGTAGTTTTATTGTAGCTGCTTTTATCAATATGAATATTTTGCCTTATTAAATTTTAAACTGGTAATATCTAGGATATATGTAGAAAATGCATAATTTTTAATTATTTTTGTTCACTTGAATAAACTCTCTTATTTTAAATGCAATATATATATAGGATATACATATATATATATATAACATATACATTTTTTCATGCAGTTCTCCAGAATTTTTCTAAGAGGGGATTTTATTAACTATAAATAGTATCAGTTGGTTTTAGTCACTTTACACTGCAAATGGCTACTTTATCTCTTTCATAATAGAAACAAGATGAATCCATTCTATTAGATAATAGAAAATAGGAATTTCAGTTTTTATTTTAAATATGGAATTTATTTCAATAGATTTTATGTAGCTTTTTGATGTCCTAACTTTTTTCAAAATTGCTATAGAATTTTCTTATAACATATTTCAAATAGAAAATTATCCAACTGGATTCCCTTATATAATTCCAATGTGCCTTGAACAGGTATCAGAAAGGAGTCCAGAGAACTATGTGAATAACTATAACTATTTCAAAAAGACAATTTAAGCTATTTTGTATTAAGTGAGTTGAGTAGCATGTGGAGTGATAGCTGGAGACACAATGTACCGCCAGCCTTTGCAAGAGCCATGTATATAATGCATCTCTCTTTAATCCACTATGCTCTCATAGACAAGTAATTGCCTTAAAATCACAGCCGTCAAATGACTTTCTCTTGCTTAGGCATTATTAAAACATATAACTACTTACTCACCCAAAACAGAATAATATATCCATATTTCTCATGCACATTTATTTTTACTCAACTATCTTTACATTCAAAAGAAACATAATGTGGTTTCTTTTCATACCCCAGAACAATTTTGCAAAATAACTGCTACTGGTGTTAGAATAGGTAAAGTTTGTAAATGGCTTTACAGTCTCCTGCATCAGTTATTTTATATAATATCTTTGCAGGATCCAAAGTCATACAGGAAAAGTACTCTAATCCACTGGCCTATGCACTCCATTGTTATTGATTTCTTTCTTGGAAAAGAAAAGAGGGGGTGTCTTCTAACTTGAATACTCTAAAACTCATTTCTACAAAAGGAAAAAAATCGCAGAACATTTGAAAAGGCATTGTTAGCATAAAGGTTCCTTCTAAGCATATTTCCACTACTGAAGAAATACTATAAATTTCTTATGTGCATGCTGTCTTAGTCAGCATGGGCTGCTGTAACAAAACACCATATATTAGGTAGCTTAAACAGCAAACATTTATTCTCACAGTTCTTGAGGCTGGGAATTCCAAGATTAAGGTGCTGGGTGATTTGGTTCCTTTCCTTGGCTTGTGGACAGCAACTGTCTGTGTCCTTACCTGATGGAGAGAGCTCTGGTCTCTTTTGCTTCTTATAATGACACTGTTGCCATCATGGTGTCCTCACTGTCATGATCTCATCCAAACTAAATTATGTCCCAAAAGCCCTACCTCCAAAAACAATCACGCTGGGGGTTAGGGCTGAAAGAAATTACCAGCAGATAATAATATGTCCAGCAAAGTTAACGTTTCATCTGTAATTGTTTGATTTAATCTATTTATTCTAAAGGTTAAAAAGTACTGAATGTTTTAATAAACACTCTGGCTTACTGCTTTCAAATTTTCCCATTGTTAAACAAAAGGATATACTGTTACATAAAGTCCTTTTAGTCTTCATTAAAATTCTCACTAGCATTCAGCAACCATGCTTAATAATCATTGGAACAGCATGTTTAATATATATATGTATATATTATACATATATTAAATAAAATTAAAACTTAGTAAAATAGTAAAATAATAAAAATATTTTAAACTGAACTGTAAAACCTTCTGTGTTTTGGGTTAAAAATTTGAAGTGAAGTCAAAATATTATATGTAGTGTAATGTGTACCCATAAAACATTTGATTGTTATTAGAAATATTCAGAGAATCATGCTATTTTCATTATTATACCTTTAATTTTTTATGATATATATATATATTCAGCATGAGAACTAATTATACTTAACATATTGATTGAGCAGTGGTAATTATTTACTAATATATTTTAACCAAAAAAATGTCATTTAAGGGTTTTAACAATCACCATATATTTTTGTAAAATTTCTAATTATTTTCAAGTTGTAGTCTACTCAAAAGATATAAAACTAAATACTTTAATAAAATGTATTACTGAATTATAAGTATACATGTAATACTAAAGATTATTTTTTTTACTTAAAGTTACGTGGATCTTTAACATTTCTCATATATTATATTTCCTAAACCTAAACATATCTTAATTCTTTACTCTCGCAGGTGTGTTTATCTGGAATATGAAATAACTCTAAGCTAATGCTATCTCTTTTAGACATAGGAACACCTTTCTCTCTTTATACATTCCTTTATAACAGGTACTGACAATATCTTCACCGTATTTCATCATTTGTAGTAATTCAGTTCATGCAGTCTTAACTTATGATTGCAAACATCTGGTTTCTTTGCCTAAAGCTTGCCCTAGTTTCAGTACCCTGCTATGCCACCCAAAGTTAGACTTGAAGTGCCAGGGAAATTCTTACCCCAGGGAGCAGCCTTCAGCAGATGACTGATGACATTAGTTGTATAAATCAGTCCCCTGAGGCAGGGACTTACTCTGATAGGTACATTGTAATATAGCTTCCAGCATTTTCTCAATAAGGTTAAAGTCCAATCACTGACAATGGTAACTGTATTCATAATAACTCTTTTATTAGCCATTATTTTTTGGTCTCTTCTCTTCCCATTCCTACTCCCAAGGTATTACCTTTTCACCTTCCAAAACAAAACAAAACACACACACACAAATTTCACACATACCTTTGTCTCAGATTTTACTTTTAGGAAAATCAGAAACTTAGTCATATCCTCTCTAATCTAATTCTGAATATTACTACTATCTGTAATGTTATTATTATCTGGCTAAAAAAATTCTAATTGTGTGTGTCTGTGGGTAATTATTTCTGAGCCTGACTCTCAAAACACATGGGGCATATCACATTAGCAAGATAAGGCAAATATCTTGAGTATATGAATCCCAACACTATTACAACCCCTAGACTCAAGTTCAGTTTATTATTCTATTGTCAGTAAAATAAATCTATTCTTCATTCCTCTAAGTACTTTCATTTTTAGGATCTATATTTACCAAGCACAGTTATTTCAAATAACTACAAATTACCATAGACTTTTATAAAGAGATATTAAGTAATTGTATAGGATTAAAAATAGATACTCATTTTTTGACCAGCTATTGCTAGAGGTGAGATCTATGTAAACTCCCTTGAATGTGAGCAGGGTCTACTAGGACTTCATTGAGCAATAGACTGTGGCAAAAGTGACTCTCTGATAGTTGGCAGACCCAGTTCTCTCCTGGAACCCAGCCCCCACATTGTGAGAAAGCAGAAGCAACCTATTATAGACCCACATGGACAGCAACCTTGATATTGGCCTCCTGGGAGCATCAATCCAGAAGTTACCAGCCACATACATCAGTAAACTTCAAAGTAAAATTTTGGGCTCCAGTAGAACTGTCCTACTGTCAATACGTATAACAGAGATAAAATACCAACTGAGAGGAACTGATGGCATAAAATCATGGGTAAAATGAAATATCTGTTTAAGCCACTAATTTATAAAGTAGTTTTTGATGCAGCAATAGAAAACTGTGAAAGTAGAACTCATGCCTTGAAGGGAATGCTCTATTTACAAATATGCTTTTGAAAGCAAAAGACACTTTTAAAAGTTTTCTGGTAGTTGACAGTTAGGGATTCTGGCAATATTTCCACACATGAAAACAAAATCAGTATAAATTACCAATTTAAGGTTATGAGAAATCTTCTAATTCAGATTAATAATAATGGAAAAGAAATTTTATGATGTTTGAATGCTAATTATTTGATGAATCTAGTTAGCTCTTTCACACGTTAACTTACTGCATTCTGTATAAAAGCAGTAGTATAATTTAAATGTATTTGGCATGCTATAACTTTATGGCATTTTGGTAATGATCAATGACATGTCACTAGCTATTCATGATTTCACCTGAGATGCTTGAAAAGCCTTATATATTCTTTGTCAACTTTTCAAGACATATGTACCTTAAAGACCAAAATGACTTACAAGTAGTTACACTTTGTAGTTAAATGCATATTTATAAATGACATAGATAAGATGTACTAAAATAATAGAACTATGAAATAAGTATTTTATGTAGTTTTATTAAAAATGTGAAGAAATACAATGGAATAAAGTAATATCTCTGCAGCAATCTCTTTTTCTGTGGTTAGGCATAGGAAATAATTATACTAATTATAAATCAAGGCTGCATTGGGAAATGATATAATTCTTAAAATTAATAAAATAATAGCGGCTGACATGCATTAAACAATTTTTATGTAATTTAAATTTTTCTTCAAATCTCTCTATTTAATTGTTAAATCAAACATTCTAAACAGATAATAATCTGAATGAGAAACCAATCTGAGCATGGTAATTTTCTCTAAGGCACATAGCAAGTAAGTAAAATGCATAATATTTGATCTGAAATCTCTGTCCTTATGTCAGCATAAGGATCTGTCCTTTATTTATGTAGCTTATAATAAAAACCAGCAAGTTCCTTTAATACGGGCTCAAAGGTTCTGCCTGTCTCTTCTTTGTTACTCCCTCTATCTCACACATTTTATATTCCTTTGGGTTTCTCAAATGGTAATTTATTTGCCTGGAATGCTTTTCTTCCTCTTCAAACACCCATTACTCATATCATCTCAAAAAATGTCATTCCTATGGGTAGTCTTTCCTAATCTCCCATATTAGACAAGACCCTCCCACTAGAGTTTCTGCCAATATTCTCATTTTTCAATTTGTAGAACATCCAAACTTGTCTGGAGTTTCACTGGATTCTGAACACCTAACTCAGTGAAAGACAAACAGTAGACACATGAGGTCAAATAAAATTTAACAAGGTTTACCCTAATTAAACATTTGTATCAACTATTGGCTTCCCCATTTATGAGTGTCCTATATTTCAAAACTGAAGAGTTTCTGAAATTCACAGAAATATTTTGTAATGATTTGTATTTACTTATTTTTAATTTTTTTCCTTTTTGTTAAATTTATTGGGGTAACTCTGGTTAATAAAATTATATAGGTTTCAGGTCCACAATTCCACAACACATCATCTGTACACTGTATTGTGCTTTCACCACCCTAGGTCAAGTCTCCTTCCATCCCCCTGCATCCCCCTTATGCCCTCCTTTACTTCCCCCCTGGCCCCTCTCCGCAGCAATCACCACACTGATGTCCTGTCCATGAGTTTTTTCTCTTTTTGGCTCAATCCCTCTACCCCACCTCTAAGCCCTTTAACCCATGTCTCTCGGAGCTGTCAGCCTGCTCTCTACCTATGCGTCTGGACATTATCATTGTATAATAAAAGAAACATTTATTTTTCAAGTACAGACTTAATAAGATCACTTTTACATTTATAAACAACGTTTCTGTAGACCCACCTGCTGGGATTTTAAAATTGGGTTTATATTAACTTCATAGTTCTTAATTTCACTGACACTTGTCCTCACTAGTATTGCAAAATCTTCACTTCTACTGAAACACAGCAATTCATACCAATATATACAAACACAAAATCATTTTGGGGTATCTCTAGAAGGTCCCAAATGTGTTCTTAAATAAGTCTTGTTGGTTATTTTGTGATATCCTCCATGTTAGTTTTCTGCTGCCCCTCAAAACAACTTGAATCATTTGCACAATTGCCAAACTTCATAAATCTGAGGCCATTTTATGGTCCACCTCCAACACATTCCACACTTGCTGCTATTGATATTTGCTAAAACATCAAGACATTGCTGGGATTCTCATGTTCTGCACCCTGCAAATACATGAAGAATTACTTTTTCCTTGAGTTTCGATTATAATATGCTACATGGGCCTGAGTTGTTCTTATTTCCTAATGCCTCATATTTCCTATAAGAAATAGGTACATATTTTATACCAAAGGCTCAAGCACTAGTCCATTGGGTTGGGTCAGAGAATCAAGACAGAATCTAGCTGTTCTCATAACTCCTTTTCTGTCTAACATACACATTCATTGAATCAATTGCTTCCTTGGAGTCTGAAAATCTGAATAGAGCAAAGTAGTAATTAAAAAAATACCAACAAACCAAAATCCTGAAACCAAAATGGCTTCACAGGAGAATTTTATCAATCATTTCAAAAAAGAACTAACATCTATCTTCCTCAAACTATTCCAAAAAAATTCAAGAGGAGGGAAGACTCTCAAGCTCTTTTTTATAAGGCCAGCATTATCCTAATTCCATGGTAAATTATATTGCAATAAAAACTGCAGTCATGCATTTGTATGTAAGTATGCATATGTGAGCATGTATATATGTGTAATGATGCCTAATTAAAAAATATTTTAGTATACACAGTCGTTTTGTTTCTTCTATCTGAAAGGTTAAAATTGATATTCTCAAAAATGTTGTTTTTTTCTGCCACATTTTCCCAACCCCAAAATTGCTTATCAGAGTGATCTTCAGCTGTTAAATAAATGTAGAGCTGCACTGAACAAAACTAGGTTTTATTTATGAAACATAAAGATAAGCCATACGAGAAGGAAAGGAAATCAGAATTTATAGTAATTTTGTATGTGTGGAAGAATTTATAGTTATGCGCAAAGGAACTGGAAGGTTTAAAAACATTGAGAAAGAGAAAATTTTAAAAATATTTGCTTTGATTTAAAATTGTAGAACTTTTAATGTACTTTCAGAGGAGAAATGCATTGTTATTTAATAAACATATTTATTTTGATGTGTTACTGCCCTGTTTTTTGGGTTGTTTTTTTTTTTGAGATTCCACAATATATTCATAGCATTGTATCTCATATTTCCTTGTCTTTTTAAATAACTGAGTGGCCAAAGTGGATTCCAAGCTCAACATGAGTATTATTCAAGTTTACTCTGGTGTCATGCTTCATATTCAACATAAATTTATTTACTATGGCCACATCACTTCAGAAACGTGTGCTGAATTGTAAAATCAGCCTTGACAAAATGGATATACACAGTAATATGACATACAATTTCATACTCAATAAATTCTAGTGCAATATTCAGTAATAACAATCATTCATTAAAAAACAACTAGCCATTAATTTTAAAAAGTTACTTTTACTAGATTATAATTTCAATAGACTGTTAGCAATATAATTTAATATTTTACAAATAAAAGATTAATACAGTTTATAAAACTGGTACATCTTTTGCTCTATCAAGGACTAAGAATCAAGTAACATGACTATTATGAAAACATGCTGGGGTTTTCTTTAGCCCAATCCATGAAGCATACTTTACTATGGAAGATCATTTCTGTTAATACTGAGAGCTACTCAACATTTCAGTTTTCAAATACAATTGATAAATCTAATATTTTTTAAAAATTAATAGTGCTTATTTAAGGACAAAAAATGACTGTCCAAATTTATGAATTTGTGTTACATACTATTTCTAAACTCTAATACTGGTTAGTAATTGCCTATCCCAAGTAACAAAAAACAAACAAGAAATTGGAAAAAATTATTTTCCATGTAAATAAATCTTAGGTCTCACCAACATGTTGTCCAAGTGATTTATCGAATTTTATGCTATGCATCTAGATGTCGTCCTTGAGGACAGCTAACCTATACCCTCCACTCTGTATATGAAGACAGTGGCCTAGAACAGCAAGGCAAGGGGTGTGATGCAAGAGAGATCTTACTTTCTGGTTTTGTTTTATTAACCAACCATTTCAGTAAAAACAGTAAGTGCAGAGCCAAAGTCCTACCTCTGTCATTACTTTCAAGCTTATTGCTGTCTCTATTCTACCTGCTCACATCAGGAACATATCATATCAAGTCCTAGCATGATCAGTGATCTTGGAGAGAGTTACACACATGCATGCACATGCACACACACAGAGAATAGTAACGTAATAAAAGAAATCTCTACACCATAAGGCTTGTGCAGGAAAAAAAATAAAAGAGGTATCTACCACTGTCTAGATGATATTCCTTGCCTAGCAAAAAAAAAAAGAGAAAAAAATTAAATGTTTAAATATTGAGCTATATGTTAAAGCACTAGTTAGTTCAAATTTATAAATAAAAGTCCTATGGGAATACATAAAAGGCTTCTCTGTTAGAATAAATTATTCTTCAATTGTTATATCTTAGTTTTGATAAGATTTATAGCTATTTTACCATGTTTGATAACAAACTAGCATCCTTCAAATTTTTGCTTTGTTTTCAATGCTGCCAGCAGTCTCTGATGGAACTTAAATTTACCAACGCTGAATTAGCCACAACATAAGTATTTATATGCAATATTAAATCACAATACACATTACGAGACTCAGTGTTTCCAAAGAAGGGATCCATGCAGGGAATCAGAATAGGGACATTAATGCTTTGCATTGCTATCAGCCACAAACCTCCCTTTCATTCATTCAGACTCTGGACCTGAGCATTTTGTTGCATCTGATAGTCACTCAAATATTTGTTAAATGAATCGATGAATACACATATGCTCCAGATGCTGGTGCATGTTTGCAACTGTGTCAGTGACAACCCCAGTTATCTCATCTCTTTGAAGAACATTGTACCAGGGGTGGGCACATGCAATTTAATCAGATACAGTATATAACGAGTCAAACCTAATTTTTTGATATTTGACTGCTGACAGATTCTAAGCCTTATCTCTCCCACTTCCCCTTTGCTTCATATCTGACAAGCTGATAAGAAAGCCTAGGAGCGCTCTGATTTTACATAAGTGGTAGTTTCAAACTGCACATGCCCCATCCTTAGCATAGGAACCCTTAGTCCAGTCCCACCTATTAAACACTATAAAAACATCAAATCAGTCTATCATCCTTGCACCCTTAAACCATTTTTAAGACCAGCTTAAGAGGCTTGCCCTGTTATACTCAGGAGCCTCATTATGTGAGCAATAATACTTTTCATACTTTCATGGTTTGTGTGTGAACCAGCAAAATTTTTCATACCTTCATGGCTTGGTTCTTGATATCTGAAACAAACTTTGGATGGGGGGCCATTCTTTTCTATAGCATGGCCGCAATGGAGTATAAACCCGAAGGTACATCTATCACCTGATGCTTCCGGATGTGGACATTGAACTTGCTCTAGTGCCCACCCTTTCGTTAGGAATGATTGCTTAATTATGCTTCTAATTCCATCAAGCCCGAGTATTCTTTTAAGAAATTCTTTATTTGCTTAATTAGCCCCAGTATGTATAGTATCTCTTACTTATACACACTATCTCAAATGATTAATGTGCAATTTGTTCTTTGTTTTTTTCCTATGATTTCCATATTTTAAAAAGTTAATTTATTATTCTGTAATCAGAAATAAAGCATTCATATATGATAATATACATGTTTTAAATTTATTACTGCATAATTGTGGTGGTTAATTTCATTTGTCAACTTGATTAGGTCACAGAGTACCCAGATATTGGTGAAACATTATTCTGAATGTGTCAGTGAGTGTTTTAGATGAGATTAGCATTTGAATGAGACTAAGTAAAGCAGATTGCCCTTCCAAAGGTGGGCGGGCCTCATCCATCAGTTGAAGGCCTAAACGAAACAAAAAAGCTTACCCTTCTACAAGGAGAAGGGAACTCTATGCTGCCTTCCTTCAGCCAGGATCATTTTTTCCTTCCTTTGAATTCTAACTGAAACATTGGCTCTTCCTAAGTTTCAAGCCCATTGAACTTCAACTGAAACTTATACCATCAGCTCTCCTGAATCTTCAGCTTATGAACTGCAGATCTTGGAACATGTCAACCTCCACATTCTGTGAGCCTACATAATATTTTTTGTTATTAGAAAATGTTTTTCCTATATTGTTATTTATTACAGTTCATATTAAACTAAGATAGTTTTATTTATTTTATTTTTTAATCATTACAGAAGGAGAGAGAACAGGAAAGAGAGAGAGAGAGAGATCAATGTAAGAGAGAAGCAATATACTTTACTTATTTAGGTTTATGTACATAGAAAGTAAAGCAACCAACAAAAACAAGTAGATCGAACTTTGGGTGATGGGCACAATGAAATATACAGAAGTATTATAGAATTGTACACTTGAAACCTATATAATTTTATTAACCAATGTCACCCTAATAAATCTAATTAAAAAATGAAATACATATATGGAAAACAGAGCTCGGGATTATCAAGCTTCCAGAAGATTTTTTTAAGGACATGAACTAAGGAATAGATATGAATGGAACTTGAATTGTTTATAGGAGTATTTAATTGAATGTCATCTTTTTGAAATCATCAACTATCCATTCCTTTGGAAAAGAAAGATGCTGAAAAGTTTAAAGTACTTTTAACATTTTATATTTATTTATATATATATATATATATATATTGTGTTGATTTTGCTTAATAATATTATACAGGTTTCAAGTGCATGTTTCTATGATACATGACCTGTATATTGCATTTGTTCCCACCACTCAAAGTCAAAACATCTTCCAACACCACATATTTGACCCCCTTTACTACTCCCCACAGCCCTTCCCTCTGGTAAACACCACACTGTTGTATATGTCTATGAGTTTTTTTCATGTTCGTTCATTTGTTGCTTTCACTTTCATATCCCACACATGAGTTAAATCATATGGTTCTTAACTTTTTCTAACTTGTTTCAGTCAGCAAAATATTCTCAAGGTCCATCTATGTTGTCACAAATGGCTGTATTTCATCTTTTATTATGGCTGAGTAGTATTCCATTGTATATATGTACCATACCATCTTTGTCCAATCATCTATCAAATAAAATTTTGATTGTTTGCTTGTCTTGGCCATCGTAAATAATGCTGCAACAAACATAGGCGTGCATATATCTTGTGAATACAATGTTTTCAATGTTTTCAAGTTTTTTAGGTAGATACCCAAAAGAGGAATTGTAGAGTCATATGGTAGCTCTATTTTTTATTTTTTAAGGAATCACCATACCATTTTCCATGGAACAGTTTACTTTCCTACCAGAAGTAACGAGGGTTCCTTTTTCTCCATAACTTCTTCAACACTTGTTATTATTTGTCTTGTTGATAACCAGTCTCTCTCACTGTAGTTTTGATTTGAATTTCTTAATAGCTAGTTAAGCTGAGCATCTTTTCATTTATCTGTTGGCCATGTGTATGTCCTCTTGGGAGACGTGTCTTTTCAGGTCCTCTGCCCATTTTTTTTAAAT
Organism: Miniopterus natalensis; assembly: GCF_054644295.1. Lineage (NCBI taxonomy): Eukaryota > Metazoa > Chordata > Mammalia > Chiroptera > Miniopteridae > Miniopterus > Miniopterus natalensis. The sequence goes on along the minus strand of NC_142083.1, from coordinate 14,914,086 downwards.
TGGATTGTTTGTTTGGTGTTGAGTTGTATGAGTTCTTTATATATTTTGGATAATAACTCCTGTCAGAGCTGTTGTTTGCAAATATTTTCTCTCTTTTGGTTGGCTGCCTTTTGTTTTGTTGGTATTTTCTTTTGCTGTACAGAGCTTTTTAGTTTGATATAGTCTGATTTATTTAGTTTTGCCTTTACTTCCCTTGCCTTGGGGTTAAATTCATAAAATATTCTCTAAGACCAAAGTTCGTAAGTTGAGTACCTGTGTTTTATTGTTTCAGATCTTATATTTAAGTCTTTGATCCATTTTGGGTTAATTTTTGTAGATAGAAACAGTAGTCTAGGTTCATTCTTTTGCATGTGGCTTTCAAATTGTCCCAGCACCATTTAATGAAGAGGCTTTCTTTACTTCATTGTATGTTTTTGGCTCCTTTGTCAAAAATTATTTGCCCATATACATGTGGGTTTATTTATGGGCTCTCCATTCAGTTCCATTGGTCCATGTGTCTGTTTTTCTGCCAATGCCATGCTATTTTGATCAGCATCATTTTGTAGTATAATTTGAAATCAGGGAGTGTGATACCTCCACTTCTTTTTTGTTTTTCCCTTCAGGCTTGTTTCTACTATTCATGGTCTTTTGTGGTTCCATATAAATCTGTTGATTTTTAGTTCTACTTATTAAAAAAAAAAAAGGATTTTTATGGGGATTTTAAGCAAAATATTATATATTTTATAGCAATAAAGCCTGAAGTAATCACCAGCATTTTAATTTTATTTTTTATAAGACATGTAATGAAATATGTTTCATGATTATTTCACAAGAAGAAATTCTAATTATCATAGGAAAATGAATGTATCCCTCTAAAAGAATATTGAATGCATTTTTTTCCTCACTTAAAAATATGCATTTTATTGATTTTAGAGAGAGGAAGGGAGAAGGAGGGGGAGAGAAAGAGAAAGACATAGAGAAACATCGAAGTGAGAGACTACCATCAATTGGTTGCCTCTCACATGCACCCAGACTTGGAATCAAACCTGCAACCTTTTGGTATCTGGTATGACGTTCCAACCAACTGAGCCACAACCAGCTAGGGCTTGAATTCACTTTTTAAAGAGGAAAGTATAAGTATTAGAAATTATTACTCATAAATGCATGTAATATCTCAAACTCAACTCCTGTCATCCTAAGGTAATCAGAAATGTATTCTCCAAATAATTTATCCATGGGCAGAAAACCTAAAACAAGAAACAAAGCAGGGTAGACACTTCAGTTATTTTAACAGCATCTGCATTTTTCCTTTTATGTTACCCAGTGAATTGAGAACTGTGCTCTTGGCAGATGTAGTCCTGACCCCCATTTCAAACAGAGCATACCTACTTTTTTGAAAATTAGATTGCTCTATATTGGTCTTTCAAATAAGATTTTGTTTGATATTGGTCTTTCAAGTAAGATCTACTTTTTACAAATGAGATTGCTCTATATTGGTCTTTCAAGTAAGATTTTGTTTGAAGAAATGAGTCCACAAATAAATGCACTCACACACAACACGAATTTCATAGTCAGTCCTGCTCTGGAAGGTTTCCTACCTATAATAACCATATTATTTTATGTATAAAAATTGATATGCATATAATTTATTTCAGAATATTCTAAAATATATAACCAAATGAATAAAAAATAATAGGCCGGATTTCTCACTTAAAGAAATGTGTTTATGCATTTTTCAATAGACTTTAATTTATGGATATTGCTTAATGCCACTCTCAGGACATATTCAAAATTACCATAAGGTATTTAATAAAAGTCTAATGTTGAGTGGTTACAATTATAACATAGCATGTTACAATTTAAAGTGACATAACTTTTCCTATAAATTGAGGGTATTTGATTCATATTTGTTAGGTGAAGAAAGTATGTAAATTATGTTGATTTTTTTACATGGGGATTTGAAAATAGTTTCATTACATGCACTATACTAAAAACTAGTATAACTATCTCTCTTCAAGTAGAGAAAGTAAGATCAAAGGCAGAAGTTTAAATGAGGTAAATGTTTGATTTTGAATGAAAATGCAATACATGAGAATATGTAGACTCTTTTCATTTCAAAAGTGTAATATGATTCTTCATTCTTCATCCATGTTTTCTTGCTCACACTTTTCATTAATTTTTATGTAACTTAACCATTAAAACACTTACTCTTTACCTATTTTTAGAACTGAATTACATAATTAGGATTTATTATGAAAGGCAGTGTTCCATTCACATGAGTTTTATATTCTAATGAGAAATATGCTAAAAGAATATTATAATGTAGTGCAGGAATAATTAAACTGTACAGGTGTATAAATGGATAAATGAAACAGTATAAATCACTTTCCAGAATGTTTGAATTTTCACCCCAGTCATGGAATAAAGAGGGAGACATCTGAGGCTGAATTAGCACGTGCCCGGAAAGATGAGAGAGCACGGTAGGTTCATTGAACAACCATTATTTTTGGTATTTTGAGAAGGAAAGTGGGAGAGAATGTGAGAAAAAGAAAAGAGTTGAATTAAAAGAGCAAAAATAGTACTGCCGAATCATTATGAGCATTTTGCACAAAGCTAAGAGACTTGGTCTTCAGCGTGTAAGCTATGGAAGTAAATGCGGAGCATTAAAATGGGTTATCCGACTCCGCATGTCGGGTAGCAGCCCAGCGCAGGGACACGGGGCGGTGGTGCTAGAGTTAAGAAGGGCTGCAGGACTCAGAGGCAAAAGAGAGACGGACTCAGGGAGCAGGAAGATGGCTCCGGTGGGGTTGTTGGGGGGGTGGAGGGACTGAGCAAAAAGGAAACGAAAAGAACTCACAGACACAGGCAACTGTGTGATGACTGAAGGAGAGAGAGAGGTGGGTGGAGGTGGAAGGGGGTAAGGGGGTGGGATGAGCAGTGATGTGAAAGAAAAGGGTAAGTGAAAAGAATGATTGCGTAATTTCAGCAGAGGAATGATGAGCTGATTAACCACAAGTATTATGAGTACAAAAATGAGGGTGAAGTACTGAGGATGTAGGGTTAGAAGGTTTTTGTCATTGCTTAAATGCAATATTTCAAGGGGAAAAGAAATCGACCAAAAGTTCTCTTTTCTAATTTGGATAAGAGACGAATGGAGAAGTCATGCCTTAAGTTATAATACTGATAATCACAGGGTGAAAAAGTTTTAGTTAAGTTTGGGTATTATGGTATTATTAAACTTAAGGTTCTCGCGGGATTAAATTACTAAAAGCATATATGATGGTGGCAACAGGAATAAAGTTTTGGCAAGAATTATACATTTCATAATCCTGACTACAAAATACAACTAAAATTGTGTATCTTTCAGGGAACAGATTAAGTTTATCGAGTAAAAACAAGCAAGAATATTTTACTCAAGTATTTAGGTAAATGGTACTAATGTTAAAAAGTAATTGGGCCTTATGAAGAAATGAACAGTCAAATCACCATATAAAATTCAGTAAATCAACAATAAAGGTGAACTAAGATAAGTAATAATTATATTTTTCAAAGGCAGGCAAGCTAGGGCCCATTGGACTGACATTTGTTTTTGTAAATAATTTTATTGGAATACATACACATCCATTTGTTTCTGTATGGTCGTTGGCTGCTTTTGAGATACAAGTGCACAATTGTATAGCTGTGGTAGTTACTACATAGTATATGAACTCAATAGATTTTATATCTGGCCCTTTAAGAAAAAGTTTGCCAAGCATTGGTCTGTTGAATTTAGCAATTTGGAGATAATCCCTATTTCATTTAAATTGATAGAACATGATTGATATTATAGTATATTTATCCATTTTGGCTTTCTAAACTATTATCCTAAAGAACAGGAGCAATATTACTGACAAAATACTGTTAAATTTTAATGTTCAAGATTTTTACTCTTTTCAAATAATGTACACTTTTTAAGAAATGAAAATAAAACTGACTGGTAAAGAAATGGGTTGTTATCTAAGAAAGAAAATATAAAACATGCCAAAGATGAATTAAAGCAGGTAATCTCAACTTTGCCTGCATAGTTGAGAAATGTAAAGACATTGTTACTGAGCCACATCTGAAATGCTATAATGTAATGGTTTCGGTATAGCTCACAGAACAAGGTTTTTGATTCTCTACTCATGAATTCAATCTGCAGCAAATTCATAAATATAAATTTAAAGATAGTAAAAATGAGCAACTAGGACAATTATAATAAAAATTAATAAAATAGAGGTACTGCACTGAAATATCTTAAATTGTACTATTATAATTCAATAAATAAATCTATATGGCAAGGGTACTAGAAATAGTGAACAGATTATTGAATAAGAAAAATAGTTCAGAAAGAAACCAAATAAATTTTCCTTGATCGCTGGCAAGAGCTGAAGTGTGTTGGAATAGTGTGTGCCAGGATTCAGAACACCTCAATACCTCCAAAAATGACTGTATATGTCTCATCAAGAGGATCTTCATTAAATCATTATATTACCAATATTTTATATTTCCATTGGACTGAATGGCTTCATAAAATTACTTTTTTAAATTATGAGGATAATATCTAGTTAATACCTGGAGTTTTTATGTGCAGTGTTTTCTGCACATGCTCCCATATTAACAGAACCCAAGCTGAACGCCCATCCTCCAGAACTATGGCATTGCTTTATTCTATTGGCACCGTTATAAAAGCACATTGTGTTTCCATTCTTCACTGGGCAAATACTTCCTAAAGTCAGAATTTATAGATGGATTATTTGTTTTCTAAGCATATGAATTATGTATATAGTAAATTATTTTTAAAACATATATCATTCTATATTGTCCTAAGTTATGAGTAATAGTTCATGTAGTACTAAAAAGAGAAAAAGCTGAAAATGAAGCTATAATATAATGCATTCTAATTGATTGTAAGACATTCAATTTCCCAAATGTTCAATAGAAAAAAATGCATTCATAATCAATATAATATTCTTATTTAAATAAGAGCATATAAAATATTATATTACTATATTAAGGAATGCTTGTTTTCTACCATGAAATAAACATTGAAATAAAAATTGACAAAAGTAATTTAAAATAGTTTAATCTCTAACTTTTTACATCTCTCTACATGACTGATTTAGCACACCACTGCAGCAATCTTCTGAATTGTAGGTAGTGACCTGAAATGCTAATCAATCTGGTGAGGTACTTACTTTCTCTCAGGCTAAACCATAAATACTTAGATATTGTGATTACTTGTTACTTTGAGGTTTGTATGCCACAATGAAGAGGTGTGTTTTTATATACTGAGAAAATATTCACAAAATTGCTGTTTTTCTCCAAATAGATAAAATAATTTTACTTCAGTGCTTTTCAAGGTATTTTAATAATTCCTGAAATATTTGGAGACAGGTAATACAGGATATATAGAGCCACAATATCAGACATTAAAATAAAATTTCTAAATGGACTCTTTCAGATGTGACTGGCAATTTGTACATGATTTATTCAAAACGCATTAACTATCACTTTAGTAACAGTATGGTATAGTATTAAATTAATAATGTTCTAAATGCTTCCATTGACTGCATGTAACTATAAAATGTCCAATTCCTACATTTCCCAAATTATTTTAATCCCATCTCTTACTGAACACCATGATAGATGACAAAATGGAGCTGATCGCAGATAACAGTGTTACCATTGTAATTATCTAGTTATTAATAATAGGAAAGGAGCAAAAGGGAGGCCAGACATCATAAGCATGGCCATCAGGGGAGCTTCACCAGCAAGCTACAATTTCACACTCCTGAGGGAACCACTGGTCCATTCAGTGCAAATCATTGGGGAAGGGGTCCATCAAAGGGGAGATGGACGCCTGTGCAGTAAAGTCGGGGTGACATAGCGAAGGTGTCTGTCAATCTAACCTGGGAACAGAGATCATCAGCCAGAGGGTGTGGGGCCCCTACAAGTGGGCAAAATCTTAAAATATTAAAATCCTAAAACAAAGGAATTCTCACACTCTTGGGTCTCTTGTTCCTCTGGCTTTGCCCCTGCCTTTGTTCCCTCCACACGATGTGGCCCTGTGGACAACACCACAGGCATTGACAAATTAAGCCAGCCTGATGTTGGACTGGACCTGTGCTCCAACACTGCATGGCAACTCTGGGCAAGGGCTTAAATCCTAATCCAGCTAAAGACACAGCTGGACTTTCTCCTTGGTGGGACATAGGGAAACATGAACTTGGAAACTCAGGGATGTGATTTCACACAAATAAATGCCACTCATTCTCCCCTGAAAGTCTCAGAAAATTCCTTTTCTTGTGACATTGCAAGAAATCCACTCCAACTGGCAACAGGTGGGGACCTGGAGAGCTCCCCACGGATAACAACATGACCAAGGATTCTGGTTTATACTCTACACTACACAGTTAGTCACATTTCTAATATGTAGCTTTCTTCCATGAGTTAAAACAATGGTTTAAGTCCTGGGACTCTAGGCAAGTACTCTCTTGTTACAGGCACAGAGAATGGATTTGATGTATGAGGTTTTAAGCGGACATTCCACCTAAACAATTCATTGAACAAATAATTTTGAGAATGTCATTAAAATTTCACTTTGTTTCTTATACATTAAAACAGTCAAAATTGCCAGGGTTTGATGTAGAAGTTGTGCATAACAAATGGAGTTCGGAGTTCTGTAAAAATTTCTTTGTGCATTAAGCACTCTAAGTGTATGAGAAGCGAGATGTGGTCAGACTACTATTGTAGCAGTAGGATAGTTGTACATCATTTATTCCCTTTCAAATATAGGTTCTGAAGTTTTGTAATGGCATACATCTGCAACTAACACAACATTTTTGGATACACAAAATAAAGCTACCTGAAATAATCATACTTTATTTTAAAATGTTGTTATCAATCTCTGAGTATTTAAATAAAAGATAGAATGTTCATTTGACCCAAATGTTCAAGAATGCTCTTATTATTTAGGTTGCTCAGGAAGGTCCTTAAGGTCATTAGTTCTACTTGGGATCTTCAAAAACACTATTGGTTTATTGAAAAGCAAAACAATTTAGAACTTCCATTTTAAAAGAAATAAATTCAGGATAGTCAGTGTGGTGATTTAAAGAGAGATTTATGAGAAAGATACGATTGAGCTTTAAAAATATTTTATATATTACCCACAGTGAATATTGTCCGGATTTATTTTTTTACTATCATTGTGATAAAATAATCCATAAGAATAAAATATTACTGTAGATTTCAAATTGTTTAAAGATAGAGTTTGTCTTGTTAAATTTTCTGACTTCTTACCAGGAATATTAAAAAAAAGAACCCACTAGGATGTCAGAATCTAGATTTATGTAAGTATTATTATATGTGGGTCTTCAGAGACCCTCTTATATTGCTCTGTGCCTCATAAATCTTAAAGCAATTGAGTTTTTTCACCAACAAGCCACATATATTAATCTTCTCACAGAATATATACATGATAAAATTACCCTTTCTGCATCTTTCTTACTTTTCTCATGAAGGTGTTGCATCATAAAAAGAAACACATTGCCTTATTAAAATAATAAAAAAATATCTGCCAAATATGGATACTTAATAATTGCAAATACTATTTAAATATTTTATCATTCATTTATAAATGTTATTTACCCTAATCATTTTTAAGAAGAACCCTATCAGTTGGAAATTTTAAAAGTTTATTCTGTTTTGTAAGTTGAAATAAATAGTATCTCACAGGAATTTAACTCTGGATGCTTAAAAAGCAAAAATTCTTCCTAGAATATTAAAATTATAGATATTGAATGTCTAGCAGATACACAGCAAAGATAATTTGTTGCTGCGCCTTACCAATAATAGAGGGATCAGCCTTAATCTTGGCATCCATGTCTGAAGAATTAAACAGGATACCTCGTGGCTATTAGGTCGGGTTCGCTGGTTTTGTGGGTAAAGTAGGTAAAACTAGAGCGTTGCCTATCCATCACAAAGTCCATGCACTCCTCAGCCTTAGGAAGTAAGCTCACTGCCTGTCATTAGGAAGAAGCTCTCTAGACTGAAGTCAGGAGACTCATTCAAAGTTGGAACACTACGTTACATGAAACCCAAAGAAGAATAACATAGTATTTAGATGTTAGGAAGCCAAACTGCATGCACACACATGCTACAGCAGTTCAATCACTTCTTATACTGGAGACTTTTGGACGTATCTGATAGTGGTCAAACTAAACCAAAATGACCCATCATCCTATGACACATGCTTCTTGAAATAATATAAACAATTAGGAAACTTAGAGCTATTTAAACTTTTAAAATTTGAATTGTTTAAAATAAAAATAAAACTTGTACACGTAAAAGGGGAAACATGTGAGTAAGTAGAGCTATTGGCCACAAAGTATTTTATTGTGTACTTTGAAGTTATTTTCCTCACAGAAAAAGTATTTGTTCTGCGAAAGTTGCAAGCAATAAATTGTCCTTGAGATAAAAATTCTATGTAAAATTCCATCATCATTTTTTTTTTTGGTTGAATTGTTCTAAATTTTCTATAATTTTAGGTCTTGTTATATACCTTAAAATAAATCTAACAACTACCCAGCTATCATTTATTATCACAGTAGAACTACCAATGCTGTTTTTCTTTGATTTTTCCAGGGATCCATGAGTACTAAAAATATTTTTCCACAAAACTTCCGGCATATATAGGAAAACAACGGAGATAATGTTCTTATTTACTATGCCTGCAAAGTATTTTCCTCCCTCCATTTCCAGAAGGGGATACAAACATATATAACAAACCTATTTCGTTATTTGACATGGATATTAAACATCCAATGATTTTCATCTATCAGTTGTTCTGTGTTGCTATTTCATTTTGCATTACCTTGATGCCACAGGCCTGGCCGTGGCTTACCCCAGTATCTTAACTCATATATTAAGTTTCCAGAAGCATGGATTAATAGGCTTCTCCATTTTATTTCTGCCCCTACCACATGTCATTGCTTCAAATAGGATTGTGCATACCTTGGTCTCCTCTGACATAAACTCTTTATTGCAGTGTGTGTCCATTTTAATACCAACAGTTCCAAACTTATAAATGATCTAATTTCAAGTAGTCCATATATTATTTACAAAGGGAACTCTCTCTCGAATTCAAGACAATGCTTCTCTACACAAAATCCTAGAATGTTTTATTATACTTTTATAATTTTTTTACATAACTTTATTGATTTCAGAGAGAGGAATGGAGAGAGAGATAAAAACATCAATGATGAGATTCACTGACCAGCTGCTTCCTGCACGCCCCCAACCAGGGATCGAACCCGCAACCTGGGCATGTGCTCTGACTGGGAATCGAACCACGATCTCTGGGATCAAAGGTCAATGCTCAACCACTGAGTCATGTCAAATGGACAATCTTAGAATGTTTTAGATGCTCAGAATTTAATCAACACGTTAACTGTGACTAGAACTACTGTGGGCTAAAGAGAAAGTGTAACCTGACGTGGAGAGTGTCCACCTGTAACACTAACTATTCTATTAGACTTAACTGTTTCAAAACAGATTTAAAAATCATTAATTAGAGATTATTTTAAATTTGAAATCCATTCGTATTTTATGTTCACTACAGGAAGGATTGATCAAACACAAATGTAATTCAATGCAAGCTAGAATAAAATATATGGTTATAATAAATTCAAGAAATGAATAAGGGACATATCTATACATTATACATATAAATTATAAGCATATTCATATGAATAAATGATTATATTAAATTCCTATTTTTTAAAAAAATAAAAATTATATATATGTTGATTAAATACATTTTATTATTTTATAATGTTGTATACATACTCGTTTATTGGTTTACTCTAATTATATTTGTCATCTCCTGAAATAAATTTATCAAATATTAAATGTTTCTATAACATTCCATTATTTACTACATTGATTACAATATTTTTATTTAGAAAGTCATCATAAATTTTATTTTGTTATTGGGAAAACGGTAAACTCCTTCCTTTCCCAGAAGAATGCTTTATATATGAAGTTGTCTGCATCAGGCACAAAGTCAATTGTACTGTACACTGAATTTTAAATGTACATTAATTTTATTTACAGAAATAATCCAAAGATATATTTTTGATATTTAAACTTTTAATTACTAAATATAAATTAACCACATTGTAGACAAACCAGTTTGCTCTCTAAAGAAGATTATTGTCATAATTGTGTACATATTTCCAAATTATATTGGAGGTATTTGTATACATAAACACTTGTATACAAAGTATACATTGTTAATTGAGGATTCCTCAGAAATTATGAATTATTTGTTAATTTGCTTAATCAAAATGTATTCCCAAAATATTTTTATGTCTAAATAAATATTGGAAACTGCTTATTTTTTAAGCTATGCATAGAATAACATAGAAAATTGATTTAACTCCTCCCCATATGTTTGTCAATATTTTCTCTTATTACTTTTTAAAATATCTTTTATGAATTTCCCACTCTTACTCTAGGATAATAAACATATTTCATGCATAAATATATTTTATACATCTTTTAACACCCAATATATATATTTTTATGGAATAATGAAATTTATTTTAATGGTGAATATGATAACTGCCAGTTTTCTTCCTTCTAAACTCTTCCAATTATGCTAACCTAATTTATTTAGTTAGTTATTATTTTATTTTTATTATTTTTAATTCTCACCCGAGGATATTTTTCCCATTGTTTTTCAGAGAGAGAAGTAGGAGGGAGGGAAGGAGGGTTTATAACAGAACTAAGACTCTCCCTGGGCAAATATTTCCATTCTGTGATACTCCCCTCACATTCCTTCAGCAGTAGCTGTGTTGTGGGCAGGTAAAGTTTTAAAACTTATTTCAGTGTTCTAATTCCCTGTGTATTTTAAGCATTTTATAATGACAAGAGAAATAAAGGAACATGTTTACCTAAATTGAGTCTAAGATAAACTCAAAACAAGCAGCACCTTGGTAAAACAAGATACATTTGTTACACTAATCATTTTTTTAAAATTCTACCAAAACAACGCATGGCTCTATAATTGACGTACACTCTAAGACTTAGTTGATAGTGTGTGAAGTGCAATCAGCCAAAAAAAAAAAAAAATCACCAACTTTTCTAAGTATGAAAGAGGCAGATATGAAGTGGTTCATTCAATAAAAACAAACATCGCCTCATTGTTCTGCTCAAGCTGTTTGGGGTAACTGAGGAATGAAGCAAATGCCACCTCTCAGCACTTGCTTTTCTTATAATCAGCACTATGTACTCAAGTCTTCTCCAGAATCACACACTCTGCAGCTTCTCACAAAAGCCAAGAGCTCTCAAGCTCAGCTCTTCGGTCACATTCCCCTGAGAGATTTCTGTTCTTTTCAGGATTGTAGAAGAGAGTATGTGGGGGTTGCCTCACCTTCTTTCTTCCCCCCAACACAGCCATGGATCATGCAAAAGGTGTGTCTGACTTTATTTGAGGGGGATCTTGAGTAGATCCTGGGGCTAATGCACCAAATCAAGTACACAGAGTTCATAATCCGTAGGGTGAAAATTATTACTTTGCTCAGTTTTTAAAACTATAATTAATTATTTGGTTCTATTTTGGGAGACTTGGGTAATTATTACACTAAAACTTGTTAGTTAATCAGACTAATTATTAACCTATTTGGATAAATAGGGAAACTGGCTCAGGAGGAGAATGGAGGGCTGAACTATCCTGTGTTGTCCTGGACAACCACATTCACTTAAAAGTGGAAACTGAAAGTTCAAATCCATTTTAACATCTTTTTCTGTATAGATTCAATTTCAGAAAATTTACTTGGCAGCTTATATCACTGAGATAACATCATTTAAAAAAAAAAAGATTATAAATTAACTTCAACCACCAGTTCATTTATAAAAGGTTATTTTTTAAATTCAAAGAAACATGCCTGTCTTCTTAAATTAAGATATCTAAGCAAAAATAAATAAATAAATAAAAAGTACGCACTATTGCAACTGCTGTAGAGAAATCTATGGCCAATATTTTCAAGCCTGCTCTATATATTTATCAGGATTGCACTTGTCAGACTGTTACAAATTATATTCATAATAACTAAACCACATTTTTTGGTTATTTATTTTTCATCTAAACTTTGTTATCACTTTTATATCTCTCAACTGCAGAATTTTATGCTCTCTATTTAAATAACTTCAATAGGGATTGTTTTACAGTTATTTATTTGTTGTCTATAAATAACTTCCAATTTTATTAAGACATATCTGTTGAGAATTAGAATCATATGCTATTTTGTTCCTTACTTTGTTTTTAACTGTACTTTTCTAGCTATTTATAAAAACTATTAGGTATCAGGTAAAATACAGACATTCTTTTCAAGACAAGAAAATATAGTTACTTGAATTTTAAAACATAACATATGTAAAGCATATCCAAATTAGGGAAGTTTTCATACTTTTTTTCTTCAAATTAATTTTCTTCCCCATTGTTTGTCTCTTCTCTTCTTGGGAGCCCTGTCACACAAATGGTATTCTGCTTGATGTTGTTCCATAGGTCATCCTCACTTAAGCCATCTTCACTTTTTAAAATTCTTTGATTTCCTTTTGCTGCTCTGCGTGAGCGAGTTCAGTGCTTTGTCTCCCAGCTCACCAACCCATTCTTCTGGTTCATCTTGTCTGCTGTTGAACTCCTGTAGTGTATTTTTCATGTCAGTCCCTATATTCTTCAGCTCTGTGGGCTTCAGTTTGATACTTTCTTATATTTTCTATCTCTTTGTTGAAATTCTTACTGCGCTCAGTCATTATTCTTTGCAGTTCAGTGGGCATCATTATTACCACTACTTGGAATTCTTTATCAGGCAGGTTTCTTATCTCTGTATCATTATGGTTTTTTTCCCCCCTAAGGTTTTGTCTTTTCTTGGAAGATATTTCTTTGTGTTGTTTTTTTGTTTTGTTTTTTCCATTTTGCTGAACTCTCTATGTATTAAACAAAACTTTGTTGCCTCTCCTAGTCTTGAAGAAGCCTTGTGTAGGTGGTGAACCTTATCATTCAAGATTGTCCTAGCTCTTTGTTGCCTCTCAAATCTTTGCATTGTCTAAAATTCTGAATTAGTCTTAATGATCCCCATAGTGAGGGTTTGTCAACACCTATCAGTGCTCCCAGGAAGGGGAACTCATTTAGCACATAGTTTCAGACTGCTCAGAACTTCACAATCCCTCAGGCAGAAGATTTTAAAGTACACAAATCTATATAGTCTTGTGGGGCTGCTATTGTAAACCACACTGGTCTCCAGACCAGGAAATCAGGAATGTTAACTTTACTTTTTCCTTTGATTTATTTTTTTCCTATAGAAAACATTATGTTAGAAGTAAGTCTGAGTTATATATGGGCCAGAACCATGATTAAAACATACTAGGTCCCATCTCTCAGGGAAATTATATTTTAGGCTGGCCGGGCATGGCTCAGCGGTTGAGCGTTGACCTAGGATCCAGGCGATCGAGGTTCGAATCCTGGTCAGGGCACATGCCCGGGTTGTGGGCTTGGTCAGTGACTCTCTCATCATTGATGTTTCTACCTCTCTCTCTCCCTCTCCTTTCCTCTCTCTGAAGTCAATAAAGATATATTTTTAAAAAAAAATTATATTTTATTGGGAAGGACAAGTAAAAAATTAAAAATCCAATTAAATTATAATTGCAAATATAAACAATTACATAAATACATAATAATTTTCATTTGACTCTACTGTGAAAAGGGCCAGGAAATTCTGTCTTTGGGAGGAAATCTAAATGTAAGCAATCATGCAAACCTTTGTAGGAAGAAAATGCTTGTATGAGGGGAAGCATTTTCCAGGCTTCTGTGGCTGAAAGAAACATGCTGGGTTCAAGAATCAGAAAATAGGCCTGCGATGCTGAATGTGAACAGAGAAGGGAGCAGTATGAAATTTAATTAGAGAGGAAGGGTACCATGCAGGGTTTATGATACAAAACCAGAAACTGCCTCTGACTAAATTAGGCAGAAAGCGAATACAATGAAAAGATATAGAAATTTCAGAGAATGCAGAAGAAGAACGCAGGCTACAGCCACCAACACAGCCACGGCTGTGCTGCTTGATCGGTTTGAGGAAAAGTCACACTTTGTTTCATCTCCTCTACCTGACACAGCACCCTGCACGCATCATCCTTTCACAGCTCAAAGACACAGGTCTGAAAGTTCAACCTGACCCTGTCACATTATAGTTGACAGGAAGAAAACAAAAGAAAATATATGCTTTTCCCCCCTAGATTTACGCAGAGAGAGGTGGGGTCCTGCTTTACAGCAGTAAATACACACCAGGGGCAACATCCCAATTTGGAAGACACTCAGGATGCCAGGTGAGTCGAAATATAAAATGTCCAGTAAAGGGATTTTATTCAGCTGCTCAACATTCATCTAATGTTTCTCACATTATTAAATAGAGAAAAGAATATTTCTTTTTCACAAAGGTAACCATCTTTGCACTTCTGTTGTTCTCCAGCTTTCAGTAACCCCGGGCATGTGTAAAGCCTAACAAATTTTGCTTTTTTTTTTTTTTGTATTCTGTTTTTTATTTTTTATTTTTTTCAATTTTTAGTACTAAATTTAAGATATACAAAAACATACAGCTAAGCATAATATATATTAAAAATTTTAAGTATCAAATTTTTATTGACGATCTTAAAATGAAAAACAAGTTTCCTGTTCCACTTTTTCTCTTACTTGGTTTTGTTTCACATAAGGAATCACTTTTAAATATTTCTCTTTCTGATTCTAAATTCGACAATTTGACAAAATCTCTAAATAACAAATTTAGTAAGGTAGGTTTTAGCTGAGAGCAATGGGAATCTAAAATGACAATGGTTTAAACAAAATTAAGCTTTCTTTTTCTCTAATATTAACATCTGGCTAAGCAGCTCAGTGGCTGGTAAGTGCTCCATGCATTCGAGGTGATGTCTTCTATCTGGTGTCCCCAATAAGTATGACACAATCAAGATGAGAGATAAAGTCTTCAATCTGGAGAGCCATATGCCCAACTAAATTACTGAGACTGCAAACAGTGAAATTTGCCAAAATCTTTCTTTTAGCTATCTAAATAATGCTTTTACTTGTTTGTTTTTTTCACATGTACAGTAATCCTGCCACCACCCTCCAAAGGGGACAGCCAAAAAGCCCATTCAGTTAATGAATCCATCTCAAAACCAGCACCTCTGGGGGATTTCGAGTATGATTCAAGTATCTGAATGTGATTTCCCATGAACAAGTGATCCAAAAACTAAAAAAACAAAACAAAACAAAACCACACCAAAATATTTATTATTACTACTACTGAGTCACTGTGAAGACAGTATTCTTTACTAACTCATCACTTAACCCATGGTGTGTTAAGCCCTTTACCTTCATTATAACTAGTAGTTTCAATCAAAAAATTTCATATTTCCATTTTAAGGATGAGAAAATTGAGGCACAGGGAAATAAAATAAATTTCTTAGGATTGTACATATAGCTAGAGCAGAGTCGCCATTTAAAACCAGGTTGCAAGATCGTGCTTTTTCTTTTTTATGAATCATAATCCCTCCTACGTGAGTTACCATTACTTACTGGAGAGAGTCTGAATTCATCTTAGCCATAAAATAGACAGACATTTTACTACTAAACTATACATTCCTTTGAGTAGCAAGTTTTATGAATCTGAATATCTCTCTTACCTAATGAAATACCTGAAATACAGTAGATTTTTAATTGATATTTAATAAATGAATTTTTAAAAATTTAACGTGCATAGAAATAGCAAATATTTAAAGGAAACATACTTTAAAACAAAATAAACTACATATACATTTTGAAAAAATTTATATAATCTTGTCCCAATGCCCAATCTCTCATTGCATTCATGAACAGAAATGAGATGACTAGTATCAAACTCACATTTAGAGGCAGGATTGGGGTGGACAACGAAGGAACACAGCCATTCCTATCTATAGTGGTTATAACATCTCTGTGCTAGAGTTTGACCAAGTTCCTTGGCTAGGCATTCTACACAGGACTGGTAAGGCTGCCATAAAACAGATTTTTTATAAATACAGTGCTTTATTTTATTTTTTAGAATGACACTAAATAACTTTTAATTTGATTTCTTTTTATAATTAGTATCTCCTGCTTTTACCCCCTAAACAAAAGTACCTTAAGTCAGATACTCTGTTGTCCTTTCAGATCCTCTCCCTGCTAAGCTAGGATTTCTAATAATTTGTTGAGTAGAAGTTGTGATATTGGGCATAAATAATTAATAGATGCAGTGTTTTAGCTTGAATTTCTGGTCTTTCTCTTCCTGGTTTCTCTGACTCTCTCATTTTGCCATCTTCACCTCAAATAACAGTAACTGCATTGTAACCATCTGTATTAGTTTTCTATCCCTGTTGAAACAAATCAATAAAAACTCAGTGGCTTATAACAATACACATTTATTACCTCACACT
This sequence comes from Miniopterus natalensis, assembly GCF_054644295.1. NCBI lineage: Eukaryota > Metazoa > Chordata > Mammalia > Chiroptera > Miniopteridae > Miniopterus > Miniopterus natalensis. The sequence goes on along the minus strand of NC_142083.1, from coordinate 14,897,583 downwards.
TCTGTAGGTCAAAAGAACAGGACGGCTCGTCTGAATGCTCCATCTGAAGTTTTACAAAGTGGAAATCAAGTTGTTGGCCTGCTGGGCTCATCAGGAGACCCTGAGATGAATCTGCTTCTAAACTCATTTAAATTGTTGGAAAAATCTAGTCCCCACGGGTTGTAGGAATAAAGTTCTTGATTCCTTACTGGCTGTCAGCTGGGGGTTGCCCTTACTTGGTCTACCGTACCATCTGAAAATAAAAACATGGCCTAAATGGAAAGCATCAACTTTATCCCCATATCTGAAATTAGATTTACAGCTTGAAAAAGTACAGAGTCTAATGACTATTTCAATTTGAGGGACAAAAACAATTTACTTTTTCTACCTTCCAAAGTTGAGCGAATCCAGTGAGTGAATGTTATCTCTGTTCATGGATGGGCTAGCTCTACTTTCAGCTCTTCCCTCTCATACAGTTTTACTGAGAGCAGTAGAAAATTGTCAACAGATTACCATCCCAAATTTTTTCTATAGGTTTTCTTGATACTAAGACCTCAGTTGCCATGTAGACTGATTTCCATGGCATTTTAAATGATAGTCTCACTGAGTATTTTTTCATTGCACTAAAGAAATAAACACATCAGAGCTTTCCATCTGCAAAAGCTATCTTCTTGCCACCTGCTAAAACAATGCCACTGGTTAAGCTTTAAAGGCAGGACATTTTATATTAGTAAGGATTAAGTTTATCCATGAATGATGAAAAATTGTAACAGTGACATTTTAGATAACATGTAAGGTTTTTCTCTCATGGGTAAATTTCTGGGTATACAGTCAGTACCTAGTCAGGAGCTCCTGATGTTAGGTACCAAGGGGCCAAGTCATCCTATCTCTCTGCTCCTCTTTCCACAGCCTCAGTCTTATAGTTTAATATGCCAACTTCTCTCTCCCAGGAACCAGGCAAAGGAAAGACATTTTAAAAGACAGTGTTGGTCTCTCTTAAGAATTGGTCAGAACGTAGTTATATGCTCAAATCTGGAAGATAGGTAGATGGGAATATAAGCTTTTAATGTAGGCATCCCTCAGGTTAAAACATATTGTAAGGCTGGAAATGCAAAACTGATATGAGGGATCAAGTCCCATAAACCTTTTTTTACCCAGGACCATAGTTGAGATTTTTCTTCCCTCACTGGGAGAAAATGAAGCAAGTAGGCAAGAAACTCACAGGAGAGACTGAGCTACAGCAAGGTGACAGGTGTGGAAAGCCCCTTGCTATGCCGAGGTGCAGCTGAAAGGAAAAGAGGAAGGCAGCCAGAATTAGGAAGCAGGCCTAGGAAGGTCCTTTGATCCTGGGGGCCTAGGATTTCCCTTCCCTGCCCTGAGACACAGGGGCCTCTGAGAAGCAGCTGTAGGGGACCCCACTGCCCCTACTGAGAGATATTCAGGGGCCTGGGTGGGAAATCCTTTCAGCCACCTCTGGCTACTTCAACAGAGATCAAAGGAAGGCCTGGGGGTGCTGCCCAGAAAATGCTACTACAAAATGCCATTTGAAACACAACCCACAAATGTAGGCCAAGGCTGGCCTACTAAACTTAACCAGGGCAACTTCCTGTTAAAATCAGGGCTTTAAATCAGACGCAGACCCTCATACATAATGGATAAAATATCCAAGATAGAATTTAAGATCACCATTATAAAAAACAACAAGAAAACCACAACCTGAATGAAAAGACAATCAACTGATGCCACCACTTAGATGAATCAGGTATTGACGTCTGACAATAATTTTAAAGCAGCTATCAAAAGTGATTAAATAATTAATTAAAATTTATCTTGCAATAGATGAAAAAATTTGAAAGTCTTAGCAAAGAAATAGGTTATAAAAAATAAAAATTGTTAGTTGTAGTACTAGAAATATAGTAAGAGCAATACAACAAATCTTCTCTTCACTCGTCTACTTCCCAAACTCTTTCAGCTGTTTGTTTATTTATTTATTTTTATTTATTTAGGGGGTAGATACTATACTTTCTTTTTGGAAGCAGTGATCCAGTTTTCCATAATTTATTCATAGGTAAATTTGTAAGGTACATACTAAGAGGTAATTTCATCTTTAATAAAAGAATGACTAAGTATAGATTTAACAAATAAAAGATTTTTATTTCTTTGTTTATATACCAAGAGAATGGTGTATATTTTAACTAACTTGGATTTAACTTCAAGAAATATTTAGAATCACAATAAATTTTTGAAACAAAAATATTTTTACCATGAGAAAGACTAGAGATGTTTGACATTTCTTAGATTAGTCCTTTATGACAGTCAATATAAATTTTGTTATTTTGATATGTCTTTTGCCCTAAGATTGCTATGATCTCATATTCATACATTCTAGTGAGTTCTACTACAGTATGTGTAGATGTAGTTATGTTTATTATTATTATCTATCCCGCTTAGAGCTCATTGCAGAAATCTGTGTCATGATGCTTTTCAGAATTTTCTTTAACAGTAAGCTGTTGTCCTTTAAGATATTTATTTCACATCAAATCTCAACTCTGCTCTTTGAGACTCTAATTGTATGCATGTTATATTTCTACCTGAATCTCATACAGCTTTCATGAGACTTATGCACTGAATTTATGTATTAATACATCTTTTTTTATCTTTTCCTTATTTACTTTCTTTAGTTGGACCCTTTGATAATTTTTTTTTAGGTTTTTAAGTTTGCTTCCTTTCCAGTTCTTCAAGATATTCTTCAAACCTATATAATTTTATTATCCAATGTCTCCTCAATACATTTAATTTAAAAAAAGACATTTTTTGGACTTTCAACATATTTAATACATTAATTATAGCTATTTTTATGTTTGTGTATGATAACCACAATATATAGAATTGTGGATGATTTCTAGTATTTTTTTCTTAGTTTTTAGTCAAAATTTGTCTTTTTATGTGTCTGAATATTTTTTACTGTTATTATTTTGTTATTTTGATTAAATGTCAGATAGGGCATATGAAGAATTACGGAGATCACTTGAGGTTTGATGATGTTCTTTCCCTCCGAAGGGAGTTGACTTTTGCTTTAGGAGAGCAGCTGTGCTGACGAAAGTAGAATAACTTGAAGCTGCATTTTAGTCCCTCAGCTCTGCTTCTGCTGCTTCTTTCTCTAAGGATATCTGATTTTGGTATTTCCAGTGAAATATTTCTGTCTTGTTTAGAGCTTCTCTTCTTCTGTGATCCCTGAACCATAATTTTTGTCTGATAGATCACATGAGTCTGCAAATGCTCTCTCTGGCTCTCAGCCTGTTAGCCGTAAATTTTGGAATTACCAAGTCCCTCATGGCGGAAAATGGTGTTACAGGTTGTGTTTATGTACTTGTGTCTTCCTCGCCCCTTGATACTGGCCCCACAAATTCTCACTGCCTTGGTAAATCTACATTGTCTTCAAACAGTGATGTTGTTTTTTTGTTTTGTTTTTAATAGGTTGCCTAATTTCTAACTATTTTCAGTGGTAAACTTGGTCTAAAATAATTAATAATACCATTGTTACAAGGGAAGTGCCCAAATAAGCTTTTGAGAATCAAGATAAATATAGGGAACAACTTAAATAAACTCTATTGTATTCAATTGCTCAATTGAATTTGATAAAGTCCCAATTATCTCCATGCAACTAAAATCCCAATAAAGTTTTACTATAGACTTAAAACTTGAAACAACCCAACTAACATTTTCCCCCTAAGGGTTTAATCTATAATTATTGCATCATGATATATTATAGTATTTTTTTTAATGTATAATTTCTATTAAGACTAAAATAAAGCTTATCTAAAACTGCATATTTTTTAAGTCACCAAATCTGAATGTGTGTGAAGAAATTATACCAATCATTTAGTTAGTACTCTATTATTTACAAAATTATTTCATGTACATTGTTGTAGTTAAAATTATAAAATGACAATAAGATTTTCTGCCCCCGCATTGTTGTACACACCCTACACAATCTTAGGGATTGTGATTTGGGTGGATTTCTCTCAAGAAGTTAGACTGTTACGTAACACAGTTGATCTTAAGAACAGGAGATTAATTTATTAAACCTTACATAATCACAGGAACCCTTTTAAACTGGAGATTGAAAGCACAGAAAGAATTTGTTGATGCTGCTGCTGATTTGAAGACAGAGGCACCATGTCAAAGGATGTTGGCAGTCTCCAGAAGTGACAGCCAGCAAAAAAACGGGGACTTCAATCCTTCTGCCACAGGGCCTGAATTCTTCTAAAAACCTAATGAGCTTAGAAACAAATTATTTCTCTAGTCTTTGAATGAGAACTTGTCCTTAACTTTAGCTTTGTGGTACCCTAAGCTCTGACCTCAGGCACATTGTGCCAGATTTTTGAGCTAGGGAACTGTGAACTAAGAAACCGATGGCATTTTAAGTCACTAAGTTTGTGGTAATTTGTTATATTGCTGTAGAAAACTAAATGAGAAATACATAATCTCATTTGACGCTCTCACAAAACCTGCAATAACACTAAGATAAAAGGTTCTGTCGTAGACAATAAGGAAATATTCAATATCTAATCTAAAATTGCTCAGAATCCTTCTCTGTGTCTTCACCAATGGATGAGCTCATACACTTGGGACTAAGACTCATTGATTCACAGAATAGCTTTTTACTATGCCTTCTGCTTTCTACCTGAATCTGTATCTCTAATCTGATATGCACAATTTCTGATCTAATGAATTGTACATTGAGACATTCATCAGACCGTCACCTCAATTTGAAATTTGTTTCTGTTATATTTTGGTTTCATTTTGGGCACTATCTATCAGCAAATGTCCAACTCTATATACTGAAGGCCATGGGAGCTACCTTATCACAACAATGATCTCAAAATTATCACTGGTCACAGAGAGAAAAGATGTAAAACCATAACTAGAACACAAAATTGTGGGTTCAAAATAAGATTCTTGTTCCAACACAATGCTTATGAAAATATAAACCTATAAATATTAATAAATGAAGGATCTAAAATGCTACATGGCATTTTTATAGAAACACTGAATCAAATATGAAGTTAGTAGAGAGATCAGGTTTATCTGAGTCAAATAATTTTTTTTTAATTTCAAAATAAATTTTTGAAAATGCTTCTAAAATGTGATAAATGAATAAGAGGTTTAGAAAATAAACTTTATATCCAATATAAAGCATTTCTCTTCTTAATTAAGCATCATACAGAAATTTTCTCTTTTCCCTGGTAGCAGTTCGTAATACATTTTATTTAATATTTTTCTTGTTTCCTACAGATAAAGAATTACTGTGTATTTGGATAATAACATGAATGCATTTGTCTATATTTTAAATTAAAATATGCTTCTTATTTAAATAATTCCATATTATTTAAAATATTAACTGTACAGTATCACTGTGATGTTAGCATTTGGAACATACTAAAAGGTTAATTAAATAGAATATAACTTTAAACTCCTCTTTCCAGCAAGGTAAAAATAGACTTAAAATAAGCTTATATAATTCATGCACCTGTGTACTGGAAGAACTTTGATGTCTCGTTTTTCTAAGTAACTATTAGGTTAGACAGCTAGAATTTATTCATTTCACTCTCTGAGTGATACTTAACACTGTATGCCATCAACAGTGGATTTGTATATTTGTAAATATATACTGATTCTTCAAAATTAAATTCTGTTAAAAACAGTATTATTCATTTAAATAATATGAGTTCATTTACCAGTTAAGCTAATATAACACATAGTTTGATGTGTGAAATATTATTTAAAATATGGAATTTTAACTGCGTTGGCTGTATGCATAGAGTATACCTGCCTATTGAACTAATGATATATCGAGGAGGAAATATAGCAGGCTAACACTTTCATGGGCTTTAGAATTTATCTTTCTCAATTTCTAATTCTTGAAATGGTAAAGGAATTCATATAAAAAATAAGTAGATTGCTAATGTAAAAAAATGCAGTTAATGTGTGGATACAAATATTCTAAAACATATTTATAGATATTATGCAACCATTAGAAGTTTTTAAAATTAGAATAGAAAATCTACAGCTTCAAGTCAACTGCAAATTTCTTAAAAGTAGTAGCAAGTATTGGAGGGAAAATGTGCTTCTATGAGGACCTACTTAATTTAACTGCATAATATATTTGGCATAATATATGATTACATATATTTTCCATTTCTCTAGAAAATTCTAACTAAAAGTCAGGTTTAAAAGATTTACTTGTTGGTAGCTATTTCCCAGCGATAATATTAAAACTGGTATTTCTTCATGTAACACTGAGAGAATGATATGACAACAGAATGCTTGACCTTAATTATATGTCAAGCTAATAGTTTTTCAGTCAGTCAAATGCCTATTCATTGGTTAAGAGTATAGATTATGGTACAGTTAGGTAAAAATTTGCTAGTGTTCAAAACAAATGCTGGAACTTGGTTCTAGGCAAACATGAGGTAATATATTTGGAGGAAAGAAAAGATAAAGGGCTGAACTAACTTATTACAGAAGAGCACAGCAACTTTCAGCAATAGAAGGAAGTCACAAAGTTAGTGTGCCAAAAAGGGGAACCCCAAGATGAAGAACTATTTTTTTCACTATTTTATAGACACTGAGAGAACACTAGATTGATTTCCCTGGGGGCATGGGCTATCCTTAAAAATGGAATTGAAAAGCAAATGTCTGGATTTGGATAAATGGATATTGCTAGAGCAGATACTTCTTTAGAAATCAGTTTGTGGTTTCATTGGAGCAAATATTAGTGAAATTGAGAATTTCACTTGATCATTAAAATGGCCCTGGGGAAGTTACCTAAACTTACTGAGTCAGCTATCTTGTGTATAACATGGAGAAAATATTAACTATATATTCTCTAGAAGATAAACAGATATATATTTTTAAATGCCCTTGCCATTTAAGTCTAATATAGAATAGATGTGCATGTAGTAACTTCATATTATAGAAAACATCAATTGTAGAGCTGAGCAATAACTAATCTAATCATTCAGAAGTGAACAAATCACTTTTAAAAACTCAACTTTCACACACACACACACACACACACACACACACACACAAACACAATTTGTGGTAATTTGTTGTGGTGGCCCTAAAAACTAATACAGAACCCAAATTCTTGGAAACTAGTCTTGGATTTCTTCCACTGTAGAGGAGACAAAGTGCCTTTGAGGAAGAACCCATCATTGGGACCACATATAAAACCTGATACTATTCTCTAAACTCTTTACCAGAGATAGTAATGATATTCTCAGATATAAATTGAGAAAATCTCAATTTATTCTTAAATATAAATTGAAGATCTTATATAATTATTCTTAGCTTTTGTTGACCTTCAGAGATCCAAAAATGTTATAGTGTTTCACCAGTAAAAGTAGATGTAGAAAAGTATTAACCAAAGTCCTAACAGTGAGTCCAATAGGACTGCAGATCCATCCCATAGTTGTTTTCCCTATCCCAGAAGATGTAGTTAGAGTAGACACACTAGTATCTGGCTAAGTCCTTATACCGATGCATAACCTTTGGAGCAATATTAGACAGGAGACATAGTGGAAAAGGCTAGTTTGAAGCTCTTGGAAGTTCCTGCATCCTACAAAGAGAGTAAACCATAGCAATACTGCATCCTGGATTGAATTGTAGAGAATTACTATTAACACCAAAGGCTTGAGGAATGCAGAGTTGATATGTTCCACTTTATCTCTATTTAAATCTTTTGATCAGTGCTAACCCCAGATAAGCCATAGAGAATTATGGTGACATCATTATATCATTCTTTAGGTGATGATGCTTATTGAAGCTACTATTCCAGATGTGGTGTCTTGTAAGAATGCAAACCCTGGCAGCACTTTTTCTAATTTCCATCAGTAAGAAAAAAATAGTAATTTATGTTAGGCTAAGATTGTACTTGGTGACTCATCAGGGCTATGTCAATTTTCATTTTCTTTGTCATATTACAGTTGAGAAGGACATTTAAAATCTAAGATACCTCATGCAGAAAAATGATGAGATGATTTTTAGATAAGGACCCCCTCTTCCATTCACCACAAAAAAAGGCAAAAGTCTTTGTATGTCTCCTTGGATTTTGGAGGAAATATATATTACATTTGGAGATGTTGTTTAACCCATTTATCAGGTGACCAAGAAGTTTGCCAATTTTGAGTGAGTCGTGGAGCAAAATATGTCTCTGTAACAGGTTCAAGCTGTGGTACAAGCTGTCCTGTTTTATGATCCAGCACATCAAATGTTATTAGAAGTATCTGTGGAATTGATAAATTCTGAATGAAATCTCAGGTGAGCTCTCTTTGGAGAATCACAGCCAAGATCAGTAGGGTTTTGGAAGACTTCCAGGTTTTAACTTCCCTATGAGCCCTGGTAGAAGCTAAACTCCTGACTGGGGGAGGCCAAGTTACTATGACCCTCAAATCACCCCTCATAAAAACAGTGTATAAGATAAATTAAACCAAACTAAACCAAAAATTAGATGTGCATAGTAACATTCAAGCTCAGGTAGATTTTTTTACACACACACACAGTTGACCCTTGAATAAAAGTGTTTATACTGTATGGGTCCACTTATATGTGGATTTTTTTCAATAAGTAGTTGTATTGTTGGGAGTCTGCAGAAGTGAAGGGCCAACTCTATGCCTTCTTTATACCATTATATACAGGGGACTTGAGCATCCACCAATTTTAGTATCAGTGGAGGGTCCTAAAGCCAATCTCCCATGGATCCTGAGGGACAACTTAAGTTTTTAGGGAGCCATAAATTACACGGATTTTTGACTGTGTAGTGGTCACCACCCCTAACTCTGCATTGTTAAAGGAGCAACTGCATATGTAAACTTATATATGTGTACTTACAAGCTTTTCCTGTGCAGGTCCTGGGAACACAAACAGTCTGCATAAGTAAGTAGTTCAAACTTCCATGGCAACTTTTCTCACTACTTTGCTCCCTCTTTCTCTCAGTCCATACTTAGGGTCTCATGGAGGGCTGAGTATGGTCTATTCTTGTTTACAGATAAACCTGCCTTATATTCTAAGTCCTGCTGAATACGTATGGATGTTGCATGACAATAATACTTGGGTTGCACTGAATGACTGACTTCAGCGACAGGAAATCCTTCTAGTAAAGAGATATTTGGGTGAAATCTCTTGTTCACTTTTTGTGGAAATAAAGATGACCTGAGATATAGACTTACCTAGGTATGCATCCTAAGCAGTCACTACTAAGCTGGCCAGGATGAGTAAGAATAAAAATAAATAAAATTTAAGTTTAATGTGGCAAGTATATCTGAAGAAATAAGTGTATGGACAGTTCTTCCTGTAGGAGCACATTATATAGAACTATTACTATCCAATGCATATGCCTACCAGGCGGCAACTGCAGTAAAACATCATGAGTTCTGATACGTAGATTTCTCTCCAAGGTTTTTTTCCATAATAATACTGCTGAGTACAAAACCTGCTCACATTAGACACCAGTGCTGCAACCCTGATATGACACAACTGCCATGGAGTGACCAATTGGCTACCTTTTAGTCATGGATTGGATAGTGATTTTTTTTTTTTTTCTATAAGAATAGATACATATTCTGGGTATACATTCGCCTTTTTTGAAAACAACATTTCTATGAACATTACTAGCTATGGACTTGAAACAAACTTTATCTATTGCTACCTTGCCCTCCTCAATATTGTTCGTGCTCAAGATAAACATTTTACAGTTTAAAAAATGCAAAACTTCCACTTCTGACCAACTGTGGTTCCAAGAACCTATCAATATTAAGGATTTATTGTACTTACAAATTTTTAAAATATGTTTTTATTGATTTCAGAAAGAGGACGGGAGAGGGGGAGAGAGAGATAGAAACATCAATGATGAGAGTCATTGATTGACTGCCTCCTGGGGATACAGCCCATAACCCAGGTATGTGCCCTCAAGGGAAACTGAATTGTGACCTCCTGGTTCATGGGCAGACACTCAACCACTGAACCACACTGGCCAGGCAAGGACTTACTGTAGTTAAACAGAAGCTATATATATTATACAATAAGTTTATATGTAGATTGGCTTTTTGAGTTCTTTTTCCCATCAAAGGCAATGTATAAATGTCATAAACGAATTAGTATTACATGTCAAACCAATTAAAACTTAGTCATTTAAATGATAGACTTGGATTTGAATTATTGAATAATTTACTTTATATAACAATTACTTCTCATGCATTCATCTGAATAAATTTTTGTCCCACTATTTATGAAATTAGCTTGTTAACTGAATAATTAATGGTAACAAAAATAAATTATGTGTGAGTTGCATGAATTGTACAAATTATACTTTAAGGTAGATTATTTGTTATGCTCTTTTGGCATTGTATAGAACCAATTATAAATGAAACACATGCAAAAGTTTTATTTTGGAAGAAATTTATCCTATGAAAATTTATTTAAATATCTGTAAACCTATAATTAGACATATATGTAAAATGTTAAATTTGTTGTATAACCATGCATTTTATCAATTTCTATTAGTTAATGCTTCTATTAACCTTTTTTCCTCTCTCTCTGAGATACATTGAGAGCTACTGCTTTGCTTTAATTGCAATCTTAGCATGCATTCATCCCCCAAAGGCTGTGCAGGTTGCTTAGCAAAGGAAGCTTTGTGCTGTCAGTCCTTTATCATAGAATATAAGTGATCTTGTCTATCATTACATGTAAACAGTGGAAGAACTAATCCTGAATTGGTATATCAAAGCATTTCAATTCTGTTTCTGAATGATAAGTGGCCTTGAACAAAGAAAGGTATCTAAACCTTCTTACACATTCTGCATAAATAAGGAATGACATTTAATTGGAACAAGCTGCATAAAAGTGGGGCTCCTGGTTGAAGAGATTATTGTGATTTATCATATTGGTGTGAGAGTTAGTCAGGTTCTTGCCAAACCTGATCTGCCATGTCAACTGCCTCTGGTATGTTCACATTTTTCTTTTTTCAAAATCAAGTAAGCCTGCCTGCATTGATACTATTAAAGAGCACCTTAAAACATTTTGAAGATTTAAGTAAAATCACAAATATTGTAAATGGGTTTTTAAAATATTTTTTTTCTGAAATATTTAGGAACTTCTTATAACTATCAGCAGCTGAGCGGGAATATAATCCTCTTTAAATATATATATATATATATATATATATATATATATATATATACATATTTTTTTAATTTTCCTATTGGAGAAATTTGTTGAAACTCAGTGCTTTTATCTGGATTTAGAATGTGACCTATTAAAATAGTAAAATCTTTAAAAATATATTTAATAGCATAACTTCTCTACCTTGTGAGCCATTCCAACCACCACCGTCTTTTATGTTCACTTATCTATTATTGCCTGAGTCTTTGGGGGGAAAAATCATTTTTTGATAAAGCAATCCACAGGAAGAGAAAAATCTTACATAGCCTCTTTTTTCTATTAACATAAAGACAGGCATATGTAATTGTGATATATTCAAGTATCTAACCAGGGGGTTTCCCTTTCTAGTAAATTTAATCACATTTTTAATATAAAAACTATAGTTTATATAAAACAAAACTATAGTTGTTTTCTAAATATATTATTGAACATATCTTTGTACTAGAATGTTAAAACTACTTACCAATGAGATAAATGTTATCTTGGAATAAGATCAAGCTAAGAAGATTTAAAATTAAAAACTACAATAGGGTTCAAAATAAGTGATTTCTCAATCTGCATGGTAATCACTAAGTGATCAGTTTTCAAAAATTACATGCAATAAAAACAATAAAAGTTAGTATAAAAGGGTAAGCAGCATTTTTTCTAACTTTACAATTGCAGATGTGTGCTTTCATTTACCTTCTGTGTTTCAAATTTTTGCATACAGAATAAATTGTGGTGGCATCAGTAAAATAAAGCAGGTGAGTTTTAGGCAGTGTGTTTAAGACGTGGGATGTAAACATGAAAATATTTAATTTACATAAGTTCAGAACCTGGATTTGGTTTAGATGGCATTATGCTATCCATATGTTTCTGTAGTTTCTAAAGTGGTCTGAAACATTATGAGCAGAAAATGCATTTCTACTCAAGAATATAGACTTAATCATTCAGGCATTCTATTCTCCCCAGTGATAAACATTATTTTTCAAACTTAGCATTAGAAATAAACCGCAATAATAAAACTAATGCTGCAAATTGATTTATAATAATATAAAAATTTACTGACTGGTAATAAGTGTCAGGCATTATTATACTAGCTATTTTAGATGAGTATTATAGTTTAAAGATAAGGAGTTAAAGCTTAGGGAGGTTTAATATCTTACACATAACAGGATGGCTCACAAGTGGCAGAATCAGTGAACAACTTATTTCTAAAGAGACTTTCCCCATTATACCTTGCTTTCTATTTATATAATTTTTCTTAAAACATAGCAAAGAAAGTTCTCTAATATCTTGTCTCTATAGTATCATTATAAATCTGTGTAAGTCCTTTTACTTTAGTGGAATTGTTCTTATGACTGTAAGAATTTTATTTGAGTGTTGTTTGGATTTAACAACTAAAGAACTACTTAAATTTGCCTGGTTCTCTAGAGGCTATATCTATCTATATATCATGTCTATACTGAGAAGTCTCAGATTAATTGTTTTGGTAGTGGACATAGCATCATCTTACTAATCTTTCTGTTAATATGTTCTCAAAAAATATGTTCAAGATTATTTTTATTGACTGAATCAGAATGTCACTCATCTTACTCATATGTTTGATATTATTTGATTTGATATTTAATATTTATTTGGTTAATAGAATATAACTGGTTAAGGACAATAGCACAATGCTTGCATAGCTATGCTATGATCATCTAAAGAGATCATTTTCATTTATGTTTTGCAAATCACATATCATCGTCTAATATTTTTTGATCCCCAAAGTAAAATTCAATTTGGAACACTATTTAACACTATTTGAAGAGTGATTTTACTCACCCCTTCAAAGCCTCCATAAATCAAGTAGGGGAAGTATTATGAGGGCTAACACTCCGTTATTTTCTATGGCTCATGTAATCCTCATATCAGGTTTTTAAAAGCCCTGATGTGTTCCTCCTTTCATCATAATCCTCCTTGAACAGAACATCTTGCAGCTCCTTAGTTTTTTGTCTCACCTGCTGGGATACGCATTATTACTGCTGAGAACTTCATAAGTGAGTTTTCATTTTTTTAAATAACAATGCAGGTTCAGGATTGCAAAAGTTGTCAATCATTGGGTATCCTCTGGTAATGAAATGAACAAAAGGTGCTGCTGTCGCTGAGCCACTCCATCAAGAATTGTGTTTATTCTGTCCGACAACTGCAAAGACTTCTCATTTCGGAGGACAATTTCCGCCGGTTCCTTCTAATCATGAAGGACTCTGCTTTACTTTAAATTAGAAAAATCAGGGCTTTGAACAATTTCCAGTCTTATTCTGAAAAGCAAGCTCATCATTTTGCTGTATTATTGTTACAATTACTTTTTTCTGCATTGTCCAAAAATGTGGATTTAAAAAATAATACAATATGTAACATTCCTTAGACTCTGCTAACTGCTTAACCTCTGCAGTACTAGATTGATTTCATATGCTTTTTCTGTTAAAATCCACTCTCTCATGATATTAGTTTATAAAATTACTTCTGTGTACTATTTTACTTAAATTTTGATATTTATTTTATTATAAATTATAGTGGCTTTCATACAACCATTCAGAGATAAGCTACAGAAAAGTGTTACCTAAGGAATATTTAAAACCCACATTCCTTGGTTTTCACCTCCCTCCAACGCCTCCCCCCCCCCCCCACACACATAATATACCAACATAAAAATCTTTATTTTCCCAAAGCTACTAGTTAAAAAATATTTGTATAACACATGAAAACAAATTTGAGGCAACAATATGAAGTGGTTCCATAAAAGCTCAGCCCATTCTCATTGCTACTATGTGAGAAATAAATTATAGACTATTTAAATTTAAAAGAAAGAAAGCACAAGGAATTGATTCTGGCAAAAAAAGAAAAAGAAAAAAGGCACAGAATGTGAGCAATGTTTGCTGTTGTTTGTTTATTGAAAAGCATACTTTATATTCTGTTATAGCTACTAAGATCTAAATGCATTGTAGTTGTGACCTATTTGGATCTTAGATCAACATAAGTGATAGAAAAATAAATATAATTATAGATAAAGAAAAGCTGAGAGAATGAATGCTTATAATTTGCATTTTTATTTAGCCTTTTTGTGTTTTATATTTTAGGCAACGTATTATTCAGTGTTGATTTCTTGTAAATTTAATAATTTTGGTTGGTTAATGAAACTGTTTATTCCATTTAAATTCAATCCAGTCTACTGTTTTGCTATTTGATTTCCATTTGTCCATTCTATTTTTCTATATTTCTCTCACTTTCTTTCTGAATTACTGTGTTAATCAAATATTTTTAACTATTCTTTTTTTTAAGTGAGTTTTTATTGATTTTTAGAGAGAGAGAAAGGGAGAGGGAGAGAGAGATAGAAACATCAATGATGACTGAGTCATTGATTGGCTGCTTCCTGCAGGCCCCCCACTTGGGGTCAAGCCTGAAAGCTGGGCATGGACCCTGACTGGGAATTAAACTGAATAAACAGGTGGACTCTCAACCATTGAGCACAGTGGCAGGGCTTAACTATTCTTTTTTAAACTAAACTTATTGGGTTGACACTGGTTAATAAAATTATATAGGTTTTCAGTGTACAATTCTATAATGTATCATCTGTACATTGCATGTGTGTTTACCACCCAAAGTCAAATCTCCTTTCATCACCATATATTTGACCCCATTACTTACTACCTCCCCACTCCCTTCCCCTCTGATAACCACCATACTGTTGTTTGTGTCTATGAGTTTTTGTTTGTCTTTTCTGTCCATTTGTTGTTTTCATTTTTTATTCCACATTGGAGTGAAATCATGTAGTTCCAACTTATTTTGCTTAGCAAGATATTCTCAAAATCCATCCATTTTGCACAATGGCAGCATTTCATCTTTTCTTATGGCTGAGCAGTATTCCATTGTATATGTGTACTATTCAATTTTATTTCTTCTATTGGTATCACAGCTTAAGTTAATATTATTATTCTGCCCCTAGGTGTTCTGGGGCTATCAGTGTGCACACATGCACACTTATCAAAGGCTAGAGTTAATATTGATAAAGATTTACACTTTAAAAGTCACATTATTACATTTTTGACACTTCATCCTGAAGAATATAATTTCGATTCCTCATTGTGCACATGTAGTCATCTCAGTTTATCTGCAAATATTTTCCCATTATTTTGAAAAGTATGCTCATAGTTAAAAGATTATTTGCTGACATTTTTTACCCTTGATCACTTTAAAAATATTATTGCATTGTCTCCTGGTCTACATTGTTTCTGATGAGAAGCAATTTTTCAGTTATTTTTCTCTTGGATTTTTCACCCAGCTGCTTTCAAGTTTTTCTTTTTGTCTTTCAGTTGTAGCGGTTTAACTATGAAGTGCTTAATGGGGTTTAATTACTTTTTTTTATGTTTGAGGTTTGCATATACATATTGGCATTCTTTAGTCAAATTTGAGAATTTTGACCATAATTTCCTCTAATATTTTCTACCTCATTATTTCACTTTCTTGTTTATCTGGAATTCCAATTACGCATCCTTTAAAATGTCTGATATTGTCTCACAAATTCCTGAGAATATGTTCATTTTCTTTATTCCTAAAAACATATTTTGAGTTGGGAGCATTTCTATGGATCCCTCTTCGGAATCACTGACTCTTCTGCCATCTCTTATCTGACTTTAAGGCAATTCAGTTAATTTTTTCATTTCAATTAATATAATTGTTATCTCTTGAAGTTCCACTTGCTTTTTTTACACAGACTTTAACTATTTTGACTGAAATCCACTTTCTTTTATTATATTATTTTAAAAAATATTTACTTATTATTTAGACTATCTTTAATTTTTTGAACATTTTTTCTTTAATTATTTGAGCCAATTTATAATAACCCCTTTACATTTTTATCTTCTAACTCTAATATCTGGCTATCTATTATGAGTTTTGTTTCTTGAATTTGGGTTCTATTTTCTAGTTTATATCCATTTTTAATAAATACATTTTAATTACTTTTATATTAGAATATTTTATATCTATGGAAAAGCTTAGAAAACAGTAGAGACAATTCTTTAAACTCATATCCATTGTCCTCAATTATTAACATCTTATATTAGTATGATAGGCTTGAAATAATTGATGAAACAATATTGAACCATTATTATTACTTAAAGTCAATGCATTATTTAGATATTCTTATTTTTTTACCTAACACTCTCTCTTCCAGGATCTTACCATATACCGTGATACATTTAATAGTCATGTCTCCTAAGGCTCCTCTTCTCTATGACAGTGGTAATTATTATTAGTTTTTTACTGTGTGTTGGGCATTGCGCCCGGTACAATGTAGAGGCCGTAATCTTATTATGTTCCTCTAAAGGTTGCTGGTTCATCCAGGCCTGAGCAACAAGTACTATTGCCTCAACATTTTAGAGGGTTGCTCTGAAGCTCTTTTAGTTTCACCAATCCACATTTAAAAGATATCTGCAGGGCTAAAAGATTATGCCCACCCTAGTTCATGCCTGTTCCCTCTCCTCCACTTTCTGTATGTCATAGGATAAAATACATTTTCTTAAAATTCATATGTTAAAATCTTAAGCCCTAGTATCTCAGAATGTGACTTTACTTGGAGATTAGGTCTTTACAGAGAAAATCCAGTTAAAATAGTTCATTATGGTGGACTTCAATCATACATCATGGGTGTCTTTATAAAAAGGGGAATTTGGAGGCATACACAGAGAATGCCACGTGACCATCAAGGCAGAGGTTGGACTATATACCTACAAGCCAAGGAACAACAAAGATTGCCTGAAGACTACTAGATGCTGGAAGAGGCATGGCATATTCCCCTTCATAGCCCTCAGAAAGAACCACCCCCACCAAACTTGATATTGGACTTCTAGCATCTAGATCCATGAGGCAGACAATACATTTCTGTTGTTGAAGCTATCCAGTATGTCGTGCTTTGTTACAGCAGCTCTAGTGAACCAATATAAGAGACAATGCTTCAGGTCCCCGTGATGCCATAATTCTCTGCCCAAATGGCACCAGCCTTGTTTATGGGGAATTTGACTCTGGAAGAATGGCCCACGTCTCCACTGTGTGCACACAGACAAGTGTTCACATGGTGACTCTGCTGGACAAGGGGGCTGCTGAAGACGAAGTGCAGGCATGCATACTATGGTGGTGCACATATGTTTGGCTGTTAAT
This sequence comes from Miniopterus natalensis, assembly GCF_054644295.1. Classification (NCBI taxonomy): domain Eukaryota; kingdom Metazoa; phylum Chordata; class Mammalia; order Chiroptera; family Miniopteridae; genus Miniopterus; species Miniopterus natalensis. The sequence continues at coordinate 14,880,198 of NC_142083.1, read as the reverse complement.
ACCAGACGCTGGAAGAAAAGGGTGGTGGATATAACGGAGGCCACGGAACCACTTTCCCTGTGTTAACACATTGTGTTGCAGGACTTCAAAGAGCTGAAGAATTCTAGATTCAAACCTGTTCTTGTAAGTCATTTTCAAGATAAATTTGTCAATACAAGAGCAGGATATATTTTATTTATCACCTCATGAGCTTGATTTACAATTTGAAATGTACAGACATGGTATTTAAACCTCTAATTTTATTTGGCTCAAGCTATGTTAGAGGCAAGCCTGTCTAGGTTGAAATGAATTCTCCCTGCTGTCATTAAAAACAACATATAGACAAAGAAATACTACTGTAAGTACAGACATGGCTCTTGGAAACAGTTCACCAGAATATTTTAAGATAGAAAACTGAAGAAGTATATGAACACATCAGACCTTTATGTCACAAATGTTGATTAAATATCTTGCCAAACACCTGAATTTATGCAATTAAATTAACATGAATTCTCTAATTGACCAACTTAAGTTCCATAAATGGATTTTTACTGTGCTGAGAATCATTTGAATCATGAAGAGTCAATTCAGTGTTAATATACTTAAAATTGGAGTAGCTATAATGATACTTATTCTTCTTCCCAAGACTTAGCAAAATAAATACCTTCTATCTCTTAAAAGTTCTCTTCTATTTGGGATCATAAGACTTATATGATTATTTCAATATGTAATTATAAATTTAATGTCGGCTTTTTTAACAAGTATTTTTCTAATATTGACACATGTATTAATTTTTCTAAACAAGTTGTATTAAGTCCAATAAGAACACTGTTCATACTACTGTTATTTTTATTTATTCCTTTTTTGCTATTATTTTTACTATCATACTAATTTTTTAAATCTCTTCGTCAATTAGGCCTAAGCCAATAAGGGAATATTTTAATAGCTCCATAAATTTCAATTCATATTTGATCAAAATAGTTCTTTGAAATAAAAGTTGTGTACAAAATACATCACGTCACATGAAAAAAAAGAAAATTAAAAGTATTCCATCCCACTATAATTACTAAAGTGAAATGTATTCTAAAAATATACATATATACAATATAAAATATTTATTTAACACAAATAGTTGTCAGTAAAAACAAATTTGGGATGTAGTACTTCACTTAAAATTCACTAGCTAATAGATAAATTGAGTAACCTACTCTCAGCACTAAAGAACTGAGATTAATCTATTACTTTACACCATCCATCCTTCCATAAAAATGATCACAGATCCAATATTGAATATGTCACTCCTTGAGAGATGTGCCTGAACATTCTCACTCATGGAACCTACACAGTAAATGTTAAAACCAGTCAGTGAGCCAAAAGATGATAGAAAGAACAAATGGTGAAGTGTGATTTTTTTCAGAAAGATGAAAGTTTCAATAGTATATTAACCACCAGTGTATGTTTTTATAAAGTCCCCAATAGTACAATATTTCCAAATGAACTTTATAAGAAATTACCTTTTTCAACTATTTGTTGAATAAATCCACTACAATTTTATGGCATATATATATATATAATTTAGTTTTACTTACTTTTTCATGGATTAAACAAAATGTTTTTAACGTCCCATTCTTGCATCAGTTAGAAAGCTATTTGCATTTGCTCTTATTCTCAAAGTAAAATCTGCCTTCTCATTAGATAAATTCTTGTTTAAACTTTATCTTAAAAGTTCTATTTTTGCTAGAAAATATTGCTACAAAAAAACAATTTCTTCCCTTTAGTTATGTAAGTATAGCTATAGATGAAATCTTTAAATAGTTCCTTGTTTTAAAATGGTTTTCCTCTTTTTAGTAGATGGCTGTTACTTCATATAGATTAAACTCATAATGCTTATTAATATGTATATTTTCCTTATATATGTTACCTTTTAAAATAATCATATGCATTGCATTGTAAATTATATCTAAAAGAAAATGGTTAATTTTAGTGTTGTCTCAAAAAGACACTATCCTGTTCAATGGGTCTTAAATCAGTAATTTATATTACATGTAGCACATTACATCCTAACGCCACCTGGGAAGTAAAATGTTCTGGAGGGTTGGGTTTCTTTTCATTCTAAATGCCTGATTGATGAAATTAAGCATGTAAACATTTAAGAAGTTGGATTAAAAGGTTCATGAATAGAATAACATTCTTTCACTGTGTCCTTTTAGATTTGTTGTGAAATGAGGCATAACATCTAAAATAAGCATTTATAACTGCTGAATTTTTGGCTTAAAATATAACCACATTTCATGGAATCATATACATACTTATTATCTAAATTTAGAAACACAGAAGTTGATCTAGTAATCCAAATCAAAGTATTTTATTTTATTTTATTTCCAAAGTAACTAAGATTTATGAATAAGATTTCTGCTCATGTTGACAAAGGCAGATAGTGACAATTTTATTTATATTCAGTTTCTGACTGTAAAACAATGCAATTCTCCAAAAAATGTATCCAGTAGACTTTATACAGATATTATTTTTTACCATAAACAGAAAGTGTTGATTTCTATAACAAAGAAATTTGAGATAATAGTAATTATTTGTTTTAGAAATCTGTGTTTGAAACAGAGATGCAAATATTTTTAAATGAATAAAACAATTTTTTCAGATTTCAAAATTCTGTTAATAATGGAGAGAAAATCTCTATAGGAATTATAGAGATCTGTCAATTTCTGATAAAGCAGTGTTAAAGTCTCCATAACAGTGGATTCATCTATTTCTCCTTGCAGTTCTCGGTTTCTGACTCATGTATTTTGATGCTTTGTTATTAGGCGCATACACATTAATGACTTCTTGAAAAATTGATCCCATTATCATTTTATAACAGCCTTCTCTACAACAGATACATTTCCTTCTGCTAAAGCCTGCTCTGTGTGAAATTACTATAGCTACTTTCATTTCTTTTGTTTAGTGTTAGTATGTTGTAACATTTTCCACCCATCTCCTTTTAATCTACATGTTTCTTTATATTCTGGTAGGTTTCTTACAGATAATATATAGTTGGATTGTGTTTTTTGATCCATTTGGACACTCTCTTTTAATTGGTGTATTTAGGTGATTGACTTTTAAAGTTACTGATATAGTTGAATTAATATCTACCAATATATTACTGTTTCCTATTTGCTGTTCCTGTTCTTTTTTCTTATTTTTGTCAGATATACTATGCCCCCACCCCTTTTTAGCTGTTGCTCAAGAGTTTGCAATATAGATTTACAACGAATTCACGTCTACTTTCAAATAACACTATTCTTTACAGGTAGTGAGAATTCCTTATAATAACAAAATAACCTTAATTCTTCCTGCCTTCTTGTATCACTTATGTCATTCATTTCACTTAGAGATATGTGTGTGTGTGTGTGTGTGTGTGTATATATTTTTTCCCCCATTATTTTGAACTATTATCTGTTATATGAATTAAGAATAATAAAAATACGTGTTTTTATTTTACCTTCATGTATTTCTTTATGTAGACCTGATTTTCTGACCTATGTTATTTCCCTTCTTTCTGAAACTTTTTAAAAGACTTCTTGCAAGTCAGACCTACTGGTAATTAATTTTCTCAGTTTTTGTTTGCCTGAGAAAGTCTTTACTTTTCCTTCACTTTTAAAGGATAATTTCTTAAGATACAGAATTCTAGGTTGCTAGGTTTTTCTCTCAACATTTTAAATATTCCACTACACTCTCTGCGTTTCCAGGGTTTTCGAAGAGAAGTCAAATGTAATTCTTATTTTTGCTCTATTATAGATAAAATATTGTTTTTCCTCTGGCTTCTATTAAGATTTTTTTCTTTATCTTTGATATTCCTCAGTTTCAAATGACATTTCTAAGTTTAGTTTTCTGAAATTTATCTTGATTTGTATTCTGTGAGCTTCTCAGCTCTATGATCTGCTGTCTCACAATAATTTAGAAAAATCTGTCAGTCATTATTGTTTTAAATAACTTTTTCTGTTTCTTCCTGTCTTCTTTAACTTCTGGTATTTCTGTTATTCGTATGATATACCTTTTGTAGTTGTCCCACAATCCTTGGATATTCTTTTTGTTTGTTTGTTTGTTGTTTGTTTCTCAGTCTTTTTTCCTTCTTGCTCTTCAGTTTTGGAAGTTTCCATGAAGATGTATCCTCAAGCACAGAGGTTCTGTCCTCGGTTGTGTCGGTCTACTAGTAAGGCCCTCAAGTGCCTTCTCTTTTTTCTTTTTACCATGCGTTATATCTCTATCATTCCTTTTTTTGTTCTTTCTTACAGTTTTCATTTCTCTGCTTACAAGGCCCACCTCTTGCATGCTGTCTACTTTATCCGTTAGGACACACAGCATATTCACTGCAGTGGTTTTATATGCTCATTCCGTTAATTTCAACACCTCTGCTGTACTGTCTGGTTCTGATGCTTGCTCTATCTCTTCAGACTGTGCTTATTGCCTTTTATTATGCCTTGTAGGTTTTCTGTTTGTTTTTATCTGGACATAATGTATTGAGTAAAAAAACTGAGATAAATAGGCTTTTCAAAATATGATACCATGTGGATGGAGGGGGTGGAGTCTATAGTCCTATGATTAGGCGTGAAGTTTCAGTCTCAGTGGGCCTGTGCATCTGAACTTCTCCTTTCCCCCGCCCCCCTCCTCTGGGTGAGACTGGGGGGCTGGCATGGGCTAGAGTTGGTTATTTCCCTTCCTCATGTAAAAAGCTAGAACAGGCTAGAATTAGGTATTTTTCATCCCCCATGTGGAAGACTAAAGTTGAGGATTCTCCTGGGTCACTTAGGCTCTGAAAAGCTCCTATAGTTTAGACACTAGTGAAATAGTTTTTACCGAGGGCAGATCTTTTTAAGAACAGAATACTGTAGTGTATTTAAAAATTGTTATTTTTTTTTCTCTCTCGCCCACTGAGGGAAGCAAGAAAAGATTCTTCTCCAGTATCCACTTTGAGAAACTGATACAAGACATATTCTAAATCATGAGAAGTACAATGAAAAACCGTGTCTCCCCACCCTCGCTGTGCCCTAATTCAATATTAGAGATTTAGCAATTATCTTCATGTCAAATAGATAGATCATCCAATTAACTGCATATGAACCTTTCTTTTCATATTTCTTTTTGGCTAGGTCAGTATTTCAAAAATATTTTTATCTGTATAATCCTATTGGTAAAATAAAAATTGGAACACTGGCCCCCAATATATTTACATTTATTGTAGCTTTCAAAAATTATATATAATATCAATATATAATTTTAACATTATAGTGCACAGATAAAATAGACATGAAAAATGTGATAGTAAATGTGTGCGTAGGCCCTGGCTGGGTAGCTCATTTTGTTAGGATATCATTCTGATATGCCAAGGTTGAGGGTTTGATCCCTCAGAGCACATATAAGAAGCAAGCAATGAATGAATAAATAAGTGGAACAACAAATCTCTCTCACCCTTCCTCTAAAATCAATCGATAAAAATTAAAAGCAAATAAATAAATTTGTATACACACCCACACACACATACATATGTATGTAAATTTCAAATGTATGATTTGTGTACCATAAACACAATGAATTATCCTGAAAGTCCCCTGAGTTGAATGCTTCCAATTTTGAGATCATGCTCCAGATATCTATTTTAAGAGCTTCAAGGTAATCTCTCATATTATTGTTGCATATAGCCTTTTATGTCTCTAATAAAAAACAACAACACTGAATTTCATGGAATAGAAATATTAGATAAATTGTGATCTTCAAGAAATACACTCTATTTGCTATAAATATCATATAGATTACGGAATCCAAAAGACATGAGTTTTAAAAGACATGAGTTTTTCTTCCCAGGCTACCTTGGCAAGAAGTGTTTTATGTGATTTGTACTCAACTGGGAAGAACTTGAGAAATCAAATTGTTCTCTCCAGAGAGTTTTTCTCTACAGCAGATAATAAATCCCACAAGTTTTTACAAATTCCCTTTGTCATTATTATTTTTTTTTTTCTGATCCCAATGCTCCAAGAGTATAGGATTGCTAGGGGGGATATTTCAAGTACTGAAGTACATGTTTATTATACTGCAAAAAATAATTTTAAGGAAAACACTATATAAATATGTGTATGTATATATGTCTCACATACACATGGCATTCATACAGAACTAAAGTAAACACAATATTTACACTTATATATTTTTATTATGCATTTTAAATAACTAGTAGATTTTTAAAATTATTCAGATATCAAGCTATATACAGAAACCAATAAAACCAGCACGGATTTTCCATTATGTGAAATTATCTATTTCTTGATTTTCTAATAGTATCCCAATTAACATATAGACATTTTAAACTTATTCCTTGCATGTGACAATGTAGAATTTCCTTTAAATTGTCATTTAATAGTAGAAATTATTCTTGGGATGTACACACAATGTATAAATATGTGTTATTTTTCAAAATATCACAAGCATGACTTTTTATAATAGTCTGCCAGCTGAAAACTCCAGTTCAAATGAAAATGACTTACTTTTGAGGACACAAACTATGTTTGAATAGTGGAAAGTAATAATAATAATAATGATAATAATAATAATAATAATAATAATAATAATGATAATGATAATGTGAGAAAACATCTAGCAAAGTTACTCCTGTCACTGCTGAAACATGAGCTGCCATGGTTGCAGATGTAGGGTTAGAAATGTGTCAAAACTAGGTTTTCTGGGAGGAAATATTTCATAACATATAATATGTATAACAAATGCAAATAATCTTCTTCTGAGAGTCAACTATGTCGCAAGGAGCAAGAATTATAAAAAAAAATCATCAGGTTTTCTACTAAGAGACTACTCTTACATAATATATGAAAACACACACACACAAATATAATGATTTAACTGATCTTTGTTTGTATTCAAACATTAGGTTAATTAAAATATTTGAGTAAAGTTACTTCTTATTTTAAGAATCTACTTATAGAATCATTTTGACATTTTACTCACTATGTTAATCCAGCATGTAAATATTTTATTGATATTTATCTGTATTTTAATGTAGCGTCAGAAAGCATAATCCGTATGACTTCAAACTTTGTAATGTATGGTCCAGAATATTGTCTATCTTTATAAATGTCTCAGGTACACTTGAAAAGAATGTGGTATCTCCAATGTTTGAGTGACTTTTCTATAAGTATCAACTAGATCATGTTAGTTAACTGTGTTCTTTAAATCTTCTATATCTCTATTGAAACAAATTTGTTGTCTAATGTGTTTTATCAGTTTTTTAGAGTAAAGCTAATGTCTCTCCTCCAATAATAATTATAGACGTGTTCATTCTTTTTGATTGAGTTTCCGCTCCATGAAGTTTGAATATACAGAAACACACACACATATTCTATGTCTATATATTCTTTAAATAATTATATGTAAAATTCATAAAGCAAAACTAAACTATGTATATGTATATAGGTAATTTCAGTATATTTCAGGTTGTATACATATATATATTTAATGTTTTATGAATTCCACATGATCTTTTTAACATTATGAAATGTCCATCTTTTTGTCCACAAAATCTCTTTATGAAAATTCTACTTTGATAACAATACCAGGTGTTTTATGCTTATTTCATGTGATATATAATTTTCCATATTTTCACTTTTACCTATTTGTGTCTTTATAGTTAAAGAATGTCTCTTGGAAAGAGCATATAGTTGAATCTCCCCCTTTAATCAAAACTGATTGTATGATTTCCCTGTATAATTTAGATATTAACACCATGCCAGTGGTAGCTGTTGAAACTACACTGGCTCAGGTTATTAGCTGCATTTAAATTATTTATAATATCCATTATGTTACAGGAATCACTTATTTTATAATAAAAATTAATCCCTTTCTCAACCATAAAATGTATGTTTTTTAGTTCTTGTTTTAGAAGCCCTTTGCTAATTAAAGATTACCAAGATAGTATAACACATTTTTTAATTCATTTGGCTTTCATATTGATTTTAAGAAAGATTTCAACTATTGTGAGATTTTCTTCAACTTTAATTTTTGTATATTTATTGGGCCTGTTTTTACTAATCTCATTTGCTAAGCAATCAACTTTAGTGCCCTCTCTCACTGTTGGTACAATATCTAACATAAACTTCTTATACACAGTAAAAAAATATTTTTCCTGAACTGTTTACTCAGTTTCACTTGATGGTTAGTTGTTTTTAAGAAAAATGTCACAATGTTTTTATTTGTATGTTATTGCAATGTTTCTATTTAAAGAATGTTTCTTTTAAATAATTTATTTAATAATTAAGGTAATTTTATTTGCTCATCTATTTTATCATAAATTTGTGAAGCTCATTAAACATCATATTAGAGCTTTTATTGTTGATCACACAGAACAAACTTATTGTGAAACATGTTAATGTCATATAAAATTTAGAATAATTATTCTGATAGTTTCTACATTTATTTCTCAGAAAAATAAAGCAGAGAAACCAACCTTCTGTATGAAAGTGATGTTTAAATAACAAAGTGTAAAACTGATGTCAAATATATGATGATGGAAGATGATTTGACTTTGGGTAGTGGGTATACAATGCAATATACAGAAGACGTATCAGAGAAATGTCCACTTGAAGCCTATAAAATCTTGTTAACCAATGTCACCCCAAAAATTTTAATTAAAAAAATTTGTTAGGTTGATTTAATTATCCATTTTTTCCCCAAGAAACTTGCCAAATCCAAATGAGAAAGAAAACCAGTATATGCCAGAATAAACAAATAATATTTTAGATGTCAAAATGAATAATTGGTTTTTATTTCAGTTCTACCAGCTGTTGTAAAGTGATAGCTTCAGCCACCTGCCTCATTATAATCACTACTATTCAAAACTTGTACTAATATGTTGATCTGAAAAGGTGTTTATAAGACTATTTGTTTAGATTGTTTTTGAAGTATCTCAAAGTATTTTTTATTTAGTTGTTTTTGTTGACAATACACAGCAATTAAAATACAAATTAATACATAAAACATATCATTTATTCATCATTACTATTTTAAAACACTATACTGTACTTTTTTTGATCTCTGATCATTAGGCAAGTGAAATATTAATTGGAAAGATTACAGTAAGTACAATATGTTAAAATCAGATAACACAATAGACAGTAGCTATAGTTCTATGATTTTAGTGGTATAAGTCTACATATTTAAATTCAAATTAATTGGAAAGAGAGTAAGCACATTTCAGAATAATTAATATGCTAATCTTTTAATTTCAGATATTACAAATCCAAACTTGTTAGAGCTTGAGTAACTATTATATTTTTGTCTTGAAATAGTGATTTTATGGCATATATTATATGAAGCCTACAAAATAGGTTATTTGAAAATAATACTAAATTTATGGTAGAATACACAGCAATATCAAGCCTACTAGAAAGAATATTGTAATGATACCGTTTTTGTTATTTTAGAAAGAGTGACTAAATATGTTGGATGAATAAAATATATATGCAATATACTATACAAGAAAATTTATTAAAAGTATATGAATACAAAATTTACATTATGCTACATATATACATCTAAGTTACAGATATTACATGTTATGTATAACTATGTTTATATATATGTAATTCTATATCTGTCAAGTAATTTTCCAAAACAGATTTTAGAAGTCCCTTTGTGAATATTCAGATCGAATTTCAAATCCAAATTCCTTTCTTCAAACTACAGAGCCAATGTTAATACTCATTTATGTTATTGGCACTCATTTTATAAATGAATATAATTTATTAGTCATCACAAAAATTGACTTGAGGATTCTTCTCATAAGCCATTAGCAGTGTTTATTTTTTTTTTAAACATCATCCAAGGATATTTTTTCCATTGCTTTTCAGAGAGAGGGGTTGGGGGAGAGAAACATCAATGTGAGAGAGACACATCCATTGGTTTCCTCTCGCACACACCCAGACTGGGGCAGGAGATCGAGCCTGCAACTGAGGTACGTGCCCTTGGCCAGAATCAAACCCAGGACCCTTCATTCTGCTGGCCAACACTCTAACCACTAGACAGACTGTTTGGGGCAGGAGTGTAATTTTTAACTGTTGCATGTAGACATTGAAATAAGATGGCTTATATTTGAAATCCTGCCCCACAGTTCCCCTGAAGTGTGAATTTAGGCAAATAAAAAATAAACTACTAAAGCATCTTTTTCCTCATATTTAAAATGGTAACAACAAAATAATGATTCTTTTGAGAATTAAAATGTCAAACTTGATGGTACATAGGAAGATTTGTCAAGCATAACACTATTTTTTTGACACAGAGATCCATATCATGGTATAGATGTCTCTATGAGTGCATCTCTCTGGGAAACTAATGTATGTCTCTCCGCTAGTCAAGGTTTAGCTATCTTGTACTCTTTTCTGGAAACAACTTTTTTCCTCTTGGAGGTGAAAGTAATCTAATTGAGACAGTGCCCCTACCTATTCCTCTCTCAAAGCCCGCAGGGTTCTGGTGTTGAAGTTACTGAAATTCTTCCTAACTCATCTACCTAGTCTGAGTTGGTTTAAATTTGCTTTTAGAGAGAAAATAAAAATTAATTAATAAAGACAATGGGTGAAATTAAAGTAAATAACATTTTACCAGTACTGAGTGAGATTATCATTATATGGTATTTTTTTTTAATCAGGCAGGAAGAGGAATGCACTTTGAGACTAAACTGAGTAATTGGTATGAAGTCAACCTAGGAAAGCTCCAGTTCGAAATTTCAGTACTGAAGGGAAAATGGACAGAGGCAAGGTTTTCAATATTTCTCTTAATGTTCGTTTCTTGATTGACTTCCAAGTTGAGACCAGCAACACACGTAAGCCTGTTTAAGTGTCCAAAATCACATAATTATTACCCTCTCGTCAATTATATCTATATGTTCTATATGCATGACAGTGTATTGACGACATGCAATATCCTAGAAGTACAGTTCACCTGCAATCATTTTCATGTGAATCCTCTTAAGTCACAATTTGGTTCAAGTTTCAATGTCTGAGAAGGACATTTTACTATGTATTATCTTTTTAAATAGTAGTTTCTATAATTATGGCCTTATACCTTTCATAAACTCACAATGTTTTTACTTTTTAAAAAACACTAAGTTAACTATGTGGTGGTTAGAGTAAAGCCTCCACTACATGGAGGTAAGAGTAGACTTAAAAGGATGCTCCGTTTCCACACTGAAATATCTTCTATTGACCTTTATATCTTTATTTCCTTATTAATGTTGAGATATTTATTTGAACTTGAATTAAAAAAGTATTAGTGCAAATATTTTTATAGAAAGGTTAAACATTTAAAAAATTTTTCAGTACTTTAAAACATAACCTTGATTTGGGGACAATGAAGATTTATTAACTATTGATGCAAATTAACAACACATTGCATTTTAAAAACTAATTTTGCCTACATAAATAACATAGCAAAGGAAATTTGTTCTAGAAAATCAAATAAAGACCACATTTGTTCTTTGTTTTTGTGAATGGATTAAAAATCAGTCTAATAGTAAATATGAACTAAGTATTATTCATGGTAGACAAACATCAAATACTTCAGTGACTGAATTAATGTCTGTAGTGGATTAAATCATGTTCCTCCAAAATTCAAGTCTTCACAGAACCTCAGAATATGACCTTATTTAGAAATAGGGCCTTTGCAGATACAGTGAACTGAGTTAATATAAGGACATATCAGTTTAGGGTAGACCCTAAATTCAATGATTATGTCTTACAAAAAGAGGAAAGGACACAGACACACAGGGAAGAAGGCCATGTGAAGGCAGGCAGAGAATGTAACCATGAACCTATCAGCTAAAGGAATGCCAACGGTTGCTGGCAACCACTGGAAGTCGGGAAAGAAGAATGGAAAATACTCTCCTTCAGATCCTCTAGAAGAAACCAAGTCTTCCAACACCTTTGTTATCAGTGGAGAGAGCTCCTTGTCCCCACCAAGGAACTGGTGGGAGTAGGGTTCTTGGGTTCCACTGGAATAAGAATTTCTGGAGGCTCCTACTGTAGGATGAGGTATTATAGAAAGCTTTATTTCTGTGGAATCAAACCCCTGAGTTTCCAAGGTCCCATTTCCCTTTGTCCTGTCAAGAAAAAAGTCCCATTTTGTTTTCAGCAGGGCAAAGATCAAAGAGTGCCCAGAGTTTCCATTCCATATTGGAGCACAGGTCCAGTCCAGTGTCAGGCTAGCTTAGTTTGTGTTCCCTGTTGCAGTCCATCAGTCCATTGCGTGTAGGGTCTGTAGGGCCATGTGGCTCTGAAGGGAACATGGGCAAGAGCAAAGCTAAAGGAACCAGAGAGCCAAGAGGGCCAAGAGCCAAGAGAGTGAGTCCTTTGTCTGGGACTATGTATTCCCAAATTCTGGGGGCTTGCAGTGGCCCTGCTCACTCTAGCCAATGATTTCTATTCCCAGGTTTGATTGGCATCAAGCACCTTCCATAAGTCACCCAATTTTACTGCTGCATGCACCCATCTTTCCCTTTGTCCAGTCCCTTCCTGCAGTGATCTGCAGGAAATTGGCTTGTGGTTCCCTGGGGAGTGTGAAGTTGCAGCTTCCTGGTGAAGCTGCCTAAATGACATGCCTATCATGTCTGGCCTTCCTTTTGCTCCTTTCCTGTTATTAATAACTAGCTAATTACAATGCTATCACCTTAATTTCAGACTTCTGACTTTGTGAAAGTACATTTCTGCTGTTTTAAGCCTCCCACTTTGTGTTAATTACAACAGTTGTAGGCAGTTAATGCAATGTATGACTGTGACAATTACAACTTCTTTACAAAAAATACGTCAACTACTGCACATCACTTGGACTCTAAAGAGAAGATATAATACCTACATATATAAATATTATACACACAGATACTATATCAACAAAGACAGGATATCTTAAATATCAATATGGTATATATAAACAAAGGCAAGAGAATTTCCAAGAATAGAATACTACGGCTTGAGCTTGAAAGTGGGTTTAAGTTTTATCTTGACTGATGATTAGGACTTGTGAGGAGGTAGATTAGAGAAAATTTCAAGTTTGGTACTGGAGTGAGCAAAAGTGTAGTTTATAAATGTGACTGAAAAATGATTAACACATGAATGTTATGCTTACACAATATTATATGGTATAATGTAGAGAGCATGAAAGTCTCAGTGACATGATGAAGCTATTATTTTAAAAAATATTCTCCCTTCTCATCTTTATCCCACCTATATTAGTAAGTGTAAATATGACAGTGTTTATGACACACATAGCGACTTTCTCAGAGTCTCAATTTCTTGATTGAGTTCAATTTAAACTGTTCCTTCCCTGAGCACTTACATTTATCTCTGCTTTTCCAGTATATTGAACTTTATCATTCCTGAGTTATAATAACGTTGTGGTGTGTTTGTGTATATATTACACCTCTGTTATCTAAGTTCAAACTTGCTGAAGTAGTCACATGGATATATTTGGTGCCTATTAAATGTTTGCTTAAGTTAAATATTATATTTATCTATATTATTTAAATTTATTGGCAATTTTATATTTGTACCTGTAACATCAAGAAAATACTGTGCATAGATATTTTATATATTTAAAGAGACTTGATATACAACTGCATTTGCAATTGAATACTGTTAGAAAAGCAATGTATAGCATATACGGAAGTGAGATTTTTTTAAAGGGTATTTATAGCAGGTTACCTCTGACATCTGGATATGTCAAATTATGTAATAAGTATGTTTGGAATATAAGGTTTAGAGCCAGGTTTTCATTAAACAAGCTAATTACTTTTAACTGAGGCTGAATTGACACTCACCAATCACAAATCTTGTCAAAAAATTTCATCAGAGGCAAAAAAGAATATTAGTAAATACAACATATTGATATTTACTGCTAAAGTATTCCTTTTAAAATTGTATTTTCTTCTATAATTCTTTGTGACTCACTGTCATATAGAAATAACTTGAATACAATAAAATGCTAGAAATACAAATGATATTAGCAAGTATAATTCCTTATTCAATTTGAAAGAGGTTGGTTTTTGTTTCCTAAACTAACACAAAAACAAACAACAAAGTGGGGTTTTTTTTTGTTTGTTGGTATGTTTGTGGTGTGTGTGTGTGTGTGTGTGCATGTGCATTTGCCAAATAAGATAGCATTCACAGTTTCTGGAGATCAGAACATGTGCATCAAAGGGGCACCATTCAGCCTACTACAGTAATTAATGCAATGTGATTTCTTTCTGCAAAGTTATATTTTAAGTAGTTATATTTTTTTAACAGTGATTAAACAAATATCTTAGACAGCTTTTTTGGTGGAAAAATTAACCTGAACCAGTTGTTTTAGGTTCTTTTTGTTGCACTTAAACTTCACTCTTGGATATTCATTTATATATTATCTGAGAACAGATACTGCAATGTACCTGTTAGTACTTAGATTTTGCCCTTAGGGAGATTTTCTTGAAAACATTTTGCCAGTCCAGATGAAGAGGCTAATGGAGTTTTAAATTTATGTATTCACAGAGGTGACTCTCATATTATTTTTCCTCTGTGCCTCACTACAGTTCTGAAAAGCAGAGTTCTGAAGTCATAGAACTCCAGTCTCCCTTTGCCAATTAATCCCCAGCATCTCATTTTATATGCCTGGCAGTCTGTCAATTGCTGAAGGTGGCTTTGGCTTTTGCTAAATGTTCACTTTTTCATTTTCAATAAGATTTATACTTTTTTATCTAGATATCACCAAAATATCATTCCTAATAATAGTTATACTTAACATTTTAATCACATATTAACTATATCTATAATGTTATTTATATCTCCATGCTTCATGAGGTTACATTTAAAATATATATTTATTATAATATAATAAAAATAAATTTAAATTATTATCCCATTTTTAAAAGGTGAATTGATTCCATCACATCTAATTATATATTGTTTCTGGCACTTATCATCTCCCTAACTGAAAGGCTATCATAATATTGTGTGGGGGGTATTGTTTATTTGTTTTTTTTGTTTTATCTTACGCCTGGTTGTTAGAATAAAACTAATTAACCACTTGTAGCTCACTTGATTTTAGAGTATCCCTACAAAAAAGAAACAAAAAAACAGGAAGGAAACACAAATACAAATTTTCTAAAAAGCTTTCTCTACTGAGAAACTGGGTTTGAAATATTTATTCTGATATGTTCAATAAATTATTGAAAATATCTCAGATATTTAAAAATATATTTATTCTATCAATATTGATACAAATCTTATTTGAACACAAAGACATAATACTGCATCTCAAAATACTGTCAATTTCAAAAGTATGAATATTTTAGATCATGATAGATTATACACAGAATTATAAATTTAATCACATATTTTAAATGTTAAAAATTTAATGTTATTTTATCTTTATAGGATCAGTAGTGCTCAATCTATTGTGTACGAAGAACAACTTGGGAAGACAGTTTAAATCACAAATTTCTGGGCCCCAACCCTCAGTAATTTTGAGTTGTATCTGAAGTGGGGTATAAGGAAAGGATATCTTCAACAAGCTAATCACATGATTCTAAAATAGGTGTTAGCAGAAAATGCAGTCATACGGGGAAGGTTTTATGCAGATTCATATATTTTGAAATTTGACAGTTCAATCTTTTCTTAAGGAAATTGAGAGAATTATGATTTACCTATGCCAAATTATTAAAAAATTCCCTGCAATTAATATGGGAGCTTATCTTTAGGTCTATATGAGTCTGAAAAAGTAAACATCTGCCATTTATACATATGGAATGCACGGCACAGCCTTTATTTTCTTTGTTATAAACTTATGGAGAAACTATCTAAAATTTAATAACAACATAACTATCATCTTTGTCATAATTAGCTTGATTAATATTACTGTCTCCAGAATGTTTTACATGTAATGTGCTATTTAGTGGTTATATAAGAAATGGGGAGGGTAGATAATGGGAGGGCATGGGCAGAGGACCTGTGATTAAATAAATTTGGAAAATTTGTGAGAAACAAAGGGTTACTTAGTGGCTTGTCCTCTATAATGAATGTTACCAAAGGTTTATTACTTTAAACAACATTAGATTATTACTTGTTGAATATTCCTTGAAATGTACAAGCCATCACTGTTGATATTCTATTAAAAAAATGAATCATTTTGTGTCTGTAGGACCAGAATTAAAGCCATTATTTTTCTTTAAGCTAAATTAGCAGGAGTGTATTTCAGCCAAAGGAAATAAACATTGCATGTTACAGTATGTGAACAGTTCTAAAATTGATTATATTTATTCTGCAGTCTAAAATGATGAGCAACACAGTCAATAAATTATGTAAAGTGTGATGGCTACATATTTGAGGACAGTCTTAACAGTGTTTCTAGTTTTCCTGAGGGAGGCATATAACAAGGGCTGAGAACTAGTCATTGCTTGTCTTTTCCTTCTTTCCTTGTACCAGGAATGTCATTTTACTATAACATCAGGCTTAATTTCTGTTTGAATAGTAAAGTTCATGATGTTTCACCTTTAAGTAAGAATGTTAGTAATGAAATATTCCTAGAATTGGCTGATGGCACATCAAAGCTGAATAACTTAGCCGGATGATTTTAAATGTCTGTGGTCATAATTAATGCTTTGGGAGTTCATTCATGTGTTTTTAAATAACAATGTAGTATAGACATGGATTAACTGTAAATATTTCCTCTAAGAAAGAATAATTTATTATTATTAAAATTGAAATATGTTGAGGAAATATGTACTAATCAATGTGCAAATAATCTTCAGGAGTAAACTAACTGAATGCAAATACAGCCTGTATATAATTGTAACTATTATCACCCCTATTTTACAGATGAGACACAGTAAAATGTGTAAGTAACTCTCTCAAGATCAAACAACTACTAACAGAATGTCACACCAGGTGATTCTGACTCTACTGCATAATATTAAGTCAATGGTTTTACAAGCAATACAGATTTAATTCATCTAGTTTGTATATTTACAAACAATGGGCATATTTTAAATAAAATATGTAAATTTACTCTACATAAATGTTTGTTTTCTGGTTTTGAGGCCTGTCTATAAAATTAGTGAGTTAAAATTGAACCATATCACTCTTCAATTTTTGCAATGCTTTATTTTTATAAGCAAATACTGTTCTCTAGTGGTAGCTCACATTCCTGAAAATATGACTTTGCCCTACACATAAATGGCAAATAGTTGTATTTTCTGCCAATCATTTCTACCTTTGCAGTGTAAGATAAAGGTGATATGGCTTATTGCAGAATATGAGGGTCATCATGAAAATTAATTTCAATATTCCTTGAAATGTGTCAGCCATTAATTGTGAAGAAAACCCTTGAACATGAACAATGAAATCATAAATTCTCTTGCAATCTGTCCTTTGTATAAAAGAACAAAATAAAGATAAATGTAACTATAGATCGTATATGTCATAAGAATGCAATGCATTCAACATAAGATGAGGGAAAGATATGTCTGATGTGTTGATGAGAATATTTACTCTAGTTTTATCGAAATTCATATTAAAATTTTGAGGAAACAGATACCGAGGACATACAAATTATAATTTATATATAGTAATAAAGTATAGATGATAAATAATAGAAGATGGAAACAACAGAACTTAAGGCAACAAAAAGGTGTAGGAATTAATACTATTGATCAACTAGTCTGCATTGAGTTACCCACTGTGACAAAATTTATTGTATTCAATAAAATATAAGTTGACTTGTTATTTAAAACCCTAAAGTAGCCTGGCTGGGCATGGCTTAGTGGCTGAGCATTGACCTAGGATCCAGGAGATTGTGGTTCAATTCCCGGTCAGGGCACATGCCCGGGTTGCGGGCTCCATCTCCAGTTGGCAGGGTGCAGGAGGCAGCCCATCAGTGACGACTCTCTCATTATTGATGTTTCTATCTCTCTCTTTCCCTCTCCCTTCCTCTCTCTGAAATCAATAATAAATAAAAAAGATATATTAAAAAAATAAATAAATAATAAAACCCTAAAGTAAAAAACTATATTTTAATCACCAACATCCTATATAAGCAATGCCTTCACCTACCACTCAATAACCCAGTGCTCAACAATTATTGAAGATTTTAGAACTGTCTGGTAGTCTCCTGAAGGCTGGAGAGGGTTCAAAATATTCAGCAAAATACGATACACTAGAAAGAAATCTCAATTTATTTGGGAAACAAAAACTTACAAGAAATAGATATAATAAAGTTTAAAATAATTACATTTAATAAGAGTCAATAGTTTGGATAATAATAAAAGCATAACACGTAAAAGAATTCCACAGGCAAATGAGAGCTCTGCATGTCCATCATGTCAGAACTTCTATCATGGAGAACATTGTACCTGATTTGGTATTTTTACATAAGGAAAGTTAAAAAAACAACAACCAAAAACAACCTGAGAAATGGAAAACATAATCATATGAAAAATGCCATGAACAGAGTAGACCTTTTTAGCTGAAAGGTCAAGACTACGTTTGTGAAATCTTTGTTACCATGGTGTATTTAGCTGGAACAAAATAGTATATTAATTTTAATTCATCAAGAATGTGTGTAGATTATTTGCTTAAAGAAGTCAACACTAATATATAATTTGTTTTGAATGGCAATTTGAGTAAAACTTAAGATGTTAAACATGACTTGTCAAAGAGCTTGCGTGATCAGCTTTTTTACCAATTTTCTGTAAAGTGATCATAATAATGCTGCATTTTAATTATACTGCATTGCCTTAAAAATATACAATATAGATAATTACAAACTATATAATCTATTTGCACACAATTTTAGAATTCTTAATGATTTCTTATGTTTATTTTCCCAATGTAGACATTTGAATTTTTTAAAAAGTACTCTAAAGAAACAGTCATTTCTTCAGGGGGAAAAAAAAAGTTATAATCTAGTCCTTTATATCATAAAGCAATCCTGCATTATAGCTTGCTCTGTGGTTTTCCATTAAATTAATGAAACAAAATTTTAAAAAAGGGCATAACTTAGAGGAATGTATCTGATACAAACGTTTTTACCAAGAGTCATTTTAAAAATTCATATTGTAGCCCAACCGGGCGTAGCTCAGCGGTTGAGTGTGGACCTAGGATCCAGGCGATTGGGGTTCGATTCCTGGTCAGGGCACATGCCTGGGTTGCGGGCTCAATCAATGACTCTCTCATCATTGATGTTTCTATCTCTCTCTCTCCCTCTCCTGTCCTCTCTCTGAAATCAATAAAGATATATTTAAAAAAAAATTCATATTGTGAAAAGTAGAGAAAGTACTTATGCAAATGAAGCATATTATTTTATACTGATAATTAAGATATAATATTACTCCTCACCATAAAAAATTATACAATACATTTTTCTATTTTTTTTATAACTCTGACACAGACCTGGAATTGCATGTACCTAATGTATAAAGATAGTTGAAATACAGTAACTATATAAAAAATATCTACAATGTTTAAGGGTTTTTTTGCTTTGTTTTGTTTTTTTACCATTACATAAAACATGATAGTAGGGGTAGAAATGTTTACAATCTTTGGATTTAGCGTAAAAAATAAATATGGTATATATAAAGAGTAAGAGATATATATAACAGAAATAATAACAAAACTGATATACAAAAATGTTTTGAATTTTATTGGCAAATAAAATTCTAATGGCAAACAGGCTCATTAGAAATGAAAACTCAATTGTTTTCCATTTTTTCAATACTATGTAACTATAGCAGCCTCTTCAAATAATTTTCTCACTATTACACCTCATTTTATCTAATTTGTGTATTTAATTTTTTAATATGACAGCAGATTAGAAAAATAAAGTACAATAACTTGAATAGGCTGCTAGAGTCTCATGTAATTGCAAAAGTGGGATATAGTATCAGACAGCAACAGAGAATGTAAAAATGAAATACCACATGACAAGAAAGCTATCAAGCTTTTTAAAGCACAAGTTTCTGATGTCATTTTTTGTAATAAAAATTGAGTTCATCATGTCATGTAGGCATCACTGAACCACAACAACTGATGTTTATAATAAAACTGGATTGATGGAAAGAAGAAATTATTGAATTATGTTTTATGTGCATAATTTATTCAAGAATACAAGATATTACACAATCCAATTTCCAACAGTATCTCTTTAAAATTATTATTTTTTTTTTTGAAGGTGCTTAGAGTAGAACATTTCAGCTAACAGTTTGGTTCTAAAATAAAACTTTCTGGTAAACTTGGCTAACAAGGAGACTTAATTAATAAAAGATACTTTACACCAGAAACTTAAGTAAGTCATGTAATCAAGCTTCCAGATTAGGTTAGCTAAGAATAAGAATTAATCACAAAATGATTTTCTAAGTAATATGTTAGCTCTAGATATAAAACAATAATTGTAGTTGGGTTCATTCCTTCATTGATTTGAAAATGTCTATTAAATCCTTACTATAAAAAGGCATTGTGTTTAATGTTATAAAAAATGACTTTATCTTTATAATCAATGACGGGGAGAGAATGGAGAGAAACACCATTTTTCTTTAACAATTTATATACAACATAACAATTTATAATCTTTATACATAAAAATTTATTTACACTAATACTTTTGGTATCCATCTACACCAGAATTGAGTTAGGATGACTCTCAAACCTCTACAAATGAGGAAACTGAAACTTGGTAAATTAAGTAATCTACTCAAAGTAAGAAAATTGGGAACTGGTGGAAACCAAGTTTTGAACACAAAGCGTGTTGGAAACGGTCCGGGACTGTGAATGATTTCTGGGTTTTGTATATATGTGTCATAAGATTTTTACAACCTCTAGTTTTAAAGCCAATTGATTTTGAGATAATAACAAAGGCTTCATTGAAGAATTGCTATAAAGAGTTGCAAACAAATCTCAAAGAAACCACAGATTTAACAAATAATGGGACAGGGAAGAGACTGCATTTGAAAGGCAATGCTTTAAAAAAATCCTTAGAAAATACACTGCAATCAAGGGAATGGTGTAGAAGGAACAGAGGAAGATAATGTTTAAGGTCTCTCCTTCAAACGCTCAAATTATATTTTAAAGCGATCGCAGAAATTAGGTGAAAGGCTTTCATTAATCTCTCCTTCTCTAGATCTTGGGCCCTGACTGGAGAAAAACACTTCATCATGCTGACTGCTCTTATTTTAAGCGACTGACCACAAACCTACTGGGCCCTCTGTGCTAATTTACTACATTCTCTTTATCTACCAGTTTTCTCACTCTCCTAAATCATTCTTTCATTCCTTACATTTGTCTTTTAATCCCCAACACTCTCCCCTCCTTCCTGTTAGCTAGTGACTTTGCTTCCCTTTTCACTGAGACTAGAATCAATGAAGAAAATGACCTTATTCATGCGCTGCTACATGTTTCCACGCAGCTCAGGCAGATCCTGCATCGTCCTGTTAACACAGAGGGACTATCTGTGCTCTCCGCTAAGTCCAGTTTCCCTATTTTTGCACTCAGCCCCAGCCCTTTTCATTTATTCCAGCAGTGCCCCCAGAAAACGGCCCTCTTTTTCATACATTCTCTTTTATACGCGTTCTTTATTAGGACATTCCATCAACAAACAGGGTATAGCCTTATTTATTTAAAAAAAAACTACACACATTAAAGCAACTTTTTAACCAGATTCCACTTCCTCTACCTTCTGCAGAGCTTTTCTGAATTGTCTTTACCCTTCATTATTTTTCTGTTGTTCAAATGCATCAACTCTCTTACCTCAGGAACTCTGTCCATGCTCTACCGTCAACCTGGAATCCCTTCTACTTGATAGCGACAGGATTCTACACCTGGATCACTTTCACTTCCTCTAAGTTTTTAGTAATAATTTAATCTTATCATGGAGGCCTTCAATGAGAGCCCTTTATAATAGAACACAGCCCACCTAGCACCCAACATTTCATATCAAAACTTTTCTCTTTCTGCTGTATTGTTTCTCCTAGACCTTATTTCTCTCTGACATGCTGTATATTCTTTGCTGGCTCTCATAATGTGAGTTCTATGAAAATAGGAGATATTCAACATTTTAATAATTCACTTTAACCAATAAAATATATAATTATAGAGAAATTTACAATTGGAAGGAAAATACGTTATTTGTCAAAAAATAAAAACTAGCAGAGTTGAAAGACTAGTGGCTTTTCCAATTTAAGTTGCCTCTTGAAACTACTAGGAAATGTAGTATCTTGGGAAATAAAATTTAAAACTTAAAAGGTTCAGAGTAGCATAGTTTACCCACCAGATGGACACATTTTAAGTAGCTGTTAAAACCCAATGCTCATTAGAGGGTGAGGAAAACAGAAATTCCACACACAGCTGATGTGAATGTAAACTGGAAAAGCCTTTTTGGAAAGCAATAGGAAGTGTCTACTATTATGTTTCTTTCAACCAATATATTCTACTTTGGTGGTTAGACAGTAGAAAATAACCACATATGTATCTGTAGATTACATATAAATATCAGACATATTTTAAACGGGTCATGCAAACATGCATAAATTATATAGTTAGAAATAAAAATTATTACAAGGAAGGGAGGGAGGGAGGGAGGGAGGGAGGGAGGGAGGGAGGGAAGGAAGGAAGGAAGGAAGGAAGGAAGGAAGGAAGGAAGGAAGGAAGGAAGGAAGGAAGGAAGGAAGGAAGGAAGGAAGGAGGAAGGAAGGGGGAAAGCAAAGGAGAAAGGAAGGGGGAAAGCAAAGGAGAAAGAAAGGGGAGTGATCTGTGCCAGCTGTGGTGTATTAGATCTTTAGAGACAGGAACTAAAATGCTAGGGTGCCATAGCTACTCTTGAAGAGCTTTGCCTCTGTAGAGATGGTCACTTCATGCCACACTCATGATTATAGACGTCACCTAGTGGTGCAAAAGTCAAGCTGTGCTTCAAGATTTGGCAAGTATGAGAGGACTCTGGGTGGGTGTGGAAGTACTAGGGTACTGTAATATTAGACTGTGCTCACTGCCCTTCACTGCCCAGAGCAGGAGTTCCAAGATGAGAATCAGATGCATCCAGATTATTCTGCTAATGTCTGACAACGTCTATGCAAGAGGTAGGTACGCTCATGTCAGGGACCCTCCAATTATGCTATTCTTTTTGATGTTGTGAAAGTTGTCTCCCTGCTCAAGTTCTGGAAGCTAGCATAGGAACTCAAGGCAAGAGACAAAAGGGACTACTGATCATGAGCACAAAATCAAAGTAACAAAACTTATCTTTGTAACAACGTAAAGAAACAATGGTTCTAAGAAATTTCTTTTTAGGCAGAGGGGCCATAATTTGCATCATTATGTAGCAATGTTTTAAAAACAACCTTAGATTTAGGTCTTACCAAGATGTATAAGTCATGGTTCTCCAGAAAAACAAAACAAAACAGAATCTAAAAGATTTGTATATATAGAAAGACATTTATTTTAAGAAATTTTCTTATATGATAAGGGAGGTTGGCAAGTCAAAAATCTGCAGGGTAGAATGGCAAGCAAAATACCAAGAGAAAGCTGCAATTCAAGTCCAAAGGCTGTCTGCTGCAGATTTCCTTATTGCTGGGTAAGAGGTTAGGCTTTTGAAGCCTTCAACTGATTGGATGAGGCCCACCACATTATGAAGGCAATCTGCTTTACTCATAATCCAATCTGAATCTCATCCAAAAACACTCTCACAGAAACATCTAGAACAATGTTTGGCCACTATTGGGGCACTGTGGCCCAGCCAAGTTGACACATAAATTTAAACATCACACAAGATAATACAATTTATTTAGCTTTGATGAATGCCTCTGAAACTTAAAAAAAAAAAAAAAAAAGTAAGCTTAGTATTCTTGCACAAGCTAAAGGTATTTTTCTCCAAGTACTATTATTTAATATGCTAAACCAGACTGAGTTTACTACAGGTTATATAAATATTTCCCCAGAGAAAGAAAATCTGTTGTGTTCTTCTCACTTTCTCAAACTCAGTAGAGACCCATGCATAGAGAAATATAAAGTAAGACTATAATGCACTTATATAGCATATAAATATAAACTCTCATTTTATATTTTGTTTGCTCTAAAATGGCATATAGCGTCTCCTAGACCAAGACTTAGTTTGAGAGCAAGTTTTTGCACATGTAAGAAAGTGATATAATTATTTGCTGCATATTAAAATACAGATTTTTTTTTTGCACTAAAACAATATTTACTGATTTTCTTCACCAGGAACTACAACCGAGTTTAAAATAAGGTTTTAAATGAATAGCTGCTGGCTCTGTGAATAGCGAGGAAAATAGCTATGAGATAAACGTGAGATTTATTGGTATTTTAAGCATTCTGTTGGTAGGTCTCATAACCTATTTCAGACTTAACGTTTGCAGAAAAATGGTAAAAATGTGTAGATTTAGTTTTAAAAAAGGTGTTACTTATTATATGTCAAGTCCTCCATTTTATATACAAGGAAATTTACCACCGAGTATAAGTACTTACCCTGTTAAACTTTCATTGACAGAACATGAACTGGCATGTAAATCTCCTAACACCTGTCTCTGGGCTACAGAAATCCACTGCAACCACCCACATATCCAAAAAAGACAGTCATAACCTTTTCAGGTTTTTCTTATTTGATTTTTTTTTTGGAGAAAGTGAAACTTTATAGAAGAAATTAGGTCCCATCGATTTAACCCTATCCCAATTCCTTTCCTTTTCTTCCTGGCCCATTATAAATGTAGTTTTGTTATTTCAAATGAATTTTAACCTTTGCATGCTATACACAGACACACACAGAGTTCAGAAAATAATTTAGTATTATTATGTGATTTTTATATTTCCATATGCAATTTATAAATATAATTCAGTATGTTTTTACAGCTTAAAATTTTGCATCTCAGATCCATATCAATATAGATTGGTATCAAGGTCAGTAATCTGAATTTTGACTTTGTATTACAAATTACCCATTTTGCTATTTTCAATGATTTATTTTATAAACAATGATACAATAAACATCCACATGCCTTTTTACTTCTGCAGGTTCAAGTGGCTGCAGAGCTTTGGCGGTGGGGCGCTCTGGTTTCCTTCCCTTTCCCTGCTGTGCACCTAGTGTCGGTTTTTGCCTTGCAGTTATCATAAGGCTTTTATTAATTATCTTCTAGATAAAACAGTCTATTTTAACCTGATAACAATTCAACTTCTATCACGTACAAAAATGCTTTTACTCCCCTCCTCCCGTTTTAAAAATATTCTTGATGCCATAACTTACCTTTTTATTTTGTGTCTATTAACAAACTATGGTAACTACAGTCATTTTTAACGCTTTCGTCTTCTTAACCAACGACTCACCTCATGGCGCACATGAACTAATGGCTCAAATTCTGCGGCACACCAAAAACATATATTCTATTTTTTGCCAATCTGATGCGGGGGAAAAAGAAAGATCTAATTTTGACTCATTCACACCTAACGGCTGTTGGGTCGGCTGCTCCTTTTTTAAGAGGTCAGGGCCCTGACTAAGGGGTCGGGTCCCGCACGTTTTAAAAATTCCTGCGGCGCCCGGGAGGGAAACTGCTGCGCGGCGGTGAAAGCGGAGCGAGGGCGCGG
This sequence comes from Miniopterus natalensis, assembly GCF_054644295.1. Classification (NCBI taxonomy): domain Eukaryota; kingdom Metazoa; phylum Chordata; class Mammalia; order Chiroptera; family Miniopteridae; genus Miniopterus; species Miniopterus natalensis. Next base: position 14,854,570 of record NC_142083.1, on the reverse strand, counting down.
GGCCCCGACGGGAGCGGCCGCAGGGCGCGGGACTTACCCTGAGCGGGTCCGCGGGGGGCCTGGGTCCCGGCCCGGGTCCCCTGGGGCCAGGCCGCTGCGGGGAGTGGGGGGCTGTGCCCGCACCCACGCCGTCCGGGAGCCGCGGGCAGGCGGGTGCCTGGGGCGGTGGGAGGCGCCCTGGAGACGGGCCGGGCGCCCGGGCCCCGGGAGGCGAGTGGAAAGCCTGCGCCCACGGAAGCCGGCCTGCAGCCGGGGCCCCGTCGGGAGGCGCGGTTCGCCCAGGCTGGACGGGAACTTGGGGTCGCAGGCGCCATCCGGAGCTCGAGTGGCCGGGACCCTGGCGTCGCGGGAGCCTCGGTGGCCGGGGCTCGGCCGGCGCTGAAGTGGGCCGGGCCCGGAGGGGGAGGTGCTGCGTTCGCGCGCCCCGGGCGCGTCGAGCTGGCAAAGCCGCTCGGGCCGCGTGCGTGCGCCCCCTGGGCTGCGGGAGCTGGGCCCGCGGTGCGCCCGAGGCCTGGTCTGCAGGACGCGCTGGGGCCTGGGCACTCGGGCTGGCCGGCGCCGGGACGGCCGGAGCCTGGGTAGGTGGAGCCCGCGGGGAGCCGTCTAGGGCCGCGGAGGGCGCCTGCCGGGGTGAGCCCCTTGGGCAGGTCTCCCGGGACTTGACTCTCCCACCTCCACCTGGAGGCGTCGGTCCTCGGCGGGCCCAGGCGCGGGGGAGGAGGGGCGGGGGAAGGCGAATCTGGCCCACGCTCATCAAACCTAAGAGGCGATAGAGAAATGATTTTATAGCTGTTTTTAGAGTCAGAGAAGACTGATGTAATTTTAGACAGTAAATGGAACTATCCCGGGAGAGAAGGGAGCTCTGTCTTTCTGCAGTGCGCCGTGGAAACAGGACGGGTGATGCGAGAAGTCACCTGCCCGGCGGTCGATGCTGACCCCGCTTCCAAACGGGAAATGTTGGCGATGATGTTTACTGCTCAAGGCCTTGCTCTGAAAAAGAAGTGATTGTAAGTGCCTTAAAATACTCTCGACTTTGGCAAACCCTCGGTGTTTTCTAAGTGATTTCTTTACTGATAGCTCATCAATGAAAATCGATGGGCTAGATGAGGCAGCAGGTAGTTGTGTAGCGTGGGGTCAAGTGCAGACTCAGGAAGAGCTCTTCGTGGGGAGCAGAGCAGGGTTCCTCGCACTGGGAAGGGTTCTGGGCCGGGTTTCCCTGGAACATGTGAGGCAGAGGTTGGAAAGCCTGCGGGCAATGACTGATCATGAGACGGGGGGTTTCATCACTGTTGCAAGTAATGCATGGGGGGTGCAGGTCCTGTGTGGGAGTGAGGACCCCAGCTGGGCCTGTGCAGGAGGGCTGTGGGGTGGAGGGGTGCTGGCGCCAGTTTAATCTTTATGACATGCAAAGAAGGGACCAAGATGGAATCGGATCCCTGATGGCAATGAATTTCCTTCTGTTTCGTGGACATTTTTATAAAGATTATGTGCAGGACACTTGACTTCAAACCCTCTGTTTGAGGAAGAATAACAGTCATTATGCAAACCAGTAGCATATAGACACTTACTATGCTGAGAAGTTTACACAAAAAGTTGCAGCAAAGTTGTAGCTCTTTAAGTTTCTGCTTAATTCTCTTGAGCCCCAAGGCACCAGGTTTGTGGGAGAACCGGTTCACTTACTCATTAACTCGCTCTAGTAACTTTGGTTCTTAAAAGCCTCTGTTTTTCCTGGGCTGTAAGCCTGTCTCTTGGGGAACATCCCGTTCTTGGTTTTGTTCCTGGTTTGTTTTTAAGGTGCTTATAAATAATAGGCTTTCCTGATTTTGTTTCCAGCTGGGGAGCAATGTTACTATTTAATCTCTGGTCTTTGCGTTGTTTTATGTGTAGTCCTGGATCCCCACTGAGGGAAGAATCGTCTGGTCAGGTTTGCCTGGGGATTTGCGTTCTTGTTCTTTGAAAAGAGAAAAGTTAAATTCCTATCTTTTGATTCAGGAGAAGTCCTTTGGCCCTTCTTTGTTAACATGCTTGACCTGAAGACCTCTGTATAAACACATTTCATCTGTCCACTTATTAGCCTTCGATTTCTGTTTCCACTGCCTCTCTCCAGAAGGCTCTTGGTAGTACATTGGCCCTCAGCTCACTAATCCCCTTTATCATTCACAGAAATATGGAATTTCTGTATCGGTGGCTCTATACCAGAAAATCACTTATTAAGATTGATGCCTATTAACTCATTCTTTCCCTCCGTCTACCTCTGTAGTACAGCTATTTTTACCTTACTATAACTATGCTTTTGGCATAAAACCACCCTGACTGATGCTAACCAATGTTTTAGGGTTTTGGTTACCCTAACACCCATTGTCTTCAGAATTTAAATTTGCAGGTTCTGAAGCCAATACACAACCAGTCTGTGACTGTGTGCTTCCCTCCTTCCAATTCATATCATTTCTCACCCTCCCAACTCAGATGAAATAAGGATTTTCTTTCTTTCTGAGAAAATAAGGGCCACTTTTTCAATTATATATTGAGGTCTTTTTGCCAACGTATATGCTAACGGTGAACATTCAAATAGGCAGGCTTGGCTCTTGCATTGAAAGTTCAAATATTTTTTTTAAATTTCTTTTTTCAAATTACTGTTTTGAACAGTGTTTAGCTGTCCGCACGGCCAGTATTTTCTAGGGCTGTGCTGTGTAATGCAATCATCACTAAGCACAAGTGGTCATTGAGTAACTAAAATGTAGATGTGTCATAAGTATAAAATACACAACATTTTTCAGATTTATTAATAAAAAACTAATATAATATTCCCCGATAATATGTTATGCTGATTATATGTTGAAATGATTTTATATATATTTGTTTGCTAAAGATTAATTTAATGTTTCTTTTCTTTTTTTTAAGTGTGGCTTCCAGGAAATTTAAAATTATCTAGATGTCTCACATTATATTTCTATTGGATTGCCTTGTTCTAGGAGCTGAAATGAGCCATCTGTGTGCCAAATCTAGACATTAACTCCTAATTTCTCTTTTATTTCCTATGTAACAAACCTAATTTCTCCTGTGGCTGTGGCTTCATCTGACAGAGTAAATGACTACAAAAGAGAAACACACACACGCAGACACATACACACACATAAATTTACGTTATTATTGTTTCAACTATAAGCACAGAGATTTTATGGGCACCTAGGGTACCAGGAATTTCCCTACAAAGTTTCATTCAGGGATTTGATTATATGATTAAGGCAAAAGGGCACTGTTGAAGGAGAATCACTGTTGAAAAATTTCAGTGGCATAGCCTGAAAGAAAATAAGGCATGTAAAGAATTATTGATTATAGGTATTTTAGATTTGGGCCAAAGAAGGAGGACATGATATTTATATTTTACTACTTTTTTTTTCTTTTTCCAAATTATGGGGGTGGGGTAGGAATCAAGAAGGAGCCCATAAGGGAGTACAGAGAAGAACCCACTATCCGCTATCTGGATGTGGGGAATTCCACTTCGGGCTTGGTTTCTCATTAGCTGTGTAATGTTGAGCGGAGTACTCAACCTCTCTGCATCGCACTGTTCTGTAAAATGAAGACAACAGAACTACTTAGCTCTCAGAGTTGTGAGGATCAGGCCTTCACAGTGCCTGACGTGTACTCAGCACTCAGTGTGTATTACCTGGGATTGCAGTTATTGCACATGGAATGCTGCTCTGTCTGCTATTGCTGGCTGGTAATTCCACAGGTGTGCCACTTTTCTCCTTGAAAATCAGGGCTAGACCTTTCCCATTGTACTGTGTTATTTGGTAGACTGTCATATTCTCTTCGGTCATCAAGTAAGTGTACAGGCCTTTAGTCTGGCCGTATAAAGTTTACTGAAAATGCTGATGAACAACAACTCAGGATTCAGCACAGCAAGTTAATGCTGGTTGATGTTAAAGACAGGACTGTAAATTAGAAAACAAACACATCTTCCATACTGTAATATTTAAATGCCTTCTCATAAACACTTAAGATTGCTTAAGATTCTCATTAGTCCAACATCAAAAAATGATAAAATATTAATAGTTGCCATCAAAGGAAAGCTTAAAAATCAAAGCAGAGTAAACAACTGTTGTATTTCAAAGATTACATAAAACTGAATGAATTTAAATATAATACCACCAAAACTCTATTTTAAAAATTTCTCTGTGAGACGGCTAAATTATTTTTATCCAGTGCACAAACTAGGAAAGATGTGCCCGTAGTGAGAAAGGATTCAGGGGACTTGCTGATTCAGGCCATGTTCTCAAAGACTTTGGCTGTGCCGTGTTTTGTGCCTATAAAGGAGACCCACCTGTGCCTGAGCCAACCTCCTTCTCTGTTCTTCAGTTCTTCAGGAGAATCATACTGGAGATTGGCTCTAGGTAGATCATGAAAGGATTCTTTCCCCAAGCTTGTCTATTATTCTGATTCCTGAATGTTCCAGGCAGCGTGGACAGCAGCCAGGGTCAGGAGGGAACAGAGAGAGCCGCCAGGCTGATGTCATCACTCTGAGGCTGCCAGGTTTTCCCTTCCTGCTTTCCTTGTGCCCGAGACGGCTGACTCGGTGTGAGAGGACCTCATCACGTCACCACAGGGACATAGTACAGGGAGTCAGGAGACCTGGGTTTTAGTCCTGGTTCTCATTGCCTTATGCAGTCGGTTTCTCTCTCAGGACCTCCCTTTCCACAACTGTAGAGTGAGGAGCTTGGATCTGATAATTCTGGAGTTCTGTGTCTCCCCAACATCCTCTGAGTCAGGTAGAGAGCTGCAGGGATCTGATACCGCCCCCCCCCCCCCCCCCCCCCCCCCGGCAGGGCAATTGTGGGGTGGGGCTGGCTCTGCCGCCCGACTGACCTACATTTTGCCTTAGCTAATTAACTTAAGTTCTTATCTATATTTTACTACACTTTCATTTTTATTGAGGTAAAAGCTATAAAACATAAACTTAACTATTTATCATTTTAAAGTGTAGGATTCAATGTCATTTGTCACATTCATAATGCTGTGGAACCATCAACTCTATCAAGATATTTTCATTATTCTAAAAGGTTTCTAAAGCAGGCAAGCTCCTGCTCGTGAGGATTCCTGTTTGCTCATGTGAGCCCATTTTGTGGTTTTAATTAAGACGGTGGCATGGCCCAGTCACGGTTTAGACGGCCAGTATTGGTGGTTCAGACTGGTGTAGACATTGTTCTCACTGTTCTTTCTTCAAGCCTCGTTTTCTCACAGTCCACTGCCCCATCTCTTCAGGCAAGTTGTTTATGTCATCACCATCCCTGCCAATCTGTTCTGTGTAACCAAAATCCTAAATACCCTTAAAATATATTTTAATCGACAATATAAAATCAATCCTTGAACTTTTAACTTTGTCTACTATTGATTGAGTTTATTGTTAATAACACTTCCCTGTTTCCATTGAACCTGTGTATGGTCCTTAAGGCCACTAACTATATCTGAAGTCATCACTTTTATGTACCACAGCATCTAGCCTCATGCCTTGGGAACACTAGGCGAACAGTATACACCAGCTCAAGGAATGTATGAACATATATTCTGAAAAGAAATGTTCTGACTGAAAAAAATTAAAGCCAAGTGCTCATTAAGATAATTTTCAAAATGATATTGTTAATGATATTGTGAAAAAAATGGACAAGATAATGATATTTTTGCCTAACATAATCAACAATAGCATTTATGGATTTCTTTTTTTACTTCTATTATTATTAAGAGTCTCTACCTTAATTCCCACTAAGTAATATTCAATATTCAAGTTGATATTGAATAAAGATTTTGTTCTTTAAATAAAACTTTATAAAATTTTAGTTTTAAGAAATACTGCCATTTAAAGTATTACTGTATATAGGTATTTGCTATATTTTCTTTTATTTCAAATTTCACAAAATAGACATACAATATTTTTAAAAAAGCAATTCTAGCATTTATGAACAACGTATTTGAAATTAGTGCTATAGAAAATGACATGGATTTCAAAGTGAATAATCTAATACCCTGTTTCGAGAATGGTAAATATAGTTATAAGGTAATCAAAAGGCACAAATGTGAGTTGCGTAAGTTATAACACAAATGCCCTTTTCAAATATAGTATTAACCTGTCGAAACATTATATAAAAGAAAACAGCTGAATTGTAGTCATTTGGTATTCAAAGAATAGTAAGGAATTAAATGCTATTAGTGAAGGGAAGTAAACAGATAATTTTTTAAAGAGAAGAGAAAAAGAGTTGAGAATATCATTACTTATTTTTTTTAGAGAAATAAAATGTTTTATGATAAATGCTTGCTGAGTTTTCAAAATGTTTGCCTATGAACTAAAATCACTGAATTATGAAGCTCAGGAATTACAAGGTGTGACATTACCTTAGAGAATAAAGGCTGAACATTTTTAAAATTACTCTTAAAAATATTGACATATATGTATATTAAAGTTCACAAGTATTGCATGAATAGTCATGTGAAAGTACCTACCACAACCCCGGTTTAAGATGGTCCACTCAGCACATGCTGTTGCTACCCTTTTCACTATAAATCCTGAATGTAACAAAAATATAAATAAAGGAGTTTGTATATACATTGAAATTAAAACTAGATAATAGCTCTGAAAAAAAAGGAACGGCAGAATATTGGAGTCACTAAAATGTGAAAATCAGCTAACTTCATTGGAGACTAAAAACAGATTCTGAAACATTTTTAAATTATGGGTTTTTTTGTTTGTTTTTTTGTGTGTGTTTTTTTACCAGAGCAGAAAGCTGCATCACTTGGTAATGTCAGAGATCTAAACTCCAGAATTTGGGTGAGAGAGGCTTTGCCGTTTGCGGCTAGAACCATTCAGGAGGAAGGGTGATTACCCAGCCCCTGAAGAACAGCACCCTAAGTGTCCACCCGCAGCACGCTTCAGTCTTTACCTGTGGCGAAGACGCTGGGATGAGTCACCCAGAGGTACCTTCAGGAGCGAGGGACTTACTACCCCAGGTCCTGCGAGTGCCACCTGGAGACAGCCTTCCCCGATACTGTCCCGTGGGAACCCACCTCGCTGGGGGCATCCCCTACAGGTATGACTTGAGCACAAACTAGAGCAACCTTGGGGTTTTGGTGGATGTAGGTGTTCCCCTCGTTTGTCTTATCAGTGCCGTCTGTTCATGTGTGCTGTTTTCTCTTGGGTCAGGTTGTGTGCACATGGAGCGTGGTTCATTTTACCCTAGTCATGGTTCTAGTGCCAACAGGATATGCTTGTGGCTGGTCTTAAGGGAAATTGGCGGCTTTCAAGACATTTGTGCCATTTGAACTTATCAAAGGATTTTAAAGCAGAGGAGAGCTAACCTCAGACACTGGAAGGGAAACTACTTCCACTGATAGAAGTGAGTCTCCAAGTAACTTGGGACTACACAGTGTCTGTTTTATCTGAGCGCAACCAGATGTCTCCATTTCTTTTTTTTTTTTTCTGCATCTACTTTTCACCAAGCAATGAGTTAGGTGGTGTTCACAAAAATACATTCATTTGTAATAGCAAAAATCTGTTCCTAGAAGTTTAAATATATGAATAAATTATTCATTATTATAGTGCATGGCCCTGAAAATTAATAAAGCTACATTTATTAAAGACTATGTATGTCCAAATGATGAGTAAAGACTGTTTTAGAAAAAACATATATATATATGAAGGTCCATTTACATACGCACTTAAAAGAATCGAAATAATGAATTTATACTGTAAAATCTGTTGTGTAAAGGGAGGGAGGTGTGGTAGTGTGTAGTACCCATAGGCTTTAATTGCCTTGATCTGTTGAGAATGATACAGGTGTATTTACCTTTTCCTTTTAACTGAATATTTAAAATACATTTTATGCATGATATGTATTATAATTAAAACATTTAAACATGTTGATACCATCAGTGACCTAAAGATGTAATGTTCAGATAAGCATATTTGGCTGAAGTAATGTAGCTATGAGGTACTTTTATTCAAATATTGCGCTTATATTTAAATATTTTACCAGTTAATATATATTTTTGTAGTAAAACTTTTACCTTAGAAGTTCATTTTCACAGACAATGAACTGATTTCTATTCAATCCATTTTGAGTTTGATGTGATATAAAAAAAAATGACATAGTGATGGAAGCGATCAATTTTTTTCGTAGTTTTTGCCTTGTGACAAAAAAGTGAGAAAAAAATAAACTAGTAATATATTAATTTGTAATAGGAACTTGGCATGTAGCCATCAAAGTCCAACTGTTCAATACTAGTGAGCATAATACTCAACAAGCAAGGAAGACTTTTCACAAAATAATATTTCCTTCAGAATTATGCAGTTTCACTCTTAAATTGTGTGGCCCATCAAAAATAGAGACCTGTGTATACTGATGATATCCAAAGAAAAGACAATCAAATTAATAAGTGAGAAAACATGAATATGAATATTTTAACTATCTAATCCTATGTTTTAGAATGAATTATATCTCAAGATACCAGCAGATCAGTTCACATTTGTGTAACATTTAACTTTATATTTCAAAAAACTTCCAAAGAAAATAAGCTATCACCTAAATATTTATATATATTTATTGATTATTGTGTGCTATAATTTATACCATCATTTTTATTTTTATTGTATGTTGACAAACATAAGCTAGTAATAATTCTTTGCAGTTCTTTAAATCACATAACAGTCTTCTAATCCAATCCAATAGTCTTCTTTTTTTTCTTTCAAATCAGTTGATTAAAAAATATTTAGTGCATACTTGCTGTTAGCTTCATACTCTTCTAAGTGCTAGGGAGATCCAATAAAAAATAAACATCTCTATCCTCTTGAAGATTACCTTCTGGAAAAATAAAATTTTCAAATTAACTGATGAAGAAAATTTTCACAGGTAGTAGGAAATTGTTCTTGGGTTTCTTGATGCTTTATATTTTCTATGATGACAATAACTGGTCAAGAACCAATTTTCTTATACACATGACAACCAGAGTCACAGGAACAGTTAATAATGATAGAAAAATGATAAATTTTTATTTCCCAAATAAAATAGAAACTTCAGCCACTTTAAAAACTTGGAAAAATATTTATTAGTGCTAATTTCACATAATATATATCTAGAGTCAAAATACTGTTTAACATATAATTATGCTTCATGGTGTTGTTTTATCATTAAGTATTTTGCATCAAATCTTATAATTTACAATATACAGATGATGTATTATAGAATTGTACACCAGAAACCTATATAATTTTATTAAACAATGTCACCCCTATAAATTTAGTAATTTAAAAAAAATAATTATAATTTATATTTTTCTAAACTTTATGAAGTATATTTTAGATATTAGGTCTCTTTAGAGATAAATAATTTAGAATTTTAACATGGTATAATTTAAATTTGTGTCGCCAGCATGGTTATTTTGCTTTTTAAAAATTGGAATATAAAACACTTGAAATATATGTTTTTTCAATTATGTAATGTGACATTGCTTATTTCTTGGCAATTCTTCAATGAGATAGTGACCGTAAATTCACTGGTAAGATATTGAACAATGCCATTATTTTGAAAATGTCATGAAACAAGTGAGATCTAAGGGTTTTTAAAATGTCAAAATGTATATTAAATATAATTAAAATATATTTGTGTATATTAAAAGACCTTGCTGATGGGCTATTTCAAGCCAGAACTTGCCCGTGTAGCTGGCTACTTTTCCATTATGACTGGTCAGCAAGGTGTTTAAAATTACATAAATTAATTTAAGTGCAGACACGAGTTATCTCCTGACCTGTCTGCAACATTTGGACACGAAAACACATGTATATTTGTGACCTGTTAGCAAGGGGTTAATAAAATGACTAATGCATATCTTTTTTATACAAAATACTATGTCGTAAAGTTTTATTGTTGCTGTTGTTCAAGCAACCATACAGTTGCTAAAAAGAGGTTTTCATGTCCCCGATAATTGTTTTCTCAATTCAAAAAAACATCTCTTGTCTAATTACCTCTGGAAGTAGATCAAACCACATGCCACTTAGTATATATCTAGAGGGCATTTCTTTGAAATTATGTGTTGTGGAATCAGGGACAAATCCTAAAATGAAAATTTAAGCTGTTTGCTGTATTACAGATATTATGTAAGCAGTTATAAGGGAGCAGCTTGAATTGACTCCAAGAACCCAAGCTCAGTCTACTTATTTGACATGATCACGGTAATCTTACTGCTCACATGAGTAGACATATGCCCATGCACCTCATAGCTGATTAAAGCAAATCGTTTGGCTTTCCCCAGTAAGTATTTTCAACTCTGGTATCTGGGCTCCAACCAAATTGTTTGGGACTAGAACCCTACAACCTGTTAAAATCAGTGTTCAAAAAGGCGGCAGTAATCCATCTCATTGCAGGTGTAATTATCATGGAATTTCAGGGAATTAGCCAACAGTTTCCCAGCACTTTCAAAACTATTTTTTTGATTACTTGAATGTTTTTATTCTCTAAAAACTTGTCCTGTGGTCTATTATTATGCTTTCAGGTACTCTTTGATGTTTTAAAATAATAGGGTTGTAGTTGTCTTTCTAAAAGTTGTTGTATATATATGGAGACATTGCATGCCCTATTTTATACACACACACACACACACACACACAAATAGGTAGCACATTGGCTAGACCAACAAAGAAGAATAAAAGCATGAGATGAAATGTTGTTCACTTGCCACTTTGAAAATAAACAGCAGGTCTGTTACTTAAGTGATCTAATTGGTCTGATACTGAATCTGTTGTCAATGTTTGCATTTATCAGTGAGGTTTAGAGGAGAGGTTGTTAAAAATATAAAAACTGAATCATATGAATTTAATGAAAACACTATGAGTGGATATGTGAACTCAGGTATTGGAATTTTGTTCATAGGAATGAAGTTCAGAGTGGACAAATATCATTTAGCTGTGAAGGAAAATGAAAAATGTGGATAAAACCCCCATCTCCTATATCTTAAGGGTATTAATGAACATGTCAGTGGAAAAGTAATAAAGGGGGAAAAATAGACAAAAGGTAGAGTAAGATCCCTATTCTAATAATATCTATTACATCCCACGAAGATTTAGTAAAGACTAAATATTACATTAAATCCAGGTATATATTTGTGCTTCTCCTGCAGGTCACTACCTAAGTCACAGACAGAGATGTGATCTCATTTTTGCCTGGACCAGACAAAAGATTTTTAATCCTTTAGTTCTCCCTCCCTCCTTCCCTTTCCCCCTCCTTCCCTACCTTCATCCCTCCCTCCCCTTCCTTCCTCCACTCTTCAACTAAGTTTCCTATTGTCTCCATTTTTTAAAATTGCTCACTTCCAGTTTCTTTCTTTTGCATTCTCAAGAACATATTTCTTTCATGCCCCTAGTTTAGAATTAAAATTCCAGCCTTTAGTCTGCAAATGTACTTTTGCGTTGAATTCATTACCACCCACCTGAATGCCAATATATCAAAAGTTTAATTTACTTATGTTTCTTTTTATCAGCCAGCAGTTTCTTTTTTCTTTCTCATTTAACCTCATTATGTATTATAATATGTTAATAAATACTTTATAGTGCATTTAAAATAGCAGTGGATGGACTATCCATGCTTTTTTGTATAGGCCTTCAGTATAACGTACCTAAGTTGTTTCTTTTCACGCTCATCTTAGTTTTTCTTTCGTGAATAATAAAAATTGAATTCATACCATCATCTCAAGTTCTTATAATTTTTGACAGGAAATAAGATGGAAAAATTTAATTACAAAATGTTCTCTGAAGCATTTGGTTGTGTACTTTAACCTTTTTAGTATTCTGAATTTCAACAGATGGTCATTCTAGCTCTTCCCAACAGGGGTTTGAGATTTTAAATAGGGGAGAAATGTCCATCCAATCAAATTTAGAACTCTGAAAAGGTCAAATTAGTGTATAGTACATAGCAGTTATTCTCAGAATTTATTAAACATTAGCAATCTGACAGCTCATTCTTTTGATACAATAAAGGACAACGTTCCACACAAGAAAGCTTTTAACAAGAAAGAAAAAGGCAAGCCATTTGACAATTTTCATTACAACCTTTACCAACCTGAAAATCATAGAAAGAAAGCACAGGTATTTATTACTATTTATTTTTAAAGTGTGTTTAGAGATTCAGAATTTTATTCAGTATTTGATATTCTCCAATTCTCATAAGTATATTGACATATTTCTATATCTATTTGAATATTGACAGTGATGTTTGCATTACATATTTTGTATCACTTAAAAAAAATTATGTTGAAACATTACCTGAAATCTTAAAGAGATAGTGATATTCCCTGTAGAAAAAAAGCCAGCCATGGAAGACTATGACAAAGTAAATTATAACATGGAAATATTGAAATGGCCCATTCTTAAAATACAAACTTGTGAACATCTAGACATCCACATGCAAAAAAAAAAAAAAAAATCTAGACATAGATCTTATACTCTTCACATAAACTAACTCAAAGTGGGTCATGGATCTAATCTTGATGTTTCAACTCACATCAACCACCCTTTCTCATGATCATATCATAGATCTTATTCCTAAGAACTTTACTGAAAAAGGAGATTTCCTTTTTACACCCAAGTAGTATTCCATTAAGAGGTAAATTAAGAGCATTCTAGGCCATTATAATGATTTTTTTTTTTATATTCTGTTACAATAAAAATTTACAAATCATGATCTTAATTGATCTTAATATTTTTATAACTGACTCTGGACTAAAAATTATTTTAAAAAGTGAAAATGTTGAGTAGAAAAAAGCTTTGCAATAATTCAGGTGATAAAATTTGTATCTAGGAGTAATGTAGCAATGCATATGGCTAGAAGTGCTTAGATTCTGGATAACTATACCTATTAGTGTGATAAAAGATTACAAGTCAGCAGAGACAAAGGGACTAGTAGCGGTGATGAATCTATATTTTTCGTTTAGAAGATGAACCATAGGGACTTAGGAAGGGTAACCATTTACTAAAGTGGAATAGTCAAAGAATAGGCTTGGGGGTAGAAGGTAGATCAAAGGTTGTGTTTTTTGTTTCAAGTGTCTTTTAGATATTAGAGTGGAGTAGTAGAGCAATTAGCCTTGAATTTAAGGTCAATTTCTTGAACTTACAGTGCTGATAATAAGTACTAGTGTAGACTTATAGATTGGGTTCATAACCACAGAGATGGCATTTAAAGCCAGCAGATTGCATGAGATCATTAAGAACTCTGAAACCTTCTGTGTCACTCAAACATTTAGACATTACAGAGATGGAAAGGATTCTTTCACATCAGATATTGGATTATCCTTTCCTTGTTGAGTTACCTTGCAAGTTTGTTGAAAATCAATTAACTGCATAGGTATTGGTCTGTTTCTAATTATATAATATCTATTATATTCCTCTAATCTTTATTTTTATTATTTTACCAATATCACATCATGAAAGACCACTGTTATGTAATATTCCTATAAAAGTAAAAACTCTAGACTGAGTAAATTTATTCAGCAACTAATTTGCTTCCACAAAGTCTAATGACCACATTGTGGAAATAAAGCTGGTTAATCATATTTTGATCCCAAGATTCATTCTTTGCCTTGTACAGTGCCCACTGGCTAATGTTCCTTCTAGAATCAATTATGTATACCAGTTTGGTCTCTGGTATAATTGGATTTAGGCACTGACATAATATTGGAAGCAACCTGCTTATTTAGTGTTTCTGTCTGTTTCCCTGCCTTGTAAATGCTGGAAGAGCTACATTACTTTGCCATCTCATAGAAAGTCTTTCTTCCAAGTTTCTAGAAATTTCTGGGACCATATAATCTAATCCTCTCCTTTTATTCTTCAGGTTAGTAGTGGTTCCAAATTCTCACTCTGGCTATTTCATGAGTGTATCAACATCCATGCTATTTTTTAATAGTAATTTTGTTTTTATTTTTTCCAGTTTTATTTATTTTATTATTTTATTTTAATTGAATTTATAGGGATGACATTGGTTCCCAAAACCATACAGGTTTCAGTTTACAACTCAATAAAACATCATCTGCACACTGCATTGTATGCCCATCACCCCAAGCAAAGTCTCTTTCCATCCCCATTTTCCCTCCCTTTACCCACCTCCACCTATCACCCACACCCCTTTTCCTCCATCGAGTGGCAAACAATCTGATCACCAATGTGGAACCGACTTTCTGTGAACATTATTTCTTTTTTTTTTTTTTTTCCTTTACAACTCTGAAATAATCTAAGAATGCATTTCTTGGTTTATCTAGGGTTTTTTAGTACTTACGATGAGAGCAGTGATCTGTGGTAGACTACATACTACTTGAAAGGAGAACTCCAAATGATTCTTAATTAAGTCAAAGCAAAATTGCACTGGGGAATATTAAATGGTCAGGGAAGACTTTATTCAAAACTATTGCAAAAAGGGAGACAGTCCAGAACTTAATTTGAATTCAACCCTGCCAAAACAACAACAGAGAGCAGGGAAGAGTTATTTTTAAAGTTAAGTGAGAGGGAGGTCATGGACTATCTGTTTGTTAATTGAGTTTACCCAAAGGAAAATTAATTTTTCTTTTATATTCATGACCCATGACCCATGAGTCACACAAATAGGTTTTACATATAAAATAACTGAAATAAGTCAAAAGAAGAATAGTATTTTGTGACATGTAAAATTATATGAAACTAAATTTTAGTACCCATAAATAAAGTTTTATTGGAGCACAGCCATGCTCATTTGGTTGCACATTGTGTATGGCTTATTTTTGTGCTGAGTAACAGAATTGAGTAATTGTGACAGAGATTGTACAGCCCAAGAAGCTTAAAATATTTACTCTCTGGCCCTTGACAGGAAACATGTGCCTACTCTTGTTATAGCAAGAGTAGTTAAGCCTTGCTGTCTTTGATGTATCCTTCAATATGGGCTTAAGTTTTTCTCTTATGCCTCTAATTATAAATAGTATGTGTATATATACAGATGTCCCAAAATATATATATACACTTTGAATAATTATTAATTCCAGTGAGTTAAATCTGAAAAGAAAGAAACATCAATTGAACTATCAGCTATTAAAGTGTGTATACATTTTTTGGGACACCCTCTATATATGCATGAAAGTATGTTTGCATGTTATGTAAGTAGTTGCCTCATTTCTTTGTTGAAAAGACAAATTCAGATAGCTGGCCTTTGAACACCCCACTCCCAATAGCTAACAGAGAGGCTTCTACATCATAGGAGGTAGAAATATGAATTAATAGAAGGATAAATATGCACCTTTTAATTTATTCCCTCAATGAGGGTCTCTGGGAATCTTTCACATGCCAGTCAGATAGAGAAGGACCTTCTTTATAATTTATATGTTTTTTGTAATATATGTGCAGGTTCAACTATATGACATGACTAATTGCTTAGTATAAATGATGTGTTAGTTATTGCATGAAAATTGCATCTCTAAATGTCTAACTTACACATGAATTGCTAAAAGGAAAAAACACTTTCTATTTTTACATTACATGTTTGAGATGGTGATACACGATTATAATATTCAGAGTACTGTATTTATTGAAATTCTTATTCTAAAATGCAAATAAGAAAAATTTTAGAATTTTTTAAGGAAGTTAACCAGAGCTGAAAGAATGGATAGATCGCTGTAGGAATTCATTAAATATTAGTTATTTCTATGTTTAAGTAAAGTAAGGCTTTAATTTTCTTTGCTATAATACTGTTCAAATTTCAAAGTTGAATTTACATTTTTTAAATATCTGGGATGATAGAGTTTTATGTAAAAATACTTTTCAAAGGAAGTTTTAACAAATTTAAAATTAAATTAATTAAAAATTATTTTTAGAATAGTTTATAGACACAAATGCCTTTAAGACCAAGAATGTATGTATTTTGGTTGAGATTTCCATTTGGCTCTTTTGCCATAAATAGTTCAGGTACCATTTATCCTTCCTAAAGCATGGATCCCAGATAAAAATGAATACTGATGCTCTATTGTGCATAGCTTCTTAAGCATGATATAGGAAAAAATGCACTCTTGCTTCTATTAACAATAAATAGAAAGCACCAACCTATATATTCCCTGGACTATCTCTTCAGAATTCTAATATCAAAAACATTAAAATTTAATAATTTCTAATTGCATTTTTTACATCTTCCTTTCTAAATGGATTTTTTAAAAAACTATCTCACATGACTGGCTTTTGGAAATAAGCTTTTTTTCCTATTTATTAACTTGTAACAATCACTTATTCTGTCAGTTAAGATTACCCTTTATTTTGATCAAATGCTAAAAATAATCCCTACAAATAAAAATCTTGCAAAAAATTTTTTTTGATGTTGCTACCATTTTATTTTTTTTCAAATACGTTTCATATTAAATATTATTTTGTATTAGTTTCAGGTGTACCCATAGTGGTTAAGCAATCATATACTTTACAAATTTTCTCCCTGACATTTCTAGTACACACCTGGCACCGTGCATTATTTTTAACACTCACTGAACCCTTGGAAATTTCAGTGGGATAAGCTATGTATTTTTCAAGAAATAAGAATAGGTGTGTGCTTATAGGATGTTTTTAATTTTTCATATCAAAGATTAAATCATGATTATTTGGCTTGGGAAAAAATTAGTTCAAGAAAGTTATGAGGAAATTACCAAAATGTGGGATAACTATTAGCTGTTGGAAAATTTATTCACAGATTTAAACGAGTTTGAATCAGAAAATTAAAAGGAAAAAAATTCTTAGTAGACAACTTTAGGAAAGGTGATGATAAAGGGCACATTAGTGTCCTTCAGAAGGTGTGAAGCTAAATGTCAACCAAGAATACGTATATAACCAATTATGTGTTTCAAGAATGGGGATTCAATATAGAGATTTAGTTACCCAGGCATTTGAGGGTTGTACTATCACTGAACTAACTCAATTTGAAGAACTCCACAAAGCATTTGCCACTCCTTAGTGTGGGCCCTCAAGAATAAAGAAAATTGGGTTAAGAAATGGTTGAGTCCAGAAGAGAGAAACTGTGACGTGGAGAGGGCGGTGGA